>NC_086180.1:23366946-23996946 GCF_023053635.1 Elgaria multicarinata webbii | reverse complement strand
TTTGGGGAAATTTTGCCAGTTGATTTTGGCATAGTCTTGTCCCTCCTCTCAGTATAAATAATATCCATTTTCGGTTAGAAAACTGTTTTAAGAACATAAGAAGAGCCATGCTGGATCAGATCAAGAGTCCATCTAGAGCAGCGCTCTGTTCACACAGTGGCCAACCAGCTGTCGACCAGGGACCAACAAAGCATGACATGGTGCAACAGCATCCTCCTACCCATGTTCTCCAACAACTAGTGAATACAGGCTTACTGCCTCAGATACTGAAGGTAGCACATAGCCTCCAGGAATTTATCCAACCCCCTTTTAAAGCCATCCAAATTGGTGGCCATCACTACATCTCGTGGTAGTGAATTCCATGGTTTAACTATGCACTGTGTGAAGAAGTACTTCCCACCAATCAGCTTACTGGGATGACCATGGGTTCTAGTATAATGGGAGAGGGAGAAAAATGTCTCCCTACCCACATTCTCCACACCACGCACTATTTTGTACATCTCTATCAGGTTTTCCCATTTCCCATAGCCTATATTTTCTGGAAACTGGGTATTCAATGGTAAGGGAATGGGATTCCACATAAACTTGTACACAATATCCCTTGGCAGTAAAAAAAAGAAAAAGAAAGAAAGAGAAAAATGGTTCTTTGATGACATTCAGCCTATGTTTTTGCTTTGTTGTTTTTTTAAACCCAAATTGCAACAAGTAAACATTCTCAATGTACCTTGTTGAAAGGATTTAATACTACACTTGTATTGGACAATGAGCAGCTTTTGCGATTTCATTTTCAGACTGTTGTTTTTCATCATGGTAAATTGTTCTAGTCCCATTATGAATGATTTTTTTTTTTAGAAAAAAAACTTCTGTGTATTTCTCTTGGAACAGCAGAAGCACCCATGCATACTCTGGGGGCTTTTTACCATGATTAATAACTCATGATATCTAAAAGCATTAATCATAGCTAATGCAATTCAATCAGCAGCTCTCATGGTTTATACCAATAATTATCTGTCAATACTAATCGAGGAAAGCCCTGAATACCCATTGCGGGAACAATCTGGATTATGTGGATTAAAGTAAGAGGGTGGTGGGTCGGAAGGGTTGTAAAGGAGGTAACACATCACAGGGCAGAGCTACTCAGGAGGGGGCTGGGGTGGAGTTTCACCAGCTTTCCATACTAAAAAAAAATGGATGAAAGTGGGTTATAGTACAGTCTTGTACATGTTTCCTTGGAAACACATTTGCTTTAGGTTTCACCCTTGGGCTGCAATCTGATACATGATGCCAGCCCCATTAAACCCAATGGACTTCCTTCATGTACAGGATTGCCCTGCTAAACATCAATCCAGTTGCCCTATGATGAGGAGAAAAGCAAAGGAAGGCAGAAGTGAAAATGGATAAGCTGGTGAGCAGAAAAGTCCAAATAAGTCTTGAATTACTGCAGCAAGCTGCTAGACTAATTCCTAACACCTGAACATGCATTTGTTTATTTAGGCCACCATTAAGGGCGGAACTCTCCCATGGCAGTGTACAAGACAAATAATAGAAAACAATAGCATTTAATAAAAACAATGATTGTTTTAAGAAAAGAAAAGAAATAAAGAAAAAGTAAACAGTGAAAAGGTGTATCTTCAGTTCTTTTCTAAAGGCCTGCAAACGAGGGGCCTGACAACCCCATAATGGAAGCTCATTCTAGAGGGCGGATACCACTGAAAAGGCCCTCTCCCTTGTATTCAAGCCCCCCTTGGCAATAGATAAGTAAAAAAAGGGCCTCTGTTGAATGTAGGCAGGGTGTTATGGGTGCAGATGGTCTTTCCTATAACTTGGGCACAAACTGTATAATGTGCTAAAGGTTAAGACCAGACAGTGTTTTAAAATTAGCTCAGAAACACACTGGCCACCAGTGCAGTTTGTGCAATATGTCACCTAAGCTGACCACTCAACCCCACCAATATCTGGGTGGCTATATTCCTTGCCAGATGAAGTTTCTGAACCATCTTTAAAGACAACCCTATGTAGGACTCAGTACAGTAGTCCAGCCTGGATGTCTCAGAACATGGAATGCAGACATTTATATAGAGCTATCACACAGTCATAAGGAAAGACTACAAACCAGTCAGTTCCTGTGGAAAAAATAGACAAAAATGCTAATCTGCCGCGCCCGGCACAGCCTGGGCACGAGGAAACTAATTGCAGGTGGGGGCAGAAAAGAGGACGCGCGGATGCCAGTGATTGGCTGGCGACACGTGCCTTTCAGAGAGGGGGAAGGGGAAATGAGCCTATTTAAGGGCTTGTCCCCCTCTTCCCCTCCTCTTTCCCAAAGCGGCTCCCTCCCTCCCTCCCTGTAGACAGTATGGGTTCGCTGGTTGCCTATTTCAGGAGCCAAGTAGGAATTTTTTGCTCATAATCTGAATTGGTTATGAGTTTTTTCGCCTACTTCATACTGTAAGACAGCCCAGTGAGTATTAAATAGGTTAATTTGTTCAGATTCGGTGGGTAGGCGGGCATCTGCGGTTCGTTAAGGTCGGTGAGGATTCCATGGCACCGAACAGTGAAGGATAACGCCTGAGGTTCAGCAGCTCCAAGCCCTGCGGTCCAGCGGCTGAAATAAGGCTTATCCTTGAGGCCAACCTTTCTCACCCACTCACAGCCTGGCGGCAGGAGGAGGAGTGACACTGGAAGGCCTACCACCCCAAAAGGTGGAGCCAAGGAGTGGCGACGGTTACACGCCGCCTCTGGGGCTCGGAATCTCTCGCCCTGATTATTAATGGCTTACGCCATGATAGGTAGATGCCTGCTTAGGTTTCCCTTTGCAGATCCATCAAATAAATGTTGGCCCTTGTTTAAACCCAGCTATGATGTGTCGCCTCTTTATTTCTGCACTACACTTTCCCGCAAATAACAGTTGGGAAACCTACAGCTGCTGCTTTTCCAAACTCTTAGTATCACTAGCATCCTTCCACCCCAGGTCCTGGACCCTGTGAACTCCTGACTGTTAGGAATACTGGAAAGCCATATAAGTTTCCTCCCCACATTGAATCCAATTCAGTCCTACTTAAAGTAGACCCATTTAAATGAATGGGACTTAAGTTAGATTAATATTGGGTGCAACCCAGTATGGCCTACTCACATTTTATTCACAATTTTTTTTGTTTTGCTAAAACTAGAACTATGCTCAAATAAGAGTAGGATCAGAATTATCAGACCTGCCCCATGACATCACGCATCCTGCCACTGCTCCCACTATCTGAACGTAGCGGCCAGATCTACACCAAGCAGGATATAGCACTATGAAAGTGGCGTGAAAGCAGTATATAAGAGGCAGGAGCCACACCAAGCAGGATATAACACTATGAAAGTGGTATGAAAGCGTTATATGGTATGTGTCAATGGGCTCCAACAGTTGTCAGTGCACTTCAATACTGCTATAAAGTAGTAGTGCGGCACCTGCCTCTTATATACTGCTTTCATATTGCTTTCATAGTGTTTTTTCCTTCTTGGTGTAGATCTGGCCAGCATAAGAACATAAGAGGAGCCATACTGGATCCGACCAAATCTCCATCTTGCCCAGCATTCTGCCCATACAATGGCCAACCCACTCCCTGCAGGAAACTCACAAACAGGAAATAAGTGCAACAGCACCCTGCCATCCATGTTCCCCAGCAACTGGTGTACATAGGCATACGACCTCAGATATTGGAAATAGCACATAGCCATCAGGACTAGTCGATAGCCTTCTCTTCCATACATTTGTCTAACCCCCTTATAAAGCCATTCACATTGGTGATCATCACTACATCTTATGGTAGAAAATTCCATAGTTCAACTAACTGCTGTGTGAAGAAGTATTTCCTTTTATCTATCTGTAATCACCCACCAGTCAGCTCAATAGGATAACAAGCAGACATGTGTGCTTGTTGAGCATAGATGACTGCAAAGGGGCATCTACAAATGAGCAAAGCACTCCACATGATTGGGTTCCCTGTTTAGGGTCAGGCCAGGAGGCACAGTCCTGCTTTGCCTTCATGCATTAGCCCTACTTATACAGGATAGTTAGACTCATTTCTCAGTCCCTTCTGTTGTTGTTGTTGTTAAACAAAACTGATACACTGGTATAGCTATCACTCACCTCCATTCCTCTTGAGAGGTATTCAAGAAAGCTATAAAGACTGATCTCTTCCGGCAGGCCTATCCAGTGGAATTTTAGGATGTTTTTAGAATGTTTTTAGGATGTTTTAACAATGTAAATTATGTTCTTAATTCAGTTTTATGTATTTTATATGTATTGTTGTTCCCCACCTCGATCAAAATGGAGAGGCAGGTAAGAAATTATTATTATTATTATTATTATTATTATTATTATTATTATTATTATTATTATTATTATTTCAAGAAAACTGTTTTTCAAGAAGTTGTCTTTCTGTCACAGCACGTTGAGGTACTTTTCATTAAGATACGTTTTCATTATGAGGTATGCTCTTATCTCTGTGAGTGCTATTTTTATTTCCCGCATGGTTTAAAGAAACATTTCTTAAGCCATCAATATGCCGGTTCAACAAATATTTTCCATTCAAAGCCTAATCAGTGTGTTTTTTAAAAGCCTATATTTGGAGTTCACTTTGGCAGATGTATTGCATTCCCTCCCCCACCCCCAAAAAACAATAAAAGCCAGCATTTTTCTTTCTATCCATAAACCATTATAACCTTTATGAGATCCACATAGACGATGTTACATAGCAATAGGGGCGGGCGGGGTGGGGGGGATATGCTCAGTTCAAACTACTCCGACACAATCTACAGTGTTCGGTTATCTAAAACTGAGAAAAATAACAAAACATTCTGTGAACTATGCAGGAATTATTCAACAAGTGAGATACAGAGTTTAGAACTGGACCTATGGCATTTGGTAATTGTATGTTATAAATGGAAAAGTCCATGAATTTATAAAGCCATCTAACCGAATGTTATTTCATCACACATCACGTATCTGGTGGTCGAAAGAGGTGTTTGGTTGGTTCACTCCTGTTCCCTCACTATGGTTTGCATGTTATGGGTGTACATGTGGTGTACATGTGGATGACTATGCAGAGGTATTTACTTGAGGGCTGTGTGTTGAACAAGATGGTGCATGCTTTTTTATTCTTCCCAGCCTCGATGCTTCATAGGCCCTTTCTGCACCTAAGGATTATCCCTGGAAAATGGAGGGATCATCCCTTCTTGCTCCCGAGATCCCCTGTGTGTCATTTGCATGCACAGGGATGATCCCGGGACAATCCTGGGGGAAAATGCAGGTGTAGAAATGGCCATACTTTAATCTAGGTCCTAGGAGGCAGGATTATTGCCTGTTCTGGGTGGAGTTGAACTCCCTCTGGAAGAACAGGTCCATAGTCTGGGGATACTCCTGGATCCATCTTTGTTGCTGGAGGCCCAAGTGTTCATGGTGACTGGTATGCCAGCTCTGGCCTCTCTTGGACAGGGCTGCCTTTGCCTCAGTTTTACAGGTTTCAGTAACCTCAAGACTGGATTACTGCAATGCACTCTATATGGGGCTGCCCTTAACGCTAGCTAGTGCAGATTACAGTAGCTCAGCTGTTTGGGGGAGCTGCCCCTTTTCAGCATGCAATTCCTTTGCTGTAGTGATTTATTCTTTTTGTCATTGTACTGTTTTGTCTTTTATTGCCTTTTACTGTCTTTTACTGTTCACCGCTCTGGAATCCGTTTAGATGTGGAGCAGTAAATAAGTGAATAAAGCATGCTTTTCTTTCACACATCATTAATGCTGCATTCCTAGGCATGTCTATCCTATTGAACATACTATCCTAAGTCCTATTGAACATACTTTCAGACAAATGTGTATAGGATTGCAATCTAGGTAGATGCTGGATCAGGCTAAGGATCCATATATTCCAGCATTCTGTGGCCAACTAGCTGCCCACAGGAAACCCACAAGCAGGACATAAGTGCAACAGCACCCTCCTGTCCATGTTCCCCAGCAATTAGTGTACGTAGGCATATTGCCTCTGACACTGGAGGTAGCATATAGCTATCAGGACTAGGAGCAGAATTTGTCCAATCCCCTTTTACAGCCACCCAAATTGGTGCCTATCACTATATCTTGTGGAAGTGAATTCCATAATTTAACTATGTGTCGTGTGAAGAAGTACTTTCATTTATTTGTCCTAGATCTCTCACAAATTAACTTTATCGGATATTCAAGTTGGAAAAAAGATTCATCTGCCAGCCCAGTTGGCTTTTGAACATTGAATGGGAAAAGGATCTCTTGTCATTTGCCTCAGGCAGTAAAATATCTTTGGCGCTGCTTGTACCCTTCTACATGCACATAGGATGCAGGATAATAGCCTTTATCTCTCATTCTTCCAACCATCAATTGTTGAAATAGCATGAGCCAGGCCAATGTATTTGAGCTTTTGTTGCTAAACATTTAAGGTCCTTTTACAAATACATTTTTAAGCTTGCCATATATAGTCCTAATACCATAATCGAGAGATTCCTAGTAATAGTAATATCAAAACTGGTAGGATGTGTTATCACACTGTGGTGAGGTTTGCTTCCTTCCCACTACCAAATTACAGATTTTGATTACAGGAATAAGAGCTGTGCTTTGTTACTGGTTTTCTGCAGGCAGCCTCTTATTCCTGGTGCCCTGAGGCAAAGATGTGTATCATTAGACCTGATGAACTGCTTATATTGAAAATCCACGATTCAGATATCTAGAGAAGTATGAGTAATATTTTTAACTGAATGGAGAGAGAAAAATACAGCCATGATTTCTAGCAACATTCAAAACAAACAACCCATAATAGCACACCCAGTATATAGGTTTATAGATTTTAAAAATTATAAACAGATTTTAAAAATATGAATGTCATTGAAAAGTTTCAGGGGTAAAATTTATAAAGTAAATGTGCTATTGTTGGTTGATTGTTTTGTTTTGGAGTGATGTGTCATGTGCACTGCATTGCCTATGTAGCAGTTAACCACCACTGTAGTTTATTGACCCTAACAAAGGACACTGGTCCAAATCTTGATCATTGAGAGACAGAGAGACTAGGCACACATGCAAACTGTGCCTTCCTTTCTCTTCATGTAATTTCTTCTGTGTATGTAGGCTGTGTGGAGAAAGCTTAGTTTAAAAAGGGCTTCTAAAGAGACATTCACAAACATTGAATTATTTTTTGCATATGAGAATTGGTCTAGGAACTTCCAAAATGGTTTCTCAATTAATGGGTATAATTCAGAAAGTTTAATGAAGTGTTAACAAGCAATAGAACGGATTGAGGCCACTATAAGCTCAACATTTCAAGGGCAGTATTCAACACTGCCAGTCCGCTTATGCTGTTGATATATTACTAGTGTACACAACCTCTAGCTGAACGCCAGTAGTGTAATGGGCTTTCTGTGGAAACTGATTATACCAACTTACACTATTGGCATACTGCTAGACATGTGCTTAGCAGTATGTCTAGTGTAAGTGGACTTGCACTATTAGATACTGCTCTAACATCTCAGCAGCAGTAGGCAAGACCTCCATTAGGCTGTGTAATTGAACTTTTTACCAAATTAAAGATGTCCCTTCCTATACTGGGGCTGCTAGAAAATTGTGGCAATAAGGGCAAAGGCAACTACCTTTGTCCCAGGCATTATCTTATCCTTGGTCATCAGGAAGGGGTAATAGTGTTAGTTTGCTGACATAAACTGACATAGCTGTATCATCACACCCTACTTATGTGCCATTTTCCATCAAGGGTCCATTGACAATCGTAAAACAATAATCCTGAACCTCCTCAGAACTTGCATAAGCATGTCTCCTTGGAGTAAAACTATCTTTCAAATAAACCAGCCCAAGGCCAAAATAAACTCGCTTACTGACCAAGGACAGGGGAGTTAAGAGTCATATTCTTTCAGTAGCCCTAGCATTTACTGAATGCCCATGGATGCTGTGAATTCTGGCTGCTGCAAAAGTAAAGAAAGCATATCACATCTTAAGCACTTGACTCATCTTTACCTTTGCATTCTCACTAAGATAAAAGGACCTTCTGCATATGACATTGGAAAAATGTGGTTATAAATACTTAAACAAATCCCATCAAGATCACACCCTTTTGACTGGCATCTGTCAGAATAAAGAGCATAAAAAAAAAGAATGGTGGGCAAATCTTAGATGAGGTCAAGTTATTTGAAAGGAAGTTTAACAGATATACAGTATATATCCCTATGAATTTCAACAAGAGAAATGGTGATCACATACTGTGTGTTTAGATTCAACCAGAAAACATTATACCTGCAAAAATGTTATATAATACACACACACACACACACACACACACACACACACACAAAGTTAGACAGTGATGTAAGTAGGTGTCCTTCATGTGTATGTGCTGGGAAGGGAAATGAGCAAAAGTAGTTGGTTCCTATATACTGGGTTCCATTATATGGGTCAGATCTTTAGCAGAACTCAGGTTAATTCCAGTTTCTCAGGGAAGCAAGGCAGGAAGCATGGAAAGCCCCACGTAGTGCTGCTGGAGGTAGACAGGATTGCCAGTTTGTTGTTTCAACGAGGAGCAGATCAAGACTGAACCTTAAATAACAGTTTGGCTGACTGAAGGCTCATTAGGTCAACCTTTACACTGACTATGGGGGGAATCCTATGTGATCCACCCTTGATACTCCTAAGCCTCTGAACCCAAAGGGTTAAGAGTATCCAGTGCAGAGCAGGGCCAATCTTTGTCTGCACTATGCCTCATACTCTGCTTTTTACTAGATGGGCTTTTTTGCCCATCTAACTGAGGTGTCACAGAGGGGGAGGGAAGGAGGCTGGAGAGACATCAGGATGTGACATGAGCCAGCCTCTCCAGTCCTTCCTCTTCCCAGCCACTGAAGTGCCTCCTTTACTTCCTCAGAGAGGCAGCTGTTGCTGTTCACATCAGCTTTGAGGGGGAGGGGACGGGGAGCTCAGGTTCCTGGGTCTGAAGTCAGTGTGCAGTCCAGGAATCTGAAACACCCTAGGCCCCTCAAAACTCATGACAAAGTTCATGTATCAAAGTTCATGTTCATGTTTCAAAAATCCTGGCACTGGAAGGATTTTTAATTTTCATCTTTCCATACTTGCTAATCAGAACCTGTTTATTAGAATTGAATAGAAGTACAAATAGTTGTATTTTCTCTAGTTTTCTACCGCCCAATAGCTGAAGTTTTCTGTGCAGTTTACAAATGAAAGTTGAAACCATAAAATCTATGTTGTCATAGAATAAAGAATAGTAGAGTTGGAAGGGGCCTATAAGGCCATCGAGTCCAACCCCTGGTCATTGCAGGAATCTACCTTAAAGCATCCCTGACAGATGGTTGTCCAGCTGCCTCTTGAATGCTTCTAGTGTGGGAGAGCCAACGACCTCCCTAGGCAATTGGTTCCATTGTCATACTGCTCTAGAAGTCAGGAAGTTTTTCCTGATGTCCAGCCAGATTATATATTCCTGTAACTTGTCCAGACATTCTGGACAACTCCCATCATACCAATTATTCCTGGGGCTAAGGGAACTTGTTAGTTGGGTACCATGTTGGGAAAAGCTGAGAACTAAAAACAGAAGAAGAAAAAACAACAACCATGGAATAATGAAGAACAACAACAGTATGATCAGCATAAACCTTTGAAAACATAATCTGAAGAAAGATACCTGAAAAAGGAGATATTTATTTTTTAACGTTAAGACAAGAGGCACAAAAGATGCATTCCAGTTTGAATAACCGTTTAAAAATTGGTCTAAATTTTCACAGATGCACCAAAGCCATCATTAGAGTTAGATCTAGTGAAAAATTCATTTGAATGATTTATCTGTGGTATAATACATCCCCAAAACTTCACAAAAAAGGTTATTTAATTCAAGTTGCCAGAAATGTAAGGAACAAAATGCAGACAAGGCAAAACAATCCCAAAAAGGGGACAGTGGAGAGTTTATATGGTGGAAGAGCTGCCATTTCCAAAATCCTGTAGCCTCTTGTAAGGTTGCTTTTTCACCAATGTCATCGTTGTGGTGAGAGGAGAAATACAGTATATAAAACCATAACTGCTTTGAGTGATTGGGGGGGGGGTAGAAAAGAGGGATACAAAATACATTAAAATATTTAAAAAAAAACAACGAGCCAGTAATTAAATAAATCAGCCACTGCCAAAACATGAAGTTAAGCAGAATGTGAAAGGTGTTGTTGTTGTTGTTGTTTTAAAAAACCACTTAAAAGCCACCAATTAGAGGGAGCCATGTGTATTTTCCAGGGGAGAAAGTTCCAAAGATGTGAAGCTATCACTGAAAAGGCCCTGTCTCTTGTATTTGCCAGTGTGATGGTTGTGTGTTGTAGGAGGAAGTGGTAAATAATACACAGACATAGAGCTTGGGTTAAACTTGGGCCTCTTTATTTATAATTACATAACTGCATCCCTACCAGGATATTCATGTGACAGTGCGGGAATTAATTTTAACTCAGGCAACTTTGCCTGTCTTTTGGGCAAGCCACACTCCAAGCGAGAGGCCATTAATCTGGCTCCCTACTTATCTGTCACTTTGTAAGTGTGGGGAGATTGCCCTATTTCACCCCCGCTCGCTGCCATAATGACAGCAAGTAGGTGAAGCAGGAGGGTCTCCAAAGGCACACCATATCCTGACATGTGAGCCGCGGAGCCCCGCGGAACAGGCCGTCTGGATATACCAATCACCCAAACGGGTGCCAGTGTGCTTACTATCCCTATCTAAACTTATCCAATTCCTGCACATCCATGCCACAAATTCACCTATTTATTCACCCTTCCATGTAATACCTCCAGTATGAAGTCGGCAAAACCCAGTGGGAAAAATTCCTACTTAGCCCCCTCTCCAAAGAGAGCGACTGGCTAATCCCATACTAGAAGAGGGAGGGACGGTGGGGTCAGTGACCCGAAAGAGGCCAAAATGGCGGTGAGGGCTGCTTATATAGAGCAGCCCCCAGCCCAGCCCCCACGTGACCTTCCAACCAAAGGGTCTATTTCGCTCCTCCCCAAACACAATTGCCAGCCTTCCCACCCAAACATAGTTGGGCGTTGGCCGGTTATCTCAGCAGAAGGGAGAGAGCGGGATGCCCACAGCTAATCTCAGGGCCAGTAGAATTTCATAGGGGTGCAAGCAGTCTTTCAGGTAGCTTGCTCCCAAACCTTCCAAGCCTTTAAATTTCAAAACTAGTGCTATAAGTGGAGTTCAGCAACAGATCTGCAGCCAATGCAGCTGGCACAGTACCAGGGTAATATGATAGGTACGCTTGGCTCCTGCAAATATCCTCCAGGCTGCCTTCTGGATGAGTTCAAGTGTCTAAACACTGTCCTAAAAGGCTGCCCCAGGTAGAACACATTACAATACTTTAAGCTAAATTAAATTACTTCATTTCTCATCAGTTTAATTGCCATCATCATTGTTGTTGTTATCCACACCACATGTTAAAACAACAACAACGTTTTCAACCATGTTTTCAGAATGGGTTACATAAAATTAAAACAGAACGGAAATACAAAATACAAAGAACAAGCCAGAAAAGTACAATAGAAACCACAGTAGTCACTGTGGGGACTGAATATAGAGAAAGAGGTATTTTCAGTACCAAAACACATTCAGAGAATGTGACTTTGTATAAATAAAATGTAGGCCATTTGCACTACAACACTATACATGAATACTCAGAAGTAAGCCCTTTTGTGTATGGGATTGCAGCCACAACTTATCATTGTATGGCTTTGTTTGGAAGCAGTATGGCTTAATTCAGGCTATGTTAATTTTAAACAGTTGCAAAGCTAGCTCATGTTAAGACAGAGAGAATGTTGCATGCAGAAAGCTGAAATATAATTTGTATACTGATGGCTAATTTTTCTAAGAATATCTGTTAGGTTGTACCTCTCTAATCAAAGGCTCGTTCAGATTTTGATAAATGCAAGTTTTTGATAAAATGTCATGTTTATTTCAGTTGCACAGAGTAATATTTGATTCAAGTTATGTGCATATTACAGCCTCATCTGATTGCTTGGATTTTACTTTTAAAAGAACATAAGAATATAATTCAATGTCAACAACATTAGAATTTGCCCATGGGTAACTAAATGAATAAGTTATCTGGAATTGCCATTAAAATATGTTAAGCCCTTCCTTTTTAGTAAATAAAACTAATTTGCCTCATGATTTATTTCATATATTGGGGTTATTTTAATATAAAATAGAGCTCTTCTCCACTATCTCCCATCATTTAAAGGAGATTTGATTAATTTCATGTCCTTGTAAGGATGAAATATTATTTATTACTATAATTATTATTGCTTCGGTAAGATCAAAATGGTAATCATGGTGATAGGAAGCAAAAACCGTAAATATTTCTTCTCTCTCCAATTTGGCTTTTATTTTTCCAGTCATTGTCCCAATGTTATAAAATCTGCCCTAGGTTATGCAGTTCCGTTCTTCCCTTTTTCAAAAAACAGAAGCAATTGACAAGTGTAAAATAATACCAGCCCAAAGGCTTTCTTCTAAGGAGACACCTACTTGTCCTTTTTTTGTTGTTTGGTTGTGGGCCCTCCTACTCATTCTGGTGAGTGGGTCCCCTGGGGCTCTGCCCCAAAGTCCTGCCTTCACAACACCACTGGGAACATCATGTACATTTCTGTACACCACCCTGAGATCTTAATGATATAGGGCGGGATACAAATGTTTAAAATAAATAAATTAAATTATTGGCTGAGTTCTTCTGACTAAGAGGGCTTCCACACACAGTCTTCGGGGCGCCCCGAAAGCGCTTCAGGGCACCCCGAAACTCCTAGTGTAGCTACCTGGTCAGAAGAGACAGAGGAAGAGGCGGCGGCGAAAAGTTCCCAGGGCTCGGCGGCTTCCTTGCCCTCCAACCTGGGTGGCTCTTTCACCGGCAGCAGGAGGAGACCAGCGGGGAGTTGGGCTTGGCGGCAAGGAAGCCGCCAAGCCCTGGGAACTTTTTGCTGCTGCTGCCGCCGCCTCTTCCTCCGTCTCTTCTGACCAGGTAGCTACACTAGGAGTTTCGGGGCGCCCTGAAGCGCTTTCGGGGCGCCCCAAAGACTGTGTGTGGAAGCCCTCTAAGGCCTAATCTACCCCAAGCAGGATATTGGATTACGAAAGTGGTATGAAAGCAGTATATGGTATGTGTCAATGGGCCCCAACGGGTGTCAGTGCACTTCAATAGTGTTATAAAGTAGTAGCGTGGCTCCTGCCTTTTTTATACCACTTTCATACCACTTTTATAGTGCAATATCCTGCTTGGCGAAGATTACCGTATTTCTTAGATTCTAAGATGCCATCGATTCTAAGACGCACCCCATTTTAGAGATGTTTATATGGGGGGACGGTAATTTTTCTGCCATGCATGGGGAGCAGATTGCAGGCAGGTAAGGGAAGAGATGTGGCCAATTCTGATTGGGCCAACGGTTTTGGCAACACAGGGCTGGGACAGGTTACAAGTAAGCCAAAAATGAGGTACTTACCCCTAATGTTGCAGGCCCATGTTGCCTGGTGGGGTGGACCCTGCCGGGCAGAGGGTACCTGCTGGGGGTGGGAGCCAACCAAGGAGCACGTACAAGGGCCCGGAGGCTTTACCAGCTGCCACCACTTCTTGCGGGGAGCAGGAGGGGGTCATTCACGAGGCGCCCACCTTTGGGCCAGCTCCAGCTGCCAGTGTTGAGGGGCCTCTTCCAGGCATGGCTAGATGGGCTGTGGAAATTTCCCAAGGCGCAAAGGAGCCGGCAGCACGTGCACTGCCGCCCCTGGCCTAGCGGTGGTGGAGAGACCCCCCTGCCCCACAGGTGCCCTGGGCTCCTCCCCAAACACACATTGCGTGAGAAGGCGCAGCTGTGAATCCCGGAGCACGTCCCGCCTGCACCCTGGCCCAGCAACTCACCTCCCTGGCGTTGTGTCTGTCTTCCCAGCCAGCGCTGCTGCGCCTCCTCCTCCGCACAGAACCAGCAGCCGCAAGAAGCTGGCAGAGCCCGCCCACCTCGCGCAACCCTCTGCAAGCCCTGCGGCGCCCATCCACCCTGGCCCCATGCGCAAGGCGACGCGCGTGCCAGGCCCAACCCGGCCGAAGCCACATAGCCATACCCACTAGGCCCAACCCGGCCGGCTGTGCTCGTGGTGTGGTGGGCGGGGCCTGCTTAGGGCTCGGAGCTCCGTTGGTGTGTGTGTGAGCCCAGTTGGCTCTGGGGAGCATAAATAGGCCCAGGGCAGCCACGGATCGTCGCTGAGGCCCCCAATCAGGCCAAGCACATTCCCCAGCCTACATGGTGAGTGCAGAGCCACTTAGGTGCTCAACAAGCCCTTGAGCGCCTGGGCATCATGAGCAGGGTGGAGGGATAACAGCACACTTTGCAGGCGATTCTAAGACGCCATCGATTCTAAGACGCAGCCCATTTTTTGAGATGTTTATATTGGGGGGAATGTACGTCTTAGAATCGAAGAAATACGGTAGGCCTAAGAGCCTCATCAGATGCAAATTTTATTACACTCTCATTACTGGCCACTCATGGTTTTTCACGGGTCCTTTTGACTACGCTGTCCACCTCCTGCACATCTCCTGCTTCTTCTGATCTTCTTTACACAACAAAGTAAGACCACAGTAAATCCTTTTTTGTGGGCAAGAGTGAAATGTGTTACAATTTCCTGCTGTGTGCAGGAAAAGCAGCACAATGGAAAATGCCCACTGAATGGGCCATGTGGTGATTTTTTGCTTCCTCTTTCTTCCCTGTGGGAAGCATTGTGGATCAGAAATGGGGGATGGGAGTTTTTCCCTTCTAGACAAGGGTAGGGCAGGCAGAAGATCTTAGGAGGAGAAGGATAGGAGACACAGGAGCCTCGAAAAGTATGGAAGGATCTATTTATTTATTTATTTATTTATTTATTACATTTCTATACCGCCCAATAGCCGAAGCTCTCTGGGCGGTTCACAAAAATTAAAACCACAGTAAAACACCCAACAGTTTAAAACACAATTACGAAATACAGTATAAAAAGCGCAACCAGGATAAAACCACACAGCAAAGTTGATATAGGATTAAAATACAGAGTTAAAACAGTAAAATTTAAATTTAAGTTAAAATTAAGTGTTAAAATACTGAGTGAATAAAAAGGTCTTCAGCTGGCGACGAAAGCAGTACAGTGTAGGCGCCAAGCGGACCTCTCTGGGGAGCTCGTTCCACAACCGGGGTGCCACAGCGGAGAAAGCCCTCCTCCTAGTAGCCACCTGCCTCACTTCCTTTGGCAGGGGCTCATGGAGAAGGCCCCCTGTAGATGATCTTAAGGTCCGGGTAGGTACATATGGGAGGAGGCGTTCCTTCAGATAACCTGGCCGCAAACCGTTTAGGGCTTTAAATGTTAATACCAGCACTTTGAATTGGGCCCGGACCTGGACTGGCAGCCAGTGAAGTTGTAAAAGGACTGGCGTAATGTGATCTCGCCGGCCAGTCCCTGTTAATAACCTTGCTGCCCTGTTTTGCACCAGTTGAAGTTTCCGGACCGTTTTCAAAGGCAGCCCCACGTATAACGCATTGCAGTAATCCAAACGAGAGGTTATCAGAGCATGGATAACTGTAGCTAAGCTATCTCTGTCCAGATAAGGGCGCAGCTGGTATATCAGCCTGAGCTGATAAAAGGTGCTCTTTGCCACTGAGTTCACCTGTGCCTCAAGTGACAGTTCTGGATCCAAGAGCACCCCCAAACTACGGACCCGATCCTTTAGGGGGAGTGCAACCCCATCCAGGACAGGGCAAACATCACCTCGCCGGACAGAAGAACCACCCGCTAACAGTACCTCCGTCTTGTCTGGATTGAGTCTCAGTTTATTAGCCCTCATCCAGTCCATTACCGTGCCCAGACACTGGTTCAGAACAGCCACTGCCTCACCTGGGTTTGATGAAAAGGAAAGGTAGAGCTGGGTATCATCCGCATATTGATGACACCTCAGTCCACATCTCCGGATAACCTCCCCCAGCGGCTTCATGTATATGTTAGACAGCATAGGGGATAAGATAGAGCCCTGTGGAACCCCATGGCTTAGGTGCCACGGCACAGAGCAATAATCCCCCAGCACCACCTTCTGGAATCGGCCATCCAAGTAGGAGCGGAACCACTGCAACGCAGTACCTCCAACTCCCAGCTCAGACAACCTATCCAGAAGGATACCATGGTCGATGGTATCGAAGGCCGCTGAGAGGTCCAGGAGAACCAACAGGGTCGCACTCCCCCTGTCTCTCTCCCGACAGAGGTCATCCCACAGGGCGACCAAGGCAGTTTCCGTTCCAAAACCAGGCCTGAAGCCCGATTGAAATGGATCTAGATAATCCGTTTCATTCAAGAGTGCCTGGAGTTGTCCTGCAACCACCCGCTCAAGCACCTTGCCCAGGAAAGGGATATTAGCCACCGGCCTATAGTTGTTAACATCCTCCGGGTCCAGATTAGGCTTCTTCAGGAGTGGTCTAATTACCCCCTCTTTTAAAGAGGCCGGCACCACTCCCTCTCTCAAGGAGGCATTTACAACCTCCTGGACCCAGCCGGCGATCCCCTCCTTATTTGATGTAATGAGCCATGAGGGGCAAGGGTCAAGCACACAGGTGGTCGACCGGACTTGGCCAAGCACCTTGTCCACATCCTCGGGCCTCACTAACTGAAACTCATCCAATAAAACTGAACCGGACGGTGCTCCGAACACCTCTACTAGTGGAGCTGCATTAAGTGTGGTGTCCAATTCATGACGAATCTGAGCGACTTTATCTTCAAAGTGCCGTGCAAATTTGTCACAGCGTGCTACCGAGGGTTCCACCATCTCTCGCCCTGGCCCAGAGTGTAACAGGCCGCGAACCACCCGGAAAAGCTCCGCCGGACGACACTGAGAAGACGCAATGCTGGTGGAAAAGAACTGCCTCTTTGCCACCCTCACCGCCACAGAGTAGGCTTGATAGTGAGCTCTAACCCGTGTTCGATCAGACCCAGCACGAGTCTTCCTCCACCTGCGTTCTAGCCGTCTCCCCTCTTGCTTCATCGCCCTCAGCTCAGGTGTATACCAAGGAGCTGACCGGGCTCTGCTCAGAGGGAGAGGACGCTTGGGCGCGATCGTGTCAACCGCCCGAGTCATCTCTGCATTCCACAGAGCGACCTGGGCTTCGACAGGAGCACCGGCGATACCAGCAGGAAAATCCCCCAGAGCCCTCTGGAATCCATCGGAGTCCATTAGCCTCCGGGGGCGGACCATTTTAATAGGCCCCCCACCCTTGCAGAGGGGAAAGGCCGCCGAGAGTCTAAACCTCAGTAGGAAGTGATCTGACCATGACAAGGGGGTAGATGTTAGTTCCCCCACTTCCAGATCACCATCCTCCTGCCCAGTCGAGAAAACCAGATCAAGCGTGTGTCCCTTTGCGTGTGTTGGGCCGATGACATGTTGAGACAGCCCCATGGTTGTCATGGCAGCCATGAAGTCCTGAGCCGCTCCAGAGACAGCAGCCTCGGCATGGAAGTTGAGATCCCCCAGAACCACCATCCTGGGGGTTCTCAACACCAGGTCCGAGACAACCTCCGTCAGCTCAGGCAGGGAGACTGTGGGGCAGCGGGGTGGACGGTACACCAGCAGAATCCCTAATCTGTCTCGAGTACCCAACACACAGTACAGACACTCAAGATCAGCACTCGACTGAACAGGAAGCCCAGAGAGGGAGATTGTATTCCTATAGATCACGGCAACCCCCCCTCCCCGGCCCTCGAGTCTGTGCTGGTGCTGCACCGAGTACCCAGGAGGGCAGAGCTGGGTGAGAGCAACCCCTCCCAGTTCCCCCACCCAGGTCTCAGTGATGCATACCAGGTCAGCCCCCTCATCCACAATCAGATCATGGATGAGAGAGATTTTGTTTTGGACTGACCTGGCATTCAGCAGCAGCACCACCAGACCCGAGAGCAAGCTGATAAGGCCGCCAGGAACCATCTGGTTGGGGGAAGGACTAGAAGAGGGGACAGCTGTAAGGAATCTGTCCCCTCTTCTCCTCATCTGGCCTGTTCCTCCCCCAGCACCATACCTCCCCCTACCCGTGACCACAGTTATGCAGGCACCCCCATATTCCCCAGAGCTCCCCAGGCACATATTAAAAATTATTTAAAAATTGATTAAAAGTTTTTTGAAAAATTGCTGTTGGTTGCTGGTCGGCTGGTGTTCTTCAAAACAGGGTGGCTCCTCTGTGCGACGCAAAGTGCGGCGCCAAGTGCGCACTCGGCGCCGCACTCTGCGCGTCGCCGAGGCGCGCGCCGAGGCGCTGCCTCTGGCCGGCTGCAGCTTTACCTGGTCCCTGATTCTCTCCTGCTGCCCTCGAATTGCCAAGGCATGCTGGGGGTATTTGCTCTTCAAGTGGTCCATGAAGGCGTCGCGCTTCCGTTCCATCTCAGATTTCTGGAGCCCAGTGAGGGCTTCCAGACTCTGGGCAGCAATGACAGTGTGGCGACGTTCTGAGGTGTGCACCAGCCCTACGTTGGAGAACCGGCGCGTGCCGTTGCCCAGGGTCCGATATTCCCGTGGATATTCTGCATCATCTGCCGAGATCATGTGGCCGCTGGTCCTCTCGGGATATAATCCAGTAGCAGCATCAAGCAGACCAAGGCCATTGCACAGGCACTCAAGAACAAGGCAGAAAAAACTGGCAAGACCTTATTTCCATAGAGAAATAAGGTGAAGGAAAGGTCAGACAAATAGTAGAGAGTGAAGGAAAACTACTCCCAAATTTGATATCAAATGAGGTGACTCTGCTTTGTGTTTCTGTATATTTAGGTTTTCCACAAGAAGCAGGGCCATCTCTATTGCTGCTCTAGAACCACCATTGCATGAGCTGGGTGTTCGGCTCCTTCCAAACAAAGAAAGCTACTTCAGGATGTTAGTATCCTTCAATGTCCAATCTGTGTCAATTTCACATGTGTTCATTCATAAATCCATTCCATGCCTTTTTCACATTAATGTGTAGGGTTTTTTTTAAGTGTATGAATACATATTTAGTTAATATTTAAATATGCATTTAGTAGGGCTGTGCTCCGCTCTGTTTCGGGTCGGAGAAGCAGTCACGGAGTGGCCTACTTCACCTCCGCCCAAGGTGAATTCAAATCAGGTCAGGTGGCCAACGGAGCATTGCAAAGCGGTTCTCTCATTTGCAGATCAATCCGCTTGTTTTTGGGGCTCCGCCCGCCATTTTGGAATTTTCCCCCCCATAGGATTGCATTGGGTGAAGAAACGCTTATAACTTTTTGTTTTTAAAGCTACATCACTGAATCTTACTGTGCTTAGAGATTGATGACTGGGGGTCATTTGTGTCGATTTTCAGAATTTTTCATCTTGCAGTTTGCTTGCTATTAATTTTTATTGAATGGGTAAAGTGAGGGGGAACCTATCTTTTTTAACCTTGATTGACAGGTTCATCTCCCAATCGTAATAAGTGATCAGCCTATGTGAAGCATCCTCCAATCCCAATGTTGGAGGGGGGGGACTAAGCCAGAGGCATACAGAGACACTTTTCTCCCTGTGTTCATTTTTGAAGTGTTTAACCTGAGAGGAAGATTCTTCTTTAGGTTTATCTTTAAATATTCCCCCAAAATCAGGGCATGATCAGATTTCCTTCAAATTGGGCATGAATAAGGATCTATGTGGAAGCTCTCATGGTGGCCACTTAGATGTGTGTATCTGGAAAAATGACGGAGATACATGCATTTCTGTAAATGGGGGGAATCTTTTAAATATTCCCCAAAAAATCAGGGCATATTTCCTTCAAAATGGGCATGAATCTGGATACATTTAGAAGCTCTCATGGTGCCTTTTTTGATGTTTCTAACTTGAAAACTAAAAAAGTTATAGGTGTTTGACATTTTCAGTGCAAGTCTATGGGTAGGGGAGAGGAGCTCCAATCCGGATCTGGAGCTCCGCCATGTAGCAGAGCAGACCAGAGGCGGATCACCCCAAAGTGGAGCAGACCCAATCCAAAAGTTGTGGATCGGGATCCAGAGCGGATCAGGGGGTCCATGCACAGCCCTACATTTAGTATGTGACTTTTAAATGCTAGAACTGCATCGCAAAATTCAGAGAATGGCAAAATAGAAAGAATAATTATGGACGTTAGTCCGGGAGATGCAGATGGTATCAGTTCATAATGAAATGAGAAAAGATAAATTCCTGAAGCATCTCTAGATGTTAGCCTCTATCTTTTGAGTATCTGCTATTTTGCTGCTATCTGTTCATTTGCTGATCTTAGATGAACTTAGCAATGTTAAAGAAATCCATTTGTGGGTGGAGTCTGGCAAGTTTTCCTAGGCTCAGCACACACACACACACACACACACCGGACATCAGCTTGATTCCCCCTGCAGCACAGGACTTGATCTGCAGTGAATAAGGCCAATTTGTGGATTTTCCAGGAATTTTGCACATTGGGGGGGGTGTTGGTTCTGAATTTGCACAAATTTCTGAGCAATTTGCCCAAATTTTGGCTGAATTTGCACTAATTATGGCCAAAGTTAGTGCCAAATTGTGCCAAATTTGTGGAAATTGCAGAACCTTCCAAAAATGTGCATAAACATTCCTGGAGTTCAGGGAGCAGCTTGCAGCTCAGCTCACAGATGCAACATGAGCTGTACATGCTACAGAACTCCTTTGAGCCAAATAAAGAACTAGATTTTCCTGTGATGGACATCCTAAGCTGAACTCTACTGTTTTATTAATTCATTTTATTGCAACATGTGCAGAGTTATTTTATGGTCCCTGGGAGATAACCCCCCACTGCTACAACCTCAGAAGGTGGGATGTGGGTGGGAATTCCCCCGCCCCAACCCCTCCCACCACTTGCAGCCATGATAGCAAGCTCCACAGTGACTTTTCTTCCCTGATCACTGTTGCAGTCTCAAAAGACAATCAAGAAAGGAAGGAAAGGGGCAAGGTGGTTGAAGAAATGGAAAGGACATGGGATCAGAGGAATCACAAGCCTCTCCACTTCCAGCCATGACCCCAGTTAAGGCAGCAATATGGACAGGCTCAGAGTCTAAGTGGAGGAATGGGAAGCATTTTCACCTGCCCTGACCTGCCTGGTAAGGAATAAGATAGACAGAGGGCTCTGATCTCAGAGCACTTTGTCTATAGAAAGACAATCCTTAGGATTCAAAAGTAGGCATGTGCTACGCTCATAGAGCGTAGAAGCAGTAGCGGATTGGCCTGCTCCGCCTTACCCAGAGGCGGAGTAGGAGCGGACCGCGGACCCCTAGAAGCAAGGCGAAGAGAAGCGACCATTTTTCGGAGCTCCTAGTTCAGGCGGAGCACTCCGGTCACCATCTTGAAAACATTTCGCCCATAGGATTGCATTGCGGCAAATAATCGCGGATAACTACGTTGTTTTTGAAGCTATCATTCTGGAAATTCTTCTGCACAGAGAGTCGTGGATGGGGGTCATTTTGAGACTACTCTCACCTCTCTGCGTCGTGCGGGTCGCGCGCTAGAATTTTTAAAAAATCGGGTCAACAGCGCGGCTCAAACGGCGATTTTCGGCTTTTCGCCCATAGGATTGCATTGCGGGAAAGAATCGGGGATAACTGGGGGGGGGGGTTTAAGCTATCGTTCTGAAAATTCTTGTGCTTAGACAGTCGTGGATGGGGGTCATTTTGAGACTACTCTCACCTCTCTGTGTCATGTGGTTCGCGTGCTATATTTTTTAAAAAATCGGGTAAACAAACATTACAAACAGGGACAGCGCGGGTCAAACGGAGGTTTTCGCCCATAGGATTGCATTGCGGAAAACAATCGGGGATAACTGGGTTGATTTTTAAGCTATCGTTCTGAAAATTCTTGTGCACAGAGAGTCGTGGATGGGGGTCATTTTGAGACTACTCTCACCTCTCTGCGTGGTGCGGGTCGCGCGCTAGAATTTTTGGAAAAATCGGCGGGAAAAATACCTTTTTCAAAGGGCTGAGGGACAGAGTCAGCTCCCGGTCATGATCACATGATCCCAAAGTTAGAGGAGGGCATAGGCAAAACGGGTAACTTGGGATTCTGGGAAACTTCTCTTTCTTCATCTGAACGGACTTTTCCCAGTGTTTTTTAACACAGTAGCCCCACCAAATGCACAAACACAACCTGAAATCATATACTAAGCCAAGAATAAGAGATAGAAACACAGCACTGCTACCCACCCTAACTTTGGGGAACAACTGAAAAGATGTGGTGCAAGGGGATTACCTCCCCTAGGGCATCTCATCGTGGACGTGCCCCCACTCTCTCCTGCACTGGAAGGCCATTAGAGCCTTCCAAAGAGAATAAAACGGTGGAGCAATGCCTATCATGAGTCGAAGTGAGAGTTTACTTCTTAGTGGTGGAGCGATGCCTATTATGAGTTGAAGTGAGCGTTTACTTCTCAAGCTCAGAGCTGTTGGTGAAGCAATGGCTGTCTTGAGTTGAACTGGCAGCTACTTCCCCCTCCCCCGGGCACGTCCCCCTATTGCTGGTAAAAGACAGATATAGCCTTTTTTAAAAAAATTCTTCTTGCTGTTTATTGAGCAACAGTGCTGCTTTTAATTCCACCCCTCCTTTGTTTATTTATTGATTTATTCGATTTTATATGCATTACTGGCTTATCCTTGGCTCACTTCCTTATGCCCCCAGAAATGCCAGCTGCATGCCTGCCTGCCTTCCCTCCCTCCTCCCCTGCCCACCTCGCAGGGATGTTGTGTGTGTGTGGCTTTGACTCAGGGGAGAAGTCCTTCCTGCGCTCACTTGGAGTTTTGGAAGTTCCAAATTTTGCAGGTTTAAGCCCCGCCAAAAAACAGGGGATGATGGGACTGCCTTGAGTCTTGGCGTGCGTATGTATCCCTGGATAAGCTGTCATGGTGGTGAGTTGAGGTTTTTTTTTAACGTGCAAAATTGACGGAGCTATGGAAAGGGGTGTTGGATTTTCATAAATTCCCCAAAAATCAGGGGATGATGGGACTGCCTTGAGTCTGGGCGTCCATGTGGACACATGGATAAGCTGTCATGGTGGCAAGTTTGAGGTTTCTAACGTGCAAATTGACGGAGCTATGGAAAGGGGTGTGAATGGGGTGCCCGATTTTCAAAAATTCCCCAAAAATCAGGGGAAACTTGGTTGTGCGTGTGTATTTGAAACTTGGCGTGCGTGTGTATACCCCCATGAGGTGTCATGGTGCCAAACGTGAGGTTTCTAACTTGAACAGAAAAAAAGTTGTTTACTTTTTTAGCTTTCAATGCAAGCCTATGGGGGGGAAATAACGGAGCTCCGATCCGGATCCAGAGCTCCGAGCGGAGCGGAGCGGAAGTGGGTGGAGCGGGGGCGGGGTGGAGTGGCCCGATCCGAAAAATGGCGGATCTGCAAGTGAAGCGGAGCGGGGGGTCCGTGCACACCCCTATTCAAAAGTGAATGAATTGATAAATGAATGAAAAGCTGCAGGGATGACAGAGGCTGATGTTTGCTTATTTATTTATTTGTGGTATTTATATAATGTTGAATGTATTAAAATGTCTCAGCAGTTCACAATATTAAAATACATTTAGATATAATATTACAAACACAACATTAAAAGCATGGCATTAAAACTGCTGCAGTTAAAACAGCTTAAGGAACAGCAAAATGGGGCAACATGATTAATTTACTTACAGGGAAGGCCTGGGTGAAAAGGTGCATTTTTAGGGAGTGTTTGAAAGATGCCACATTTTCTGCCTCCCAAACTGCATGGGGGAGGTTTTTCCAGAGGATGGGTGCCACCACAGAGAAGGCCCTCCATTGGAGATTTTACTGAGACAATATGTTCCCATATTGGCTTGAAGAAAGCAGCCAAACATTGGGCTCCAGGCCTTAGAAAGTGGAACGCTTGTGAAAACGAACAAAGACATTGAAGCAATGATCCATAACCAGAAAAGTTTGGGAGACTGACTATTATCAGATAACTTTGTTTTTCAATTAGCTGGTCATCTTTAAAAACAATTGAAAATAGAAAAAAAATCCTAATCCCATTTCATCAAAGGCACATCTGGCAGAGTCCTCTGCTGGAAGTAATGCGTGAATGTTGCTTTGCAAATAATATACCTGCCAAGTTATTCCTTGGAAAACGTTTGAGTTCTATACTGCTGATTAGAAAAAGAGGGAAGGGGTTAAGTTTTTGTTTTTAGGAGACTTTTATACAGTCCACAAGATACCTAGAAGGCTGCAGGGACAGCGTGTGTAGGAAGTGTTTCTATTTTGTAGGAAGCTGAAAGATATGACAAGATCTCTATTTCTATTTACATATCCAATACCAGACAACACCTTTAAAACAATGCAAGAATAATATTAAGTCTCAGAAAATAGGTACATCATTTTGCCTGATGGGCAGTTGAGATGTACTGGAGGGGAGACAGATACAATAATGGTATCCCTCTATTTACTTTGACAAACCCATGACAGAACCATTCTGCTCCTTGATAGACGTACACAATTCTAGAAAATGTGCTAAGATTCCATATATATATATTTGCTGCTTTTTCTCCATGCGCCTTTCTGTTATTGCAAGCAAAATTCAACCACATGGAAAACAAATAACCCTCCCCTTATAAATATGTATTGCATATTTCTTTCTATGTAAGCACCTGGAAAATTCCCTACTTCTTTGAAGTTTCACAAGAGTTTGGGCACTATTACTAACAAGGTCTTTTGTGTGGGTAGAGGGGTGGGAGTTGGCAAAATTTCTTGAAATGAATGGGAGCAGCTAAAGAACATGTGCTAGAGAACATGCTAATTTACTGGAACAATCAGGAAACAAAGAGAATGGAGGTCAACCATTGGAAATGCTTGCGCGTGGTGGGTAAAGTGTCTAGAGGGTTCTCCAGATTGTGTGGAATCTCTCCATTACATCCCAGATTGCCCATTACCAACTATTGGATTGTCCCACCTCCTTTCCTCTACACCATATGACGTAGACATGCCCCTAAACGGACAGCTTCATCATCCAGATTCAGGGCTTGGAGTGCTCTGCTCCTAAAACATTGGCTTTGAATACCTATGTACCGAACTGTATTAATGCTGAACTGGGGTTGCCACTTCTATTTTTTTCTGATAGGCTCCTCATCTTTTACAGCTATATGGCAGACAGGTGCAACATGGTCCTCTCCATCCTGGGAATAGCTGCACCTTTTGAATTTTGTTGGTGCAGAGGAGTGAGCCTTTTGTTTCAGTTCATTTTTGAGCAGAACCTACCAAAATGTGCACTGTTCTTAATCAGTAGAGAAAGGACTTGAGATTTTAAAACCTGAAATAGCAGAAGTGACATATTCACCCATACCTAGTATAAACCAGCTCTTTTTTTCTCCTTATCGGGCGTTGGTGTAATAAATAAATTAGCATTCATTTCTCATTTGGTGTGAACTGCCCAGAGAGCTTCAGCTATTGGGCAATATAGAAATGCAGTGCAATACATAAATAAATAAATCTACATATGTCATCCTCAAGATTGTGCTTCTGTCACCAGAGAGGAAGAGAAGCAGTGGGAAGAGAGAGGATCTCTTCTCCATCATGCTACTCCATACATCGGTCACTACCACTAAGATGCTTTTTGAATTCATATTAAATGCTCTCTCACTGGAAAACATAAACTATATGAAGACACACACATGAGTGTGTGTTGTTTTATACAATGGGAAATATCTTTCCAGTGCAGATATTGGTATTTTTGGTCTTTATTGTTAAGCTGAAAATATTATTGCTCTAGCTAATACATTTCCAAATCTTGCCACACCTTCTCCAGGAAAATCTTATGAAGTCACTTCTCAGTACTGTCCAAGGTACCCATTACAGGAATCAAAGTAGATGAGAAAGCTCGGGCACCATGAAATAAGGAGCTGTATTAAGCAGAGAGAACCCAAAAGGAATATTCTAAAATTGCATTTCAAAAAACGATAATGCAATACATTCTTGAGCCTAGATAACTTCCCAAAGAAGATTATATGGTTTTGGCAGTGAAAAAAAAGGAAGGAAGCACAGAAATGATATATTTACTATGGAAGGAATATTGAATTTAACAAGTTTTATAAAATGTACCCCTAGCCAAAACACATCTGTTTAAGTAATGTAGTTGCAGTTCATGAAATTCCCAGTCTACAAATATTAATCAGAGCAGTTCATAAGCCTCACCTCAAATACATAGTGAGCATAAGAGTCCAGAGGGTTTTCCTCCTCCCTCTGGCTCTGATTTCAATCAGAGCCAGAGATGTTCTTCCTTTCCCCCACCTTTCTCCATACTCCTCCCATATTTCCACTAAAGATATTGGAGAAATCTACAGTGGATTCAAATGAGTTCGGAATTCTCTTAATGTGATCTGCAGATTCCAAGAACTTGTGGACCACTTTTTCATTTTGTGGGGAGGGGGGATTTGCACTAATTCGCATTAGCACAAATCGAATGAAATTCTGATAAAAACAAAAATCCAATTCTGTCAAGAAATGGGTGATGGAAGGAGAGACACCTGGCAATCCACAAAACACAGATGGAATGGATTTAACAAAACTCCTGCATCCTTACTTTCACTCACCCACCCACTTCCCTTGCTTGTCACATCCCCAGTAGCAAGCTGCCCTTCCTCCAAGAGAGCCACTCTGTCCTGCCATAGAACTACTGTTGCAACTATGGCAGCAGAAATGGCATTTTCCGCATGCTGTAATTTACAATAGTAGATCTATGGTAGGTCAGAGTGGCTCTCCTGGAAGATGGGTGGCTCGCCCAGGTTTGTGGAGGCTCCAGATAAGTCCCGTGGGTGGGTGGGCAGATGGGTTGGGGAGGGGGCAGTGGCTGGCCATTGGCCCAAATCAGCCCTCTTTGACTCAGATTCAGGGTTGGGCATCAAGGAGAAGCACACCCCTAATCTAAATTGGCTCATACTTAAGGTACATGCATAACTCATTTCTAGGATGCATGTCCATTTCTCCAGTACTTCTTGGAAACTGTAGCGTATGTGTGGAAAATGTAGTACACCACCTATGCAAAGGCTGAAATGTTAAATTTCAACAGTTACTATGTTTACATTTGTTGCCATTCTTCCTAATTAACCAGTTGTTGTAAGTCACCGATACTGGAATGCCTTGGCTGGCAATTGAAGCAGCCTTTGGGAGAGCTACTTTCCCCATGAACCACTGGGTTACATTGCCTGGTACACTGCTAATCAGACTTTCAGAGTCTGGAAAGTGGGAGGGGAGGAAGGCACAAAAGCCCACCCTTTCCTCTCTCTATTGTCACTGCTCTGATCACAAAGACAATGACAGTGAGAAAAACAGAAGTAGCACTGACATAAAAAATAAACAGTATTTCTAATTGATCCATCTTTGTAACTGAAATCCTAAAAGAAACTTTAGTAGCTTACATTCAGAGAAGCTAATGGACTCTGAGCACAGGGCTCCTCAGGGTAACACAGACAAGGACAGGCTTCAACAAGGAGGCAGCCACTTTAATGGTGTGTTCTAGAGGGGAAGGTGACAAGGAGAAATCGAGTCCTGTTCTGTTTTGAGGAGCAAGGCCTTGTTGAAGCAAACTCAGTTGGAGCCCCACTAACGGGTTGGCAAAGGGAAGTTCCTGAAGCGTGGTCAGACAAGTCCAAGAACAGGTCTTGGATAGGCAGAAAAAGAAGTGAATAGCACCATGGAAAGATCCAAAGAGGGAAAGTTCCAGAAGCATAGCCAGACAGTTCCAAGGTCAGGTCTAACATGAAGAAAGAAGTGTGTATCATCACAGAGAGTTCCAAGTGGAGCTGGGGCTAGAAGACAGACAAGCTTAATTTGTATGTGGCTCCAACAGCTAACAGAATGAATGAGCATTAAGTATGGTTTTGGCTCCCTTTTGGCTGTTAGCTCCACACACTCCATCCCTACACACACAGAGAGAGAATGAAACCCTCTCCCTTAAAGGGACCTTGCTTGCTCTAGAAACCTTGACTGCGATAATGTGGAGGCGGCTGCATTGTTGTGGTGGCTTTGGAGCCGGAATCCTTAGAGTCTAAAGATGGCAACATAACCTCCTCTGTATGGAGGTGGGCCAGCTCCATGGGCTTTTCTGGGGAAGAGGAGTCTGAGGAGGATGGACCTCAAAATGAGCATTTGGGCCCCAATTCTTTTGCTGGTCTGAGAGATTGTCTGCACATTGAGGACAGGGGTATCATATAAGAATCTTGAATCCTTCCATATACAATAATGGCAATTAACGTCAGTCTAGTCCAGGGAAATAACTGGAAGAAGTGTAAATTTGAGGGGATCTTTTTCTTCCTTCCAAGATTCTCCATGTCTATTCTGCCCACTCCACCCCAAATCACTATCCACACACATACCTTTGAAGCAGTATGTGAACCAACACTCAGTTATCCTTCAAAATCCACACTCCCCCAAGAAAAAGGTGCATACAAAATACAAATATTAGGGGAAATAATGTTCAAAAATATTAGGGAACCACACATATGAAAATGTATGTATTAGGAGAAATGTGCACAAAAATGCTTATGAATTTTCATGTGAACGTCTTTTAAAAAATCTCAAAGTTCAGGATGGACCAAACTTAAGACTAGAGAAATTCTTAAAGTTCAAGATGAAACAAATTTAATACTGGAAAAATGAGAAACAGAAAAAAAGTGAAACTGACAGACTCATCCTGAATCAAATATCTTTATATAAAAGAAATGTTTTGCCTATCTACACAGATACTGGCAGTTCAGATTTGAAAATATTGATTGATTGATTGATTGATTATATTTTTATACCGCCCAATAGCCAAAGCTCTCTGGGCGGTTCACAATATGCATTTCCCAGGATGTAATACACTGGTCAGCATAATATGTGCAGATTAGTATGGCTCAAATAAAAATTAAACCCAGTTTATCATTCAGAAGTTTAAACAAAACCTGAAGACTTTTAATCAGAGTAATGCAAAATTAGCAGTCAAAACATTGTTCTTTGTAGTATTCATGACAACAGAGAAATGCATTTTGTATGACACTATCTGCCTGATTAACTTTTGAGTTTTGTTTTCTGTAAATTAATGAGAATTGGATAAGCATTCATATTTACATGTCCCCCCCCATCTCAATACAATACCTTTTACCAGTATAAGAGTTCTGATCATGTACGTATTTAAGCATTCGTGCAATGTGTTACAGCCACATTGACAGTTCTACAGGATAAAGCTCCCATTGGGTTTTGCCCATCATCAGAATGCAAATTACTTTTTTTATATAATGAAAATTTAGGCTAAAGGTCCATTGCTAGTTTTGCACAGAGGAAGATGACAGCTTTATTGCCAATGCGGAATGGAATTCAGGTTTGCTTGGACTTTTCTTAGGTTATCATTGGGTCTGGGAAGCGGTGGAAGCTTTAAACCTTTTCATGAGGAGAGTATTTTTTTTTTTTTTGACAGCCCATTAATTTCCTATTGCTCTCTGTGTTGTTTTGTCTGCCTTTCCGTTCCTTCTGATTCACTGTGAAGATGGCATTTTCAGAATCATGCAGGCAGCTTTTCAGGCGCATCATGCTAAAAGGAAGGTTATAAAATTGATCGGAGGAGGAGCTGTTGTCTGACGTGGCAGGATTTACAGTCAGGATGTGTTCGCTTCTCAATTCCCAACCTATCATCTTTCATTAGGCACTTCAGTGCAGGGACTGAGCACCTCACGGGCTACTTGTCACAGGGACCAAGAAAGAGATAAGAAATGATGTAAAACTATTTCCCTTGACACTGAGACACAGATGGAGACTTCATTCTTACCATATTGTCTGCTTTAGTGCCATCCCCGAAGCCATTAACTATCATAATGATGGGTCTCTAGTTATTTATTTCTTCCCAGTGTCCTGATGCTTTTGCCGTATTGCATCGACGCTCTGCAGTGTGCAGCGATCATTTGTCCTTGAGAGCTCCAGTAATCACTTGCCCTTGCACATGCAAAACACTCCACCCAAGGTCCAAAGATAGCAGGTCAAGTGCAAATAATAGAAATGTGCAGGCTGCTAAGATAAACGAATTTACGCACAATGGGAACGTGCTTTTATTTTAAAGTTATCTCCAAACATTTTAAATACTCTCTGGCCCTACTTTGTCCCTTGATTTTAATGTGTTTACTGTGTGTGTGTGTATATGTATGTATGTATGTATGGATGGATGATACATTTTAGGTAGGCAGATGATTTGATTTGATTTATTACATTTATATACTGCCCCATAGCCAAAGCTTTCTGGGTGGTTTACAAAAGTTAAAATCAGTGAACATTAAAAAGTATACAAAATTTAAAACCATCAAAAACATAAACAGTGTAAAAACTACGGTATCCATTTAAAAACAACAGTTCTGTGGTCTGATAGACAGAGGATGTCATAGTGAATGTCTAAAACTGGTTAATGTCACCACAACATGAGAATCTTCTCAACCTCAGAAAAATATGGCAAATATTCACGATACACTGAGATATGTCCAAAACAAAGAAACATTAGGGATAGGAGAGAAATTTGTTTGATACACGTTTAAATGTGAACCTATCTAATTCACACTTTCCTAACTAAACACACACATGCATTCACATTCTCATAGGGACTTTAAAGAAATTGCAAACTGAAGGATGAAATGAATTTAAAATTGGAAAAATAATAAACAGAGAAATACTGAAATTGACTTATCCATCTCTTGGAAGCACCACTAAATGCTGGCAATCACATTTAGGTGACTGTAAAGAGTCACTGGTGTGTATTTTAATATGTCCAGAAAGTATGGAAATAGATACCTAATTCTCAGCATTCATAGAATTGAATTGGAAATATCAGAATTCACCAAAGGTTGGACATTTGCTGTCACATGTACATAATGATATTATGCCTGTTAAACTGATTTTTATTTTCTACAAATTCTAACATTTTTATTAATAGGAAAAATTCTGCATTGTATTGCCCATAAAGGTATGTGATGTGTGTCACATTTCTGTAAACATAAATGCATAAATTGCCAATCCATCACAAAATAAAAAACACATATCCCTATGGTTCAATTGCCACAAACCATTTAAATTAGTGTTAGAATTTATTTTACACTAAGATATTGCCAATTCACATGACCTCCAGATATACAGTGGCCAATGGAAAAACTGTATACACCTGTCATACCAGCAAATGTCTCTGACATTACTGGAAATGCTCCAAAATGAATTATGGAATGATATGCAAGCAAGAAATGTAGTCCATTTCTATGCTGCTACAGATTGGTAATACCTGTAGAGAGGAATCACATAGTTTGGTCATCAAAACTGTATGCCAGAGAACTCACCCTAATGCAAGGGCAGGCAACTTGGGGTGTTCCAGATGTTTTATTGTACAACTCATATCAGCCCTAGTCACCATAGGTATAGGGCAAAACATCTGGAGAGCCGCAAGTTGCCTAACCCTGCTCTAGGTAAGAGGCAATGCAAGTGTGGGAAGGATGAATGCCATGCATACTTCCTGTTTATAGGCCTTACTGGAATAGGTGACAATTGGGCGGTCCTATATCAAGTATTTGGGAAATCTCAGGACCTATATGAAAGACATTGAAGGTTCCACTCAGGAACCTTTCCTTCACACAAAGAAAGGAGACATGACCCTCTGAACTATAAAGCATTCCTTATTCACTACCAGCATGGAACTAAAACAGAATCAGTAGATCATCCTCTGTCAAATGATGTCTGAAAGGAGTTGTTGTTGGCAATGAAAATGAATTTCAATTCTCTGTGTTTGGATGCTGACATCTGAAAGGAATCCATTGTCTTAATCTGAAGAGTTCATTTCCTCCAGCCCAATATTCTCAAAATGTAAGTTCTGCAAATTATCTTGAGGCTTTCCAAAGCACCTTTTTGAAAGAGCAACCATTTTCACCTTTCACAAAATCGGCTACCATCCACCTTTAGCACATGCACTATGGCCAGGAAAACAGCAAACTTGAGACAGAAACTGCTGATATGACGTGTTCTACAGCTGTGACATTTTCCTCCCCAGGTGCAGTGGAGAGTTGCTTTATACTTCATCCCCTCTTTTCATGCCCTTCTAACTGCAGTTGATTCCAATGGGACTCATGCATATGTACAATGAAAGACAAAATATAGCCCTTGGAGGCTCGGAGATATTTTAACAGGTGCTTATCTCTACCAAAAAGAAACCATAAAAGAAGAAAATTTCAAAGAGCAGACAGATCCATGCTTGTGTTCATTTGCTTTCATTTAGGTGAGAAACTTGCTGAAGTTTTGGTTATGCCAGTTAACCGATTACTGTGATCTTTAAGACCTTGTTCTGTGTTGCATAAGACCCATAAAGATGGTTATTCTTCACACCTATGCCATTCATGAAGCTGCCTTGACAATATAGGACAGCAAAGCCACCATGGTAGCTTTTGATGTCCTGAGCAGAAATTAACAAGGAGATACATGGTTTCATAGGGCTATTTCATAGGGAAAAGCTTATAATGTGTATCTGATCCAAAATACAACTCTTATTAGAAATGTACTCAGAAAATTCAGTTCAGCCATTCGAAGGAGGATGAAAATATTAGATACTCAGTCAGCCTAGTTTGTGGTTTTGAATTTGACCATAATGAAAATAGACAATCTGGGACATTACTAAAATATCCGTCTTATACAGAGTAAGGCTTATTCCAATATTGTATGACATGGATCAGATATCAAAGTTTTGTTTTGTTTTTTGCTAGTCCTGCCGTTTGAGAGAGGAATGGATGAGAAATTCATTCAGTTCCCATTTCAATACAAACTTTCAGAATTTGCCCCCAAACTTGTAACCATAACAGAGTTATGTTGTCTTAAAATCTCTTCACTGGCTGCCAATTAGTTTCCGGGCAAAGTATAAAGTGTTGGTTATCAACTTTAAAGCCCTACGTGGTTTGGGTCCAGGCTACCTGTGGGATCGCCTTCTCCAGTACAATTCGCCCCACACACTCAGGTTCTCTGGGAAGAATTTACTCCAGTCAACAAAAACAAAGCTGACAACTATTACCCAGAGGACCTTTTCCTCTGCTGCTCCCAGATTATAGAATGACCTGCTGGGAGAGATTCGTCAACTTAACAGTCTTCTGGATTTTAAGAAAGCTATAAAGACTGATCTCTTCCAGGAGGCCTATCCAGTTGAATTTTAAGATGTCTTTTAATAATTTGCTGTTTTTAATAATGTATTAGTTTTAAATGTTTCAAATAGATGTATTTTATGGCATTTGCATTTGTGTTGTACCCTGCCTTGATCCGGAGCAATTTGCAAAAGCAAACAAACCTGTGTACAAAAAGAACCCCTCATACTTGTGAAACAGTGCATATAAAAGAAATGCATATTTTGTGGAAATGTGTACAAGAAGCCTTTCTCCAATGGGAAAATTGCTTGCAAAAATGTGTACATTTGAAAACATGCACACAAAAATGCACATACTCCAAAAACATTTGCAGAAATATGTCTATTTTTAAAACAAATTGCAAAATAATAATAATAATAATAATGCAAAAACATTGCAGACTTAAATAAATCATGATCTGTTGTGGAAGTGGAAGAAATGTAGGAATGGAAAAATGAGAAACTGAGCAAAATCAAGCTTGTCAGATTTACTCATCAACAACCTGAGATCCTTGGTTGGTTGGGGATGCCAGAGGCTATGGCCTAATCTACACCAAGCAGGATATTGCACTATGAAAGCAGTGTGAAAGTGGCATATAAAAGGCAGGAGCCACACCAAGCAGGATACAGCGCTTTGAAAATGGTATATGGTATGTGCCAATGGGTCCCAACAGTTGTCAGTGCACTTCAATACTAGGGGTGTGCACGGACCCCCCGCTCCGCCCCGCGGGCTGATCTGAAAATTTCGGATTGGCCCGCTCCGTGCCGCGCTGCCCATACTCCGCTCCTCTTCGCCGCGGAGCTCCGGCTCTGAATCGGAGCTCCGCAGTGGAGGGGAGTGGTGCCAGGTAAGGCCGGGAGAGGAGGGCAGGGGGTTTACCAGGCCCTGCCGCCGTCGCCGCCCGTGCAGCGACGGCAGCAGAGCCCGGTAAGGGACCAAGGGGGAGGGGGGCCTTACCTGCCTCCATCCGCGGTCCGTCAGCTTCTTCAATTGAGCCCGCGGTTCAGCCAGGAAGTCTGGGCTGCAAGTGCTTCATGTTCCTTCACATATTTGAGAACAGCTATAATAACGTGCTCTTCTGCCATCTAAACTTTCAACCATTCCTCATATGTCTGGGTTTCCAAAACCCTCACCAGCCTTCCTCTGGACATGTTCCACTTTGTCAATATCCTTCTTAGCATATGGCACCAAGCCCAGCTTTCTGGCCCTGTATCTTATGCCCATGCTTTGATTGGCTTCTGCTTAGATTTGCAAAGTTAGTCTCTCTGCAGAAGAGCTGATCTGTGTATGAAAGTTTGTGGCTAGCAGGTGCAATTGTATTCCTCCTCCATGTATTAAAGATTATCGCCAGATTGTTGTCATTGGCACAAGGTTCGTGTGGGGAGCTACTTGGTGCAGTCTATGAATATGTATTTTACCCTCCTGCAGTTCCAAAATGTGACCCTAAAGGGAAATTGCACTTGCTGTCAAGACCAGGAGAGCTTTTTTAATGCAAACTTTCCATAAGGCTGGCATTATGTCATGTCGTCACATTCATCCTTCAGCAGCAAAGTGTGATACACATTTTTATATCAGTGAAATGTAAGTGGGTGGAGGTGTTCACCTATAGGACTGGGTTCTGCACTGACATCTTTCGGTTCTGCTCCAGTGGTGTGTGAAGATGCATAGCATTCAAAGAACAAGTCCAATTTAACTGACACTCAAACTCTCCATAGCTTCTGAAAAGTATAGGTTTAAATGAAAAGGCTCTGCTAAATATAAAGTTTCCATCTGCTCCACCTCTCAGTGCAAGTAAGAGACTGAATTACTTGCAAACTTTGTTATACCTGTAGAGAATTTCTATTCATTATCTTTCTATTCACTGTCTAATGTGATGAATTATTATGCCAGCGTGGCATGCTTGCCAATAAATTCCTAAATAATCAACTGTAACTTATGCGCATGAATTTATGCATTCAGCTATCCCAAAATCATGTACAAATGGTTTAATTATGCCAAATAATAGCAACCACAGAACTGTCTGTATACATGTATTTATTGTGTATATCTGCCAATAAATCAGGTATTTTCCTGTTGCAATTTGCCTAAGTGACATTGTTTCCGTCAGTTATTGCTCAGAAATTTATACAAGGGAGCCAGATTGGATGCCAAAGTTTAGTGTGGGAAACTTTATACTCAATCACATGAAGTGCCTTATGTCTTTTATAGGAATATAATTATAGTTCTACAAAGCACCAAAGAAACTAAGAATTCTAAAAGTCTTTATCCTAAGTTTCCTTTCCCCCTACTTATTACATTTTAACTACATTCAAATCTGACAGCTTCGTATAGTAATTAAGGGACAAAGCTATATATAATCCCAAATTCTAATTTAGTTCAGATGGTCATGGGTGAATCTGTCTATTTTTTATCCATGTCATTTTCACATAATTCTGCCCATCATACATTTTGCATGTTCTTCCCACCATTTTTGTTGTTTGAGAAATGCACCCATGTTACTTGAGTGACATTTATGTATTTCTTAAAATAAATTTCCATGCCTTTTTAGAACTCTTAGCGGAGACTTGCAGCATGCAAAATACGATTACACGCAAGTGGAGGGGTCAGTAAAATTCTTCCTAGTCCTCCAAACTGTAGAGAAGTCCCCAAAATGGGGGGGGGGTTTCCCAGAATTTTTTATGTGAACAACAACAGGTACGGCTTCTGCAATGCCTGAGTCACAGTGAAACTTGTGTTGGAACTCAGAATGGGGGAGAATTAGGGATGCATGCCAATTCATTTCAGTTTGTTTTTGATTAGGATTTACCCAGTTTGGACCTTTCAGAAAAAACACGGATTCAGATGCAATCTGCGATGGCAATCCATACATTTCCTTGCTTGCAATGTAATTTGTGGACCGTATGTGATTCACAGACCACTTCCCCAGAAAAGGGTGGGTGTAGTGCCAAAGTGACAAGTACAGAACATGGCTCAGCAGGGCTAAAAGAGTAGTGTGAGAGAATGAAACTGACAAGGACATTTACAATGGGAACACATAGCAGATTGGGGGACTTGTGTGAAATACCACTGCTAAAATAGTTTTTTTTTTAAAAAAAAAGAAAAATACTATCCCATTTGCGCAAATTTAACCCCCCCCCACATAAAGCCACAATCCCATTTGTGCAACTTTAAAGACCATAATAATAATAATAATAATAATAATAATAATAATAATAATAATAAAAAACATGATCCCATTTCCACAAATTTAACAACTTGAAAAATAATAATTAAAAATGCATTAAAATTAAATAATTAAAAATAATAATTAAATGCATTAAAATCTCATTTACACAAATCACAGGACCCAGGAAAAAAATGATCACATTAATACAAATTGCCACCAACATTTTTAAAAATCTAAAATCCACACAATTGTATTGATTCACTACAGATTCAGGCTGGGGTGTAGAGAGAACAGAACAAAAGCTGCCAGGACAAACCAGTAAATTCCATCATGATTTCACCCTCCTCCCAAATGGAATTCCGATACATCCTTAGCTGAAAGAGCTTCTGCACCCCTCTGTTAGTAAAAAAACACTCAGACTCCAGAGTTTCCCATCTGAATCTTTCTTTTGACAAGGGGAAATCCTGCTGCAGGCCTATATTTAGAGTTCTGTTAAGTATAACAGTACTTAACATGATACCTAACAGTATCATGTTAAGTATATCTGCTATTTATTAATACCCAGATGGATCCCGGATACAGTAACCAAGATTCATCAGACAACACAAGAACCAGCCCAAATTCTCTTATTGTGGAATTGCTAGACAATATGGAGCAATGTTAAGATTCCTGGAAGAAACTTTAAAAGTAATTGTAGTATTTAAATGCTGTATATTAGTTTCTGCATTCCAAAGCAACCAGCTCTTGTGGTCCTTTAGCATCCATTTCTGCTTCTAAGTCTAACACATCCTAGCTGTTTAACTGAGCTTTCCAAACTGTCAACACAGCAAGGTCAAAACAAGTGGGTGGAAAACAGATAAATTACAATCACTCCATTTTTACCACTTTCTCAGAAAACAAAAAGCCTTCTTTGACAAGTTATCTCTGGCCTCTGAGCTTGATTTTATAGGGCAGTTGCTTTCTTGGTATTTCTTAAGGTTTCATATTGCTTGGACACATCTCATACCAAAGTTAAAAAAATGTTCTGGGTTAAATCATTTTGATGGGAGCCTATATCACAACCGTACCACTGGATTGGGGACATTCGGTAACCATGGGCATCACTCTATATGCTTTATTTATTTACGTATTTATTACATTTCTATAGCTGAAACTCTCTGGTTAATATGTTCAAAGTGATTTTGGGATCCTTCTGAAATTCTCCTCCTCCAAATTTGTGAGTGGAGAAGAAAGTTTGAAATAAAGTCACAGACACCAGAGGTTGGGATAAACCAGGGCCTCTTTATTTAAATAAGGGAACTTCACCCCTCCCTGGATCTGCATGTGAAAATGTGGGAATCTATTAGATCCTTTGATCAGGCAAGAAGCCTGCTATAATGGGCGAGCCACTCCCCAAAGCCAGGAGTCAGGTAAACTCAGCTCCTCTCTTAAGTGATGCTTTGTTAGTGTGGGGAGACCACCGTGTGTCACCCCTGACTGGTGCTGCACAGCTCTGAATAGGTGAGCCAGGGAACTACCCAAAGGCAAATCATATCCTGACATGAGAGCCACACAGCCCCCAAAGAGCAGGTCCTCTGGATATGCCAATCACCAAAAGGTGCCAGAGTGCTCACTGTCCCTATCCTAATACCGTGCAAATATTAGGACCTGCACACCCCACCACTGGAGGGAGCCAAGCCTCAGCTTCGGCACCCTTACACCCACCTGCTTGGATGAAATCCCTGCATCAGACAGGTGAATCCCATCTGCCCTATCTACCTCTGGATGGTAGAATAGCTGGGAGGGGAATTACCCAGCCCTGCTGACTGACAGCTGAATTTACCTATTGACTTTTGTCATTGCCTGATTTAAACTACGGGCTTCCCCACCCTCACACTTCTAGCATAGAGGGAGCATGTCTGCCCTTGCCTGTAAAGTTGGGGCCTTCTGCTTCATGAACCCCATCATTCCCCCCCCCCCAGGTGGGCACAACACCTGCGGCGGGGCAAGAACCATCAGACTGGACCATTTAGGAGGAGATGCCAGCATAGCATCCTCACGTATCACCCCACTGGATGGAAGCTAACTGACTGAGCCCCAACAGCATGCCAACAGTTGCTTGAGTTGCTCTACAGCTGACCCAGATGCCACATCATGTCTGCAGATTAGGACGCCCATGGCTCTGGTCTCCTCTGCCAATCTGTCAAAGGAACACAATTACCAATGAATTAAACAGAAATCACCCCCATCTTCATTTCAGAATGTATGTTTACAATCTGCCATCTCTTGATGGCCCAGATCTTCACATCTCTCAGCCCTGCTGCAGCAGTGGTGGCCCAGTTCTGAATGGGTGCCTCCAAATTGAATAATTCCATACACCCAATGACTGACAGGGCTTACTGTGTAAGGGGCAGCCCCTTCCTGTATTTAAAACAGAAACCTGAGTTCCTTCCCATGGAGGGTGAAGTAGGGTGAACACTGCTAATCAGTATATACCTTCACCAGAGCCCACAGCTGGCATTACCCTGGCACTTTGGCCCCTCTGGTCAGTATTGGACCATGGAGGTACAGGACCGCTCTAACTGTGAAGAACTGAGCATCAGAAAAAGTGAAAGACCCTACTAGCAATATCAGATGGTCTTGCCTGCTCTTCCAGTATCCTTTGAACATGAGAAACTGCTGAGCTGCCAACAAACCCTCTTTCATCATGGCAGCAAAGGATGGACCATCCAGCTTACTTCAAAAGACTCATGTGGATAGCCCCTGAGGTTTAATAATACTCAGAACTCCAGTCATTAGTCACCTTGGATGGGCCACAAGGCTCGAAGCTTCTCTCCCAGCTCAGTAAATGTTGAATTCCCTACCTGCTCATAGGTAGAATGCCTGCGTTCTAGGGGCCACATGGCTTCCATCTATTGCCTCTCCCAGATTGCAAAGCATGTTGGGCATAAGAACTTGTTATGGGCCAAATCCTGGAACCTGGACATCTGGTTGTGCAACAAGGTGTCTCTGACTCCATTATCCAGCCCAGGAACTTGGCAGGCAAAAGTCATATCAACTGAAGACAACTAGGACTCATGGCCCTGACCATTCCAATTCCTGAGGGTTCTTAAATGACATGAACAGCGGCTGGTTGTCAGGCTAAAATGGACCGAGGCTGATAAGAACTTGGTCCACAGCCTGATCGCTGCAGCAATGGGAAAGAACTCCAGGAATGTCAAATCTTGACATATCCCGGCATCTATACCAGGCTGAGACCACCACCAGGCACGATGACATTCACAAAATATAAATCTTGAGCCATGGGAGCTGGAGGCACCTGAGTGTATTTGGATCTCAGCCTCCAGTAATCCATTCTGCCTCCAAATTGATACCTTGTATTCAAACCCCTCCTGGACTCAGTGTGCTCTAATTTCTACTGAATGTGTATGCAGAGATGAGGCTGGCTTGTCCTCTTCGTGGCATTATATAAAGGCCTGATAAAGGCCCAGCCCTATGCTATCACCCACCAAGGATTAAGCCTTCTTAGGGGCCATACCCATTGGGGACACTCTAGGATGTGCAAGGGGGGGTATGGAAATCGACTTAAACATGCCTGGCCTTTACATCTTTAACTTTGTCATGATCCTAAATAAAAGGGATCAACTTGGGACCTTCTGCATGCAAAGCAGCTGCCTTGCCAGTAGGCTACAACCTTACCTTAGCAACACATTTAATATAAATACATTTATTTATTATCTTTAGATCCCACCTTTCTTCCACCATGGGACTTAAGGTAGCCAGGAGGAATTCCCAGGTACTGACCAGACTCAGACCTGCTTAGCTTCAGCAAAGTAGCAGCTAAAAATGATATCTGACCTTGCCTAGAGACTATTAGGCCAGTTGCTAGACCTTTAAAGATAGAAATATGCCCTCCCTTTCACAAGCTGAGGGAAATAAAAGGCATTTTGCCCGGATAAGGGGTGCACAGGCCAAAATAGTCCCTCTCATCCTGAATAAGGAGGAGGAAGGCAAAGAAGTCATACGAACATCTTGTTGATACCAGGAAGACTGTCCAAAATGTGGCACAGCCAAAAGCAAAAGCATGGTCCCAGAAAACTGAGTGGCAACCACTGCACTGAGCATACCCACCAATCAGGAAAAGGAAAATAACCCCACCAAGTTGGTGCTCACAGGCCTCCCTCGGCTGGGCCAAGTCAAAGGCAGAGCTGCAACACAACTCCCCTCCCCTCATGGGACTTGACAGAGAAGCAGCAGCACAGCCCTTGGTGAGAAGGTGGTAGAGGCCACCAAAACCAGCAACCCAGGAACTGAAACACAGACACTCAGTAACTGAGACACCCCATTGAGGCTTGCCAACCAGGCAGGCCAGCGAAGAAGGGGCACTGAGCCAGGCCACCACTGGGGAAGAACCAAGTAACAAAGCCTGGTTGACCTGCACCAGATGCTGGATGAAGCCCATAGGTTTGCATGGTGATAGCTGCAGTGCAGCTGCCCAGTGATCAGCTGGGTCAGCTGCATGGGTGCCAAAAAGAGAGCCATGCCCCACACCCCAGGAGCAAATGGGAAAGGCAGCCAGCAGACTCAACCAGTCAGAATGAGGAAACCAGCTGCTGCCACAACAACAACCACACCCCGATGTGCTGGGGCGGCACAGGCCTCCAAGAGAAGGAGATGCCATATTGAGGCAGCCCCTGGGCAGCCACCCACTGAGCCAGCCACAAGGCCATGGGGACCAGAGCTGCACCCAGCTCCTGAGAAAAACACAGCCAGCGCACAAGGCCCAAGTGTCACAGCTGTGACACCTGGCCAAGTGGCACCAGGGTACGGGCACTGAAGCCGGAGCCCCAGGCTGGTGCACAGAGAACCTCACAGTGTTCCATAAAACATGTTGGGGGCTGGGAATTCTGGATGTAAACCAAGTTAAAATCATTCGGAACTCCACAATCCAGGAAGAAGCCTGCTTCCCACCCAGCTGGAATGTGGGCAGCGTGAGTTGTGGGTGGGGCAGTTCCTTTAAAGGCCTGCCCCACCAAAGCTCAGCCTCTTTCACTTTCTGGCTGCTGACTGAGCAGCAGCAGCAGGGGCAAAGGAAGCACCATGAAGGGCGTTGGCTTGCTGCACATCGCTGCCTGTGAGCATTGGCCCTTTTGCTTGAGGGAGGAGGACAGAGGATGCAGGATTATTATTATTATTATTATTATTATTATTATTATTATTATTGGAGGGGGGATATAGTAATGATCTCCCGTCATATCTGAACTTGGGAAGATGCCCATTCAGCATCAGTCGTATGACCCAAAGTGAAAAGCTTCCCAACTCGAAGAGGTAATTCTGCATTGAAGAGCAAGTTATGTTTAGTGGTTTCTCCTTATGAGTATGACCTTTCACCTACAACCTTTAGTGAACCTAAATGTTGTCTTTTCCATATAAAGTGTGTGCCTCCATTCTTATAAGTTACAACTCCACACCTCATTGACCATCATATGGTTGAACCCCCGAGAATATTGAAGTGATTTCCATAAGTACGGAATTCCCTGCCTCTGGAGGTCAGGCAGGCACCAACTTTGTATTCCTTTTGGCACCTCCTGAAAACATCACTATTCCAGGAAGCCTTTCCTTAATTACCAGCCGTGGTTCACTGTACATTTTGCTTCTTTTACAATCTATTTTAAAGTGTTTTATTCTGTTTTTATTTTATTTTATCTTGTACATGCTCTGAAATTTTCAATGGGGAGTGGTATATAAATATTGTAAATTATTTATATACCGCTCCCCATTGAAAATCATTATTATTATTATTATTATTATTATTATTATTCCATTGTGATTTTCAAGAACAACATGGTTCAAGTTTAAATTAAGGAGAATCTGCTGTCCCACATGACCCTGATTAGTTTTCTCTATGGCTCGGTTCCCCAGTTCAAAGGTCAACATACCAAATCAATAAATCTATAGAAGTTGTCAATAATTTAGCTAATTTTTTGTTGCTGTACTTATTGCCTGAAGAGAAAAGGTTAGCTTAGTTAACTTAGCATTGGTTTAGCTAATGGGCTTCTATGAGATACATACAGAGCAAATGGTTTAATCATTACAACAGATGCTTCTGAGCTTGCAGCCATAGATTTAAATCCCAGCAGGGGATTTACGATTAGCCTTGCTATTAGCATAAATTGATCGCTCTGATTGGCTAATCACTTAATTAGGAAAAGGCCTTTGCTATTGAACCATTTTGGAATAATTTCCATAACTATAGGATAGCTGTTCAGGTTCAATCTACATGTTAGAATGGATTTGCTTTTTTTGTTACTTATCCAATGAGATAAGAATTTATTATAGATGGCTCATTTTTGGCAATGACTAAATTCTATTTATGTTTTATAAAACCTCTGAGAGGTAATGCTCATGGGGATGCATCTTTTGTGCAGTCTCCCTATGTGCACTGTGCCATGCCTCACATAGCAACCTAGTACCCATGATTCTGTAATGTTGTCTTGCTTTGATTCTCTTGTGGCTCAGAGGAGGACTCAGAAGTGGAGAGGTAATCATCCATTATCTGCTACTCCAGGAGCTTCCAGGTCAGAGGATGTGACTTTACCAGACTCCTCAAAATCAGAGGGCACCCTCCCAATGTAGTCCCTAAGCCATAAAAACCATGGGCTGCAGAATTAGTCAATAACCCTTTAAGAAACACATTGCTCCTCAGATAGGCAAGATCATCCAGCCATTATAAAGCCTCAGAAGGCCTCTACATGTTGCTGAGACAACAGATCTTCTTGAGTAAGTTCTGGCCTGCATAGATCAGTCCAAGATTCTGACAGTCCTGGGCATCCTGTATAGCCTGACTTATCTCTGCTCCACTGGAAATAACTCTGTTCCACCGGTCATGCTTCTGTGAATTTAACAATTGTAATTTTATTTAAGCAACACCCCCACCACTAGGTGGTACTTTTCCATTTCATCAGTACTTAGCTAAGGGCCTATGTCTTGCTGTTATTCTGTCTGTTGTTGTTTCATCTTGGAGAAGTTATTTTAAAAGGCAGATTTATGATGAGGGTCTGTGCTGTTAATTTAACTTACAGTTCTCTAATAAAATCTGTCCTTTTAAGCAAGTATTACATTTAGGAATGCAGGTAGAAGCAAAACTTGAGCTCATCAAATTCCACCTTGAAGTGCATTCTTTCTCATCTCATTATCAGGTTGCAATCAGGTTTTCTTTTCACATAAATGTGTGTGCATATTTTTTCCAACAACATGAGTAGTATATGGCCCTACTTCCTGTCAAATTTATGCAAATGAGCCATGTGGCTTTGTTTTGGTCACGTGACCAAAACAAACACCACGTGACCGGAAGTGACGTCACTAGCTGTCAAAACAAGCAGCACGTGGCCGGAAGTGACGTCACCAGCTGTCAATACAAACAGCACGTGACCGGAACTGACGACACTAGCTGTCAAAACAAAACAGCACATGACCGGAACTGACGTCATCAGCTGTCATAACAAAACACCATGTGCCCAGAAATGCTGGCACTACCTGTCAAAAGAAAGGCCACGTGGCCGGAAGTGACGTTTTTTCTGCGGCGACCGGAAATGATGCTTTTTGCAGGCGACCGGTGGAACATGTCCAGGCATGTCTCCCCACAGCCTCTCAGCGGTTGGCTAAGGAATATCACATGGCCTGCCCCGCAACCAATAGGAAGAGTTTTCAGAACCCCTAAAGGATTCACCAGGGTGTGCAGTGCTTTTCAGACTTTCAACCCGTCGGGAACAGTTGCTGATTTTAAGCAGGAGACAACATGGAAACCCCCAGCACCCCGATGCGGCCTAACCCCAGAAAGATGGGCATAATGCGATCTTCATCCTATCCTCAGGTTGGCATGAAACTTACACCAGATTCTCAGAATGTTATAAAAAATAGTTATGCCGCAACTGAGAGCACGCCAGGACCTGGGGGGTTTTCTTTCCCACCGGCACCCTTGAAAATTCAACCCAGACAGAAGGGAATTGTTCGTTCTTTCTCATATCCACCAGCAGACAGAAACATTACACCATGGTCTCAGAATATTATCAATAATAGTTCTGCTGCAACAATGACTATACCCTTATCCGTTGGACCTTCTGGATTTTCTTATCCACTGGCACCCTTGAATCTTCAGCCTAGAAATATGAATACTGACCAGATGATACCGGTAACTGAGAGCTTACCATTAGCTGGACACCCTTCAGGAGAGGTTTCTTTTCTTGAAACTGCATCATGGGATGACGGCCAAATGGATTATACCAAACAAGGTCCTGAAACAGAGGCTATGGATACTTCAGAGAGCCCTGAGGGGTTCACCAACATCGTCGAGGATGTGGATGGGGGTGTACTTAGGAAACTGTCTAATCGACCTATTGAGAAAATGGAGAGGGCCTACCCAAACTTGTCCTGGACACCTTACCGATCACTGAAAGAAGAGGACCGGGAAAAGCTGAACAGGAGTAGCCTCCCGGTAAGATATTTCTTAATGTCTTGTGTGTTGGTAATTGCCCAGAAGAGGTACCAATTAATTAATGGTTTTCGCTTTTTCACAGGTTGATACGCTGACTGACAATTTTAAGAATCTGCAAATCGAGAGTTCCCGGAATGTAAACATTTCCTGTGTTTCATGCGTTTGCCCCTTTCCTGAGTGATAAGATTTACTGTTGGCAATAAAAAATTGTGCTTTTTACGTGTGTGTCCATATCTTACTGAACAAGCAACATGGCAGAGCATGAAGAAATTCTAAAGAGTATATATTATACACCTGGAGAGGTGGGGAGCTTTGGAGGTGTGGCTCCTCTATTTCAAGAGGCCAAAAAGCAGTGTGAAAAGCTGACTAAAAAACAGGTTATCTCATGGCTTTCAGACCAGGATGCTTACACGCTGCATAGGCCTGGCAGAGTCCATTTTAAAAGAAACAAAACGATCGTGTCTGGTGTGGATGCACAGTGGCAGGCTGACTTAGTGGATATGCGACAGTTTTCTAAATACAACAGGGGCTACAAGTACATTTTAACAGTGATTGACATTTTGTCTAAATATGCTTGGGCTGTGGCTTTAAAAACTAAGACCGGTAAAGAAGTGTCCAGGGCCTTTAATGACCTTTTCAGTCAAGATGACAGAAAGCCAGGCAAACTGCAAACAGACAGAGGGAAAGAGTTTCTAAATCATTCAGTAAGCAAGGTGTTAAAAGAACATGGTGTTCACCACTTTGTCACCAATAATGATGTCAAAGCGGCCGTGGTGGAGCGGTTTAATAGAACTTTCAAAACAAAAATGTGGAGGTATTTTACAGCGAATAATACCTTCAACTACATCAATGTGTTGCCACGCCTCCTAAAAAGTTATAACCACAGCTTTCACAGAACCATCAGGGCGCGACCTGTGGATGTTAATCAGGCTAACTCACTTGCAGTTTGGAAAACTGTCTATGGAGACAATGTTAACAGAAAAGCAGAGACCCCTTTGTTAAAAAAAGGGGATCACGTCCGGATTTCTAAATGCAAGGGAGTCTTTGCTAAGGGGTATGAACAGAATTTTACCACAGAGTTATTTATAGTGGATGAAGTCATCGAAAAAGCAAAGAGACCTGTATACCTGTTAAAAGATTATGAAGGAGATGCGGTGGTGGGAACCTTCTATCCTGAAGAATTACAGAAAGTGAATGCCAAGGCAGATAGGACATACAGGATTGAAGAAATCTTAGCAACAAAAGGAAGGGGCAGAAGTAAGTGTCACCTAGTTAAATGGTTAGGTTGGCCTAGCAAGTTCAACAGTTGGGTGAACGCTTCTGATCTTCGTGAACCTGTATAGAAGTGTAGAGAAGAAGTATGGGTGATCATGGGTTTTACGTTACCTTGCCCAGCAATGCCTGTGCTTCAGCTTTTCCAAACAACAAGAGTTCGGCATACACTATACAATTAGCAAGAGCTCTGGATCTTCCAGGATCGTGGGAAGTGGGGTTAGTTGAAATACAGTATCCACACAGCTGGGAGACTCTAACTACCTTTGGACGATTTGAAATTTCTGACAAGGAACGTATGTATCGTTTAGTTCTGTGCAATGGTTATTATGCTGACATCCCGGAGGTGATTGAAAAGATGAACAAACTTATACATGGTGGTCATAAAGTGACCCTACAGTACGACGCTGTGTCTAGAAAGGTTAGTCTACAGCCTGCAGGAAAATTTACCTTTCAATGTGATGCAGAGTTGGCCCAAATATTAGGACTGAATCCTGACGTGGCTGTCAAAGAATTCCCTTTTTATGCAGACATTACCCGGGGTTTTAACACCTTATACGTGTACACAGACATTGTGGAGCACCAGATAGTAGGAGACTATTATGTACCGTTATTGCGTTGCATACCCGTGCGTGGAAAGAACAATGAATGTGTAACCCTTGGTTATGACAAACCACACTACCTGCCTGTATGCCGGGATCACATTGACACTATCACCATTGAAATAAAGAACGATCAGAACAAAAACGTACCATTTCGTTTTGGTAAGGTGACGGTGAAGCTGCACTTTCGCCCCCGGAGAGCTTTTGTCTTTTAAAAATGCCTATTTTGAAAAGCTATGGGGATCCAGCCGTTTATAGGAATTATTATAAGGCACAGGCTGGATATGCCCTGCCTGGATACCATGGTTCTCCGGTTATGTATGGCGCAGGACTTGGCGGGATTTTCAGGAGCCTATTCCGAAAAGCAATCCCCCTTTTGAGAAGAGGCCTAGATATCATTAAACCCCACGCAAAAACCGCTGCTCGTAATATTGCTAAAGATGTGGTAGGCCATGTTACACAAGAGGTTTTGAACAGAATGAACACCCCACCTCCACAAGATGGGACAGGGTTGATGTACATTAAAAGGAGGCGGTCTCTAAAAAGAAAAGCCTCACAGGTGAGCTTGGTTGGTCCGCCCCAACCCATTAAAAGGAAAGCGCAGCGTGGAAGGAAACACCAGAAACGACAAACTGCATCAAAGAGGCGGCGGTCTAGTTCAGCTAAAAGAGATATATTTTAAGACATCGCCATGGCTTTTATCCACTGCGGCTCTGAAGAATGCACTAAATCTGAACTTGATCTATTCAGCATTGGCCCCACACAGACCAGTATTGAGAGAAGTTTGTTTATTGAGGTACCACCCTTGTCAGCCCTTACAGACACGGCACCCCTGGATTTCTTCATAGCTGGAAATGGTGAAGATTACATGGACTTAAATAACACCTTGCTCTATGTGTGTTGCAAAATTGTCAATCCTGACGGAACCAACCTTGCTGCAGCTGCAGAGGTAGGCCTGGTGAATTATCCAATAGCCTCCCTCTTTAGTCAGCTGGATGTGACACTTGGTGATCGTTTAATAAGCCAAAGCAATAATTCATATCCGTATAGAGGTTATTTTGAAGCTGTGTTGAACTACAGCGCGGATACCCTAGCAACACAATTCTCTGCTGGGCTCTTTTACAAAGATATACCGGGGGAACTTGAATCTGCGGATCTGGATGGCAACAATACCGGGTTTATTAGAAGAGCAAATCTGACTGCTCAAAGCCGGAAAATAGACCTGTTGGGACACCTCCACGCCGACCTGTTTTTTCAGGAAAAGCTGTTGTTAAATGGGGTTGATGTGAAAATTAAACTTACCCGCAGCAAAGATGCATTCTGCTTAATGTCAGACGTTGCAAACACCCCTTACAAACTACAAATTTTGTCAGCCTCGCTTTTTGTTAAAAAAGTGAGAGTTGCACCTGGTGTTCGTTTGGGTCATGCAGAAGCCCTGTTGACAGCTAATGCCAAATATCCTGTGGATCGTGTGAGCATGAAAGTGTTTAGCATTCCAAGGGGAAGTCGTGTCGCCAACCAGGAAAACCTGTTTTTGGGGCAATTACCTAAACAGGTAATTATAGGCATGGTGGATAATGATTCTTACAGCGGCGATTATCATAAAAACCCATTTAATTTTCAACATTTTTATACAAATTTTGCTGCCCTTTACCTGGATGGAGAACAGATCCCCACGAAACCGTTCCAGCCCTCCTTCGAAGAGGGGCACTGTGTTAGAGAATACATGAGTCTCGTACAGGCCGCTGGCAAACAAATGAAAGATAGGGCTCTTTTAATTGACCGCGAGGACTATGCTAGAGGTTACACCCTTTTTGCATTTGATCTGACACCCGACCAAGAAGGCGGAGACCACTATTCTTTGATTAAAACTGGAAACCTGAGGGCCGAATTTCGCTTTGGTAGAGCCCTGGCTGACACAATCACCATGATCGTGTATGGTGTTTTTGACAATGTGATAGAGATAAACCATAGAAGAAATGTCCTGTTTGACTATATGTAACATGGACAGTGTACAGTTAACTCGTGTCCTATCTTCAAACCACTACACCAGCGCGGCTTTCTATGGGGTGTTTCCCAGTGACATGCTACCCAGACGACAGTTACAGCAGCGTCCTGTGTGTTTGGTGGTTAACACCCACCCTCACAAACTCCCAGGAGAGCATTGGCTAGCCATCTACTTGACAGAAGACAAGAATGGAGAATTTTTTGATTCCTACGGACACCCGCCAGACCATCCGCTGTTTCCTGAAACCATCATGAAATTTTTAACCAAAAATGCACGCGAGATCGCATTTCAGCCCCGACAAATACAGGCTCCAGATTCAGTTGTTTGTGGCCATCATTGTGTCTTCTTCTTACAGCAACGATGCAAGGGACTAACATTTAAACAGATCCAAGAACTGTATTCTTACGATTTACAAGGGAATGACCAAATGGTTTTACAATTTATTAAAAACAAGAAAAATGTACGCGGCCGTGGTTCAAGCGTATTTCAGACCACCCAAGGCTGTATGTCCTGTTCTGCTTTTCATAGCTATGTTTTCTAATAAAAATTGAGTTTAAAAGATTTTTACTTGTGTGATTATTCTTAGCCATTAAACAGACACAGACAGTAAATAGGTTTTAACATATTAAAACATTTATTTTTACATCTTCAAAAACATTACGGTGTTATAACTTGAGCCAGGTATGAGGACTAGATTGTCTTTTCTTTTTAGAAGCCTTGTGAAGAGTTGCCGGCGACCGAATAGATGAGGGTACAGCTCCTGGGGAGCTTTTTAGGTGTTCTAAAACTTCTCTGTTGGCAGAATTGCCTACTACAGACGTTGGAACATTTAGCTCAGCCATGGATTGCAGAAAAACATCCCAACCTTTAGGGACGCGCCTGGGTGGCAGTGGATGATTTTGGGTAACCCCTCTGATCAAATCCAGCATATTGGAACCGGTTACAGCAACCCCTTTGTACACAAAGGTTCCTTTGTCATCCCATGAAGAAACACTTTTGTTTTGCTTCATTTTGTTTAATAGCAATCTGGCGTTGTTCTTAGATCTGGCCGGGATGCTGTCCAAGACTTCTTGAAACATCGTGTCAGTATTTACAGCCACTGGTTCTTCTTCAGAGGTCTGCTGGTGTTGTGTCAGAAACAGGCTTAGTTTTTCTTTCTCTGCCTCTTTTTGTCTTACGTGCGTTAGATATTTTTGAAGCAGAGCATCGTAGCGTTTAGCCTTCTCATATTCTGTTAAGTCAGATCTTTGAAGGACCCCCTGCATCTCAGTATCTAAGGCATAGATTGTAGCAGATCTGATGTTTTCTTCTTTAGGGGGCCCCCCTTTTAATTGTTCCAGCTGGCGGCTGGGTACCAAATACATCTTCTCGGTATACTCCATTATTGGCTACTTAAAAGGCCAGTTATCAGAGGAATGGCAAAACTTAACAGCGGTGCAATGAACCCCCCAGACTGCTTCACCAATTGTCTCTTCTTTTTTAAAGAGACTCTTTTGTTGCCCAGGCTTTTGATAAAGCGACGTCTTTTTCTTAAGACACGTACCTGGCGAGAAGTCAGTGGTATGTTGCCTTTTAAAGTATTGAGTGCAATTTCAGAGAGGGCCGCTATAAAATCGTCTGAAGCGGTGGTTATAATAGCTTTCCTCTGGCGTGGTGTGGCCTTAATTAGAACTTTTAAGAGGGCCAGATTTCTCTTTACGCGATTAGACATGTTTCCTGTTTGAGGGATCGCCGGTAACAGAAGGCATACCACTAATGGCCACTCCTTTTATAACTAGGTGTACCTTTTTTCATAGTATAGACCACAGGCCACTCTGGTGGGAAAATCCCCGTTCTCAACCGGTAAGATTCGGGGGTGGCGGCGTTTAAATCCACCAACAGATAGCCGTAGGGTTTAAATGTGGCATCGTAGAAAGCTTCCATGAAATAGCGGGTATTTCCCGGGAACATCTGACGGGCTAGAGTCGCAATCTGTAATTTATCCCTCGGGTTTTTGAACAGCACCATATATTTTGCATTTAGACTAATGGTGCGGTTGCTTTTTCCTTTGCAGAAAATATTCTGTGTAATGAAAAAAATACTCAAGTTCCTGTGGTGCACGTACTGCGTAAAGGCTTTCTGAATTTCATGGCTGTTAGAAGCAGAGTCCATAAGATCATCCATAATTAACAAATTTGGTTTATTGACAGGCAAAAGTTCATCATCATCCAGCTTTTCAGGCATTCCTTCCACAAACTTAATAAAAGGATATTTACACAGCAGTTCTTTGTACAATGGTTGCCAACAGCTATAACACCATACTATATTTTCAGGCATCACCGAGAGCAGGGTGTGTGCATTGTCTAGCAAATTTTTAATAAAATAGCTTTTACCGCAGTTGCTTGGCCCTGCCAGAATGGCCGAGAAGGGATGCTGCCACCTGGTATCCATTAAAATCCGTAAGGCAGGGTTTTAAAGTCCCCAGTGAGGACCCTTTTATCATACACCACTCTGAGTGTTTTTTTAAGGATACCAGACTCAATTAGCCACTGTTTTTTATTCCTCACAATGGTCCCTTGCTGGACCACAATGTTTTTCGGATCTGTGTGATAATCTAAGACAAGCTCCTTCAGTGTGTCAAAGTTGACCTTTTCTGAGTTGGAGAAGTTCAGAGTAATGCCTTTTACCTTGACACAAAACTTGCCTGAGGATAAATGAAAAGCATATGTTTTAGGACCACCCGACACAAACTCTGTGATGAACTGTTCTGGTGGGATCTCGCTGGTCAGGTCCCCTAAGAAGTCACCCAGTGGAGGATTCTGTTCCCCCTTCCGGCTCACAAATATCACAGAATCTGTGTCATGGTATAAACATCTATCTTGCAACATATCTAACAAGTTATACAATTCTAAACGTGCATAAGCGGTCGTAAAAGAGGCTATCACAACATTAGTCTTTCCCGATACTGTGTGGAGACCTTTTGCATGTTTCCAGGACACACTGACTGTGTCCTCATCTATAATTTCAAAGTTTGAAACCTCATAGCGTGGAGAAAATGCATACTCCAAAAGCTCAGCAGGATCCCTTACAATAGTAGTATTCATTAAGTTTGTGCGTTGGCCAAATTTACCCCACAAAGAATTGAGGAACAGCTTTGCAATTTGACGCTTTGCAGGGTTCACAGCAATCTCATGTGGACGTAATTGCACACCTTCTTTCTCAAAGAAATCATTGACATATTTTCTTTTTTTCTCCTCATCTGTACACCAAGAGGGGTACCCGGATGCCTCTTGCTTCTGGCGCAGATGCATTTTTATATAATCTGAAAACAATTGATCAGATTTTTCCTCAAAATGCCAAATTTCTGAAATGTTCAACACTTTGTAACCCTTCTCCAGTGCTTTCAACAATTCAACAGTACACCACGTTCCTTCAATAGCCCTTTCCTCATCTCTGTGAGAACAACACTCCTGCTGTTTAATCTTGGCACACGTGTGGCACAATGGGAACATGAGTTTGCCATCCATCCTAACAGGCAACACAGGGAAAAGGAGGCGGCGTGGGGGGAGCATTTTAACTTTAGCAAGGCCAAAATAGCTAGAGAGCGGCCCAAAATCCTTATGGATTATTTTGGGGTGTCCAATTGGGTATTCTTTGGTTTTGTTAACAAATGGGTACAGACTGGTGAAGTCATAGTAATGAATTTGCTCATCAGCCTTTGGCTTATAATAGAGACAGATGGCGTTTGTTCTTCCCCCAAAAAGAGAATCTCTAGGCTGTAGAGGCTGAGGCAGACACTTCTTACTTAGGAATGCTCTGAGTTCCCCATCAGATTCCAACATCTCCTTCCACTCGTGCTCCCAAAGGGTTCTGACATTGAACCCCTGCCTTCTGAGATAGTCAGCTTTGTTTTGTGTACGGTAGTTCAGCTCGCGATAAGTTGTGTCAGTCATTGGGTTTCGACCGTTCTCATTGTAGCAAACAGAGCAGCCGTGGAAAAAGCAGCCATTAAACTCAAAGGCTGTTCTACACCCACCAATTTCTGAATACCCATCAAGGAAATAAGGACCTTCTTTGAACTCCCCACCTTTCAGGGCATGTTGTATCTCGATACCCTCCGTGTGCTCTACAAACATCAACCACTGTATTGAAGGTGTGGAATACCGCTTTATCTGCATATTGTAGTTGTCGTATGGGAGAAGAGCTATGCTGTTTTCTTTTAAAAACATGTGTCTAAACATAGCCATGCAGACACTGGCTAGAGTAAGGTACTGGAAAGGATCAAGACCTGTTGCAGATGAACCATCCCCAGCGGTCATCTGCATGATTTCTTCTCGGTACAGGATACAGGCCTTTCTCAGAATTTTAACATCTTGCTTGCAGTAGTACATGAGCTCTTTTTGGAGGTTAAAAGTGTTGCTTTGATTTTCCCTATACCATGAGAGAAATTCTGCTCTCTCTCCAGGCATCATGCTGTCAACGCCATACTGATCTATGCTGGGCATAGGCCCCACATAATCCCAGTTTTCAGCGGTGTTGAAAAAATGTGGGAAATGCCCTTTGCAACCTTCAAAGCCCATGGCCTGTGGTAATTTCGCCAGTTTCATGGGCAAGAAGTTCAGGCTGTCTATAAAACGGATTCCAAGCTTCCTCACCGTCACACACAATAGTTTGCCGCCTTGTGTGACAAGATCCACGTCCATCTTTTCTGCAATGAGCTGCCTAACTATGAAGTAACTATCATACCCCCCAGCGTTGTGGGCCACAAAAGTCCAGTTCCTGTACTTTTTATCAATAAACCTTTTGACAAAGTCAGAAGTACAATCTTCCCCTTTAAACTCCCATGCATCCGTTTCATTGAGGGCCATTGCAAAAATGTAGTTGGGAGAGTGTATCCCCGTTTCCTGTGTGCATTCAAAGTCAAAAAAAATATACTTATCAGAAATGTCACATTTGTTGACAGGGGGCATGAAGCACCGGTGACTCTTTATATCACAAACTGGCTTTTCACACTGCTTGCAGCATTTCAACTTGCACTGGTGTTTCTTTGGGACATAAGAATTGCAAGTGTCACACATAATTTTAGATTTACAGTCCACCTTCTTTAGAGATGCCATAGCACTGTGTCTCTCTAAGCAGTCTCTGGACCTACAGAATAACCTGCAAGAAGGACACCGCATCTCTTGCCCTGGCTCACACAGCGCCTCTAAACATAAACGGCAGAAAAATTTGCAGTTGTGACTATGACTGTACACATTCCCACAAATGCTGCAGTAATTTTTACTACCGAAAAATGCTTTTATGTTTAGAATCCCATAGTAATGTTCATCATGTAGCAATAGATGAAATGTTTGAGTGTGTACCGGATCCCCAGTCCTAAATATCTCCCAGCCCTTAGCCCCATGCAGAACCACAGCAATATTTACTTTGAAATGCCTTTCAAAGGCTGCCACGTCACTCAACATTATTTTGTTGTCTTCTGAAAACCCCAGCTCTCTATACAGCTGCCTTGCCCCGTCTATTAACTCCCCAAAGGTGGGTCTTTGTGGGGCCATAACTGCCAAGAGACCCCCGCCAAAACACAAATTGCTATCGGTGCTGCTTAGATCCACTAAAAACCGCCTTTTTTTCTGCACTAACTGGCTGTGGAGCAGAGTACTTATAACTCTACGTCCCCGTCCTCCACTGTTACGGATAACTAATACATTTAGGCGCAAAGTCCCATGAATGTGGATTTCGGCATTGCTCTGCATGAGGTTTGCGAGGTTGTCCATGAGATCCGAAGCAAGCAGGCCCCCTCTGACCCTCTGCACAGTGTAGAGAGAGTCATTTAGTCCACCACCATCTAAACGTAATTGAACAAGATCCCCAGCCTGTAACCTCACATTAAGGTCATCAAGAAGGCCCTGAACAGCCTCTCGGATTGCCTCTTGTATCAGGAGTGGATGGTTTAATTGTTCCAGGTTGGCAAACCTGAAGGTTTCCCCATATCGAGAAACAGGCAGGCGTGGTGAATGCCATTCCCACCTATTCAGCCTCTCCAGATAAACTCTTGGCAATTCATTGGGTGATAGAGGGCTTTCCTCAAGGGGTTCTGGGGTACCTAGTCCAGGGTCTGTAGGGGATGCCTGTACAGAATCACTTGCACTCAGAATAGACGGCTCCACAGACTCTAAATCAGCCATATGTGCTGCTTGTGGAGATTCAGCATTGCGGGAGGTGGTTGGAGCTGTCTTTGAAGCTTTGATTTTTTGTAAAAAATTTAACATTGATGGACTTCTTTTCCCCACAGCTTTCATGCGTTTAGCATTCCTAACGCGCTTTGATATGTACTTGTATTTTAATGCTAGATCTTGTGGGTATCCTTTGCGTGTGCGACAACGATGCCTCAGCTGTCCTGCTCCATGCTGTCTCATCTTGTTCAGGCCCTCTAAATACTTTTGCATGTTAGAAATTTTAGCCCGGGCTGCTTCCAAATATTTTGTTGATGTATGGGGTCTCAGTAAGCGGGCACTCAAAGCTGACATAGTCTCCTCAGTACATTGCTTGTACCATTCAAACACGTCATCTAAATTATCAGAAGCAGAAGTGCCCACTTTCCGTTTTTTAAATGGCTTTAAAGTGTTCCCCGTGAGGTGTTTGAGTTTTCGTTTGGCTTTACCGTGGCCTCCAGGTCTGTCGTCCTTTGATGCTTGGGGCCCCTCATGTGTTGTCTCAGTCTTTGAATCTTGAGGTTTGAGATTCTCATTGGTTTCGTGGTCATCCGATTGTTCTGAAAAAAATAAACATTCAACATTTGCACAATATTTTCATGACAAGATAACACTACCCTCAAAATAAAAATGAAATAACAATCATGTTTGTCTTTACCTTGATTTTCAGTATGGGTAGGTTCATGTATGGGGCTCTGGCTCCCTGGTTGAGCGATTTTCTTTTGTTGCGACATTTCACAAACACCCTCTGTAAAACACAAGTAATTTGAATACACAACAGGTATTCCTCAGGTATTCCTCAAGGACATGTTGGGGCTAGCCCACATATGACCAGATACAACACAAAAGAGCGTCGGACTTTTTTTTACTATGCTTCAAAGGCCAATGGATCCTGTATCATTTGATTATGTTTACAAACTCTTTGTAAACTATTTGAACTGTACTTCTGGACAACCATCACCTAAAACATCACAATACAGAACAACTCTGATTTTACAGAAACTTACCTCTATGTATCACGATTTTGCTAACAAGGAGCTGTTGACGCTTATGGATACACTTGAACTGCGTTCTATGGAGGACGGCTGTAGAATTTTCAATCTTGTGATGAAAGAAGAATTTTCTGATGGAAAAATTAATTTTGGACGTTTATTATCGATTATTCTGTTTGGGTTTGCTCTTTTAAAGAAACTACAAGCATGTGGGATTCTTATGACTCATGAAAACACAAGACAGATGGTAGAGTTCATGGCAGAATATATCCACAACACCAAGGCACAGTGGATCAATGAAAATGGCGGCTGGGTATGACTCCTTTGAAGAAATGGGGTAAAAGGCAAACTATATTAGTACTGTATATCCTAACTGAAACTGCTTTACTCTCTTTACCACAGGAAAATGGATTATTCAATGTGGCTAAGGCCGAGAAACCGTCCCACCGTACGGGAGAAAAATGTCTGTCTTTTTTTCTTAAATGTTACGCTCTGAAATGGCTATTTTTTCCTGTATAGAAATTTCAGCTGTGTCTATGAATTAAAATACCTTAAGCCATAAGTGTGGGACTTTTTATTATTGTTACAGTAGTGGCCACTTACCCAAGGCACAAGCATTTTACCCTAGCTCCAATTTAAAGGGTTCATAGTTAAAATGTAAAACGCCTTATATTTAAGTAAAAGTAACTACCTTCTCATACACACGGCCATATGCTTGGGCTATTTTTTATCATGCTCCCTCAATTGAAAAGATGGAGTTTCTACACCACAATCAAAATTAAAATAAGCATGCATTTAGGATTTGCTATTCTGTGTATTTAGCAGAGATAAATAAGCCGAAAAAATATTTCTTTAGAAATAGAGAGTTGAAGGAAAAGAAAAAATCACTCACCATTTACATGCCGGAGAACTTCAGATTCCTATGGGCTGCAAAGATGGCTTCTGCATTGCTCTGATTCTTTATATACTTTTTGGCTCTGGGTGTTGTCCTTCAGGTTCTAATTTTGAAGACTGTCATTGGCTGAGACTTCCAACCCCATTACAACAGTGATTAGATTTGCCCCTGGTGGAAACCTATGATGACTCCACAATGGCTTAGTTGCTTATGACCCATGCAACAGTGATTAGATTTGCCTCTGGTGAAAGCCAATGTTGACCCCACACTGGCTTAGTTCCTTCTGCCCCATGCAACAGTGATTAGGTTTGCCCCTGGTGAAAGCCAATGTTGACTCCACAATGGCTCAGTTCCTTCTGCCCCATGCAGCAGTGATTAGATTTGCCCTTGTTCATTTCCTTCCCTGGCCCCCCACCCTGGCTTAGTTCCTTCCATGATGGGATTATGTACCTGTGGTGTGAAATAAAATAAAACTATTGCTTACATAAAGAAATAAAGTTTTCTTTATTTTTTAATTCTAAATGATGCAAAACAATTTAACAATGAAGGAATTTAGACAGAATTTCTAAAAACAGCATTTACAGATGTAAGAAATGACTTATAGGGCCGATCTTTGATTACGCGTTCTACATGTTGAAGAAAGGATTGGTCGGTGGTCTTCATAATTTTTTCAAGGTACATTCGAGGATTTATAGCTCTGCTAATCTCTGTAGTCAGAATTAAGACCTGGTCCACATTCTCTGAGGTCAAAGCAAGACAATTTAGAGAATAACCAATGAGGATAACAACATGCAACACAGGCTGAAACCAGAGTTTTGCACAAAGAATGCGTAGTTTTGTGGAAATGTCATTTTCTGTCCATACTGTACATTCGTGAGAGCTCTGTCCAGGGGCCTGTATTGTACATCCAATACAGCTCTCATACAGATACTGGCTTAGGCAGTGTTTCAAGATGCCATAAATGGTTGCTCTGACAATTCCACGCATAGCTCCTCGACGCTTTCTTGGTAAAATGTGCTGTGTTTCATCAATCGACAGTCCAAGAAGATTTTTCAGGGTGAGATGCGCCGGCTGATTGTTTGCCAATGCTTCAGGAGCCTAAAAGATATTTTAAAACTATTAACATTAAATCTATTTGGAAAACTTTTTAGACAGAACACTGAAAACACACACACCTGAATGTGAATGTTACTTGCAGAAGCCATATTCCAAAGCTCAATAGGTGACGGCGGGATGCTAGTATTGATGCACTTCTCAGGTTCTTCAGCTGTTACAGCCTCTGCTGCTGGCTCCTGGAAATTTAAGGGGAAAATGTAATTTTCTGTAACTCTTACAAGTTGTTTTTGCACATAAATAGGATGCCAGAAAAAAAAAAAGTTTTACCTGCATTATAGAGTTTGGTATCGAGATAGAGTCCAACAAGCTTTGCCATATTTGTGAGATCTCCTCATCTTCCTCCTGTGGGGTCTTTGTTGGTGGGAACTGTTCATCGTCAGAGCTGGTGCTGAGATAACGCTTTCTGGGTTTAGGCCTCTCTGGTGCCAGCGGGGTAGACACCACTATAGGCCTCATCGGGGTGCTGGGGGTTTCCATGTTGTCTCCTGCTTAAAATCAGCAACTGTTCCCGACGGGTTGAAAGTCTGAAAAGCACTGCACACCCTGGTGAATCCTTTAGGGGTTCTGAAAACTCTTCCTATTGGTTGCGGGGCAGGCCATGTGATATTCCTTAGCCAACCGCTGAGAGGCTGTGGGGAGACATGCCTGGACATGTTCCACCGGTCGCCTGCAAAAAGCATCATTTCCGGTCGCCGCAGAAAAAACGTCACTTCCGGCCACGTGGCCTTTCTTTTGACAGGTAGTGCCAGCATTTCTGGGCACATGGTGTTTTGTTATGACAGCTGATGACGTCAGTTCCGGTCATGTGCTGTTTTGTTTTGACAGCTAGTGTCGTCAGTTCCGGTCACGTGCTGTTTGTATTGACAGCTGGTGACGTCACTTCCGGTCACGTGCTGCTTGTTTTGACAGCTAGTGACGTCACTTCCGGTCACGTGGTGTTTGTTTTGGTCACGTGACCAAAACAAAGCCACATGGCTCATTTGCATAAATTTGACAGGAAGTAGGGCCATATACTACTAACATGTGTCAATTGGGCGCATCTTTGAAATGTACTCATTCTTCTCCCATCAATTAAAGTGTGTCTGTATGCATTCTTCAGAAGTACACAATTTTTCATGCATCTTTTTCAAATGCACACATGCTGTTGAACACAATTGGGATGGGTGGGAAGGGATTCACGGATCACCACACAAGCTCAGAAATGTACAGAATTTGACTGCAGATTGCATTCGTTTCCATGTTTGTTCTGGGAGGTATGAATTGGGTAAATCCTGATTTAAAAAACTGAAACAAAAGTATCATCAGAGAAGTGCATCTCTACACATGCGCACACTGAAAATGCTATCATGCGGCACAAAAGACATTGATACAAGAGGATATATTCAGCATTCTAATTAAAGATAATAGATGGTAAAATATGTTTTCGTTTTCTTTTTTCCTGCAGAGGTAGGGATAAGGCATAAAGGGAATTCTTTGTTGTTTTTTCAAAGGCCAGACCAACGGTTTTGCAAAAGAATCTCCAGGGTCTTGTTTCCACTTCACTTTCTGATGAGACAGATTAGCTGCCTTGCTTGGTGACATCATAGAGTAACTGGTTGAAAACAGCACTTCAAGAGCTCCTTTTTAAAAAGTATATAGCAAGAATTAAGTGAGTCTGTCTCATTTAATTTCGTTTAATTTCAGTGATCCTGTGAACTGCATTCCTTTGCTCTAGCATTGAGCTAGGAGCCATGCTGACTGATTAATGCTTGGCTGTTTGAAGTATACTCTCTTCTTATCTGGTGCTGTGCAGCCCTCACTACAGCCTGAGGAGACCTACTGGTGTAAGTCAGACCTCAGGGAGATTTTTGTCTGCTCCACCCTGAGGAGGATGGAGAAGAGATAAGCAGCAAGCCATAAAACAAAACAAAATGAAAACCTGTTGCCCATTTGGGGGGGGGGGTGAAAGAAATCCCAAAACTTGTTGACAAAGGAGAAGAATTCAACAGATCACACCAAGTAGCAGCATCTCTGTGTTCTACCCTATTTCTTCGATTCTAAGACGCACTTTTCTCCCCATATAAACATCTCTAAAAATGGGGTACGTCTTAGAATCGCGGGTGTGTCTTAGGTTTTTTTTCCTGTTGGTGGTACTGAAATTAGTATGCATCTTACAATCGATGGCGTCTTACAATCAAAGAAATACGGTATATGACTTTTAGTGGTGCATTAATAACACCCTTTCAATTGAGTATTAGTAGATAATATCTTTGCCTAGGAAGTTAACATTACTCTGAAAACATCCTTGTTAGTTCCATTTAGTCACGAACATAAAGCATATGCCATGATAATCACTTTTAAGAAGCCAGTTAGTTTACGCTTGGGGGAGGGGATGTTCACAAGTCATGCATTTTGAAGTCCTGCCATGGCAAGGAAGATGTCTGAAAGGAATATTTTAAACCCACTGCCCCATTTCACCATGTTATCTCCCAACTTGCTCTCCTCGTAGGAGTTGTGTGTTTGATACATACAATAATGAGAAGGTCTCATCATCCAGTAGCCACCCATTCTAAGACTGAATAAGGTGAGTCAAAGGGAAGGATACAAGACCCACAGAAGGCCCTGGATGGACAAATTTGCTTATTAGCCAATCAGGCCGTACACAATCACATACAAAACCAGGATAAATCTGTCAATTTGGGTGTCTTTTGTTTGTTTCTTCAGTTTCTCATTTTCCCAAACTTTATTTTGGTTCATCCCAAACTTTGAGATGTGTGTGTTTGTGTTTAAGTTCATATAATTGTTTTGTGTACATTTCTCACAAATTCCTAATGACTACTATACACATTTTTTTGTAAACAATTTTCCTAATATAATGTATTTTGAATCTTATTTTCCCTAATATTCACATTTTTGGAAGTTCACTGCAAAATTCGGAGAATTTTGAATGATAACTGAGTTTCAGTTCTCATAGTGGTTCTGAAATATGAAAAACATGAATGAATAAATTTCTCCCTTATCCCTACTGAAGGCCAAATAAAATTCCTCTACCAATAGGAAATTGGAAGCTACCTTCCACCAGTTTCAGCTACTTGTGTGTGCATAGCCAATGGGCAGAGAAGTTTCTGAGGCAAAGAACTTTCCCATCACCCCTTTGTCAAATTTGCAGATGACACAAAATTGGGTGGGATAGCTAATACCCTGGAAGACAGAAACAAACTTCAAAGTGATATTGATAGGCTGGAGTGCTGGGCTGAAAACAACAGGATGAAATTTAATAGGGATAAATGCCAAGTTCTACATTTAGGAAATAGAAACCAAATGCACAGTTACAAGATGGGGGATACTTGGCTCAGCAATACTACAAACGAGAAGGATTTTGGAATTGTAGATCGCAAGCTGAATATGAGCCAACAGTGCAATACGGCTGCAAGAAAGGCAAATGCTAGTTTGGGCTGCATTAATAGAAGTATAGCTTCCAAATCGCGCGAGGTACTGGTTCCTCTCTATTCGGTCCTGGTTAGGCCTCATCTACAGTATTGCATCCAGTTCTGGGCTCCACAATTCAAGAAGGATGCAGACAAGCTGGAGCGTGTTCAGAGGAGGGCAACCAGGATGATCAGGGGTCTGGAAACAAAGCCCTATGAAGAGAGACTGAAAGAACTGGGCATGTTTAGCCTGGAGAACAGAAGATTGAGGGGAGACATGATAGCACTCGCCAAATACAAGGTTGTCACACAGAGGAGGGCCAGGATCTCTTCTCAATCCTCCCAGAGTGCAGGACATGGAATAACAGGCTCAAGTTACAGGAAGCCAGGTTCTGGCTGGACATCAGGAAAAACTTCCTGACTGTTAGAGCAGTACGACAATGGAATCAGTTACCTAGGGAGGTTGTGGGCTCTCCCACACTAGAGGCATTCAAGAGGCAGCTGGACTTTCATCTGTCAGGTATGCTTTAGGGTGGATTCCTGCATTGAGCAGGGGGTTGGACTCGATGGCCTTGTAGGCCCTTTCCAACTCTGCTATTCTATGATTCTATGAACTGAAGTTGCTGATCGTTAAACCTTCTGCATGCAACGCATGTGTTCTAAGACTGAGCTATGGTCCTGTGCAAGGTAATTCTTGCATACTCTTGCTTAGAGCAACATCTCACCCATGGAGAACAATCCCCTAGTCACCCTCTTTCATCTTTCCCCTCTTCTGATTGAAGAAGCATTGGGAATACTGGTTTTGATATGGAGTGTGTTCTTGAGAAGCTTTGTATCTTCTCTGATGATCGACAGTTATGTAAATAACTCACGTTTGAACATGTAAATGACTCTTCATTCTAATACGATGTTTTGATCTGATTGGTGTTGGAACCAAGCAGTTGAAAAGGGGGAAGGGAAGGTCTTTTGGTTTTGTTGTTTGTTCTTGCTTTGTTTTTAAGTCAGTATGGATCATTTTCCCCAGCCACACCATCAAACTGAATAGAAGAAACCCTCCTAGACAGCATCCACTAAGATGAAATGGAGTGGGGGGGAGGAAAACACTTGAAGATGTTTCTTTTCACAGTTTCTGGGTGTACTTGAAAGAGAGAGAGAGCAAAAGGTGGTTAAACCATGTTCATTGTAATGAAAGCTGGCATCCAATCCCTTTGTTACATAACACTGTTTTGTAGCATCTATTAACACTTCTATATCCATTCCAATGGGGAAAAAGTGGATGTGGAAACTTTTGAACTGGAAAGATCAACAACAATCTGGGAAGAACGTTATTTTGAAAAGTTCCAAGTTTCCAGATATTCATCTGGCACACTATACTATAAATCATGTAGCTCTAAAGCATGCGCTCACCTGTTGCCTGTGGCAAATGCAAGTAATCTCTAGGGCATTGGGCAGGGAAGTTTTAAACTGAAAAAGAGTTGTTGTGTTTCCAAGCTATTGACATTTGGACATAGGGCAGACAGGGAAACAACAGCAACAAAATTGTAGGCTCAAAACTTCTATGGATGTGTTTGCAAGGCAGGGAGTGGCAACGGAGCACTGCTAGAGCATAGAGTTTGCATGCTGAAGGCCCCACATTCAGCCACTTGCACATCCAGTTAAGGTGACCAGGTAGCAGATGATAGGATGGTCCTCTGCCGAAGAATTTGGTGAGCTGCTGCAAGTTAAAGGACAGAATTCTGGAGTAGATGGGCCTTACCCTGATTCAGTCAGGAAGCTTTATTTGCTCACACAGAAAGGATTACAGTGGCAACCAATCAGTGGTTAGTGAATCAAGTCTGTCTGCTGTGCCTCAACCTGTAGTACCTCAACACATGCCTCTTCCCATATGAGACTCCCTGAAATTTGTGATCAGCTTTTAAGTCCCTGCTTCCGCTTCTGTCTTAGGGAGACCTTTCCAGTAGTGGTGGCTGGTGTCTCTGATTTCAGTAGGGCTGTATATCCATTCCAGGTTTAAGTCAGAACAAGCCTGAACTCTAAAGGAGCTATCCAAGGTGCTAAAGCAAATACCAAGACTAGATTCAGCACTCTGGATAGTTTCTTTAGAAATCTGTCTGGTTCTGACTGAAACGTGGAATGGATTTTACAACCCCATGAAAATGGGGGCCTCCAGACTCACCAGTAGTCTTGGATCTCTGGAATTTCCACCAGCTATTTGTTTAGCTCTCTCATATAGGTCATTCTTTAGTCAGGAGAAGGCACACTTCCATGTTTTCTTTTTCTCTTTTGTCAATAAACTGGTTTCATGATTTTGATTGTTTGATATGTAATTGTCTATTATATGAGTTTCACTGATTTTTTTAATTACTTGGATACCACTTTGAGGACATTGGTTAACAAGTGACATTATAAAAACTCTACATTAAAACAACAACAACCCTAAATTAATAAATACACCTTATTGGGGTAGGTGGGACCCTACTGTCCAATATCAGCCATAAGAAATCAACATAATGGAACTCCAAATGCCTTTTGGAGAAAACAAGAGGTGAGTCATCCTCAATGCTTCCCACCATGGTTAGGCCTCAACTTGATTATTTCATCCAGTTCTGGGCACCACACTTCAAGAAGGATGCAGACAAGCTGGAGAGTGTTCAGAGGATGATCAGGGGTCTGGAAACAAAGTCCTGTGAAGAGAGGCTGAAACAACTGGTCATGTTTAGCCTGGAGAAGAGAAGATTGAGGGGAGACATGATAGAAATACTTGAACGGTTTTCACACAGAGGAGGGCCAGGATCTCTTCTCTGTCATCCCAGAGTGCAGGACATGGAATAATAGGATCAAGTTACAAGAAGCCAGATTCCGGCTGGACATCAAGAAAAACTTCCTGTTAGAGCAGTATGACAATGGAACCAATTACCTAAAGAGGTTGTGGGCTCTCCCACACTGGAGGCATTCAAGAGGCAGCTGGACAACCATCTGTCAGGTATGCTTTAGGGTGGATTCCTGCATAGAGCAGAGGGTTGGACTCGATGGCCTTATAGACCCCTTCCAACTCTACTATTCTATGATTCTATGATTCCTGCTCTATCATTATCTGCTGAAAAACAGTTTTTCATACCAAAGCTAAGCTAAATCTGAGAATGTTAAGTGTTGCTGGCATGAACACCAATTCGCTGTTACTGCTTTAACACTGCAGCATGTCACATTGTTGGAATACAAAGAAACACACTGTAATGATGCACTCATGCCATGCTAGAGATGCATGAGAATTTCATTTGGTTCTTTTTTATATAAAAACTTAATCAAATTAACAAATTTCTTCATAGGCAAGATAGAAAGAATTTGAGGTTTTTTTTTAAAAAAACACAAATGTGGGGAAAAGTAAAACTAAGAGCTTCATCCATCCAGGCCCAAGGTTTTGTGTCCTTAGTTCTTAAAAGTCTGGGTTTGAATCTCAGAATGCTGCAGCTCGGCTGTTGTCTGGAGCTGCCCCTTTCCAGCATGTAACTCCTCTGCTGAGATAACTGCACTGGCTGCCTATTCGTTACCGGGCCAGGTTTAACGTTCTTGTACAGGTTTAAGGTTCTTGTAGGTTTAAGGTCCACCAGGGGAAGAGCCTTCAGCGTGGTGGCGCCCCTCCTGTGGAATTCCCTGCCTCTGGAGGTCAGGCAGGCACCAACCTTGTACTCCTTTCGGCGCCTCCTGAAAACATCTTTATTCCAAGAAGCCTTTCTTTAAGCCTTTCTGTCTAGCTCCTTCCTATCTCTCCTCTCTCATCTCACACTATTGCCCCGCTCGTGCTCTTCGCTCCTCTGATGCCATGTTTCTCGCCTGCCCAAGGGTCTCTACTTCCCTTGCTTGGCTTCGTCCATTTTCTTCTGCTGCCCCTTACGCCTGGAACGCTCTTCCAGAACATTTGAGAACTACAAGTTCAATCACAGCTTTTAAAGTTCAGCTAAAAACTTTTCTTTTTCATAAAGCTTTTAAAACTTGATTTTGTTCTGACTTTATACTGCTAGTTTTACCCTACCCTGTGCCTGTTTGGTGCATTCTCTTCCCCTCCTTATTGTTTTATTATGATTTTATTAGAATGTAAGCCTATGCGGCAGGGCCTTGCTATTTACTGTTTTACTCTGTACAGCACCATGTACATTGATGGTGCTATATAAATAATAATAATAATAATAATAATAATAATAATAATAATAATAACATGCAGCCTTGGATTTCTGATTTTTGCTTCTTTTTAAATTTTGTTTCAACTGTTTTATTCTGTTTTTATTTTCATTTTACCTTGTACACCGCTCCGAAATTTTTCAATGGGGAGCGGTATATAAATATTCTAAATAATAATAATAATAATAATAATAATAATAATAATGTTGGTAGTGCTGAGTTAGGGTGCCACCTTTTTCTTACGACAGGTTCCTCAATTTTCACCTACTTGGCAGGCAGGTACAATACGGTCCTCTCCGTGCTGGAAATAGCTATATCTATTCAATTTGGCTATGGAAATAAGTGAGTATTTTGTTTCAGTTCATTTAAATAAATAAGAATTTTCATATATTTTTTTCAAATTTCTCCAGGAAGAATTTGAGATTTAGATAATTCAGATGTGTGGAAAAGCCAGACTGACAGATTCATGCATCTCTAGCTCATGCCCTGTTTTTGCTTGATCCAAAACACTTATTTGCCAACACAGCAGCTCAAGCGCTGCAGCTTCACGGCGATGTTCTGGTATGAGCCATCACAGATATAGCAGCCCGGAGAGAACTCTCATATCACCAGATGTCACAACACATATATCACTTTTCAGTGGAGTCCATTCATATGTTCAACTGCTGGTTATCAAGTGCTGTTGATTATTCAAGCATTGAGAAACCAGTTTGGTTAGGGTTAACCAGTTCTTACCATCCAGCTGATCAAGAGAAAATATAGAATTTAAGTAGTCTAAATTTTTAGTATGGCAAAATGATTGCAAAACGTCCAGAAGCCTAGCTATTGAAATAGAGGGGTGTGTGTGTGTGTGTGTGTGTGTGTGTGTGTGTGTGTTTTAATAGTTCTACAGTGGTTTCTCCTTTCAAATGAATCAGATGATTCTCCTGAAGGCACTAGATATTCTCCCTTTCTTTTTCTTTTCTTTTTGTTTTCATGGGTTCTTCTTTTCCAGTTCATCCGATATTCTCAACAGGAGGTGCATTGACTCAAGTGAATCAATTATCGTGCTTCTTATTTACTGTGTATTCTTGCTGCATCAACTGGCTTCCAGGGCTGTGATTTCAATAGGGTAAATTACAATGGCAATTTGCACATAAAAGCTGGTCCAAAATTCTGATTGTCTTTGCTTAACCTTCATATCATTTTTTCCGGTAGTCTTTCCAATCAAATAGAAGGTTGCCTACTATTGTTGAACACATTAGTCTCATTAATTTAGAGTTAATCTACTATACATTAAAGGCAGTGTCATGTATTATACCTGCAGCATTAATTATGTGGGATGATACAAGGAACAATGTGACATGGAAGGGCTATGCTTCAGTTCAGGGCTCTAATAGATAACCAGGGCCAGATCTACACTAAGCATGATAAAACACTTCGAAAACATTTTGAAAACTGTATATGGAGTGTGTCCTGGGCCCCAACACTTGTCAAAATGGTTATAAACTGTTTTAAAGCAGTAGTGTAGATCTTGCCTAGGATTACTTCAACACTGGGATTCTCCCCCACTGATTTAACTATATTTTATTCTTCCATTCATTCTATTGATAACCTGCCCTTCATAAAAAAAAATCCCAGGTTGCTCTGTGGAATGCAGAGATGACTGTGGTGGTTGACATGATTGTGCCCTCACCCTCTGAGCAGGGCCTGGCCAGTTCCTTGGTATACACCTGAACTGAGGGCAATGAAGCAAGAGGGGAGATGGCTAGAATGCAGGTAGAGGAGCACTCATACTGAGTCTGATCAAACACAGGCTAGAGCTCATTATCGAGCCTAAGTGGTGGTGAGTGGGGCAAAGAGACAGTCCTTTTCCACCAGCATTGTGTCTTCTCAGTGTCATCCAGTGGAGCTTTTCTGGGTGGTTTGTGGCCTGCTTCACTCTGGGTTTGAATCTGGGCCAGGGCAAGATACTGTGGAACCCTCGGTAGCATGCTGTGATTAGTTTGCATGGCACTTCGAAGCTGAAATCACTCAGATTCATCATGAATTGGACACCACGTTTAATACAGTTCCACTAGTAGAGGTGTTCAGAGTACCGTCTGGACCAGTTTTGTTGGATGCCTCTTGTTCCCACCCATGTTTTGCAATATTGTCCCCGCAATGGAGGGCCAGTGCCAAACAACTAATGATATAATAATAATAATAATAATAATAATAATAATAATAATAATAATAATAGCATTTTTATACCGCCCAATAGCCGACGCTCCCTGGGCGGTTCACAAAAACTAAAACAATTCAAAGTGTAAAACAAACAGTATAAAAACATGATATAAAGTACACATTAAAACGAATTAAAACATACCATACATGATTAAAACATCCTGAAAACATCCTGAAAACATTCTAAAATTTCACTGGATAGGCCTGCCAGAAGAGATCAGTCTTTATTGCTTTTTTAAATTCTAAAAGACTGTCAAGTTGACGAATCTCCTCCGGCAGGCCATTCCACAGTCTGGGAGTAGCAGAAGAGAAGGTCCTCTGGGTAACAGTTGTTAATCTAGTTTTTGCTAGCTGAAGTGGATTCTTCCCAGAGGATAATGTAAAATAATGTAAAACCTAGTAATAACAGCAGAGATATAGACCCTGTTCAGATGACACCCTAGCCACCATGGTTAAGCATTTTGAGCTAAACATTGGGCAACATACTAAGCCATGGTTAGGTTGCTAACCCTTTTGCAGCAAATGGTTAGTGAGCATATTTAAACCATGGTTATGTAGCTCCCATGGTTAGGAATGATTCACGTGACATTCTAAGCCATAATGTTTAGCAGAAAATACTTTAGCACCATGGTTTAGTGTGTCATCGGGTCATTATGACATAGCATGTAGTGTGAACCATTCCTAACCCTGGTGGTACATAACCATGGTTTAAGCATGCTCACTAACTATTTGATGCAAGGGGGTTAATGGCCTAAGCATGGCTTAGCATGTCATCTGAACAAGGTCATAAATACTCAGGAGACAGACAGATCTTAGCCTGGCACCAAAACGATAATAAAGGTGGTGCTAGGCATACCTTTTGGGAGAGAGCATTCCAAAATTGGGGCATCACCATGGGAAAGGCCCTATCTCATGTCACCACTCGATGTACTTCCCGCAGTGGTACAGTGCAGTCTGAAGCCCTACCTAGTGACAGATAAGTGTCCACACCTGAAGTGGGAATGGAATAGTAAATCAATTCAAAACAGCAATACCTACATAGATGTCATGTCATTCATTAATTTAATATAAAATTGATTAGTTCAGTAATGTTAATTAAATAAAATGGAGTTTTAATTTACTACTGAAACAGTAAATTCCTAGTGCTTGTCAATCATCTCATTGTAGTTCAACTACTGACCTAATTCCAGGAAGCTGGGAGTAGGTTTAATTCATACTGAGCAATTGGGCAAAATATTGGCCAGGAATGACATTGGGGGAACAAGATCCCTTCAGGTCACCCAACAATAGTGGTTCTATTTGGGGGGCCGGGGGGGGGGCTAAAACCTAATATGCTTACTTGTGAGTAAATCCCACTGAACCCAATGGAACTTAGGTATGAGTACGCATGTATAGGACTACACTCTAAGGCAGATGGCAACATTTCACAAAGTTCAACAAGAGCTTTATTTGATCTTTGCATTTAGTTCTAGGATGTTTATTATTATTATTTTAAAAAACTATGTTAGAAAATGTTAAATACATTAAAATCAAAACAGTAACAGAACTACACATTCTTGGTTCTGTTTATACAAAACCACAGTTTACAGCCCTACAAGGATCTTTATAGTGGCTCTTAAAGGTGCCCTAGCCAACCAGCGCTGCCAAATCCACCACCACAACCAATGTTCCCCAGGGGTTGTCATATAGATCACCCTTTCCATGCTGACTATGCATGTGCCTATGCCCCCACCCCCAAGCCAGCATCAGAGGCAGTGTTTGGGCCAAAAAAACTTCTGTACCCCTGAGTTATAGGTAGTCAGAAACATTATTTTGTTTGCCCCAAAATCATTCTTTGTGCACACTCCAAGCGATGGTGTACAAATGCATACTTGAAGCACACACTTCCTCCTCTACTGCCCCCTTCCCCTGCTCACCCCAGGGTCAACAAATCCCACCTGGGGCAGGAGAACGGAAGGTGGAGCAGAGCTGGAGAAGTGGAAGCCTGGCAAATGGATACCCTGAGCCTTCAAGCATCCACTAGGGTGGCTCAGAGTATCCATTTGCCAGGCTCAGCACATCCATTTGCCATGCTTCCCCTATGACTGACTTCCTTTCTCCTACCCTGGGTAAGGTTTTAGAGGTCAGGGAGTGGGAAACAGGGGGAGGGAGATGGGGAGGGTGGAGTTGCCAATGAGCACTCAGAAGCCAAGCCAAGCAGGATCTATCTGAAACCTGCTCATGGCAGGTTTCAAGCAGGGCTCTGCTCAGCATGAACATCCTCATGCAGCATCAAACATGGCTGCTCATTTCTGGGAACATGCTTGATACTTCATAACATCCCTAAACTGTTATTCCTCTTACAGCCATCTTAATCTGTAAATATTCCCATCATATACGTATGAAATCTCCAGTAGGAATCATACTCACTTTGATAGATCATATGTCCAAAAATAGACAGCACAAAATTAGATATGATTATTTCCAAGCTAGTGCCATCTGAAATTTAAAAAGCACAAAAATAGATTACTTTATTTCTGACACTGCTAATAAGCTTCTGTGTAACATGAACAAGTAGCCACTTACAATTTCTGCTTTATGTACTATCTGTTTGTTTAAATAATACCTATTTAATCTACATACATGTGGCTATCATTTCAGTACTAAATGGCAATTCTTGCTCATTCTAGCGATTCCAGCCATCATCCAGGGAAGCAATTCCCTACAACTTCCCCCATGGAGCTCTTTCTTCCATAAGCAACAATGTAAGGCCAGTTGTGGCTACTATGATTTGTAAATATTGAACTGGGGATGGTAGTTGCTTTAGATTAACTAATTGGAATGGATATCGTTGTATGCATCTGCTTACAGATGAATAGCAATATGTATCTTGCATTGACAGAAATGTAAGTTGAAGCCTACAGTTTATAATGACTGGGAAATCTGCTTGTTTAATTTCTGTCCAAATTAAAATAGGGAAAGGGGAATTTGTTGTGATTTGCTTCTTAGGCATTATTATTATTATTATTATTATTATTATTATTATTTAAAATACATCTTGGCTGTCTTTCAGGGCAGAAGCAAAGGTGAGTTGCAGCATTAAAATACACAACAACAATTAAAATATAAAACAAAGTTTAAAAAATGCCATAAACACAATTTATTCGGTGTTTTGTGCAGACCTCTGGCCGTGAGAATGCAGGGTGTTTTAGAGCCAATACATGTAGTGAACAGAGTGTAGTGTGTAGTCCAGGGACATCTGAGACAATCCTCACTCAGAGATCAGAGGTCCCAGGGCATGGTCCAAAGGCACATGAGGCAGTCACCTTGCTGAAGCTAAGTACGTCTGAGTCTGGTCAGTGCTTGGAGGGGAGACCACCTAGAAAGCACATTGTAGAACTCAAGGTTCTACAATGAAAGACAGGTGGGATATAAAAGTAATAAAAAAATGAATAATAAATTAAGTTCATGGAATGACATTGGGCTTGTCACCATCTCTCAGTCTGACTTATGTCAGAGGACTGGGCAAGAATAAAATAGGATGTCACACACACCCCATCATGTATGCCATGCCTGTTGGAGGAAGGGTTGAGTACATATATCATAATAATAAGAATAATGTAATTATTAGTGTTAAGTAATGTCTGGTTCCTTAAGAGCAGAACACAGCTCAAAAATTTTGCTTAGAATGACTAATGAGTTGTTGACTCTCTCAAAAGAAAGGTCTGGTCCAAATCATTATCTCTGGTTGTTCATTCCGTTACCATATGCCATCCATTAGTTCCATTTCACTTCTGGTTAAGATGGGGCAATACAAGTTAATGTGTGTCATCATTTGACGAGTTTCAGAGTGACAGCTCTTCTTGACAGCTCCCCATGCGAGACAACAATTGCACAGGGGGAGATGTAGGTGGGAAGGATACCTCCAGCCAGTAGTTATCTCAGACTGTTGGCTAAGTTCCCACTGATGGCATAGCAGGCACCAACCATTGTGGGAAGCAGCTGACAGCCACATCAAAACCAGACTTGGACTCCGCAGGAATCAGTCATGGAAAGCCACAGCAACTTCAAAGTTCCTCTGGTGGGGATTTTGAGACAAAAGAGCAAAACAGCTTGCAGTGTTCTCATTATTTGCAAAACAAAGCACATAATAAGCATGCCAAAATGCTCCCTGTTCACAAAGTCTGATCGCCACGGACCTTACACTAATATGGAAAGTTAGAAACAGTTGCCATTCTTAAAAAGGAATGGGAGGGACATGATTCATATGTATACAGCGACTCTCAAACATGCATTTCACCATGTCTGAGTCCACAAAATGTTATGGCGCTACATTACTCTTGTGATGCATATGGAATATTAAAATTGTTAAACTATAATAAAATATTCTTTATAAATAAATATTTTTTTTTTAAAAAAGAAACACGTTTGGAACCTGATCATTTTATTATTATTTTAGGCTTACAGTCAAGCCTTCTGAGCTAGCAAAGTAGCACTTGGAATTAGGCATGGATGATCAGTGTGGCAGCTCATTGTAGCTCTACATGTAGTGCTGACATCTTGACTCAATTACACTGACACTACACACAAAAAGAAGAAAAGATATTCCCAGGAAGTAAAAAAAATACAGAAAGTAAAGGGGAATATAACAAGGGAATGAGCATGGGGAGAACTTGATACATCCATAAAATAGCTTGGATCCTAAGGTAAGTAAACTTAAGAAAATTCATAGAAGGAAAAGTTTAAAACAAACAAACAAACAAACAAATGTCTACTGACTTCTTGGGGAATGGAAGAAATTTTATGTATATTCCCATGGGGAGGTTGTGTTATACCTTGCTTTACAAAGTTGTCAAGCTTTTTACATTCTGCTAGCATCTCCATCCTCCTCTCTACCTTTAGCACCTGTACATGCCTCAAATCCAGTCCAGAGGGTCGCCCAACCCTCTAGAACAGATTTTAGGGTACACAGGAGGCTGCAAGGGAGAGGGGAGATCTGTTCTACTAGTGGTTTTGTTCTGCTAGAAGATGGCCACCTTTGGATCCAGCCCTTTGTACTCTGAATTTTTGTATGCATTTCCCGAAGTCTAGGTAGTTGTTCTTTAAACATAGAGGAAGATTGAATATAAGCAATCTGTTCATTCATTTCTGCACCTTGCAGTCCACAGTTCCATCACTCTAGCCTTTGATGAAGAAGGTAATCAATGACAAAAGTTCATGCTTTTCAGTAAAATACATTGGGAGTCTTAAAGGTGGACTGGACTCTTCTAATAATTAAAAACAAAATTCTGCTGCTCATAATTCCACAGATAGGAAGCAGCATAAGGGATGCAGAGTGATTTTGAATAATAACAAGATAATGAAGATTCACATAATCAAGGATTTACTGTGCTATTATTAGAGTTTATGGAGCTCCTAAAAGTTAGTCTGTTTACAATGATGTGAAATATGGATAAGACCATGAAAAAGGAGCCAGGATTCAAAGACAATGTGGCTATAGTGAGTAGCTGGTTTTAATTTTCTTTGCCAGATATACAACGAATAGAGTAAAAATGTCATTTGTCCATATATCCTGCATTTCAACCCTCATATATATTGAACATAACCCAATTCTGTATGCTGTCTCTTCTCTACTCTATCATATACACACTTATAGCAGGCAAATCCCATTACATTTTAGGATTAGTATTCAAGTGTATATTGCAATACAAAAATGTGATATTCCTCCACCCTCAATACACTACTATTTTTCTGATTACATGGCATCTCAGCAGCCTCATCTTTCCAACCATATGTTCCCCATATATCAACATAGGGTATCCAGTTGGCCACTTTTGCTGAGGTCCCAGGAATCTGATCTGCTTCTGCTTCCACCAGGAGCTGTTATCTGGAGAGATTGGGAAGGACTGGATCGATGGATAACATAAGTTAAAGGATGGGGAGCCTCCATTTAAAGCAGGGATGGAGAGCCAATGGTCCTCCAGAAGTTGTTGGACTCCAACATCAGCACCAGTCAGGTTCTGGAGGCCACAGTTTTCCTACCCCCAACTGGAAAGGAACGAGCCTGCCAAGACTCAGTGAACTCAGCAAAATAGTGGTGCATCAGAGTGCAGGCGTGCCCTGCTCGGAAGGAGTTGGGGGAGCTACATTGGCATCTTATACTAGTCCATTCCATCCACTGTTCTGCACCTAATACTGGAGAAATGTATATATAATGCAAAAACTTCATAAAGCATTTCTTTTTTTTTCTTAGTTCTTCCTAAAAAGGTGGGCTACACCTAACGTTTGGAAGGTTAAAAGGAATTTACATTGCTGAACTACTATCATGACTAAGAACATAAGAAGCACCTTGCTGGATCAGACCAAAGGTTCATCTAGTCCAGGACTCTGTTCACACAGTGGCCAACCAGCCATCCGCCGGAGATGAACAAGCAGGACATGGTGCAACAGCACCCTCCCGAGCAACTGGTGCACACAGGCTTACTGCCTCGACTACTAGAGATAGCACACAACCATCAGGGCTAGTAACCATTGATAGCTTTCACCTCCAGGAATTTATCCAACCCCCTTTTAAAGCCATCCAAATTGGTGGCCACAATAGCTAAAAAGGCTAAACAGGGGAGAAACTGCTATGATAAATACATCTAAACAGCAACTTAATGACATACTGCCTAGTGAATAATAAATAATAATGATTTTCTTGGTCACAAAAGCCTTTAAAAAACTAACCTTTTCACCTTTAGGGAGTACGCAGTTTTGAGGAGCCAATATAACTGGTCAATCCATTCACTGGCAGGAGTGTTCCAGGCCAAACAAGAAAAAATATCCCCTTTTCAACTGCTCTCTGGGAAAATAAACTGACAGTTTGTAAACAGAGCAGTTTTGTGAATGGTGCTAGTAACTCTGTACAAAAATAAATTGAGTCTGACTTTATTTGCCAATGCCTCAAGCTTTGTTAATGACTAGATTTTTTTTCCATAACAAGAAGCCCTTTGCTCGCCAGTAAAACCACCCCCAAATTTTCCATGTGAGCAAGGAGGTCTGGTTCTTCAGTCTAAATCAAAGATGCATCCAATACAAACAATGCATGTGTCTCTTGTTGAAGCACAATCCATTTCCATACCTTCCGGATTGCCATAAAATATGCTATCAGAACAGAACTTGCCAACTGCATGAAATGGCAGGCTGTGCATTGCATTGGTGCTTTAAGTGGCAATCCTATGCTTGTTTGTTTGTTTGTTTATTACATTTATATACCACCCCATAGCTGAAGCTCTCTGGGTAGTTTGCAAAGCTCTCTGGGCAGTTTACAATAGGCCTTGAGACTAAGGGCCTTGCTAGACGAGGTCTTAGAGCGCTGTGAGACCCGGTTTCCTTGCTGTGCATCCAGATGACGCACAGGGGAATCCGGTGTCAGGCCGCGCTGAAACCTAATTTGATGCGCCATAAGCAAAGTCGCTTATGGCGCGGCTTTTCCGCAGCCCCGGCCTGAGGCCGGGGCTGCGGAATGTCTAGCAGGGTCTGTGGCTTTTTGCGGCTACTCGCTTACTCGCGAGTAGCTGGGGAAAGCCACGGACTGGACCAGCGCTCATACGAGCGCTGTGCCCATCGGGCTGGGGGGATCCCAGGGGGGGATGATAGGGGGGAAGGCCGGACCGGCAGGAGAGGGGGATGGCGGAGGGTGGCACATCTCGGGGGCGGGGAGGGATGGCGGAGGGTGGCACATCTCGGGGGCGGGGAGGGATGGCAGAGGGTGGCACATCTCGGGGGCGGGGAGGGATGGCAGAGGGTGGCACATCTAGGGGGCGGGGAGGGATGGCGGGGAAAGAGTGGGCAGGGGGCATGGGGCTTAATTAAAAAAAGGGGGGCTTAATTAAAAAGAAAACCCACTTACCTTCTCCGGAGTCTTCGGGGCACACGTGGCCCCTTTAACAACAACAACAAAATGGCCAACGCTGCAGGGCTTCCGGAGTCCCTGCGCATCGTGCGTCTGGGAGGTGGGGCGGCACGCACTAAAGTTAGCGCGCCGTCGCCCCGCCTCCCTGCCAGCTTATCCGGCATGGTCTAGAAAGGCCCTCAGTCCAATTGAACTAATTGGGGCTTACATCAGAGTAGACATGTAAAGGATTGCATTGACAGAATTCAGCCATAACCTTTCATAAGAACATCAGAAGAGCCGTGCTGGATCAGACGAAGGTTCCATCTAGTCCAGCACTCTGTTCACACAGTGGCCAACCAGCTATTGGCCAAGGACATGGTGCAACACCACCCTCCCACCCATGTTCCCCAACAACTGATGCATATAGGCTTACTGCCTGATACTGGAGGTAGCACATAGCCATCAGGGCTAGTAGCCATCGATAGCCTTCTCCTCCAGGAATTTATCCAACTCTCTTTTAAAGCCATCCAAATTGGAAGCCATCACTACATCTTGTGGTAGTGATTTCCATAGTTTAAATATCCACACAGTATAAGAAAGCCTGATTTTGTTAAATCTGCATTTCACCAATTGTCAGGAGTCTTAAGTTATGACATTTGCTTATTGATGGAATGGTTTTGTTTTTTTGTTTTTTTAACCAGAATTTCATTGTACTACTCATCCTAATTTGCATCAGCAGTAATGCACAAATGCACTAATCTTCATTAGTGAATTAGTTAACTAATGTGTATTAGTGCATTTGTGCAAGTAGGCATTAGCACTATTATTTATTGATTGGTTGCATTTCTGTACTGCCCAATAGACTAAGTTCACTAATGCGCACTTGCGCTATTGCACATTTATTAGCAATAATTTCATTAAAGTAGAAAATATATTTGTTCTTTTTTTTCATTTCACAATTTGTTTTCTGTTCCATTGTGTTAAATCCATGTTAAAAAGGGGGTTGGGCGGAATTAGCAATAATTCAAATTAGCCCTCCAAATGTGGAAAAGGTAGTTCAAAAGTCTGCATGGTCCGCATGACTTAGAATAAGATGGTGTGCTGCAGAATCCAAATTCATTTTTATCCATTGTAGATTTCTCTGACATATCCTAGGCAGATAAAACTCTCCCTTTATTCCATGTCAATTCTAACCACATCATATCACCCTAAGTGCATATTAGGTTATAGATTTGGGCAAACTGAATAACTCCCTTGTGATCAAAGTGCCTTTCGGTTGAAGATATATGGAGAAATAGAAAGCGTGACTGGATTCTGTTGAGAACACCAGTAAAATCAAGGGAGGCAAGAAACGGAGCTGCTGAATAGGTGCATTGCCCTATTCTGCCCATATCTTCAGTAGCGCAGTCAGGCCTGGAACTTTGGGGCCAAGTCCATCTTATTTATTTTATTTATTATTTCATTTGTATCCCCCCCCCCCCGTTTTCCTGCAAGGAAACCAAGGCAGCGTACATAATCCTCCTAATCCTCCTCCTCCTCCTCTCCACTTTATCCTAACAACAACCCTTTGAGGTGGATTGGGCTGAGAGTCTGTGACTGGCCCAAAGTCACCCAGTGAGTTTCCATGGCTGAATGAGGACTAGAACCCAGATGTCCTAACTCCAAGTCTGACACTCTAGCCACTATACCGCACTACACCATCTTGGGCTACATCTACACCAAGCAGGATATGACACTTTGAAAACATTTTGAAAACTGTATATGGAGTGTGTCCTGGTCACCAACAGTTGTCACTATTGTTATACACTGTTTAAACGCAGTAGTGTAGATCCTGCCCAAGATCCAGTGTGGTGTAACAGTTAGAGTGTTCATCTGGGAGTCAGGAGATCTGGGTTTGGGCCAGTCTGTGAGAAAGATCTGTGACTTTGGGCCAGTCACAGACTCTTAGTCCAACCTACCTCACTGCGTTGTTGTGAGGATAAAATGGAGAGGAGAAGGAGGATTATGTACACCCCTTTGGATTCCTTAAGGAGGAAAAAAAGGCAAGATATAAATGAATAAGCGCTTTATAACAGTTATAAAGCGCTTTAACTGCTTTAAAGTGCTATAAAACTGTTATAAAGCGCTTTAAAGCAATAGTGCAGATCCGGCCCAGGGCCCTATAGCCATGAGGGGTTGGGAATGTGACCTTCTAGAGGGCAGCAAGTAATGGGGGCATCAGGGCAAATGAAGCAAATTCCAATTTGTTCCTGTAGTCATGATAGTGCCATGTTTTAAGTGAATTTAAAATGCAAAACATGCTCAGAGTAGTTTTCAGCACTCGCAAACAGTTTTGTTGTTGCCATTGTTCTAACATATCAGGAATGTGGAAGCAGTTGCAAAGCATGGGATGGGGGGTTCCTGGAGCAAGAGCTCATAGCTTTGCATGCAGATGGTCCCAGATTTGATCCCCGATGTCCCTAGGTAGAACTCAGAAACAATCCAGCCTAAAAATCTGGAGAGCTGCTGTCAATCAGTGTCAACAATACTGGGCTAGATGGACCAAGGGTCTGACTCGTATATTGTCTCTATGTTCCTGGTTGAGAGTGGTGAAATATTAGTTGTGTGCTTCACAACTGAAGTAATACATCTGGTCATCTAAAGTTTTCCATCCCCCGTAAGACCATTAAGTCCAGGGTCTATAATTGCCTAGCTGCACCACTGCAAATCTTGCTCCTATCATGTCCCAACTTTTCCCATATGCATATCTGGTGATGGGCTTGGTGGTGAACTGGATCTTGATTATCCTGATCCATTCAAATGGCCTTGTTCAAAATGCTGATTTATGCATTTTTGATTTATTACATTTCTGTACCGGCCAATAGCTGAAACTTTCCGGGCTGTTCACAACAATTAAAACCATAAAATACAACATGATAAAACACAGTATAAAAGCTTAAAAGTAGAGTATAAAATAATCTTTAAACACCTGTAATACATTAACACAGATCATAACATTTCCCAATGCTGTAATTGTATTATCAAATGATAGGATGAAGTAGACCAAGTGCTTCTCTAAATGAGCAACAAAACCTGCTCCCTTACTGGGCTTTCTTCTTATGGAGATATTCTAGGATTACAATGGGCACAATAACATGCCTGCCCCCTTTTCCTCCCTCCCCCACCACTTTTTTTATTGGTACCAATGGCAGGGAAGTTCCATATGTTCCATTTAAACAGCCAGCAGATGGCATTGCAACGTTACAGGAATATTCCGCTATCCAGGAAATGCACCAGTTCTTTCATAGCTTTGTATAGTTGTTACTCCATTTTTGACGAGTTAAATCTCAGCGGAATAAACCTCAAAAACAGTGGGACAAGCACCGGAGAATGCTGATGTCATGAAAAGGATCTAGGAACTTCCATGAGTAACCAATCTTGATCACACTACATATGCTCCATTGTGAAGGAGCTGCAAGTCAGTAAATGAACTATATGTGCTTTCCCTTATGCACCTTAAACTAGGAAAGGTTGTGGTAAAGATGTCGAAATCTCCAATCAATCAATCAATCAATCAATCACAGACTCACACTCTCCCAGCTATTTACATTTTCCAGTGAATGCTGGGAACTCTAGAACTGTCTTCAGAGTTCCCAGCATTCAGCACACACATACAAAGGCCATAGCTAGACCTAAGGTTTATCCCTGGATCGTCCAGGGGTCAAACCTGTTCATCTAGGTGACACACAGGGGATCCAGTGCTCAGGCAGTAGTGAACCCTGGATGATCCCAGGATAAACCTTAGGTCTAGCTGTGGCCAAAGGCACATCAAAAACTGGCCTATCCTAAAATCAAAGGTGTCATTCCAATGTGAGGGAAAGATAAAAATTTTAGGGGGAAATGTAAAGACACACTCTCAGATACATTCAAGATAAAGTGTATTTTAAGAAGATTTTGCCATTCCTTTTCCCACCTCACATAATTTTACCGATGTTATCAACACTCACACCAGTCACTCTTTCTCTTTATTTTTGATGCAAAGAGATTTGTGGTGTGGTAAACAAAATGGCAGGCCCTGTTAACTGTTTATAACAATCTTAGATCAGTGTGTAAAACCAGTATGTTGGCCAGAAATATAAGTGCTCCTGAGAATAATGAGCTGGAAGAACTAAAGTCATAGGCCGAACCAGGTAACTACAAACTTCAGGTGACAAATGAGGTCTAAAACAAAGGAGAGCACTGGTTTCCCATTAATGGTACCCCTGCCTTAAATAACTTCAGTCATTCAACATCATAATGTATAGGAACATAAAAATATATCTTAGAAAAAGAGAGAAAGAAAGATGCAGACCAGTTAGTCTGCAACTGAGCAGGATTCAGTAAGCTAACATTTAAGTACTCTGACTTCAGCCTTTGAATCTGTGATTTGGAGAAGAGGGTACTGTCGGGAATGACACAGCACAATCAATGGACCTCCATGGGAATAAATGACTTTATCAGGACAGAATTGACAGCAGAGAAATTGAACAGACAGCCACCTTTCTGGATAGAGCATTGTGCAGATAATAGCCAGCCAGTTCACAATACTCTGTTGAAAAGTGTTTGTGATGAAAGCAATGCTCATCTCTTCCCAGTTTAGGTGAAAATGAATGCAAATCTAAATTACTCTCACAGCAACAGCTGATGGAGAGTGGTGGTGGGGAACTTGCTTCTTCCCTCTCCTGATGTCACCAACATTTGGAAAACACGGCCTCGTAACAGTGCTCCCAACCCCTGTCGGAAATTACTAGCTACTCAGGAGATTACTCCAGATGATGGAACGATAATCTCCTGCCTCCACACATCTGCATATCCATCTGCACAGCCTCTCAAGATCAGACACATTACTGATAAATGCCATTATAATTTTCTCCCCCTCACATACTTCCTTTTGCCTTACCCTTTATCGCACTTCCATGCCTGGTGAACTGCTGTGACTAGTAGCGAGATGATTTCTATGCAGGGAAGTCAGTGTGGTTTGCTCTCAAAAAGAACAGACTTATTTCATGGCCATTTGTGATTTTTCATCAGAGCTGCAAAATGGAAATTTCTGAAGATGTCACTGCTGCCACAATGGATTCTTTCTGGAATCTGGCTCCCTTCTGGTCATCAAGATAAAAGGGACCCCAAAACACAGATTTCTTTTTTCTTGCATTGGTTTAGTCCTTTCAGATGTGATGCAAATATGTAGGCAGAAGCCAACCTAAGCACATCTTCTTGTTTTCTATTCCTCCATTTCTACATCGCATATCTGAGATTTTTAAAAAGTCACATCTGACTCACCTGGGAGATATGTAACGTGTCCTTGAATAAATCACTTGTGCATTCAGCAAATCTAAAGTATCTCTACATAACATTTACATTACCAGTGTTACTGTTCGGGAGGTTCCAAAATCAATATTAGTGTAATTCCATTAGTAGCTCAACCAAAAGATCACAAACTGTGCAAGCTTTTGAAATCTGCAGACCTTTTCATCAGGCAAGATGTTACAAAAAGCAGTGTTTTGTAACATCTTGCCTGATGATCTGCAGATCTCAAAAGCTTGCACATTTTGTGAACTTTAGTCAAACTAATAAAAGTATTACACTAATGTGGACTTTGACATTTTTCTTATGGGCCAAGACCAACCTTAGCTTTTGGCTTCGGGCATGTAACTAGGGATTGGAAAGGCCAATAACAATAAAGTAACTAGGGCTAGATCTACACCAAGCAGGATTTAACACTTTGAAATTGGCTTAAAAGCTGCATATGTAATGTGTCCTGGGCCTGAACAGTTGTCAAAACTATTATAAATGGTTATAAAGCAGTAGTGTAGATCCTGCCTAGGAGGTACAGAAGGCTAGCAAGCTGCTCCCCAACATTTCTTAGTGCACCCCTCTCCCATGGCTGCAGAAGAAGCCCCTGTTATACACCTCTAAATTCTCAAAGCAGAATAACCCTTTGGTGAAACTTTCTATTAATGAAGGCCTTATCCACACCAAGCAGGATATAACACTATGAAAGTGGTATGAAAGTGGTCAATGGGCCCCAACAGCTGTCAGTGCACTTCAATACTGCTATAAAGCTCCTGCCTTTTATATACCGCTTTCATTCCACTTTCATAGTGCAATATCCTGCTTGGTGTAGATTAGACCGAGATCTCGTGCCATTGCTATTCCAACAAAAAGTGGAATACCTACATCCTGAAAGTAGTGGGGTTTCAAATGGCCTGTGAAACTCTTGTGTGGTCATTTCTATTTTCCGTGCCGCAATCCAGCATGGTGTAGTGCAGGAGTGTTGAACCTCTATCAGCCTTGAGGGCCAAATTCAGTTTCAGAGAAACACAATGCTCATACTGTTAGAGATGTACAGATTTTGTCAAAACTGTTGCATCTGTGTTTTGTGGATTGTCTTTTGTTCAATCGTCCACACATTGATGAATTACAATTTTTGTCCAATGGCATAAGTTCACCAATGTGCACTTTAATTTTTTTATTATTTTTTTATTTATTGCATTTTTATACTACCCAATATCCGAAGCTCTCTGGGTGGTTCACAAAAACTAAAACCATTCAAAATATAAAACAAACAGTATAAAAACATGATATAAAATACACATTAAAAACTGATTAAAAACGTACCATACCTAAAACATCTTTAAAACATCCTTAAAACATCCTAAAAACATCCTAAAAAGTCACTGGACAGGCCTGCCAGAATAGATTAGTCTTTATTGCTTTTTATTGCTCATTAATATGAATTAGTAAATTTGTTGAAGTATGCACTTGCATAAGTGCTCATTTTCACAATTCTCCCCCAAAAGTAAAAAAAGAAACAAACAACCAGTTTGGCCTGCAGGCCTGGGGTTCAACAGCCCTGGAGTACTGGATTGAGAGTTAGAGAGGAAAGAATCAGGTTTTTGTCATAGTTCACTGGGTGACTTTGGAATAGTCATCTCTCAGCCTCATAGTGTTGTTATGAACAGGGTGCCATTTTGCTACCAGGACAGGTTTTAGACTCTAGTACCAGTGTACAAGGCCCTAAACAACTTGGCACCTTCTCCCTGATAAAACTGCCCAGTCACTGAGGTCAACAGTGGACATGTTCCTCGTGGTTCCACATGGTTGTCACACAGAGGAGGGCCAGGATCTCTTCTCAATCACGACATGGAATAAAGGGCTCAAGTTACAGGAAGCCAGATTCCAGCTGAACATCAGGGGAAAAAATCCTGACAGAGCAGTATGACAATGGAACCAGTTACCTAGGGAGGTTGTGGGCTCTCCCACACTAGAGACATTCAAGAGGCAGCTGGATAACCATTTGTCAGGTATGCTTTAGGGTGGATTCCTGCATTGAACAGGGGGTTGGACTTGATGGCCTTAAAGGCCCCTTCCAACTCTATATCGTCTGATTAGAGTCCACCAGGAGAAGTGCCTTCACTGTGATGGCCCCCATCCTATGGAATTTCCTTCCTTTGAAGGTCAGACAGACACCAATGTTATATTGCTCCCAGCACCTCCTGAAAACATTGTTGTTTCAGGAAGCTTTCCTTGAATGCCAAGCCATGGTTTTATCTGAACTTTGTTCTTTTAAAAATGTAATTGTACTTTTAAAAAAGGTAATTTTTAATATGGTGTTTTTATTCTTTGGTTCTATTTGTCGTTCACTGCTTTGAAATCTTTTAGATGGGGAGCAATATGTAAATATTGTCAATAAATAAATAAAAATAAACATAAAACTGTGGGAAACTATTTACACTGCCCTGAGCATCATGGTAGAAGGGCAGCTACAGATGTGAGGATGAATCCCATCAATTCGGGTTGCTTTCTATAAGGACCTCTACTCTTAGTCCGGATGTACATTTGACAGTGCAGACAGTGCAGTGCAGTCAGTCAAGGCTAAGCATAACCCAGCCCTATGGAAATCTTTACAGTGCACAATATGATGTTGTTTGCTGTTTAATTAAATTGGAGAAAATCTTTCAAATCATTGGAGATAAAGCCTTAGCGATCAAAACATTAGATTTAGGTTATTACTGCAGTAATGGGCACAGGATAACGCTGAATTAATTTGGAAAGATTATATACTGTAATGTAACTAAATCTTAGTAAAGTGTTTAGAAAAAGAAAACTTTTGTAGCGACCTGGGAGACAGTGTTCCTCAGAATCCTAATTATATACAACACAGTATAAACTGTAGCATTGGCATTTAACAGAATTTCATGGCCCAGGGGACTCTGCCTCAACACAGAGCTTGTAACATGAACTAATTTGCAATTCCAACAACAGTTTTAAGTGCAAGTCAAGGTCAAAATTAAGAGTCTAAAGATGGGCAGCTATGGAACTCTTCAAATATAATATAGAATTATGAGGAAACAGCACTGCGTTCTGCATCAAAACACAATGCTGTCATCTAGGCTATGCTAACATGAGGTGGAATTCAATTAACTCCTTCTACTGACAAGGAATTGCTTCCATCAATGAAACAGAGAGGTGCTATTTCCCCTCCTTCCTGCAGACCTCCACACACCCTCAAAATTTGCTCAGAATGTTGGGGGAACCTTCTGGAGCAGATTTGAAGGAGATGGGGACTGCAGGGGAAAGGAGAAGAGAAGAAACCCCCCATCACATGAGTAGACTACCACTTGTGCATTGTTCAATTCTATCCATAGGGTGCATTTCCTCTAGCAACCCACCCCAAGGAGGAATTTGCTTAACAATGGCATTATCCTAAGGTTAGGGATAGGTGATGAAGTAGACCTATTGTCTGTTGGGGAGGTTTATAACCAATGGTTGGAAATTGCAGGGAAGCAGATTTTAATTAAATGGTTGGAGTATTTATTTATTTATTTATTACATTTTTATGCATGTAAAAATAGCCGAAGCTGTCTGGGCGGTTCACAAAAATTAACTTCCTAACTTCCTAACAGCAAGAGCTCTGACTCAGAAGGGAAGTCAAATATCCAACTCTCCTTCCTTCCCCTGTCCCCATGCAGCCAGTGTAGAAAGAACCATCCTTGCTGCCCTCCAGGGTTGAAAAAGCAACCATGGAGGAGGAGGGAAGGAGGCATTCCAGTTGGCAGGGAGACCAAAGAAGCCAGGATATGAGTTATCCTGAGCTACTTCCAGCCTCCCACCCTTCCCCTCTGAAGCACTCTTGCTAGACAGGCTGAAAAGACCATCTAACGAATTCTGGATGTTGGGAGGACAGGGAAGCAAAGATGACCTCTGCTGCTGCTCCCACCCTGCATTGGATGATCTGACACCTCCGAGTTCAGGGCTTCCAAATCCAAGGGTGCAATTGATAAAAGTACACCCACCTTTGGCACAATGATAAACAGCCAGTGTGGAAAGAACAACTACCCATGTTGCACCATGTAAGAAATTAGACGAAAGGGTCGTCTTTAATATGTTTGTCTTTTATTCCTTGTTAGAAAAGCGCACCAGGAACAAAATAGTCCCCCAACCCAAACAAGTATGTACTTATCTCTCGGTAATACCAGTAGGAACAAGGAAGCTGCTCTATTTACCACATCAGACAATTAATCCATCTAACTCAGTACTGCCTACTCTGACTGGCAGCAGCTTTCCAGGATTTCATGCAGAAGTCTTTCTCTTTACCTGCTACCTAACCTTTCAACTGGAAATGCCGGGGATTGAACCTAGGACTTTCTGCATGCAAAACAGGTGTTCAACTGCAGAGCTATGTCCCTTACCCTGAATTAAAGCTGTCCCCCAAAGCATTAGTTGATTACTATGGATGGAAGACTGTTTGTAGCCCTGGTTTGTACTCATTATCTAACGCAGAGAGAGAGAAATACCATGTGGCCAAAGAACCAATAAAAATGATCCTTAAACTATAACTGATGCAATCTTAGGGATTTGGTTGTCCCTGTTCCCATTTAAAAATAAATAAATTAAAAAATATATTAGGTATATGATATGTGACTCTTCTGACAGCTTTGAAAAATCACACCCTAGAGGAAAAACTTAACTGCGGAGTAGAGTGAATACATCTCCCATACTCTAACATCAGCCCAAGGCAACTTGAAGTTTATCAGGGCCTCAGCCTGTCTTTCCCTTGATCTCTGCATTAACTTTTGCTAAATGGAAGCATTCCTTTCCCCTGGTGGAATTTTTTAGGACGAAGGTCAAGTCGCATTATCAAAACATTAGCTGTTAAGATTAGATCTCATAAAACACCTTAGAATAAAATGTAACCAATTTAAGCAATGCTGCTCACACCGGAAATGATGTTTTAAAGGAACTGCTCAGAATATGGCAACATGCTAGAGCTAGAATATAAGAAGTCCCCTTAAAGCCAGCTCAGAACTATTGTCCATTAAACCCAGTATCATCTACTCTGAAACTGTAGAGACTGGTGGCTATGATGTCAGTGAGGCAATGATGGCCTGTGTGTAAGAGAAATGTCATAGTCCCTTGGCCAGTAGCTCACGGATTATCGTTTTGAGAGGTTTTACTGGAAATTACAGTGTGAAAAAGATCTGGATGCCTCTTATTATTTTCTATGAGTGTCACCAGAGAAGCGTTTTATAGCACACTCATTACTGGCTACTGACGGATGTCCATGGGTCCCTTTAATGACAACGTCCACCTTACACACACCTCCCACTCCTTCTACTCGCTTTTCCGTCACAAAAAAACACCTGAAAAATCTGGGGTGTTTTGGGGCTGGAACAAAACTTGCCACCATTTCCTGCTGCATGCAGGAGAAGCAGCGCAATAAAAATGCACACTAAATGGGCTATGTGGTCATTGCTGGCTTCCTCTTTCTTCCCCATGTGAAGAAAGAGGAAGCTGAACATCCCTGTTGTTGGACAGAAGCAGGAGGCACAGCGAAGATAGGCAAATGCGATTTCCCCCGTCTGATGATCCACTATGTCTGCCCTGTAGTAAATTATTCCTTTGCCTTCCCTTCCCAGAAGAGTGCAAATCTATGATTCTGGTCCATGAAATCTGCCCCCCTTCACTGTGATTGAATCATTTCCACCAGATGCATACGAACAGCTCATTGAAAAGTAGATTGCATGAACCTAAGGAAGGAGTCCCCAGGCTCTTTGGGTTGGGAAGTACATTGGGAATGTCGAGAGAATGCCATGGGCATTCTCAAAAATAGAGCTGCCATGGTGGTTTTTGCTCATTCATATGTTTGCTCCCACAAAGCACAATGAAGTGCACATTTCACAGAAGCCAAACTGCTGATGCTCGAAGAAACACACACTACACACCTGAGGCAAAACCATTGACATGCACACCTCTGACTTTTCTATTTTTGTATTCTGTAATACAAAAATACAAATTTGCCCAATACAAATATTATGGAAAGTGTGCACAAAAATACTAATATATTAGGTAACATGGCGTTACAAAAAAAAAACCCCAAAACCATTAAACTGATATGGATATATGGGATGAACTGAAATGAAGAATGGAAAAATAAGAAACTGAGTGAAAATTAAATTGACAGATTTATCCATTTTTACTGCAAGTGAGCCATAGTTAGATTGCAGTGACAAGGCATGCCGCATAGCCTTGTGGACCTGATTTCACAACACAACACCAACCTTTCTCTCTCTCTCCCTCTCATGGATGTGAGTGTGTGCATGTAAACCCAAACAATTCACTGCAGTTTCAATGGGCTTAAAGATGCAACATGTGGCAAGATATATCCTAAGGCTTTTCAAAACAAGATTAGTTTATCCTTGAATAATCTTGGAGAAGGCTTAATTCCAGTGTACCAGAACAAAAGGCTATAATCTTCCACCTTAGGATATAAGAAGGCAAAGAAGCTTAAGAGAGAGAAACACAGAGAGAGAGAGAGACAGAACATTTTCCCAAAGCTCACTATTTGAACTAATTGAAACATGTTTTTTATTATTATTTTGCAGGAACGAAGGTTATGGTGCCAACTCAGAAATGTGAGCAAATCTGTGTTTTGGGAGAATGTAGTGATGGCCACCATTTGGATGACTTTAAAAGTGGGTTAGATAAATTCCTGGAGGACAAGGCTATCACTGGCTACTAGTCTTGATAGTTATGTGCTACCTCCAGTGTTAGAGGCAGGTTGCCTATGTACACCAGTTGCTGGGGAACATGAGTGGGAGGGAGCTGTTGCACTCCTGTCTCGCTTGCGAGTTCCTGGTCAACAGCTGGTTGGCCACTATATGAACAGAATTCTGGACTAGATGGACCCTTGGTCTGATACAGCATGGCTCTTCTTATGTTCTTATGAAGAGACATAGGGTTGGCATAGCTTTCAGGAACTTCTTTGCTGTCTCTCTTTCTCCCTTAGCATTCCCATACCAAAAGTCTCTGTCATTGGCCATACACTCACTAGTTTCCCACACTCCTTTTCATGAAGTGAGTAGAGACAACCATTCTGACATAATGGTTAGAGAATTGGGGCTTTGCTAGACCTGCCGAGTTATCCCGGCAGGGAGGCGGGGCCGAAGCGCGCTAACGTTAGCGCGCCTCGCCCAGGGTTCCAGACGTCGGACGCGCAGGACGTCAGCTCCCTGCAGCATCTGCCATTTTTTATTTTTTATTTTTGCTGTTAAAGGGGCCGCATGCGCCCCGAAGCCGCCGGACTGGTAAGTCCTTTTTTTTGCTGTTTTTTTACCGGGGGGGGGAAGGATGGCAGGGTGGGTGGCAAGGGGGGAGGGCGGGTGAGATCGCACCGCCACCGCCCGAGCAAGCAGGTGAGCGGCGCTTGCCCAGGCAATGCCGCCCCATGCCAGGCATTGCCCGGGCAAGCGCCGCTCGCCTGCTTGCTCAGGTGGCGGCGGCGCGCGGCGCGATCTCACCCGCCCTCCTGCCTTGCCACCCACCCTGCCATTCTTCCCCCTCCCCTCTCTTTCCCCCCCCCCCCGGGCCGATGGGCACAGCGCTCGTATGAGCACTGTGCCAGGTCCGCGGCAACTCGCAAGTAAGCGAGTAGCCACAAAAAGCCTCGGAAGTCACTAGACTTCCCCCAGCCCCGGCCTGAGGCCGGAGCTGGGGAAAAGGCGCACCATAAGCGAATTCGCTTATGGCGCATTAGACCAGGCCTCAGCGCGGCCTGCCGCCGGATTCCTCTGTGCGTCATGTGGACACACAGCAGGGAAACCGGGTCTGAAGGCGCGCTTAGGCCTCGTCTAGGAAGGCCCTTAGACTGGAACTCTGGAGATTGGAATTGCAATGAAGCTCACTGGATGACTTTGGACCAGGCTCTGACTCTCAGCCTAACCTATCTCACAGGGTTGTTGTGAGGCTAAAATGGAGAGCAGGGAGAGGATTATTTGTGCAGCCTTGGGCTCCTTGAAAGAGAAAAAGCAGTGCAATATAAATGTAACAAATAAATAAATGTATGTAATGTTCAATGTGACCTCACAATTCATTGCTTTTCAGTATCTTTTGTTTTTAGTAGTGTACTTTACTTTGCAGAGAATGAATTAAAATATAATGCCACTTTGCATTTATTTATTTAAGCATTTTTATGCCGCCATTCAGCCAAAAAAAAGGCTCTCATGGTGGCTTACAAAAGTATTTCTTGACAGTCCCTGCCCACAGGCTTACAATCTAAAAGACATGACACAAAAGGAAAGGGGATTGGGAGGGAGGAGGAGGGAGGAAAGGAAAGCAAATTCAGGCACTATAATCTTAGTTGCAAAGTTCAGCAGTGACAGTTGACAGTTGGCAGCAGGAGGGAGGGGGCTCTCAGCTGGAGCTGGACCCAGGCACAGTGGAGAGGTTTATTTACATTTATTTAGTGTATAACCAAAGGGCTTCATGTTTTCTCCCATACAGCACTATATGTATATTATCATATTGTGGGTGGAATGGAAGGACAGGAAGAGGGTGGCAGAGGTGAGACTGAACTGGGGGTTATACAATTCAGAGCTCCTTCTTTTATCTACTAGTCTATCAAAAAAGCAGAAATGAAAATGAAGACTTTCAATGACAATTTACCAAGCCAGAGAACCATTGGAATGTGTTGAACTGAGCTTTAACAGATGTTTGCAGGCCCAGATGTTGGCAGGAATAGTGGGGTAAATGCCAAGACCCATGGACGCAGAAGGGCCTATCACAGCTGATACCGGCTTCCTTTAAAGCAATAATAATTTTCAAAAAATATGGCCAAATGCTGTGGAGAGAAGTGCAGGGCCAGGCAGCTGTAGTAACAACCTTCATCTTCATTATCCCTAACGCTTCTAGGTTCTGCCCCCAATTACATTACATTGGGCTTATTGTTATTTCCTTTCTGAATATGAAAAAATCTGCAAATTTTGGGAAATTCTCATCAAAATGAAACTGAAATGAGTTCCTCACCAAGCTCTAATAGGCTTTGGAAAGAACCATTAGTAGACCTGAACCAAAATATGTAATCAGATAATTTAGGAATAGGATTGTTAAGTGACCAGAGGGAAAATGGACTCAAGCTTTTTGCTTTGGACCAGTTGCCTGAAAAGCAACGGTAAATGTCATTTCTTCCTCTTTCAACTATTCCTTAATAGTACACAGTAGGCACATACACAAGTTTTGCATGGGGCTCCATGGTGCCAATTCATACATTCAAGCTGCAAGTCCAGGTCTGGATACCAATACATGCAGATATAATCAATAAGGTTGTGAATGTCAATTTCCTTCAAAACATTCGGGCTCACTGGAAAGAGCAGCACTCCAAAGACATATAGCATAAAAGCTAATAATTTTGCTAACCTTGACTTAACATGATTTGCCATTCAGGGCATGATCTTTTGCTTTTCACATCAAAGTCTCAAACACTGAACTAATACTTCCTCTTCTTCAGAAAGAATAAGACGGGGGGCACTATCAAATAAATCTTCAAGAGTCTGCCACCCTTATTTCCCCCCCCCCCATAATTTCTTTTCCCAATAGTTAAATTTAAATTATGCCAAACTACTGCTTGGGCAACCTAAGGTATGTGGGATTTAAAAATACTCAGGGCTAACTGTCATACCTTTTGGTGTTCACAATAAAGGGATTAAAATTCTAACTATAAATATATAGTGCCAGATCAAAGCCTAATACAGATTAAATGCTATAGGCTTCAAAACTTGAGATCTTGAAGAACCAAGCCTCTAAGACTAATCAGAAATTAAACTGTAGATAAAGAAGCAGGCTTTGCAAAACTTTTGAAAGTTTTGGTTATCTTTTACATAAATAAATCGCAAATTGTCTGAGAGGATGTAGAAACACAAATACAATTGCTGCTGAAAGACCAAGGCCACAGCTAGACCTAAGGTTTATCCTGGGATCATCCAGGGTTTGCCCCTGCCTGAGCAGTGGATCCCCTGTGTGTCACCTAGATGAACAGATTTGACCCCTGGACGATCCAGGGATAAACCTTAGGTCTAGCTATGGCCCAAGGAAAAGTGTAATTGCATGCAAGGTATATTGTAAGTGAGCACAATTTGGGCAATTGAAGAAACTGATTATGGCTTACATGGTGTGGCAGTTAAGTCCAGTGCCTTAACTTACTCTTTCCATGCTTTTTGGTACATTAATTTACTTATAACCACCTTAACTCTTGAAAGATTTTGATTCTGCAATGTAATATGTGGGCCTTAATCCAGCAAAAGAAGTGATAGCAATGTGCAGAGGCAGGTTTCTGTGCATACAACCAATGTGGATCTGAAAGTACATCTGCCTTTCTATTGCAATGTTTGTCTTCATGACCTTGCTAATCCAGGAATGAATGCCTGATCCAGGTTTTTGGGGGCCCTTGGGTTCAGTCAGTGGGTTCCTCTGTCAATGAGGTTAATTTTCATCAACATTGTCACCAGCTTCTATTGCTCCTACTTTTCTTTCTCATCATCGCTACCATGTACTTGCTTGATGGGCAGACAGCCAGTCAACAAATAGGCAGTAGCAACTCTGCTTCTTTTTCTCACCACTACCATTTTCTGGGTCAGAGGCAGATGAATAAGCAGGTTGCAATGATGAAGAGGAGGACCAAGTCCTGGGGGCTCTTGTTAGTGGGCCCCGACTCGGGTGTGAGACCTCAGTATGTGCCCCATCCACCCGCCCTTGACACAATTCCTGCCAGAGATCCTGGAAACTGTGGGTTTCTAACAGCAGGGTTCACTCAGGGACAGAACATAAGAAGCTGCCCTATACTGAGACAGACCATTGGTTCACCTAAGCACAGTATTGTCGACACTGACTGGCTGAAACTCTCCAGAGTTTTAAGCAGGAGTTTTTCCAGCCAACCTGGGATTTAACCTTCTGCATGCCAGGCCTGTGTTCTGCCACTGGGCTATGCTCCCTCACCCAGCCCCTGGTTAGGAGTGAAACCTGTTTGCTGGTGTTAGTGTAACCATCTAGAGGCCTTGGAACATGAATGCATGGCTCTGTAGGCCTATACCCATCCCTTAATCATTGTTAAGGAATGGCTCACATTGCATCTATACTGGCCTAATGCTTTCCAGATAGATAGATAGATAGATAGATAGATAGATAGATAGATAGATAGATAGATATGGAGTAATTTTCAGTCCCAGTTTATTTATTTATTTCAATTTATTGCATTTATACTTCACTTCTTCCCTCTTCCAAGGAACCCAAGGCAGCTTACATGGTCCACATCATCTCCATTTTCATCCTCACAACAATCCTATAAGGTAGGTTGAACTGAGAGTCTGTGACTGGCCCAAAGTCACCCAGTGCAAGTCATGGGTGAATGCAGACTAGAACCCAGATCTCCTGAGTCCCAGTCCAACACTCTAACCACTACGCCACAGAGACTCTCAATGGACCCAATGGGCTTTGGACTCAATGGGCACTTCAACAAGGATAAAGCTTTTCCCCTGGATGTACAAGGCAAATGAATATCTCTAGGTACATGAGCCAACAAAATGGTTCCAGGAAAGAATGGGGAACTCTGGTTCTGGGAGTGTGGGATCAGCACCAACATGGACTGGGTGATGGTGATAGGAAAGGATCATGAGGAACCATCTTGGAAGCCAAGTGGACCCAAGGTAATTTATTTTATTTATTATTGCATTTATATCCCACTGTTTTTCCTCTTCTAGATTTTAGCTAGATCATGTGCTATGCTCTAGCTTTCTGTTGGCACTGCAAGTGTGAGTTGCAGCAAAGGTGATGGCAGCCTGGTTGCCATTTTGCTTCCTCTCCTATTCACAATGCTCTGGACCTAATGTTGTTCCAGGGTATTGGGGTAGATGGAATAGCTTCTGCCCCCCCCCCCCCACACTCACACACAATGGTAAAAAATATTTCAAGAAAATTCAGCATAGTAAATTTCATGGGATGAGGGGATGAGAAAAGAAACCTTAGAAATAGTCTCATGAAAAACATCTGCTGAGAAATTTTGAATGGTCTTCCTTTGTTCTTTACAAACTCACTCCCTTCTGGAGGAGACAGCAGCATGATTTTAGAATATTGGCTAGATCAATTTTCTTCCTGCACTGTGAGCTGTACAAGGTAGCAATTTGATTCATATGATAGGCACCTTGTCAAAAAATCTTGCTCATGGCAAAAGAAGATAACTAACTTATCTCGTGATCTGTGGATGCCCATTTCACTTCCCTACAAAGAGCACAAAGTCCTTCTGGGTTTTATTAAATTGTGATGCCTTCCTATTGCTCTGCATCCTCTGCAAAGCACATCTATGCCAAAGCTTTCTGGTGCTTGTTAATAATAGCTTTAATTTTCCTTTGCAACTGCAGATATGTTGCCCTGATTTTAAAGCCGAAAAAGAAAATTTATTCCTAACTAGTTTCACCGGGGTGGGTAGGGGGGAGACCCTCCTATTGTGTGAACCAACTGATGTGGAAACTCATTTGCCTGCTTCATGTTTTGGAGTCTAACAGCTTCTATAGAATTTGGACAAAATTCAAATGTGGGAAATGTGCAACTTGAATCCCAGACTTTACGTGGTGACTGTTATGCTATGCAGCTGTAACATTACTGAAGTCTGGTATTATGCATGGCCAATATGACTTGTAAATAAATACTTTTCACAGAATTATGCCCACACACACATTTCTTTTATATGCACAACAATAGCAGAATGAATCTTGCTGGGATAAAAAGACATGGCTGATTAAGCTATTATTAAAATGTCACAAAGAGGAAGGAGCTGACTGTGCCATCCAAGTGGGATCTCAGTATGTTTACATACAGGCTAAGTTGTTAACACAGGCATGACAATTCAAGAAAAGCAAAATGGAGGTATCTCAGCCACTGAGAAGATGGAAGGGGATAGAGGACAAGGCTCACAGGTTTTTGCTTTTTTCTTTTCTTTTTTTAGATAGGTAGGTGGATATAGCTGCAACTACGCCATATTGCAACACAGAGGCCTAATCTACACCAAGTAGGATAATGCACTATGAAAGTGGTATATAAAAGGCAGGAGCCACACCAAGCAGGATGTAGCGGTATGAAACCAGTATATGTCAACGGTCCCAACAGTTGTCAGGGCACTTCAGTACCTCTATAAAGCAGTAGTGTGGCTCCTGCCTTTTACATGCTGCTTTCATAGTGCTTTTTCCTGCCTGGTGTAGATTAGGCCAGTGTGATCTTATTGCAGCCAGTGCACCAGCAGCTTCAGTGCCATTTTGGTTTCTCTGCACCTACATTGGGAAATGTCTTCTTCATAATCCAAGCCAGTTAGAAATTGCATTATGAATGTGATGTCACAATGCCAAATAAACAATTGGATTTGTTTGCACCAATTTCACTACAGAGTAGTGAAGCCAATTCAGAGTAAAGGCAACTTCATGCTTGAAAATGAATATTCATGTTGGGATGGGAAAGGGAGTGCTCCTGTAATAAATGAAATGAACATATTCTTGCAACCATTGGGCAGGTGCCTACTATCCAACCAATTCAGGAATGTACTTGATTGCAAGCTACCCACTATCAAGGCAAGATCCAAAGGGTTCTCTCCAAATATGGAGAATAGGCATTAAAATGGTGGATTAGGTTCAGTGTAGCAAGTGTGAATACTGGGATAAGAAATTTTAATTCATCTATACACTGATGGGATCCAAGCTGGTAGTGACTGATAAAGACAAAGATCAGACAAAGATCATGGGGTTGTGGTGGACAGCGCAATGAAAAAAGTAGACCCTGTGTGTTATAGCTGTGAAAAAGGCAAATTTCATGCTAGGCATTATTAGAAAAGGAATTAAAAATAAAACTGCCAGTATCACACTGTCCTTATATAAATTCCACTTGGAATACTTCATACTTTTCTGGTCACCAGACTTCAGAAATCACATTGTAGAGTTGGAAATTGTGCAGAAAAGTGCAACCAAAATGATCAAGGGGTTAGAGTAGGTCCCCTACGAGGAAAAGCTACAAATCCTGGAACAGTTCAGCTTAGGTAAAAAGGCTAGTAAAGGGAGACATGATAGTAATGCACAAAATTATGCACAGTGTGGAAAAAGTGGATAACACTAAACCCAAGGTCATCCCATGAAGCTGAATGCAGAGAGATTCAGGATAAAATGAAATGAAATGCTTCTTCACACAGCCCATTGTTAAGCTATGGAATTCACGACCATAAAATGTGGTGATGCCCACCAATTGGATGGCTTTAAATGGGGATTGGACACATTCCTGGAGGACAAGGCTATCAATGGCTACTAGTCATGATGGCTACACTTTCTAGTATTCCTCTGAATTTCAGTTGATGGGGGAAATGAGTGGGGCTACTATTGAACCCATGTCCAGCCACAGACAGCTGGTTGGTCACTGCGTGAACAGGACTAGGTAGGCCTTTGGTCTGATTCAGCATGGATCTTTCATGGTTCTTAATGTCTATGACTTCACTCACTGAATTCTACCATTGATCCAAAGGGTAAAAAATTTATCCCATTCACCTCCCCAATTACAAAAATAAAGGACATGATTTGTAACCTGCAAAACAGCCTGTAAACCCAGGAGTCTGTTTCAACCCAGCCTGAAGGTTACATTATATTTGTGATAGAGGAAATAGATTTATTTATATTAATTGATGCTTCTTAGTATTATCCAAGTGAACAGAAATCAATAAGCAAAGAGAAAGTTTGGGGTGGGGTGAAGAGATCTGAGACTCACAGCAGCACCATAAAAAGGATTTTTTTAATAGGGCTTTTGCTGAAAGAAGCCAACGGCTTGGGGAAACAGTCTTCATGAGGGATAAATGACACCTTCTACAGGAAGCTTGTTAGGCTTAATTTGAACAGATTTCATAAATGTGTGTTCGTATTATGATATTGTTTGTAACAATAACACTAATGCATCTGTTCCATCTTTGCACAGTTACCTAGACTACCTTCCCTGACACCACACTTCGATAATAACCTCCATCTGCTCTGCTGTGTCTGTCATTTCTTTTCTTCATAACGTATTGTGACAGAGGCTTCATTTACCTAAACTTATCTTGGCAACTTGTACTTCATTAAAGGGAATCCTGCAATCATCAGTTAAAGCTTTTTTCCTATCTGACCGTGCAGAGCTAAGCTTCATAAATCATTCTTTCACTTTCCATTCTGCGGCTCCTGGAAAAGTAACATTATTGAATTCAGATCACTGGAATAGACCGGCACTAAAATGTTTATTGACCAGCTTTTAGGTGCTGAGCTCCTGCTTTTGAATGCAGACAGTAATATTAGCTAAAGCTTTTGAATTTTTTTTTAAAAGGATGTCACTAATATGTTTTATACATTGCTGTAAATACTCCTGATGGCAGGCAAAGTTGCCAGTAGAATGCAAGCAGCATTAGCGGAGAGCTCCTTTCTCCTTAGCCCTCTGTTCCAAGCTTAGTTAGCACATGCAATGAAACAGTTGGGAACAGTTATGCAGATACCCCCAAGCACACAAGAGGGATCAACCATTCATCTCATGCAAAGCATTTTGCATAAAATGGCATGGGCCAAAATCATTCTCACTCCCTCGCTTTCCTACAATTAGACGGCAGGGCATATTTTTGACCCAAGGGCCAATTTGGCTCCAGGCAAGCAGATTCCAAAATGAGCTTGGCCAGCATGCGGCTTTGTGACAGAGTCTACTCTATGGTCTGGTTCAGACAACATGCTAAACCATGCTGCTTAACCACAAAATGGCTAAGGGAATGTATTAAGATTAATGCATTTCCCTTAGCCATTTTGTGGTTAAGCAGCATGGTTTAGCATGTTGTCTGAACCAGGCCACTCTCTCTTTCTCACACATACAAACACACACAGAGTCATACCCTCTTCTCTCTAACACACACCCATACACACTTACTCAGTCTCTCTCTCTCTCTCTGTATCACACATACACAACACACACTCTGCTCTCCTGAAAATAGCAGAAAGCTAGGACAAATTGCATCCACCCCAATTCCAGAATTCATTTTAGAAATTATCTTAGGAAGTGTGGCATGCAAGGCATTGCATACCCAACCCATGAAATAACAAATGGCATAGAACCAGGGAAAATTCACCCACTCCTAACATAAACTCAGTCATGACTACAGCTGGTCATAGAAGCAGTCTCATTTTGGCCCTATGTGAATTGGTGGGATGCATCTTTTGACATGGATGGGGATGTACATCCCCCACCCAGGGCCACTAGTTATGTGCAACAATGAGTTACATGTAGCTACTGCTTAGTCAGGTCCAATAGCTTTTTATGAACTGGTGACCCTGAAAATGAGGGCAAATGTTGATGGCTGAACTCTCCACCACATTTATTGGCACTTCGGTGCCACCTTAACAGCACTTTAAAAAACAACAACCAAGGGCATTCTCCTTCAAGCAGAATAAATTTCTACGTTCATTAAGTTGACTCCACGTTTATGCCCATTACACTACTTCTCTGGCTGTAGGCCAGAATTTAAACAATATAAATATATATCATCTGTAAAATCTGTTATCAGCTCCCATAGTAATTTCCCTAGCAGTTAAGGTGCGCCTTTTTAATGGAATGTAATAATTGATGCAATTTGGGAATATTTGCTTGCATTTAGATAGCTTACTCGGCCTCAAATGCAATTAGGCAGAATTTGCAAGACCAATTCCCCCCACCACCTCACACACACACAAAAAGAATAGCAGGATCAGCAACAGCTATTATCGTTGGCCAATAAGGCTATTATCTCCACAAGGATTTAAAAAACATTAATCTGTGACTATGTCACATTGTTTCAGAGAATGGCAAGTGTTGTCATCAGCAAAGATCATTGCTAGAGGGGAAGGGGAAAAAAAGGGAAATCCTCTTATTCTAGGATAAAATTTAACCCTCAGGCAAAATTTACCCCAAGGATAAATAAAATGCATCCCCAACAATTTCACAATGTCAGCCAATTAGAATATATGGGGGAGATTATTTCTGCTATATATGTGTATTTCTTCTTCGGGAAGTTGCTAGGATAAATTTAGTGTCAATGGGAACAATGTGAAAATGTAAATTCTATTTAAAGACACAGCAGAAGCTTGCTGAAATCACTGCTTTTTTAAAGAAAAAAAAATCAAGTTATTTGGATTAACTTTATTTCCCCCACCCACAATCCACAATAGTTGTTTCTTCAGTAGTGCAAGCAGTGAAGAAGGCTATATTGATTCTATCCTAGGAACTCTACTTAAAGAATCTCAAGATGAGGAATGTTGGAGGGCCACACAGCCCCACACAGCATGGCCAATGGTTAGTGATGATGGAAGTTGACATCCAATGAGAATTGGAGACCCACAGGTTCCTTACCTCTGCCTAAAACCTTGCAGAGTTCTTGCCAGTATAGAGAACATGTCATAACCCAGGAACTGGACCTCCTATGATAAGAGGACATTTGAGGATAGGGATGACTATGTGAAAAACTAGCTGCAGAAACAGGCCCAGAGGATACCATCCTTTGACTGAGTTCCATGGAGCCCGAAGAGCCAGGAATGCCTTCACCTGCACATCCTGAGGTAGGCCTGCCCTCTTTTCTTTTCTTTGACTCGGAAGGTGCTTCCTCAGAGTCTTCAACAGTGCAAGAGAAGTCATTTGTCTGGAACCACACCTGCTCCAGGGACTTTCCAGTGCTACCCCCTTCACCTTCCACTTGCACAAAGAGAACCAAAGCCATCAGAAATGAGCTGAAACTCTCATTTCCAAAAGGGTGCCAATGTGGCCAGCTTGCATGAGGGGCCTCTGCTGATCAGCCAAGTTCTGAAAATGAACAATTCTGGTCATTTTGGGTTTATTTCAAGAAGCACCACTTCCCAATATGCAAGTAGCCATTTCTGGTAGAGGCAGATACTACACTGAGTTTCTAACTTTGGCCCATTGTGATTACTAACTCAGTGGAGCAAGCTCAACGGAGCTAACATTTGAACCTTATTTTCACCTCCCACTTGTGCACTTCCCAGCAACTGGCATACAGAGGCATTCTGCCACTAACATTTAATATAATGCATCACCATCATGACTAGCAGCCACTGACAGTCTTATCTTCCATGAACCCAAATGATGCACAGGGAATCCCAGGGTCAAGCAGGGACAATAGAGGCCTTAGCTAGACATAAGGATTATCCCAGGCAAATGGAAGGGTCATCCCTGCCTGCTCCCAGGATCCCCTGTGTGTCATTTGGATGCACAGGGATGATCCTGGGACAATCCCAGGATATAGGCCTGGTCTAGCCATGGCCAGAGACTTTCCCTGGGATAACTGGAACTGCAGATTTCCCAGTTTTCCATGGCCATGGGGCACCCCTGAGGACTGTGGCCAGTGTGGCACGCAATCACAGGGCGTCCCTTCTTCCCTGCGAGTAGTGGGCCCAGGAAACGGGCATGGAGCTGCACGGGGGCAGTCCATACCCATCAGGGGAAGCAGTTTCAAGGGTGGTTTTTTTTTTAAAAAAAAAAACTTACTTGCAGCGGAGCACAATTGCACTATTTTTCGGGGGGGAATGCCCGCAACATCCCTCTTGATTTCCAGGATGAAGCACCAGGTGTGTGCATGCAGGGGGACAATCCCGGAAGCTGTAAAGCCCAGGATCCTCCCCTCTCCCTCCCAGAAGCCTCATAGGTGTAGAAGAGCCCTAGTTTCCATAGTTTTACACTATGCTGTGTGAAGAAGTACTTCATTTTTTCTCCAGGCAGCTGTGTGAGAATGAGCTCTCAGAAGTCAGAAATGGATCAACAGTTTTATCAAAGCCTGTATTTTTGTTCTCTATGGTAACTTCCTCATCCTTCTTTTATCAGCATCCAATTCACAATTAATATGTCCATTCCTCCTGTCCTCACTTTAGGCAGCACCAATGAAAAAGCAACTCTCCTTGTGTTAAATAAGCATCACTGAGATTTTTTTTAAAAAAAGTGTCACATTAGTCTTGGAGTCAGCCAGCCCTCAAGTTTCCTGTGAGAAAGTAGCACTCTCCAAATTTGCTAAGACTACAAATTACAGTTTGCCGTAGGTTAGCAAAATCCTTAAAACCTTTGAGAATCAAGACATATTGAAAAATCCATTTTGCTAGCTACTGTACATTAAAAAAAAAAAAACACCACCTCTTAAAAGCATTCTTTGTGCCAAGAGGATAAAATGCAACGAAGGTGGAAAGACATTATTACTGAATCAAGTATTTGGCTTTTAACTGGACTTCTTCCACTATTATTAAATAGTGGTGTTTTCACTGACAGCGATTTCCTTTCGATGATAAAACTACTAGATGTCATTATCTTTTTTTCTTTCTTTTTTTAAAGGCTAGCTGGGTTTAGGGCTTTGTTTCGTTTGTTCGTTGGTTAATTTAAAAAAACTGGTTCTGTACAATATGGATGTTTTGCTTTGGATGTTGTCCAGGCCACCAAATGTTCAATGGATTATATCAAACTAGCTGTATCCGGTGTAACATACACCATTCTAGCTCTAGATGATGCCTAACCAGGGCCTGAATAGAGAGGAACCAGCACCTCACGCGATTTGGAAGCTATACTCCTATTAATGCAGCCCAAAATAGCATTTGCCTTTCTTGCAGCCATATTGCACTGGAGAGATTTGTACCATCTGAGGGATTTGTGCATTTTCAGAAATGCATATTTGTACAGGTGTACATGAATACAAGCTTGGGATATTGGGGGCGGGGGGAATCTGATTTCATCAATGAGCAGACAATGGAATGAAAAACAGCTGCCAATCTGTGAAACGCAGATGGAACCGATTTAACAAAATGTGTGTAACCATACGGAAGGTGATGAAGATGAAGTTATTGTCATACCTTGCATCAACAAAAGCTCATCTGTTTACTTATCTGCTATGGCATTTTTTGCCAACCTAGTGCCTCCACATGTGTTGGACTACAGATCCTATCATCCTGGGCCAGCAAGACTGCAGTGGCTGGGAGATCATGGGAGTTGTCCAACAGATCTGTAGAACATCAAGTTGGGGAATCCTGAGCTATGGAGTATGCCAGCTGCATTGGGTACATTTCTATAGTATGCCAATTTCCTCCTGGCATTTTCAGAATATCCATGGGACATGGAGAGCAGAAATTGTAAAAGTAGCATATTTTTGCTGCTTAGTTAATTTATTTATGTATTTATATAAGACATCTTCACCACCTGCTAGCTGCCAGAAACACCCAAAAAGTAAATGGAACATCACAATTTCTTCAGTTAGGCCATAGCTAGATGGAGCAATATTCCAATGATCACCCTGGGATCGTCCCTGTGCATCAAATTACACACAGGGCATCCCAGGAGCAGGGAAAGATGATCCCATCCTTGCCCCAGCATATCACCCTAAAGTTCTAGCCCTCTTTTTCCGTGGTATTGGGATGATCCCGAGACCACGGAACATGTGGGTGCACGTCGCGGTTTGTCCCAGCTCCTCACAAGGAGCCGGGAGCCAGGCACAGGGCTCAGGGGTGGCGTGGGCGGGAAATTTAGGGTTTTTTTACAAAAAATATACTCATTATTTGCGTAAAAGCACCCATGCGCTCCTTCTTCTTTAAAAAATACACAAAATGGTGGGCGCGATGTCGCTCGCCGCATGTAATCCAGGGCGACAATCTCACAATCATAAAATCACGAGATTGCCTCCCTCTGACCCCCCTCGTCTAGCTGAGGCCACAGTCACTTTACTAGGCACACAGTTAAAAGAAAAATCCTATCACACTCGTTCAGGACTAAACTTTGTAATGCAATGGGCCTGTTCAGTAAGCACCTTAAACCCTGCTGGTTAAGGCTTTTGGTTAAGCAGCAGGGTTTAAGGTGTCTTTTGCAATGCATTTTGCTATTCTCTGCTCACTCACTAACCCCAGTCAGACCATCTGCAGCAGGGTTAAAGGCTCTAACCATGGCTTAAAGTGTTATGTGCGACAGCAATGCTTGTGGTAAGTGCTAACGCCAGAGAACCACAATTTTGCATGAAGTGTCATCTGTACAGGCCCATTATTTACAGAGTATGCAACTTAGCCTGTCTTCCTTCCTTCCTTTTTTTTCTTTTTCATTACAAGTAAGTGAATCTGGATTGGGACCACTACCTATGGATAGGGGAGATTGAATCCTTCCCCTCCTGGCTATGTATGTGTATTTGGGGACAGAGGATGAATTTAGGGAAACAATTGGTTCACTTGTAAGTAAAGAAAAGAAAAGAAAGAAGCTAAGCTTCATGCTACATATTTAACATAACGTGTAGTTTAACCCTCAGTTGCCATTCAACAAGCTAAAAATCAACTTTGAATCAAGGGTTCGGCTGCTGCTGCCATCTAACTCACTCCACAAAAATTGGTGGAGATGAAGCCGTTAAAAATAAGAAGGGTTGTAATGTGATTTTGCAAATGGATAGTCCTGTGAATTATGTGGTTTGCTTTTGCTTGTGAGTAATGCAAATATGCAAAAATGTCAACTGTTTAAATTTGGAATGTAGGACTGTCTTATCTTTCACTCTTCCTTTTCACTGAGGGAACAACCCACACTTAGAATTCAAAGCTTTCCCAACTGTTTGCATACAGAGATAGTACAAAAAGTTCATAAATTTACATGGTAGCTAAAGAGTGAGGTAAGCATGCTGACATCTTTCTGGATCTACTCTACAAAAGCATTTTAACTTTGAGATCAGGTTTCCCAATGACAGTAAGGGGACCTACTCTACTGCCTTGCTTGGACCAGGGCCGGATCTACACTACTGCTTTAAAGCGCTTTATAACAGTTTTATAGCGCTTTAAAGCAGTTAAAGCGCTTTATAACTCTTATAAAGCACTTTAAAGCAGTAGTGTAGATCCAGCCCTGGACACAAACAAATGTAAACATACAAATTCTCTACAATTCTGTACACATATACAGAATTTTAGCATCTGTATCTGAAGCATCTATTGATCTCAGGTTACATCTGTTCAGCAAAATCTCTTGTTTCATATCTATTGGTCACCACAGTGTCTCTTTAGCAAGGGTTTGACTAAGTTGACTAATTGCTGGAGGTGTAACACAGCTACTGCTGCTTTTAACCATATGTTTTGGCAATATGCAATAGTTGCTCTTTTGAGGTGAAGAAGTTTATCTGTTATTATACAGATAAACTTTATATTGGAACACGTTTTAATATTTATTGATGTACATGTCATCTTAAATTATCTATCTGCTTCCTGGAAGTTAATGTACAGTCAGCGCAAATGGATTCTCCATACCCTTTTGACAGCTAAAAGACTGATATTACAATATTGGAAAGATAAACATTCAACCCCTATAATGCAATGGATTATGTAATAATGCTTCAACATTTGAACAGGCAGTAAATAGATTCCATTTGTGAATGGATACTGATATGGATATTTAGTCTGCCTTTGTTGAACTTTATGTATAATTCTTAGAAAGCTGTATGTTCATGCACACACACACACATTTTGGTATGCATATATTGAAATGGATATCTTCAAATCAACATAGCTACATGGGGGTGTGTATTTTTAAAAAAATCCTCTTTATAGTTTTGTTTTGTTGATATTTTACGATAAAAATTAATTAAAAACACACACAACAAACAACAAACCAAATGCTTCACCAGTCTGTACTGGGCCAAATTATATAGGTACTGCTATTCCTAGCATGAAGAGGACTATGATGTGCCTGCCTGCCATGTAGCTATTAATGATGAGGCAGTGACAAATCACAAACAAGCCTGGATACACAGGCCAGAGCTATACCAAGCAGGATATTTCCCTATGAAAGCAGTATATAAAAGGTAGGAGCCACACTACTGTTTTATAATAGTATTGAAGTGCACTGACAACTGTTGGGGCCCAATGACACATACCATATACCACTTTCATTTCACTTTCATAGTGCAATATCCTGCTTGGTGTGGCTCCTGCCTCTTCTATTCAGCTTTCATACTACTTTCATAGTGCTATATCCTGCTTGGTGTAGATCTGGCCACAGTGTTTTAAACCGTGTGTTTTTAAGAGCTTAAGCACTCAAAGCTCTCTGACTGGATGGATAAATGTGCCAGCTTCACTTTCTCACACATACAATTAAAAAAACCCTCAAGTTCTTTCCATCTTAGAGAACTTCACAAAGTTTGGTAAGTTCCTATCAAACAATCAACAAAACAAAATTGACAACTACTCCTGCACAGAACACAAATTTGTGGACTGCATCTTATTCAAGGTGAATTCCAGGTTTGAATGCCCCTCCCCCAGGTTGATAAGAGGGGAAATCCACCTTCCAAAATCCACTGTTTTAACTGCTTTTATTGCTTTTAAATTATATATCGTTTTAACTTGGATCATGGTTTAATTTGTTTTTAACTATACATATTTACTGTTTTGTACTGTATGTCTTTTATCTGTATGCCACTCTGAGATCTTAACGATATAGGGCGGGATATAAATGTTTTAAATAAATAATAAATATGACCTCTCTAGAATTATCAAATCTTGGGAGAAAGATGGATGACAGCAAATCTTGAGATTTCATTATAGTCTTTGATGTTGACTATATTGCTGATCTCTCCAGATGTTGGATATATGTTAATTCAAAGAAAGCAATCTTTTAACATGCATCGAAAGCATATCTGGAGAAGGGGAGAGTTTTCTTCAAAAACTATGGATACTGTACACATCAGTTACCAAGGTTAGAGAAGTAAAAATAAAAGTTACTAGTCTACAATTTGCTAAAGTTAGCATGAAAATGGGCATGTTGTATGAACAGAAGAGAGCTATTTGAAGCACAGTGTAACTTGGCAGAATACTTTTAACAGTAAGTTTCACTTCTGAGTAATACATTTTAAAAAAAGGAAAGAAAGAAAAAAGAAAATGATCAAAGAATCCCAGATGGAAACATCTAACACATAAGCAAATGTTAATGGGCGTATTTTTGAAACAACAGAAATAACACATGCCTTTTGGGAGCTTATGAGTACCAAATCTATATTTTCACTAAGAAATCTAACATTTACATTTATTTGTTAAATAGCACATTAGCCACCACCCCCGCCACCCTACATCTTTGGTACATGTTGAATGATTGCCTTATCAAATTGATGTTTATCCTGAGTTCAGAAGATTCAAAAAGTATCAACAGTATGGTTCAACATCTGATAATGTCATGAAATATGAAGAACTGCTTTGTATCCTTGCATCCATATTATCAGCACAATATATGCTTCCCGCCCAACCTAAGTTTGGGCGGGAAAGCAACGGTTGTGGGTTGGGAGGGGCTGGAAAGGAGAGGACTCACGTGGCTCTGAGTCCGAGCCTCGTGAGTCAAGGGCGGGGCTGCGGCTATAAAAGCCGCACCGCCCGAGGCTCGGCCTCTTTCAGTTTTCAGCTGTCGATTGGACAGCACGGACGAGAGAGGTTCTTCGGCGTGGCGGCAATTCGGCGGCCTGGCGGCTTGACTGTGGCAGCGAGGCTTTTTTCTTTTAAATCTCAGCGGCGCGGCGGCTTTTGCGGGCAGCAACGACGGCGGCTTCTTTAATTTTGCAGTGGTTTGGAGCAAAGGAGGGAGGTTTAAGAGGGCTTGCGGGTCTTGGGGCGGCCTTTGGGCGGGCTCTTTCACCCGGCCTTTTCCACCCACAGTGGGGTCGGTGGGTCACCGGGCGGGACTAATTTTTTAGGGCTGCTTTCGGGGGGGCTTTTGGCCCAGCCTTTACCACCCACAGTAGGGGCGGTGGGTCACCTGGAGGGACAAGCTCACCCCCCCTTCTCTCTTCCCACGCGTTCCTGGTCCCAGCCCTGATCTGCCAACACCCTCCCTCCTACACGGTTTTCCCCCTTACCATTTTCTGTTCATTGTATTTAGTCCCCGCTTCTGGCCTTCTGCCACGTGTGTGGCCCAAGCGGCCCAGACCCTTTCTGTACATTCTGGCGGTTGGCCTTACATTAGTGTACTATTTTTGGGGTTTCTGTATGCGTATGGGCCATCCATTTTGCTGAAGCTAAGAAGGGATGGGGTCTAGTCCTAGTTGAGGGGAGACCAATATTAAGGTTTTAGTTTCGCTTTTGACTCGTTCCCTATTTTATTTGCTTTAGTCATTTCTCAGCGTTTATTTCTGGTTTTTATCTCCCTGGCCTAATTATAGGCTAGTGAGTTTTGGGCTTTGGACGTTTCTTGCCTTGAATTATTTTGTCTTTTATTTTAGTGCTATGTGTTTTTTGTTGCTTTTGTCTTTATAATAATTATATTATACTATTTGATCCCTTAAGTTTCTACAGTTTTTATTAAGTATAGTCAGTAATATTTTACTGGCCTATGATTATTAGTCACCTGATTTTGCAGGCTGTGCGTTTTGTGCTATTTTGATTGTTTTAGTTCTATTGCGCTTCATTATATTTCTATACCTTGGCTGTTTCCAGCTTTCACCATGCCTCCCAGAAAAGGTCTTGGGGGGAGTAAAGGAAAGGGTAGGGCACCCCGCCAGCTTTCTAAGCACCCTACACAAGCATCATTGGCCTCTTAATCTGATGAAGAGGATTCCTCAATGTCCTTGGTCTTACAGTGCATTGCAGCCTTGGAGCGTGACAATGCAGCTCTTAAGCAACAATGGAAAGCCAAAGATTTAAATACTAGAAGTAAGAGGCATAAGAGAAAAAGAGCAAATAATTCACCTGTAGTTCCTTTTGCAGAACAATCTCCTGAAGGGCAAACAACAGACGCAGTTCAAGATGCTTCACCTCTTATGCAAACTGCTGAGGCTTCTCAAGCAGCAGTGTCTACTTCATCTGTGTCTATGGCCACGCCAGTGGCATCGGGCAGTTCCACACCCAGTGAGTATCACTGCACCACAGCAGGTCTTCCACCTTCACCATTCTCACACTGGGGCATGCCCCCTTGGGCTATCAGCCCATTATGGCCTTTTTCTAGACCCATTGAGCTTGAGGAAACACAGGAAATGGAAAGCCCTCAGCGGGCAAACCCAGAAGCCTGTGTGCCCATTTGGCAACCCACAAATAGTACCCCTGTGAAAGTTATAGCTGAGACGCAGACAACAACAGCCCCTATCACTGAACCTAGTCCCTCTACTCTGGTGGCTTCACAAACAACTCAAAACGAAGCTGAAACTATTAAGGAGGAAGCAAAGGATGACCCCTATTCCTCATCCAAAGGATCCAATATCCCTTACGGAGCAATTTCTACGCCAGTGGGGTATCATCTATTACCTGCCACCAAAGAGAAGATCTGGAAGGGCAAATTTGTTGATCTGTTCTCTCTCCTATTCAGAGAGGAGGAGCAGAAGGACAAGGATAATAGCAAAGAAAGGGACCTGGAACGTAGTAGAAAGAAGAAGGTGGAGAGAACTTGGGCCAACTGGTTGGCCGGATACATCATATTCTTTGGGGCAGCTTTACTGAAGCACCCCGAAAAGGCAACAGTGTTAGTTAAATATTTAGATATAATTTTCAGATGCTACACTGAATACCTAGGTCCTGCATGGTTAGGATATGACCAGGCTTTCAGATTAAAAGCCCAGTTCAACCCAGAGGTCAAATGGGATGTGAAGGAGCCAGAGCTATGGCTGCAATTCATGACCCCTGCCAATCCAATTCCTGGTGAGAGGACGGACAGTGGACATATCCTTTCTCGCCCATTAGCGCCCTCACAGATCCGGGGGCCAGACGAGCAATTGGTTCAACCCCGATTACTATGTTGGGAGTTCAACTCCAAAGGCATGTGTATGCGCACACAATGCAAGTTTAAGCATGAGTGCTCCATATGTGGGGGGGCGCACCCTTACTCAGTATGTCCTAAGATCAAAGGCTCTAGAGGTGGAAGGGAATTCTGCCCAGGTGATAAGCCTAATGTCTCGGGCCCTTCTACAAAAGGACTCCAGCCCAATTAGGATTCAGGAACTATCATTGTCATTGCATAATTATCCATACCGTGACGAGGCTTTATCTCTTTAACATTTCGGGCATACAGCTTTATTCCCACAATCAGACTTGTAGCCTCCATAGAGAAAAACTTGAATCTCTTAAAGAGCTTATCGGAGCTATATCCAAGGCCCATAAGATCACTCCTAGGCAACTTCAGGAGCTGGTGGGCCACCTGGGTTTTGCCTGTAGAGTGATAGCTCACGGCAGAGCATTTTCCAGATGTCCATGTGATGCGATGAAGGGTGTCAAGCGACCCCTTCACCGCATACGAGTATCTGTGAAGATGAGGGTGGACTTTGGGATTTCTTTCCTAAACCAGTACAAAGGTGTTCCTTTTGAGGGCTCACTTACTATTTGAGGCACAGCTACAGGTGCATTCCGATGCATCTGGGTCATATGGCTTGAGTGATCCTTATGGAACGCTAGTGTGCCCAGCAGTGACCAATGCATGGGAAAGTAGAGGGCATCTGCCATGATTTAACCTTTTGGAATTTTTTCCAATTGTCGTGGCAGTTTTGTTCTGGGCAGATCTCCTTTCAATTCAGCCAGACACTTCTGGAGTAACAACCAAGCCATGGTACAGGTAGTCATTTCTTTATCCTCCAAGAATAAGCGGGTAATGAGACTGGTCAGAGCGCTGATGCTCTGTTGTCTCCAATTTAAAATTTTATTGATGCACAGCACGTTCCCGGACTGGATAATGGAATCGCTGACGCTTTGTCGTGAAACCAGATGTCCAGGTTCCGGGAGTTGGCCCCTGCAGCACAGTAGCATCCAGATCCCATGCCCAAACAATTGTGGGATCTTGAAGGGACAAAGCGTTATAAGCCATGAGATCTGTGGCCCCAGGTACCAGAGCGCTATATGAGCAGGCTGGTAGGGAATTCCACACCTTGGGATGTCCTTAGGTTTAGGGGCCCAGTGGCCCATTCCCATAGAACACTTAACGCAAGTCTGTGTAGTTTCTTACAATAGAGGTATAGTTATTAAAACCTTAAAGGGGAAATTTGCAGGACTGTCCTGTTAGGTCAAGATAAAGGGGTTTTAAGATACAACCTCTGATCCTAGAACCAGACGCATGCTGGAGGGTTGGGCTACTATTGCCCCAGCCCCTCCTGTCAAACGCAAACCTATTACTCCGGAGATACTTTTGGGACTGCGGCAGCAGTGTGCAGCTCTTTGTTCACCACCATATGAACAGGACTTGTTTCACGCTGGTGCCTCGATAATGTTTATTGGGGCGTTTTCGCATCAGCGAGGTGCTAGCATACTCTAAGAAGAATGTTTTCAATAAAGCATTTCTAATTAAGGATATATCACGCAATGGAGACGAGATTAGGATTTCCATCAGACAATCCAAGACGGATTAGATGGCAAGAGGCACCAGCATAGTCTTAGCTTCTTCTGTATGTCCAGAGATTTGTTCGGTGGCTGCGTTGAGAGCCTTTTGGTTCACTAAAGGATTTGGGCAAGGCTACCTATTCCGTCATAATGACAAATCTCTGTTAACCAAATGCCAGTTTTTGTCAGTAGCCAAGAAAGTGTTACAGGCAATGGGTCTGGATAATTGCCAATTTGGAACACTCTTTCCGTATTGGAGCTGCTTCAACTGCAGCAATGGCCGGGATGCCTGAAACAAGAATTAGTGCCATCGGAGGATGGCGTTCCAGAGCCTTTAAGTCTTATGTTTGCCAAGCATTTGACTTTGCAGTTAATAGTTTCTTCCTTCACCAGATGTTTGGACAAGTTTGGACCTCCCCTTTGATTCACATATGCAGGCGCAGTGTGCTTTTTGGGCCAGTCGCAGAGCGTCTTGGACAAGCATGGGCTCGCAGTTGAGGCTTGGATTTGAAGCTGCCGTACACTGGATTGGACGGGGAGGTTTGAGACGGGGAGGTCTCTTTTACACTTTATTACAATTTGAGTTTAAGTTTGGCCCTCCGCAGGTGTTCGTTATTCACCTGGGAGGCAACGATTTGGACCTTCTAAAAGGAAAGGCACTGATTCTGCAGGCTAGGCAGGATTTTGAGTATATTGGAGACGATGGCCACTGATGTGGATCGTCTGGTCCTCTATGTTGCCTCGGCGCCACAGGAGCGAGGGACGCAATATTAAAGGTTTAAATAAGGCAGTTCACAAAGTGAACAGAGAAACTGGAGATTTTCTATGGTGAAAACGGGGATGGGTCATCCCGCACCCTGATATCTCGCCAAACAGGCCAGAGTTATGTAGGGCAGTTGGGGTCCACCTTTCCGATGCAGGAAATGATATTTTCCTGCAGGATCTGAGTGTGGGACTGCGGGATTTCTTCCCGGGTCAGTGGGGGAAAGAAGACCTAAGCTGAGGCTTGGTCTCCTTTTGTGGCAGGAAGGTGCGGGAATGTAAACATAGGACAGGGACGGTGAGTACACTGGCACCCTTGGCGGTGAGCTGCATATCCAGAGGACCTGCTCCTCGGGGTTGTGCGACTCACGAGTCAGGCTATGGTGTGCAGTTGGAGACCATGCTGGCTGCATCTACCCGCTGTCCCTTATGGCAGTGGGCGGGGGTGTGGTGGAGGGGTCTCCCCACACTCTCAGAGTGTCGCATAAGCAGGGAGCCAGTGAAACGGCTTCTTGCTTTGAAGAGTGGCTCGCCCTTTGACAGGCAGTAGGCCTGAGTAGCAGAGTGATTCCCGCACTGTCACACTCAGATCCAGGGAGGCTATTTAATAAAGAGGCCCTAGTTATACCCAAAGCTCTGGTGTCTGTGTCTTCTTTCATGCGTCCTCCCTCACTCACAAAGTCTATTTCCTCTCCTTCTAATTGCAGGGTAGATGAAGGAAACAGGTGCATATTTCAAGCTCTGTTAACCACTAAAGTTTTTAAGTGTCTCCCCAGACCCATGACTGATGTGTCACCAGTCACTGGGAAGTACTGAAATATTCTGCAAATAATGCAAACACATTCCCATCAAGCTTTTCTTTGTATCTCTGTCAGCAATTATTTAGCATTAAAGGTTTCCCTAATTAAACTTACAGTGCTGGGGGAAAACTGTAAATGCAACTGACCACACAGACTGTGTTGAGTAAACAGTCTACAGCAGTGGGGAAGGAGAAGCCAGTGACCTGAGTATGAGGGACAGTGCATTCTCCGGGTGAGGGGACGGCAAAGATGAGTTGTGTAAGAGCAAGCAATTCAAGGTTTGCTATGCAGTCCACTGCACATTAAAATCATAGAATAGTAGAGTTGGAAGGGGCCTAAAAGGTCATCGAGTCCAACCCCCTGCTCAGTGCAGGAATCCACCCTAAAGCATACCTGACAGATGGCTGTCTAGCTGCCTCTTGAATGCCTCTAGTGTGGGAGAGCCCAAAACCTCCCTAGGTAACTGGTTCCATTGTCATACTGCTCTAACAGTCAGGAAGTTTTTCCTGATGTCCAGCCGGAATCTGACTTCCTGTAACTTGAGCTTGTTATTCCGTGTCCTGCACTCTGGGATGATTGGCAAGAGATCCTGGCCCTTCTCTGTATGACAACCTTTTAATTCAACATCAACTTAGCAAAAAGGACTTTCTCTCAACCCAGACAACTAAAATAAACCAGATGGGGACATTTTAACTTGGCATTGCCAAACAGTGACTGTTCATGAACAGCTTACAGACATGGCATGTGTGTGTGTGTGTGTTTCTTGCAGACTAAGGGACTAGCTATCCCAGCCAAGTAATGTGCTGTCATTAATTCAATGACCTTGAAATCTGGGACACAGACGTGGTCATGGACATATTGAGGAACAGAAAGGTCATATTCAACAGAAGTTACACTATGATTTATTTCAGCCTAATACGCTAGAAGGAAACTTCAGAGTTTCCAAAGACACAGCTGTGGGAAACATCCATCTATCCCTTTAGGTTATGCAGGAAATATGCCAAAATACCTACTACCCTGAAATCATAGTGACTGTGTTCATGTGTTCCCAGTAAAACAAGGCTTGATTTTCTTGCCCATGAAATTTAATAAACTCAGGTCAATATACAAGTCATGTTTTCTTACCCCTTCTGCAAAGAGTGAGAAAAATTAATGACTTGTTTCCTATGCAATTTGAAATTCATAGTTTAAGCTGCCTTTATGCCAAGCTATAAACAAGGTATTAAAACAGTTATCCACTTTAGGCCCATTCTTACATCTATTTTGTTCATGGTGGATAGCACATCGTCCATTTTATGCTTTTGAAGTGAGTGTATAGGACAGAGGAGAGCAGAACATATATCTGGAGATATTTTGGACATCACCTCCCAGCATTCCTGACCATTGGTCATGTTGGTAGTGGTTTCTAGAAGTTGATCTTCAAAACATTTGAAGAATTTACCTTCTGCACACACACACACACACACACACGTGGTAGAAGGCTTCCACTACAGGCTCTGACTGTATTGTGGCCTAGCATGACTTATTGATCACTCTACTTTTTAATGGTTTTGGGTACAAATTGTATATGGGATAGTGAAAACTTTGCAGTTGTAAACTAATATGAAATTTGAGAAACAACGCACAGTTCAGGCCAACAGGCCCTAAGCAAAAACAAGCATTCAACATGAGGGCATCTAGTGAGCCTAGTGGTGTGACAGGGGCCCTGGTGGATGGATCTGGCAAAATGCAGCTCGACCACTATGCTTAGGTTATATAGATTTATGCCTTCTTCGAAGCAGATTAATGTATCAAGCCAATAACTAATGTACTCATATATTACAGACAATATTGGGCATGCACTTTAAGAATTTGCATCTGAGTCCTTTTTGAAAAGAGCATTCCAGCATATCGCCAGCATAAGAATTGTGAATTATCCATACACCCATAATCTTCTCTCTCTCTCTCTCTCTCATTTTCTCTTTCTCTCTCCTATAAAGAATGTTTGTGGTTGTACTAAATAAAGGGAGACTGACCAGTCTCTTAAATTTATTTCCTTTCTTAAGTGCTTTGCTGGATCCCAGCCTTAGTCAATATGCTAGCCTAAAATTATTTCTTGTTATTTTATTTATATTCTTTTAGTTAAAACATCAGAATTTTAAAATTTAAGCAATTTATTTGCAAGCAGGGCTGTGCGCGCACGCACACACACACACACACACACACACACACACACTTCACTTTGGAAGCTGATTGAAAGCTTCCAAACCAGCCTGATTCGAATCAGGGTGCCTCAGAACCACCCCAGCCCACCAGGGGCAGCTGTTGCAATTTCCCAGGTGCCCACAGGCACTCAGGAAAGCTGGGCATGAGGCCAACCGGGAGTCCATAGAACTCCCCTCCCACTAACCTCTAGACCTGGCAAGGTGCTGCCCCCCTCCACCTCACCCCCCCCCACAGGACTTACCTGAAACCTCTGTTTGCACCTGTAAGCTGCCTGTCCTCCAGGAGAGCCACTCTGGCCTGCCATAGATCTACTGTTGTAAACATCCCGGCCCCCCACCACATGGCTGGACATGGAGGCCAAGCAGGGGAATGTCTGCAGAACACCCCTTCTAGACTCACACAATATCCCTTTTAGCTGGAGATTGGATTAAACTGGGGCTTTCTGCATGGAAAACTTCTACCGCAGTGGTCTCTCATTAGAGAATTATGGAGAAGCATACATACACTTGCAGCCTGAAGTGGTACAACCAAGCACAGCTTTACCAGCTCAGTGAGAGCTAAGACACAGTAAATTAGAAAATACCAATCAAACAGACATTGGCACAGGTAACCAATTAGAGGGTGCCATTGTTTTTTGAAGAGCAAATAAATCCTGTTACTCCTATGTTAATTAAAGACTTGAAGTTTTTAGCACTCAGTCATATATATATATATATATATATATATATATATATATATATATATATCCACCATCAGTTCCTCACTTGATAAATAGTCTATAGGGTAAGAAATCTAATTATTATTTTTTATTTGGTCAGACTTGGTCAACCACATGTGACTTTCAGTAACATAGTATGGATTTGTACATATTTCACTGTGGTTGTAAAGACATTTCCCTAAATCAGCAGTAAACATGTTCCATTAAACTGGGTTATAAAAGATACACAACAGATAAAGAGACTATACATGGCAAAATGAGCTTTGATTGCATCATCTTTTTTATTACAAAAAGGCTAAATGAATTATCTCTTTTAAATCTAAGTAAAATCGCAGGAGACTTTTGTTTATGATGGTGATCATCCTATTTTCTTTGAAATTTCAAATACGAAAACAGCTATCTGCCTGGTGCAATGAGTGTCTTGCTCCCAACAAACAAAACGGAATCTTGTAGCACCTTAAACACTAAAGCTGCAATCCTATACCCACTTACTTAAGAATATTTATTTTATTTATTTATTTAAAACATTTGTATCCTGTATAAACATATTACAGGGCGTACAGGGAAATATATGTCTCTCTCTGCAAGTAGCAATCAGGAGGAGGAATCCCATTGGTACCCATGCCAGATCTCTGGCCTGCTCTACTAGAGTGGCTACTATATTCTTGTGACTTTTCCAGAAGTAGACATTGTTTTACAACAATATAGAGGAGGAAGTTCCCAATGGGCTGTGCCCATTATGTTTTAATTATTTCTCAAAAGCTCCATCCATTTCAATGGAGTTTGCACAAAAATAACTTCTCAAGGATTGTGACCAGTTACTTCTGGTCCTTTTTGTTTTGGTTATTTGGGATGGTTTATCTGAAGTAAAGCCCTCCCAACCAGTCTTTCTGTATTTGTTCTGTTATGCACATAGAAGCATACTCTTACAAGGAAGGAAGTTGAGTGAATAGCCTTTCTTCTCCCACTCACTGTGAGTGAGTGTGTGTGTGTGTGTGTGTGTGTGTGTGTGTGCATGCATAAACAAACTCTCAGTTACAATCTCAAAATTTGTCGCAATGAATTTCTTTCTTTCTTAACAGAAACATGTTGCGAGATGTTTTCCTGCTGTTGCTATTCGGTCATTGACTAGAAAAGACAATGTGATTTATCAACTTCACTTCAGCTGTTAGGGTTAAATCTTTCAGAAAACACTGCAGGGATGAAAAGAATTTTATTGCCCTTATCACCATCTCTCCCTTTTCTTCATTGTGACCATTGCTAATCCAGTTATCACAGTGAGTAGATTCCCCCAAGAGCTCACATTGCTACAAGTATGGCACCCAAAACCATGAATTCAGTTCACAGTCATTGGGGATAAACTATTATGCTAAAACATTGTGGATACTGAATTACTAAAGGAAAAAAAGTTGAAACAGAATTAAAACAATAAGTCCCATTGAATCTAATAAGACATCCCTAGTCATTGCCAGCAATGGGCGAATGAACAATGTTTAAGATTACCAGGATCCTCTGAACATGGTCTTGCACTCATCTCATGCCTGTTTCCCATTCCCATTTGGGATCACTGCTTCATCTGAGCAAACGAGAAACTTGCACAAACCGAACAGGTGTGAATTTCCTAACTTGCACCGTTTTAGTCCACAGACTAAAGCAGGGCTGATTCAGTCTAGAGAGGAAATTTGCACCAATCAAACTGGAATAGGTAATGAGTTGGATGCAAGCCCATGTTCAAAAGTTATGAATACTGTTGGTGGACATATGCTTGCACTCTCATTCAGAGATTTGAATGGGGCGTGCTCACGAGTTTTCCAAGTAAAAATGTCATGGCATGGACAGAGCACTACACATTGTTGTGAACTGCCCAGAGACCTTTGGCTACTGGATGGTATAGAAATGTAACAAATAAATAAATAAATAAATAAATTGCACTTCAGCTGGGTTGGATCCAGAGATCCTATAGGTGGAGTTCCACTCACAGAAATCAAGGGAATATTTGCTGATTCCTACTCCCCCTGCCTCGTACCGTCCCGCACCAATCAAAAATCTGCTCCAGAATGGTATGGAAGATGACATAGGCCACCATTAATGCAGTGGGGGGAAATTCACCATTTTCCCAAGGCTGAGGAAATCGTGTATATTTCCCCTACACTTTAAGATGCCATTAAAGTGGAGGGGTGTTAGGGTTTCACCCAAGGAAATCTCCTCAGACAAAGAAGAAGCAAACTTGCTGGAAGTGGAGGGTGTTTCCTCCCCCACAGCCAGGCTGGAGACTGGTGCGCAGATAGAGGAAAGCCGTGTTGAGGAGGAGGGTGCGGGTCCCTCGGTGGAACTGTGGGCAAGTCAGTCTCTTGCTCTGCCTGTCTCTCCTGAGACAGAGTCAGAGACAGAGGCAGTTCGATCACTCAGCCCTCATGAAAGGAGACACAGGAAAAAGGCAGAACAGACACAGGTGGTCAGACGAAGTATCCGCCTGCAGGACTGGCATGGGGGGAGGGGTGGAATGCCAAGCTTGACTAAAGGGCTGGGTCAAAGGATGGAGGAATGAGGCACAGCTGTGATCTGGGTGGGGTCATGCTAGCAGGGCTTGAAAAGGAAGAAGCCAAATGCTGGCTCAGCCTGGCAAACACCTTTTGCTCCCCTGGTAGCCAGTGTGTTTCCTTGCTTTGCCTCTTGACCATGACCCTGGATTCTTGACCCAGACTGGCTTGCTAGACTCTGCTTGTTTTATTATGATTTTATTAGAATGTAAGCCTATGCGGCAGGGTCTTGCTATTTTACTGTTTTACTCTGTACAGCACAATGTACATTGATGGCGCTATATAAATAAATAATAATAATAATAATAATGCTTAGACACTTGACCCTTGCATTCTAAATGACTGACTCAGCTTTTGATGTGGACTGGACTTTGACTCCCACTTTGCTCTTGGCTCCATGACATTCGGCACCCCCTGTTTGGCCTCTCAACCTGGACCGGTAAGGACTGCGCCCCAGTACCTGTTGCCCCAGTTGTTGGACGGGACTTCTAGATTACATTTAAAAGACTGTGTTTCTCTCCGCTTACCTTTGCAACAGCAGCTGTGTTCTCCTGCATTCTTGGTCAGAGATTTATGGCAGAGTAATTGGTCAAGCAATAAAACACTTAAGATAACACCTCAGCTCTCGGCTGGTCTTTAAAAGGGGGTTGGGAATATGTGATTTCCCCAGCCGTGTGGAAATCGCATTCACACACACACACACACACACACACACACACCAATCATGGCTTTAAGGACCTTGCATTAAGAGGGTCTTTAAGACCCTAATTGGCACAGGGGGGAGGCAAAGCACGTTTTCTAGGGTCTCTGGAAGTGTGCAATTCCCTCAGCCATGCTAATGGCATGCCAGGCGAATTGTGCACTTTCCTGAGGACCCGGAAACTGTGCTTGCCGAACGCTTGTCTGGGTCATCTCTTTGGAAAAGGACCGGATGAGCAAGACTCAACAAAATCATAGGGCAAGCTCCCCGCAAGTCCTCTAGTCCCTATTTAAGACCAGTAGTTTACTCCAGCTGAACGTAAGCTGTAAAATACTTCACTTCTGGACTGTCTGCATTGCCACATCAGAAGTAAACTACTTCTGCTTTTCCCTCCTCTCTCCTTAAACTCAGGAGGGAATTTAACCCTGATGATCAGGTGCAAATTCTATAGCAGTAGGAACTCATCCAGCAGTAATTCCAGCATTAACGAAATAATCACATCCTTAGAATTTAACTACTTAAGCAGCAGCCTTAATATCCCACATAGTGGGACTTACTGACTTCTGAGTAAACATGAATAGAATAGCATTGAATGTGACATTGTTCTTATGCCCAACCATCCCTAGATGATATTTCAAACACTTTCTCACAAACGGCCCAAGTTTCTTTCGTTTGCGTACTTACTGAAATACTGTATGTACATGGGAGGAAAGAAAAACAGTCAAAGATGACTCAAGGGGTGTACTCACTCCCAGAACTAAATCATATCCATCGTAATGTCTTAATATATTCTACTATATTAACAGTCATGAGATTAATTCTCAGTATGACAGAAGCATCTGTACTGTATATTATCTTCCGATTCTCTTGGACTAAATGACTGCAAAATATTGTGAAAATTCTTTGAGACAGAGTTACTGTTTTGCAGAAACGTAAACAAGAAAGCAGTAAATAACAAAAGAGGAAATTGCCCGTGCAGATTACTTAACCAGCAAACTTAATGCAAGAAAAGAATTTGGTTTCCTATCAGGTATCTCCATGGTATTAGGTTATCTGCATTATGCAGACGTGCTCTTGCTAAATCAGTTTTAGTTACATGCTCTATCACATCAATTTCAAGGAAGAAAACATGGCTCGTTTAATCAAAACACTCCCAAACTATTACAAAACCATCCTGCCTGCAAATCTGAAGATGATACAAGGCCACAAAGTACATATTCATTGAATGAATCAGTGTACACTATCTTTAAGCGGATGCTGATGTGCTCGGTTTCTTTCTTTTTAAAGTCATTATCAGAGTAAAGTAGTTTCTTAAAGTCAGCAATGGATAGATGTTGGGTTGTAAAGACTACGGATAAAATATAAGCCCTTAAAAAGAAAAGCATGAAGTATTGTGTATGGGTTTTTCAAAAAAAGATTAAAAAAATAGGAGTCCATACTCTGACATTGCATAGACTGTGCATTAGATCAGACAGCAAATTGGATATTGATAGAGCTATTCTGAAGAGTCAATAAGCTTTCTGATGACTAGTACCTTTAGACTGGCTGGCAATATCAATACCACTATTTGGAAACTAGAGAAAGACAGTGTAATGTAATATTCTCTTTGTGGCATCCTTAAGGGTAACCCAAGCTCAGAAATCTAGCCAATTGCCCAGACTCTAGGGTTTTCATTAGCTTCTCTTTAACAGTAATGTGATGAACAGAAAATTAATCCCCCTTCAGCTGTTTTTATGCTGGTAACATGTTTTTTAAAAAATGAGGAGAGGAGAGAAAAGGATGACCCACCAAAAAGATATCAAAAAGTGCAATCCTATGTATTCAGAAGTAAGTCCCATTGAGTTCAGTACCAAGGTAAGTGTGCTTATAAATGTAGTATGCAAATAAATAAGGAATGCAACATAATTTGGTAAAGTTTTTTTGGTCAAACACTACACTCAGTAAATAAGTCTGCCGATTAATTCAATTATGTTGAATTAATTACATGTATTTAATTAATGTACAACAGTTCCAACAAATGTTTTCCATTAACTCTGATCATTCCTTCTAACAGCAATCTCAGGTGGCGAATGACAATTGGATTGTCGTCCAAAAGAGCCACTGCTAAACAAGAGGGATGTGTGAGCATGCTTTGGGGGAACCCCAATATATGCACAAATACCAAAATAAATAAATAAATTAAAAGCCCTAAGAGGAAAACATAATTTTAACTACAACCCAATGAAGAATGGCCATGCTCAGCATTCATGGAATGTAGAGAGGTAGTTAAAAAAGGGAAACCGTGTGTGTGGGGGAGAATGCAGGGTGGGGGGACAGTAGTGGAACTCATGGTTTGGTGGGAATGGGTGGTTGGAGCCCTGAAATAGGAACTCTCCATATAGGAGCAGATCTACACCGCAACATTCTGCTCAATCGAATTAGTCAGGGCCAGCGCCAAGGCTAGGTATGGTTAGGCACCTGGCAAGGACACACATCCCAGCAGGGGGAGAGCCTGTGGGAAGGAGCTGCCAAGCAAGCCTTACCTGTGGACCCTTGCCTCCATGTGTTCCTGCCCCTGCTTCCAGGAATTTAAGGCAGGGTAGCCAGGATCTGCTGGGGAAGGGCCTGTTGGAAGGGCTTTCTCTGCTGTGGCACCCCGGATGTGGAACGAGCTCCTCAGAGAGGTTCAGCTGGCACCTACAATGTATTCCTTCTGTTGCCAGCTGAATCATAGAATCATAGAATAGCAGAGTTGGAAGGGGCCTACAAGGCCATCGAGTCCAACCCCCTGATCAATGCAGGAATCCACCCTAAAGCATCCCTGACAGATGGTTGTCCACCTGCCTCTTGAATGCCTCTAGTGTGGGAGAGCCCACAACCTCCCTAGGTAACTGGTTCCATTGTTGTACTGCTTTAACAGTCAGGAAGTTTTTCCTGATGGCCAGCTGGAATCTGGCTTGCTTTAACTTGAGTCCGTTATTCCATGTCCTACACTCTGGGAGGATCGAGAAGAGATCCTGGCCCTCCTCTGTGTGACAACCTTTTAAGTATTTGAAGAGTGCTATCATGTCTCCCCTCAATCTTCTCTTCTCCAGGCTAAACATGCCCAGACCTTTTTATTTTCTCAGTATTTTAACACCTATTAACTTAAATTTAAACTTTGTTGTTTTAATTCCATATTTTAACCTATATCAAGTTTTGCTGTGTGGTTTTATCCTGTTTGTGCTTTTTATATTGTATTTTGTATTTGTGTTTTTAGATTGTTGGTTGTTTTTATGCTCTTTATGATTTCAATTTTTGTGAACCGCCCAGAGAGCTTCAGCTATTGGGCGGTATAAAAATGTAATAAATAAATAAATAAATAAATAAAGGGGCTGCCAAGATGGCGTCACCTGTTGGGGTTACCATTTTAGACCTAACTACCACACGTATCCACATCTTTTTTTATTTCTTAGTTTGAATTTTAGTATTGCGATTTAAACAGTTTCAGAGTAGATAAGGGTAAAATATCCTTTCCTGGCAACCAAAGTTCTGAGTCCATGGAAAACAACCTCAATGCAGAATGTTTTCATACCTTTAGCTTATCACATCCTAGCAGGGCCCATCGATAAGAGCTCCCTAGAGGTGCTTGTTCTCTTCCCCATTGCAACCTGCTTGTTCACCTGGCTCTTGCCCTGGTGGTGGTGGTGGTGAGGAGGAGGAGAAGTAGATGTCCATGCCTTCCTGCTCACTGACTCTCTGCCTGTCATGCAAGCAAGTGGCCGCAATCCTGAGAGAGAGGATGAGGAGCAGTAGCATAAACTTGAAGTCAGCACTGTGGCTAGGCATATCATTTCTAAATATAACCTAAAAAAATACCTTGTCCTGCATAAGTCCCATTGTAAGGATTTGAGAGTGTTTTGTTTTAAGTTCATATATATATTTATTTGCTCCCATAGGTGTCAGTATAGCTATGCATTCCTGTTTTATTTATGCATTTATTTCAAGGTAGACATCTCTTGGCAGGGCATTTCATGGTTGGGGTGCCACAGCTTTGGTTTTTCTGTCTAACCTAGCTGGGGGAGAGTTGATGCTCATTAGAGGGAATACACAAAAGCGTTTGCACTATATGTTGTTCCCCCTAACAGAAGGAAGTTTATTACCCAGTGGATGTTCAAGACCAGCTGCCTGCAATTAAAGAGTTAAGAGTGATCTACTGAAGAAATGAAACAGCTATAAATATCCAGACTAACTGTTGCCTTACACTGTTGTGTACATCACTTGGACTGTTTGGCATTCATTATTGTATCTATATGTTCACAGTAATAGTTCAGTGTGTTGGTTGTCATTCACCACAACAGTTTTTTCATGTATCATTGGCATTGTTTGATTCTTATATTCTGGTTAAGTAACTTCTCTCTTTTTCTACATGTGGAGATAGGACCAGGAGACCTGAAAGTTCTCCTAAGTTATGAAGGGCTTCAAAGCTCAAAACCAGCACTTTTAATTAAATTTGGAAATATATTTGGAACCAGTGATATGCACCAGTGTAATATGCCTATAATGTCCAGTTAGCAATCATGCAGCTGCATTCTGAATTAATTGAAGTCTCTGGGCTATCATCAAAGGCAGCCCATCATGCAACACATTGCAATACTCCAAACAGAAAGTTACGAGGCTATGGATGAAGAACCCAGGTCAGAAAAGTAGTGGCTGTGTATATGGGCATGGTTTGGGTGGGTGTGACACACTTGCCTGCTGTCCCAGATAATGCATTATCAGGACTCTTGCCCACACTTGGGTTTCAGCAAACTCACAAATGGAAGAAATGGCACAGCTGAGTAGAGCTGTGTTGTGTACGAAAGGCACAGGTCCTGCTGCAAAGTGCATTATGTAGCCACAGAGAGGAAGAAACTTTCCATAAATCATTGTCAGAGGAATTGAATAGGCCATACTGTGTTACGAAACTCTCTGTAGCATATACTTTAATTTGTTTGTTGGCTGCTATTATATTGCACAACCTCTTTTTCTAATACAAAGTTAATGAACGCACAACGCTTTGGTGTATTAAGTAGGGAGTTAAAGAACATGTGTGGGGAAAATGAATAAACATAAATCCTCTACTGAGAGAGGAGAGAGGAATAATAGGAACTCTGTGAGCCCCTCCCACACACAGCTCGCAATAGAACGCTTTGTAGGCCAACAAAGAATTTGAAATTAAAGTGGAAAAGAAATGAACAGAATTTTTCTTTAAAGAAACAGCAGAATTGTTGTACAAGTAAATATAATCATCTGCTGACAAGGAGAGGCGTAGATAATCCACAATTCATTTTTCCATCCTCAGGTTCAATAACCACTTATTCTTACAAGCGTGGTCCCACTGACATCAGTGGGTGTATGCCAATTTTAGCAGTCTCTGAATGGGTTTAGGAAAGTGCTTGTGGCTTCATCATGATTGCAATGTTGATTAACCTAAGGCCATTGAGACATCAATTTCGAAGCACAAGTATTGGGTCTATGCTGTAGACAGTCCAAGCAGCCAGAGTTACTGGAGGAACAGATTCCAAGAAGATGTGGGTTGGTGCAAATAGGAGGGAACACTGAAAGAAACTACCATTGGAGGAAGGACACTGAATCTAGAAGATGAGTCAGGAAGATATAGGAAAGGCAATCTAGAAGCAAGATCAGTAAAGCCATGGTGAAAGCCCAGGACCTTATCCAAGGAAGGTTAGAGAAGAGATGAAGTAGGAAGAAGCACAGGCAGGTAGATGGGCAACTGAGGATGAAGAATATGCAGGCAAGCAAACACATGCAATGGAAGGCAAGTGAGCCATAGAGACAAAGCCACCCAGGAAAGAACCAAGGCCCAACATAGAAGTATTCACAACCAGTCAAGGTTAGTGAAAATTGGACCAGTTGGACTGCTGGCCAGGTGGAAGAAGGAGACATGGGAAAGAGAACACTGCTCTTTCTTTATCCACTTTGCAGTGTAAAATAGACCACCACCAGAGGTACTAGATCAGAGGTAGGGAATATTTTTGGGCTGTGAGCACATCTGGAAATTAGAGAAGCTGTCATGAAACAACTCTAAAATGCCTGCTATTGGTGGGCATGGCTAGTCACAAAGGACAAGGAACCTGCCCAGAGGCATTCATGGGAAATTAAGATGGCAGCAGCTACGGGCTCCCGTTTCACTCTGAAGTAATCTCACCTGCCAGCAACAAAATATAAATATTTATTTTAAAACAAAAATTGGAAGAACTAGAGAGTATCAGTGGACATTTAGGAAGATGTTCGGGGGCATATTACTCAGGGGTATATTATTATTATTATTATTATTATTATTATTATTATTATTATTATTATTATTATTATTATTATTTGCATTTTTATACCGGCCAATAGCTCAGGGGCAGTGGGGCAGCAAAGAAACAACATTTTGCTCTCTTTATTTAATCTTCCATATGCTGCCCAGCAGAGCTTTTCAGGGTTATTTGTGGCCAGGGAAGGAACAGCTGGCTGGGCCAGGGAGGTGATATGTGATAGATAGATAGATAGATAGATAGATAGATAGATAGATAGATAGATAGACAGATAGATAGATATATGCATTTCTATACCACCCGATAGCAGAATCTCTCTGATAAATGCTTCCCTTTGAGAGGGAGTAGTTCTGGACCATGGTGGTATGACCACTCCCGAAGAAACCTTCCCTGGACCCAGAAAATCTTAATAATTTTAGGCCACTGGCAAATGTTCCTTTCCTGGGCAAGGTTCTTGAATGCCACCAATTTGGATGGCTTTAAAAGGGGTTAGATAAATTCATGGAGGAGAAGGGTAGCAATGGCTTCTGGTCCTTATGCCTATATACTGCCTCCAGTATCAGAGACAGTAAGCCTATGTACACCAGTTGCTGGATAACATGGGCCAGAGGTTGCTGTTGCACTTGCACCCTGATTGTGGCTTCCTAGTTGACAGCTGATTCGCCACTGTGTGAACAAAGTACTGGACTAAATGGACCATTGGTCTGATCCAGCATGGCTCTTCTTATGTGCTTATGTCTCTCTATTTCCCCTGCACATCAGACCTTTCTCCAGCTCCTAACTCCTCTACAGAATTTGCCAAATAATTTCAGGTTCCATTTGATTGCTGTTCATGTATCTAAACTATCTAAATGTGTAATAAACCACATATTTCAGGACCCTGAAGTCTGACTTCTTGACTGTTTAGTCTTTTCCCATCTTGCTGCCAAAATTCTTGCCACAGTGCACTGTGACTCAAGGGTAAAGATCTTAACTCAGCTGGGTATTGCTATGCATTTGTAGATAAGGATGCATCATAACAGCTTCCTGGTTCAAATTTGGCTTATTAAATTATTAAATTGGATCTGTAACAAAATAGAGCTTAACAACTTCTCCATCTCGCTTCATTCAAGGCTCCTTTATTTATTCAGAATTCACAATCCTCAGCTCAAGGAGACCATTGATGTGATTGCATATTTGATAGTTCCTTATATGTCAACATGATATATAGTCAGGCTTGTAGAAAGTTAAAAACAGGAGCTGACAATGTTTGAATTATTTAATTGGCTTTGCAAATTCAAATAAGAAGTCATCAGGTTTCCCAAAGTCATGATCATACAGGACTCCCACAATTAAAATGGCTCAATAGATCTTCCAAACAGATCCAGAGACCACAGAAAACTTGACACAGAAAATACAAAATTACATTTGGAATTTTTGAGGATCGGTGAGAAAAACCTTTTCAAGGAGGCGTTCCCTAGAGGGTCCAGTGTTTGTCAAGGTGTTCAAGATAAAGTGCAAACAGTATCAATGAACTGAAAAAAGTCCTCTTTGTTTCATCAATGCTAAGAAAAGGTGGTGATAATCTCAGAATTTACCTTCTTGAAAAGGTTATCTTGTTTGAAAAGTTAATGTGAGAGGGGGTATACAGTGTGGTATTTCTCTGTGCTTGCTAACCTGCTGCAAAACAAATATAAATATATAGAGTGCAAGCGATATTTTAAGTAAGTATGTGAAGGTATCTTTGTGTGTAAGTGTGTGTGTGTGTGTAAAACTCAACACTACACAAGCAAGAGAATAGCAGACTAAAAGCACTAGTACTATTCAGGTGTTAGAACTACACAACTTGTGACCTACCAAACCAAATACAAGCCTTTCCCAGCTGTGTATGACACTGGCCCTGCAAACCCTTGTGGTGATCAACAAAGTCAAAAATAGAACGATATCAGATGAGCATTTTATTGCACACTCGTTACTCCCACTCACAGTTGTTCACGTGTCCTTTAGATGATACCATCCACCTCTCATGCATCTCCCACTCCTGCCTTCATTCTGTCACAAAATAGACCCCGGTAAAACTGATCTTTTAAGTTTATTTTTTTGAAACGGAATGTGCCACCATTTCCTGCACAGGAAAAGCCATGCGATAAAAATGCCCACTGAATGGGTCTAGTCATTGTTTACTTCCTCTTTCTTCCCCTGTCCCGTTCCTGGGACAGAAACGGGGAGGATACATGATTTTCCCCCATCTGATGACGCTCATAGTGTACCAGTAAGTTGTTGTTGTTATTATTATTATTATTATTATTATTATTATTATTATTTATATAGCACCATCAATGTACATGGTGCTGTACAGAGTAAAACAGTAAATAGCAAGACCCTGCCACTGTGCTGGGCCCAACTGTTTCTGGGTATTTATATGTCAGGGAGGGAGGAATGAAAAAACTCCTCCCTCCCTGCCACATAAATTTACCAACAACAACAACAACAACAACACACACACACACACACTTGTGGTGGTAGAGGCTAGATGAGTAGGGCATGCTTACCATGTTTAAATTACAATGATTGATTCTCACCACACACATGCACGCGCGCACACGCACACACATGTTGTTGTAGTTGTTTTAAATTTAACAAAAGGCAACTCACACCCATGAGTTGAGGCTCCATTTCTTGGAGACTGGGCTATGCCATATCATGACACAGAATGGCTTCCAGGGGCATTCTTGAGGGAGCTTTGAATTCACCTCTGCTCTCCTTGCTTGGATGGAGAGAGGGCCGCCTCTCACCACTTGACCATGGACAGTGATTTGAAAGTCTTCAGCAGGATCTACACTACTGCCTTAAAACAGTTTATAGCAGCATTGACAACTGTTCGGGCCCAAGACAGAGTCCATATACAGTTTTCAACCTGGTTTTAAGTGTCATATCCTGCTTGGTGTAGATCTAGCCTTCCACTACCAGAAGAAGGGTGAATTTCCTCTCAGAGTCAACAGGGCAGGATCTACACTACTGTTTTAAAGTGGTTTATAACAGTAAAGAAAACTGTTGGGGACCAGGACACATGTCATAGGCCATTTTCAAACTGTTTTCAAAGTGTCATATCCTGCTTGGTGTAGATCTGGCCCTGGTCACTGCTCCTAAATAATCCAAAGCCAGACTGAAACAAAAGTCATCTGATCCAAGGGGGAAAATGGGAGATTACAACAACCCCCTTCATGTATTAGAAGCACATGCAAGGGGACAGGCTAATCTATGTGATGCTTTTAACAAAAAAAGGATTTTGCCTGAACCCCGTAATTACAGGGTTCCCATTTGAAGCAATTGTTGCTGGTGCCTCCCTTACTTATGCCACAAGATGAACAACTGGAAAGGGAAGGGGGGGACAGCTTCAAAGACATGGAGAGTCACAGGAAAGACATTTGGCCCAACAGAATTTCCTTACCTTGGATATTCAGTGATGGGGAAAGCTTTACTTGGTTAATTTCCTCCTATCGAAAGCAGAGGAGCCCTTCCCCCACCACCACCACCAAAGAATGACAGCCCTACCCATTTCATGTCAACTAGACTTCCTTTCAAGGAGGCTATCTTGGGTTTCCACCTTTACAGACCAAAGGTTGTGTTTGGTGGAGGGATGGAAAAGTTTGTCCAGTTTAATTTCACTCCCCTGCCCCAAGTTATGTTATTTCTGTTCTGTTCCTGCACCAGTTTGTAAAAAAAAAAAAAAAAAAGTGCGGGGAAGGTTATGTCCACACAAATATTCCTATCGATTTCGTGCACAAATGTACACATTTTGTATGCATTTTTAAAATATCAAATTTTTCCAGGCAATTTCCCTATAGATAATGTGTTCTTATGCACACTTCTCTGTAATATACATTTTTGGTGCATACTTTTCTGTAAATAAGCATTTTGTATACATTTTTTAATGTGCAGACTTGGAATGTAAAGTTTGGGGAAGTGTGGATATCAGCATTTAAGTGTGTTCCAGTTTAACTATGTGTTCACTTAGTGTGCATTTGGTACATTCACCTAAAAATGCAAACTGCATGACTTTCTGGCACCATCCCCATTTTGGTACTGGGACATACCACTTGCTCAGCATTGATCATACGAAATAACAAGTTATGTGAACCCTTCCTAAGTAGCATAGTGTTTTTGTTCCATTCTATCCTCCTCGGCTTGTGTTTGCATTATATTTATTCATTTCTTCAAAACAGCAGCCAATCCACATGCATTTTTGATCTTGTGAAAACAATATACTGTAAAAGATGCTGAATCACTCATTAATGAAAGCCAAGGCTGTCAGCTCTGGATATTACCTGTCTTTTATCTTGTTTCACAAAGATGCATTTTCATAAGCACTTCATAATGAACACCACCTGGGCTCTGCATATCACATATATGCATTAAACTATAAAGTATGGGTTAAGGTCTTCTAATGCTGGGGTGGGGCAGAGAGAATAAACAGACCTAGCTCTTCATGGCTGCCAAGCAAAATAAGGTCTGTTGAAGGGAACTGCAATAGGAAAAAAAAATGCACGTTTTAAAGAAAACATAGTATTATTATAAATTATTTTCTCTTCTCTGTTCCAAACTTAATTCAGTGACCAAAAAGATATGTGCTGCATTAATAAATCAGCATTCCTTCAGCTAATTTTGGAGTGTCAAGTACATATATTTTAAATTGAAGCTAGTAGGATATATTATATAGGATATGAATGATTTTGGTAAAGAAGAACGAACTTCTGTATCCTTATCCTAAGAATTGTTAGTAGCTTGCAGCAATTTATCAAAGTCATATTTGTCACTAGATCCAAAGGTAAGTAATGTAAGTAATGCATATGGATAGCTTGAGGAAGCAAAGAATGTCAGATTAAAAGTAAAACAAAACAAAAAAACCTCTTTTTTTGTTCATTAACGCTTTTGTCCCCATTTCTCCCCTTTTCCCAAAACATAGCGCTCTGAAAAACTGTGTTCATCTCACAACTAGCTCCTAGGGGCAGTTTTGCATGTGAAGTGGAAGGACTGAAATAGGAAGTGTGAATGGCATCCTTCCTGTTTCCATACCTCTTGAGAAATCTATGAGGAGATATAAAGAATGGTGTGAGAGAGAGTTTCAAACATACACACACAAACAACACACCGGTCTCAGCTAGACGTAACTGTTATTGTGTGATGGAGAGGTGAAGATCTTGTGATATTTTTTATCATGAGAGCCCCCCTCTATTTACACACGGTGCACAATGGCCTCGGACGGAGAGGATGTCGTGCCCGCCATTTTCTTTTTTAAAAGACAACAGAAGATGAGCATAAGCACTCGTGCGCTCAAAAGTAGGGCTTTTTTTTAAAAAAAAATCCCCGGTCACCTCACCCCACCCTCGATGGGTGCAGTGAAGAACTCTGTGCCCCAGGCACGGGTCCTGGCTCCTTGTGGTTACTCATGAGGAGCCTGGGCAAACCGTGACACCTGGCCACATGTTCCGCGGTTTCGGGCTCAGCCTGGAACCACGGAAAAATCGGGCTCAAAGGGGAGGGCGAGATCCTGGGGCAAGGGAGGGATCATCCCTCCCTGCTCCCGGGATCCCCTGTGCATCATGTGGATGTACAGGGATGATCCCGGGGATCGACCCAGGATAATGCCCCATCTAGCTATGGCCACTGTCACATAGAAAGTTGAGTATTATAGTTAGCCAGAGGCTAGAGAGATATACACAAACAGAGAATACTGAACTAAAATCAAGACTATACAACTAGAGGCAAAATTAGTGGTGAGGGGAGAGGGTAGAGAAGATGTAGAACTGAATATATATCACAAACTCACAAACAACAACAACAATAACAACCTCTCAAGACAGATGCAAACAAACAACAGCAAGAATAAATAAAAAGTACTAAGAATTGGGATTTAGGAAAGGATAAGTTTTTTAGAATAGGGCTGGACTGGAAAGGAAAGGATTTTAGAAAAGGACTTGTTAGAATAAGGAAAGGAACTGATTAAGGAATAAATAAGATAGGTACTGGTAAAAAGCACAAGCCGAAAGACCACCATAATTCTTTAAACACTCCTGCTTGGCAAAGAGAAAACCAACAAAGTCTAGAATAAGAGCAAGTTTATATCTTAGTTCAGCCTCCCTCCCCTAAAGTACTATGTTTAGAGAGCCCTGGTAAAATCATTCCCTCTTAGCCAGAACTCTCAGTCACAATACTACACTGCCCAAATCTCCCTTCGCTGGCCTTTTCCTTATATGAAAAGATTGGGAAGAAACGTTGCAACGTTTGCAGACATATTGTCTGCCTCTCTGTTTGCCTCTAAATGTCCAAATCGCTCACAAAGCTTTGCAAGAACTCAGGTTTGATTTGGGGTGATTTGGAGGACCCCAAGCAAATTCCAAATCTATCCCAATCAGCTCAATTCTGTTTGGGATTCATCTAAATCTGATGGACACCCCCACCTTGGAAGGTGAATGTCTGCATTGGGGAACATGGGCCTTAGCTAGACCTACCTGTTATTGCACGATGGAGGGGTGAAGATCTCATGAGGTTTTTATCACGAGATCCTCCTTCTGTTTATATGCAGCATGCGACAAACTCAGATGGAGAGGTGTTGCGCCTGCCATTTTGTGTGTGTGTTTTTCTTAAAGGGGAAGATGCACATGAGCGCTCGTGCACAGAAGGTAAGGCTTTTTTTTTTAAAAAAAAAAATCTCACTCCCCCCACCCCTCCAATGGGTGCAGTGCTTCTGAGGAGCTCTGCGCCCTTTGCGTGGGTTCCTGCTCCTCGCGAGCAACCGGAACAAACCACGACACCCGGGCACACATTAAATAAATATTATTAAAGCACAAAGCATTTGAACCTGTAGAAAGGGAGCAGGACTGTTTGTTTAGGTACTGCCCCATGGTTACGGTCCCTCTCACTGTATCTCTGATGTTGTTTCATTGCGTGGGAAGTTTGGACGAATTTTTTTATGTGTTTTATTGAATATGTTTATGTTTAGAATCCTCCCCATGACCTCGACTGCTCAGCATTCTTCACTGCGGGAAGGATTCAAAATTCATTCAGCTGAATTCATAAAGAATTCCCCATCAGACCTTCCTACTCAACACAGGAAGGTTGTGGGTGGAGCTGGCCTGCATGAGGATGTTGGGGCAAGGCTAATTATGCACAGCCCCATTTCCCCATCTTGAGGTGGGTTGGGCAACCCCCGAGGCAGATCGGGGCTGCTTCGGGGGCTCCAGATCAGCCTCTGAGGCAGATCGGGGTGGGGGGTGCACAGCCCTACTGAAAATTAGGAGGCATACAACTGTCAGGTCAATTCTGAGAGGTGCTATAAGGAGACAACTAAAATGGAATTGCTCACATAGTGTGCCATTGTATCTCAGAGAATAGCCAAAGTAGTACAGGGTTCAACATCAACATTTTACTAAAGCCATGGAGTGCTAGTGGGAAATAATTCTGCTCTTTGTTTTATTTTTTGAGCCACAGAGTGTTGTTCCAGTGAGAACTCCATTCCGTATTTTCCTGGCATGCAGGAATTCATGTGAAAGAGACATGAATGCTGAAAGATGGCTTGATTGAGCATTCTGCATCCCCCTGGGCATTTCCATTCATAAGTAAGAAACCTAATGAAAATTTGAGGATATGTGTTGATTAGAAAAGATTAAATAAACAATTTGTTCAAGACAGCTACCCACTTCCTAATAGGGCAGGCACATGGTATAAAATGATGGAGAAAAATTGGTTAGGAGCTTTGAACTAGTGTCTGGATAGCATCAGACGGCCAGAGGGAAAATCCATTTGTCACACCCTATGGGCTCTTCAATTCAGCAGGATGTGTTTCAGACTTATGAATACCACAAGTTCCTTTCAATGACTTGTAAACAACCTAACTAGGGTTTTGAAAACTGATGACATCCTTACCTGCTTGGATGATTTTATTTGTTCCTATAAATCTTGAGAGGAAAACTTATGTAGGGTGCAAAAAGTAAGGATGTGGGAATCAGCAAAACATGAACTCATCGAGGTTCTCTGAATTATACATCAAAGCTTGTTCCAACTCATGTCCATACCTTTTTTTCCTGTATGGAAATTCATGCATATGTTCATGCATATTTTTCCAATGTATGCATCAATTGTACACATTTTTCTCCTATTGACTGAAGTGTATTTGTGCACATTTTTCAGAAGTACACATTTTCCATGTGCATTTTTTTTCAAATGTACTCATTTCTGAACACTTTTGGTTGTTCCATGAACCATCTTGCAAGACCAGAAATGCATGGATTTCAAGCACAGGTTGTGTTTGGGTCTACGTTCAACAAAACAAAAAACAAACCTGTCTCAGCTTTCAAGCAGCAGCACTGGAAAGCCTCAAGGGAGGAAGCCATGGTTCAGTCCTCCAGGGGACTTGTCAGAAACTACAAGCAGCCAGAGATGTCATGTGGTCTTCTCACCTATCCCCCGTGATATTTCCCCCTCTCTAAGGCCTTTCTCACCCCAGCAGGAAACACCTTCTCCACAAACAGTCACACTGCCACCAGGTCCTTTAAGGCTCAAGTCCAGCCCTTTACTTTGTCATAGAATCATTGAATGGTAGAGTTGGAAGGGGCCTATAAGGCCATTGAGTCCAACCCTCTGCTCAATGCAGGAATCCACCTTAAAGCATCCCCTGACAGATGGTTGTCCAGCTGCCTCTTGAATGCCTCTAGTGTGGGAGAGCCTACCACCTCCCTAGGTAATCGGTTCCATATGCACTCTGTGCATATTTTCACCTGTGTTGCTTCCATTATTACCTTTCCCTTATGTCGCGAAGAGCAGAAGGTTAAGGATTTGCACAAATAAATAAAACTTTATTAATTACAGCAATAAGTTGTTGAATAGTAAATAAGTAATACTTAATGGCTCTATTGATTTATGTTCACTCACACACAATAGTCCAGATCACATTCTCAATGAATCACTACAGAATTACTACAGAGCTCCACTATATCTTTAACTCTCTAATCCAATCTATATCTGACTCACACAGTTTATATAGTATACATGCTTCACCTACTTCATTCACTCAGCCAATCATCACACATCTGCAAATTCACCACTCTTCCAGCCACTCATCCTGCTCTTACCCAAGAGATACTCACCATAAATTGCTGAGATATAACAGGAATACATAACTAAAACCATAGACTTATAACAGGAACACATTACTTTCAGATTCCATATATACAGACTGCAAGGGCAGAATATCCTAACCATAACACACAACATCCAAATGAACAAGAAAACCACAAGCGGAATAAAGCCAGCAGATTAAAATAGCAACTAAAAACCAAAGGCAAGGATTTACAATATTATTAAAAGTATGAGAGATCAGGAGACCTCACCTAGCACCTAAGAAATAACAGAGATTATTACCCCACAGAAACGGTCTTCTTTCTCACAACCACCCCCTGACCTCAGAAGTTATGGAGGTATACTGAGAAGAGCCTCTGGCCCTAATTTAGTAGCACGTTTGTCTGGGCAAAAATTCAAGAGATAAAGTAAATTGTATGCCTATTTGGGAAGGAGAGAACGTGTGGTAAAAGGAGCTTGGGGGAAATGCTAGATAGGTGGAGGACCACCTTCCTAGATAGGTGGAGGACCATGGCTAGTGACTGAAAGAGCAGCTCCTACAGCCACCAGCTGAGTGATGCACCAGCTTCACCTGTGGCACATTGTCTCAATCAGGACAGTGAGTCAATGCTTGCAGAAGTCACTCCTTCAGGTGCTGATTCAGTCCCAAGCTGGCTTTACCCCTCCTATGCCTTCCCCAATTGGGAATAAGCAAAGCAGATCCAGGCATAGCCTCAAACATAAAGGGAGAAGGAAGGAAAGCAAACTTAACAGCCTCAAAGCTGCAGCTTACTTGTTCTCCCACTCTGGCCTGGTTCAGACAACACAATAATCAATGGTTGGGAGGTAGAAGAGGCAACCATCCATTGTGTTGATTATTGTGTCGGTGGGGGGGGGGACACAATAGACACACAACTCATAGAATGTTATTTTGTCAATTTAAGTAACAAGGAAAAACAACAGGCTGCTCCGTTGCTTATCTGGAGACCCATTGCTTAAAAGGTTTTGTGTCGGGCTCCGTTGTGCACTATTCCAGAAAGTCATAGAGTTCTCTGGCAGGAGTGGCCAAAAGCACCCCAGACACTCCTGTATAGACAGAACTTTCAATGCATGATGGGATAGGGCTGGAAGGACTGAGGGAGGAAGGCACACCAGCAGCCCAGAAGGACGTCAGGACTTTCAGCTGCACAACAGGGAAGGTGCAACATGTCACATGGGGAGTACAAGAAAAATAATGGCCAGTTGCCTCTTCCCCCCTCCATTGCCCAATATGTCATCCAAACCAGGCCACCCTCTCACTTCTGAAGGGTGGGGCTTTGGAGGGTCCTTGGGCCAGGGGCTTTATCTGAGACCTTGCAGGTCAGATGGACCAGCCTGGTGGGTTGAATTCAGCCACACAGATCGCAGATGTAAACAAAGCCTCTTTTGCTGGCGTGCTTGATCTCCCTGCTTTTCCTAGCCTGACCTTCCTCAGGTTACCATTTCAAGGCCAGTTCTTGGCATTGTATATCTTCATCATCACTTTCACAGAGAGTGCTTCCAGTCAAAGCTTTGATTGTGCAAATGCCCTTTCTGGTTCATAGAATTTTATGGCAGGGCGGTGGCACATCCAAACAGTGCCTTCCATCTGTAGCCCTCCCTTGTTTTTCCACAACTCCTTACCAGAAACAAAGTCTATTAAGGAAGAAAAGATGGAATAACTGCACAATGTCTTCTGATGGCTAGCGCCAGAGGCCCTCTGTCTGGAAGCACCCAGAGTTAACAATAAACCCTTCCAAACTGAGAAGGCTAAATAGCTCCTCGGAATCAACTGAAACTTTTACCAATGGGATTTATTCATGTGAGATCAGTTCAACCTGCTGGGGCATAAAAAGGAAGCTGACAAGGTTCACATCAATATGGTGTAGTAGAAAGAAGAAGCAATACCTACCTTTCCTTTGCTGGGTATAGACTAATGCAAGTGAATGGGAATGGCAGCTATCCATTAATGAAGCCCTTCACACAGCTCCATCTGCTATGGTCAGTGGGATTCTGGATTGCAGCCAACAACAATATTAACCAGCTGAAGAGTTCAGCTGGGAACCACAATATCCTTCTCTGCTTCTTCGTGGGACATCCATGCTGTTTATCATTTGTGAAATAACCTTTTAGAACTGAATACTGACACTTGTGTGTACTATAAAAAAAGAAGAGGGCATTTCGGACCTACACTCACTGTTTTTCTCCTAAAAGTTTAAGCTGTGTACCCACTGCCGATATATCCTTCAGGTTGTTGGAAACATAGTTTGGGGCAATGTCCTGCCCCCAGAACAATCCCTGCCTATTGCAAGTTATGCTCTAGACGAAATTTGGGTGATGCATTTGGGAATTAATCATTCCTGTATAAATACTTTTGAAGTATGATATCTGTGAGAATTAGCATTAATTAATAGCAGGTTTATTCACCAGAAAAGATAGCATTTCACGACTATGCTTTTGAATGACAAGTTGATGATATTTGCATATAATAATGGGTGTGAACTCCCTTTGGTTTAATTCAAAATTGGTTAATCAGAGCATTAACTCTTCTGTGCCAGATTTTGAATTTTGGAAAACGTGAAACCCTCCAGAGGGTGACAGGGCCCAAATACCTACCTCCAGCCTTGCAAGCCTTATGATCCCCCCAAACCTTCTACACATGAGACCCTGAACCCTGCTCTTTGCTCCCATTACTTTGCCCAAAATGTGCCTTTAGCAACAGCAAGTGGAGGAGCATCACTAAACAGCAGAAGGTTTTTTAAAGCGGGGGGGGGGGGGGTCAGCCTCAAAAGGCACCTGCTACCTCTCTAGAAGATCAAAGAACTGAAACAAAATGACTAGCTGCTTGGAATGGTAGAACAGTTCTTCCAGAACAGACAGATAAACAAAGTAGTGGACATGGAAAGACAGCCACTTTTGCAACAAACTCAGTAATGGATCATCCTGATCCTACAACTACTTACCGATAGCTTACTTGACAGCAGAAGCAATCATTCTGATCCTGCAGGTACTTACTTGGTCTACCTGCTCCTGTATCCACTTACCTTACCCAGTAAATCTTCATCCTGGGCCTGCAAATACTTACCCTTATCACCTGCAAATGTTCATCCTACTCACATAACTACTTACCTGTTATCAGCTTCAGCTGATACACCAACTACGCCCATTCCTGTAACATGTGGACCTGGGAGCAGTGGTACACATGCTGGTAACCTCTAGATTTGTTCTCTGTAATGTGCTGTACTTGCGACTGCCTGTATATTTAGTTCGGAAACTTAAACTGGTAAAAGATACGGTGGCCAGTTTGATCTCCAGGACATCCCATGGAAGCTGTATATAAAAACTTTACATTAGCTGCCAATTCTTTTGGGGGCAAAATATAAAGTGCTGGTTCTTACCTGTAAATCCCGACATGGTCTAGGTCCAAGGTATTTAGGGAGTGCATGGACTCACTCTAGAGTGATCAGATACAGAAGAGGGCAGGGCTCCTGCAATTTTAACTGTTGTGATGAGGAGGGAATTTTACCAGGTGCTGCATGCATACAAATGACACTTGCTGAAATTCCCTTTTCTATACAACTGTTAAAGTTACCAGAGCCATGCCCTCCTTTTCATATGGTCATCCTAGCCTAACAATCCCACCTGTTGTAATCTTCCTTCATAGGAGAGATGCTCCAGCCACTTGATCATTTTAGTTGCCTTTTTCTGCACTTTTTCCAGCTCTACAATATCCTTTTTTAAAGTGTGGTGACCAGAATTGTACTCTTTATTCTAAGTGCGGTCACACCGTAGTTTTCTATAAAAGCAGTATGACTTCTTTGTTGCTTTGTCTGATGATGCAAACTTTAGCCAATGGAAGCTCAGTCTACAATAAATGTATTACTCACTGGGGTCACTTAAGACTACGTTATTTCTGCCTTGTTATTTCATAGACTAAGATGTATGAAACACAAAGGCCCACAGAGTGCTTTTTAAATAGATATATTAAAAGAGAGTGTGTGTATATACACACACACATCTAAACATCTGCCTCTTACTGGCACAATAGATTGTTCTTTCTTTCATATCCAACTTAATTTATAACTATAGTTGTATCTTCACAGTAAATAAACAGTTTTATCTAAAGGTTTTCTTTCTTTGAACTGATATGTAGGAAGTGTAGGGAAATAACTGTGGGAGTCTTTACTATGAAGTCATTGCTTAACTTCTGTTGGAAGATATTCCAAGAGATGGAGACAGGTGAAGAAAATTGCAGAGTCTACCCAGGGCCAGCCCACCATTAGACAGAGTGAGGCAGTCACTTCAGACAGATGCTGGGAGGTAGCAGGAAAGAGTGGGAGAAGACAGCTGTTGGCCATGTGTGGCTTGCCTTGTACCGCCAAAATAAGCTTGCTGTCTTCAGAGGAAGCTGTCCCATCCCCAGTTTTGAAGTAAGATTCATCTGCTGGTTCAGTTGGCTTTTGTCCATGGAATGGGTGGGGGCACCATCTTGTTCTTCACCTCAGACAGCAAAATGTCTTGGGCCAGCCCTGAATCTATCATCAACTGTCCAGTGGAAAGAATTCCAGAAGAGAGAAGGACATCGATGAACATAACAGGCAACTGTTCCTATTTCTGCTAGATTGTCCCTGCCTCCAGAGCCATCTTCCCCTGTTGTGGGATTGATCATGATGACGATGATGATGAGTTAATTTGTTAATATTGTTTATTGTGATTTTATTATTTTTATGCTACTTGTAAGCCAACTTTGTTGGACTGGTATTCTAAAAAGGTGGCATATAAATAATCATAATCAATCAATCAAATAACTTTACCCTAGTGAGTTTGAGTTCTCTGCTTAGCTATTCAGGGCATGCACATCCTTCCTTTCATTATTCTCCATGGCCGTTGGACCTAACATGGGTGTATTTTTGAGGGATGTATGGATGATGCTTCTATGAAATGTTTGTAGGCAGTAAGGTTATTAATATAAATCTTTATTCCTAAAGGCTCCCCTATTTTCTGGTTCATCAATCAAGCATGAATGCTTTAGATTATTTCATGCAATCATACTAGCTTCAATATATATGGACCTGTTCTTATTTTGAGGCAGTTTACAGAGAACACACATAACAGTTTAAAAAAATCTAATGTTATGCAATTCATTCTTGACATATGCCTTTTGACACATGTTTTAACTTAGTAAAGTTCCTTATACAGGACAACATGTTAGATGAGGAGTAGGCCTCCCCTTGTGCCTACTGGGATGTCCTACCTCTACCACTTTTACTTTTATAGTCATCATCATCATCATTATCCAATTTTCTTAGTGATAGCTGGAATCATGTCAAAGAAAAGGCCTCCAGCAGCTGCCATCTTCATTTAGCATGAATGCCTCCAGGCTACAATGTGTCTGTGGGTGCAACAGAGTGTCTGTTATGGGGTGTTATGGGGTGAGAGAAAAAAGAGGTGGGCAAATAAATTGGTTGGCGGGAGGGGAAAGAAAGTTTGGCTTCTGTGAAATAGGCTTCTGTTGATGCTGAAAACTGTGGGTTCAAAGGAATTGTTTAGTGTGTTGAGGCCCAGCCCCCACCTCTACTTTGTGCTCAATATTTTAGGCAGGTGTCTTGTCCTTTGTTCTAGCCACACCTCCAATGGCAGCCATTTTGTGGTGGTGCCCAGGACAGTTTCTCAAATTGCCAAATGTGCCCATGGATCCAAAAACATTGCCTACCCCTGCTTTAGATTATCATTTGCCATACACAGCTATGACCAAGGAAGGGTAAATTCTTCTCACAAGCATTAATATCTCAACCCACACTCTGCCAGTTGTTTGAAATCTTCCTGAAAGCTTTGACTATTATTTAGCCTTCAGTTAAAAAGATGTCCAACAACAGAGGAATTACTGAGCAGCACAGCACCAACTATCTTCACTAATTTAAATATGATGAACAGTGACAGGAGCATGTGCAACAGCTGAGGTGGTAGCTACCGTACACCTTGGCCACTGCTATCTTGAATAGGATTGATCACACTTAGTATAACATACTTTGATGTCTTCAAAGTGGTAGCCACCATTCAGCCATGTCATTCCCATTGCTTTTATTCTAGTCTGGTATGGACATTATAAAACTGGCAAAAATAAAATGTAGGGGAGGTAGAATTGTGATAGCAGCCCCTACCCCAACCTCTGTGTGATGGTTATTCCTTGACTTGTGCACAGAACACATATGTGCTCTGCGCACATAGGCATTCTATGCACATTCTGCACCCTGAATTATGATCAGCTGCTGCATGATCCCACCCCCACATGTGGATTTGTACTGGTTTTGGAATGTCTGCACAAAGCTTCTGTCTTGTTAACAAAGTTTCATAAACACACTCACTGCTCTCTGGTGGTGAGTGTCCATTTCCGATCTGGTGAGCATTCCTGTGCTTCCAGCAAAAGTCCAGCATGTGGGAGAGAAGCTAACTCTCATTTCCTCCCTATTCACTATGAAGGCACAAAGAGGTGTTTTTCCTTCTCCAAATCAAAGTGCACGTGCCTTGCTGCTGCCTCCAGGAAAAATCTAATGGGGTGGAGAGAGCCAACCATCTCTTAGTCCCCCATGTTCTATGTGGAAGATCATGGAAGTTATCTCTTTCTTTTCTAGCTGAGATTTGGCATGAAGCAGCAACAACTAGGTGCTACCTGGAACTTCAGCAAAAGCCCAGCACAAGGGTGAGTTCCTGACATGGTCCAGGTCTGGGAGTCCTCGGAGACTGAAGCCTCCAGCAACAGTGACTCCAAGGAAGCATCAGAACTATTTCCTGGTCCTTCTGGACTGGGACACACTACTGAGGCCCAGCATTGGGCAAAAGGCAAGATACAACTAAATACTAATACTACTACTACTACTACTAATAATAATAATAATAATAATAATAATAATAATAATAATAATAATAATTCAGATCCCATATCCTAGCTATTCAATCCCCAAGAGGTGCCAGTGCCTCTGTTCTCCAGGAAGTGGATCTCAGACTTCTCTCGTAAACAGGGAGACCCTGAAGAGCATCCCCAGTTGGCTACTCCAACCTTCATTCTCCAGAAGAAGCCAACACCTTCAGGAAAAGGCCACTGGCCCTTTAAAAGCCAGGTACAGCACCTGAGGAGGTGGAGCTACCAGAAAACCTCTCTTGGCCAGGTGATAAAACCTTGCTATTTGCTTCTGATTGGTGCTGGAGTAACTTGTCAGTACTCTAGTTCCAGGATTGCTGTCTATGGTCCTGAAACCAAACCAAGTTCCAGTTGTGATTCAAACACTTGTCCCATATTGTGCCTCTGCAACCAAAGCAGATGACAGAAGCCTGGATGGAGTGAGACAGCTCCCACAAGTGGGAACCTGCAACAAAATGTTGCAGTGTGGACTACAACATTCTAATCACTCCATTCTGTTTAACCTTACTTGGTTTTCTCCTACTTCCCCCCAATGAATAATCAGCCAGCAATCCATGGCTTCTGAACGTATTCAGTTCTCATTGAGCTGCTTTGGAGGTCTCCTCCTTTAGAACTGGAAGGCTGGGGTGACTGGTGCCATTTTGGCTACATAAGCAATGGCATTCACAGCTTGAACATCAGAAATGGAAGAATGATACCTTGAGTTCTCTGCACCTGCCATAGGATACAAAGAAGGGTTCGGTGATTGGCAAGTAAGCCAAGCCAAAAATTGTGGACTTCTTCTTATCAATATGGGAAAAGGAAATGTAAGGCATGAAAGAAGAAGTATGGGAGCCTTGATAAAAATTTGTCAGTTTTTTGTGGTCCAGCCTTACTCACAATATCAAATTCTTGATAAGTTTGGGAAAAGAACACTTAGGCTGGTAAGAAGTGCATATTTTGTACTTGACAACATTAGCTGGTCATGACAAATTTGGACACCATATCTCTGCACTATCTCATAGACTATTTCGTTTCCTGCAAGGCATTACTTGGAAGAAAAATGAATGGATGCCTTGTGCCTAAATTGCACTGAATGAGCTCATGCATAGTTTACTTAAGATTTTTCTTTCCTTCCTTGCCTTTGGATCCCTGGGCCATCATATGTATAATTCATCTGTTGCATTCTTAGCCTTTTCCATGTAAAACAAGGATTTGAGCATGATTAGTAGCATTGTTCCCTTCTTAGATCAGCCTCTGCAGCACACACATCCCATGGAGATTATCACCGTTCCAGCCAGAGCCTTTGACTCAGTACATTACTTCCTCTGCTGGAAACTCCCACCACCAACACATAATTAAAACAGAGGAGGAAAGAGTTACAAATTAAACACCGATGAAATTAAATGGGGAATTGTCACTCATAGGGTGGTCATGCCATTCATTAAGAATTAGGCTGCTTGTCTAATTTACCTCTTGTCATTTAGTTAATTGTCCTGACAATTGGAAGAATGTCCATTGTTGAATATTTTGAATGCGCTTCCATTTCACAGTCATTCCACTGGGGTATGATTGCCCATTATTTACCCACATGCCGGCCATTTTCAGATCCATTCTAGGGTGATCTATCAACATTCACAAATGAGAGTATGCCATACAAATTTAACACTGGGGCCTAATTCTGGTAGCAGCTGCTACTACAGTCTTTTTTTGCACAGAAGGTTTGGAGGGAATCCACAAAAATAAAAATAAAAATGGACTGATGCAGGTCTCTGGGTGTATTTCCTATTCAGCTGAGATGACTATCCAAAGACGACACATGTACTGGCACTGAGGGACACTGTCTTTCTTTCTTTCTTTCTTTCTTTCTTTCTTTCTTTCTTTCTTTCTTTCTTCCTTCCTTCCTTCCTTCCTTCCTTCCTTCCTTCCTTACTTACTTACTTCTCTCTCTCTCTCTCTTTCATACACTCTCTCTCACACACACACATGCACACAACAGCACCAGCAGAACCATCATGATACCTATCTCTTCCCTGTATTATATCAGACATAATCTGGAAAATTTTCAAGGGTGCTAAGAACTTTGAACAACACAGGAGCCAAAATGTATTATGCAAAAATAGCATTTATTAAGCAAAACATAAGATAAATGCAAGCATATAAAAATGAACATTAAACAGCTAACTATTATTCAGACTTAGCATAGATATTAAATGCTATCGCTCAAGGCACCAGATTTAGTACAGACAAAAAGGCCAGAAATCTATGACAATCAAGAACAAAAGATATGTAGGATGTAAAAGACATAACTTTTGTCATAAGGTAAGCTTTATAGTTAAGATGACAATAAAGTATATATATAGAGAGAGAGAGAGTTAATGTATATAGTCCTATCCTTGGTGACTTGTTTCCTTCATTTCTTCCTTTGGGGACAGTATTCTTAGCTTTACCTCCTGTCTCCTGTACCCTCCCCACTCAAACCAGTATATTCTTAACTTTTAGGAATACTTGTATTATTTGCTTAATTTCAGCCTCTTTTCACTGGCACCTAACTCTTTTGGTCTATGTCTTCCCAACCCTACTTCAGGCTTTGATGATGTCATAGTAGGTCAGCCAATGTCTACAGAGAGTTTACAAATGTAATATAATAATGAATAAATAATAAATAAAAAGCAAGCCAGTGTTTACACTTTATGTTTTTCTAGGATCCTGTAGGATTTGTTCAATAATAAATGAATAGCAAACCTACTTTTGGAGAGGGGAATTATTATTATTATTATTATTATTATTATTATTATTATTATTTCCCACCTTTCTCTTGCAAGGAACCTGAGGCAGCTTATATAGTCCTCTTTCTCCTCCTCCTCCTCCTCCTCCTCTCCATATTTTCTCACAACAACCCTGTAAAGAAGCTTAGGCTAAGAGTCAGTGACTGGCCAAAAATCACCAGTGGGTTTCATGGCTGAGGGGCAACTAGAACCCTGATCTCCTGAGTCCAACTCCAGCACTCACCACTACATCACACTATCTCTCTACATGCCATATTGTTCATATCTCTGTGTCAATAGAAGCTTCCCAAAAATAACAGCCACACACACACAAACCCCTTCGCACTCATCTGATCAAGTGGACAATGTCCATGGAAGTTTATGCCAAATCCGTTATACTTCAAGGTGCCACAAAGTTCTTTGTTGTTATTGTTCTCGGGGGGCAGGGGGAAATAAAACCTAAGTGAATGGAAGATAAAACCTAAGTGGATGGAAGATACGGAGCACAGGGATTGAGGAAAGTCACTCTGTCCTCCATTCCTTGGATGTTTCCCCAACAAAAGTTCTGTTACGAAGGAAATCTGCATAAAAAACAGTGATCTCCAGAGCCAAAATACTTTCACGTCATGCAATTGCAGATGACTCAATGGAGACAGGTCACAGAGAGAACCAGTGATTGCTACTGTCATGTGAACACTTGGCCTTGGAGCTTCCCAGGTTTCTTGCACTCAGTCTCTGTGGCCTCCATCCTTTTGGAAGAGTAGAATTGTCAATTTGGAATCCACATCTAGACAGCTGTCCCATCACATCTAGTCTGGCCCTCAGGCAAATGAACTGTGTGCAATGGGGTGGGGGGGACTAAGAGTTATTAGCAATTACAGTTGCAAGGAAATTAACCAAATGATTCTGTTCCCCAAAAGTATATCAACACCCCCAAAAATCATCAACTGCCTAGGCATGATTCAAAATAATAAGTTGATTTAAAATGACAATGAAGGCCCAGTCAGTCAGCTGGGTCCCATTTTGTGGTCAACCACTCCTCTGAAAGTGCTAAAGCCGAACCATGATTGCCTATCCAGGGCAATTGAAATGATCAAGAATTACAAATTGAAGCTTGCTTTTAGTGATAAACATTTTGGCAGCAATCCTGTGCACAGTCATGTATAGTTACATTCCACGAAAGTCAATGAGACTTGAAAGCACATAACTGTGCACATACAATTGCAGCCAAAGTGTTTATCACTATAATGCAGAATTGTACCATCGTGCAGATCAGAAACAATTGCTTGCAGACACAAACTGGGTATAATACAGCAGTGGCTGGTGGATTTGGGGGTTGGTGGAGCTGAAGGTTTTAAAATTTCTCCTCTTCTTTCCTCCCACACATTTGTCTATATGATGTGTATATAAACCTTGGCAGCCTGAGGCCTAGCTAGAGCAGGGGCCTTGCTAGACCATGGGGTAACCCGGTGCGAGCCACGGGCCGGCCAACGTGCATCCAGATGACACGCAGGGGATCCCGGGCTCAGGCAGGGGTAACCCTCCCTTGGCCCAGGATAACCGGCATTGGTTGTGGCCTGGTATTTCCCGCGGTCTCGGGCTGAGCCTGAGACCATGGGGGTGTAGCCCATTCTGCCGCTTTTCCCGGCTACCGCATTTACTAGAGAGTAGCCAGGGAAAGTGGCATACAGCATGCAGCACTCCACAGGAGTGCTGCGGCCATCAGGGCATGGTGGGGAGATGGGGACAGAGCTGGGGGGATGGGGGGAAAATAGAGCCGGGGGGATGGGGGGTTCAGAGACCGTGGGCAGGGGGATCACGGCCAGGGTGGGGGCAGGGGAGCGGGGAACCCTTTAAAAAAAAACTACCTTAATCAATGGTGCGCTCCTGCGCACCCGGCCCTTTAAAAATTAAAAAATGGCAGACATGATGGGGCTTTCCTGCAGCCTGTCGCATCTGACATTTAGACTGGGGCAACAGCCACCCTCCTCCCAACCGGATTCAAAGGTAGGTCTAGCAAGGCCCCAGACATGTGAATCGGTATAGCATTCTGGCTAAGAGTTTTGAGCGTTGAAACAAGATATTTGGAATGCGCAAAATGGGATTTATATATTTATTTTAGGGGTGTGCATGGACCCCCCGCTCCGCCCCATGGGCCGATCTGAACATTTCGGATCGGCCCACTCCGCTCCGTGCCGCTCCGCCCATACTCCGCTCCTCTTCGCCGCAGAGCTCCGGCTCCGAATCGGAGCTCTGCAGTGGAGGGGAGTGGCACCAGGTAAGGCCGGGAGAGGAGGGCAGGGGGGTTACCGGGCCCTGCCACCGTCGCCACGGTAAGGGACCAAGGGGGAGGGGGGCCTTACCTGCCTCCGTCCGCGGTCCCTCGGCTTCTTCAATTGAGCCCGCGGTTCAACCAGGAAGTCTGGGCCGCAAGTGCGGCCCAGACTTCCTGGTTGAACCGCGGGCTCAATTGAAGAAGCCGAGGGACTGCGGACGGAGGCAGGTAAGAGAGAGGAGGGGGGGTTTACCGGGCGAGAGAGGAGGGGGGGTTTACTGTTGCCGCATGGGCGACAGCGACAGCGGCAGGGCCCGGTAAACCCCACTTACCTTTCTGGCGGAGCTCCGGATCAAAGCGAAGGATCTGCCTTCACCTCGATCCTCTTCACCACGCTCCGCCGGCCCCACAATCCTCTTCGCCTCCTCCTTAAGGGCAGGCAAAGCTCCCCACTCCGCTCCTGCTTCTCCGGATCGAGGAGAAGTGGAGCACATCCCTAATTTATTTATTACATTTATTTATTTATTTATTTATTTATTACACATTAAAAATTTCACATTAAAAACACATAACCTCGAGATACTTCCTCTTGCAACGATTGCTGTGCAGATGGATGACATTTTTTCTGGCCTGTGGCTTCAGGCGATGACACTCCTGGGAGACAGGGGGTTGCTCAGCCTCTGCTACAGAGACCATGTCTTCTTCCCCTGGCAGGGATGGACCTGCAGCTATCTCCCCTGAGGGCCCAGGATTTGGTGAGAGTGACTGATCTGAGGTGCCCTCTGTTTCTGGGAGCTCTAGCTCTTCCTCTTCCCCAGTGGGGGTATTACAGGATGGGTGAGCAGATCCAAAAATACAGTAAGAAATACAAATCCCTCCAAAAAACTACCATCCTCAAAAAATGCTTGCATCTTCCATCTTCAATATCCACTTGCACCTTCCGATTCCTCATTACAAGCTAAACCAATCATGCAATAATAGCTCAAATAACTGAGTATTCACCATTCAAGGCAGGCAATTTCAGACATAGGAAGGATGAGCCATAGCTCAGTGGTAGCTAAGGATGCTTGAGGAACTGGAACTTTGCATATTCAGACATGAATTCACCTTATCTGTATCCTAGACAAATGTGCAGATTGGATTTGAGTTATACACCATCTGGTCCACTTCCCAAACGTTCTTGCATAGTTCTTGTTCAATAATAATTTGAGAGAACATGCATTTAAAATATGTATTCCAATACTTGTTTGTGTGTTCATGGGTTTCCCCATTAGCGAATGATAGAGTGAAGTCAGGACAGCAAAGGATAAAAATTCAACAAAAGTAAAACACATTACAGTAATAATTAATTTCAAACTACAACAACTTCAAACTAAAACAGATTAAAAGGATTGGGAAAATTGAGACATCTTTGATACTGGAATGACAAAAGAACAGGTACTAGGAAATTCTCTCTGGGGAGGGTATTCCACAGCAAGAATGCTCCTCTTGAAAAGGTCTCTTCAATTGCCACCCACCCACCACACCTCACCCAAATATATATTTAAATGTAAATATGTGTGCACTTCTTTGCTTGTTCAATTATTATTATTATTATTATTATTATTATTATTATTATTATTATTATTATTAGCCATCTTAATGTGGAAACAAGACAGAAAGTAACAGAGTCCCTGTTCAGATAACATGCTAAGCCATGGCGGTTAAGAATTTTGAGCTAAACGTTATGGCTTAGCATGTCATGTGAACCATTGCTAACCATGGTGGCTACATAACCACGGTTTAAACACACTCACTAACCATTTGCTGCAAAAGGGTTAGTGGACTAACCATGGCTTAGCATGTCTTCTGAACAGGGTCAAACCTATTGAGCAAATACATAAGTGTCATGAACCAGAAATAGACTCATCTGTCTATCACTAATTTCAGCAGCAGCTGCCTTAAAAGTTCACAACCATTCTTAAACTAGTTCTGGTTGTTATTGAGGTATGGAGTGTGTCTAATTGGGAGCCCACTTTGGGTATAGAAATTACTAGTTGTCACTCTAATATGTACAGAAGAGTTTCGAAAGAATTCTATCATTGGTCTTTTTAGCTGTCTTTCATGGTTGCCATATTCTGCACTGAGCTTCCCTTTCTGATTCGGCATGAAGCTTGCATTGAAAGAATCAAAATGAAATATATATCTCAACTGCTGAGCTAAAAGCTTTCACACACACACACACAAACACCACACACACATTTTATCACAGTGAAATACTCTAAACTAGGGATGTGCTCCGCTCCGATTAGGAGCGTAGAAGCAGTAGCGGATTGGCCTGCTCCGCCTTACCCAGAGGCGGAGTAGGAGCGGACCGCGGACCCCCTAGAAGCAAGGCGAAGAGAAGCGACCATTTTTCGGAGCTCCGAGTTCAGTCGGAGCGCTCCGGTCGCCATCTTGAAAACATTTCGCCATAGGATTGCATTGCGGCAAATAATCGCGCATAACTACGTTGTTTTTGAAGCTATCGTTCTGGAAATTCTTGTGCACAGAGAGTCGTGGATGGGGGTCATTTTGAGACCACTCTCACCTCTCTGCGTGCTGTGGTTCACGTGCAATATTTTTTTAAAAATCGGGGCAACCGCGGGGCTCAAACTGCGTTTCGGCTTTTCGCCCATAGGATTGCATTGAGGGAAAGAATCGGGGATAACTGGGGGGGGGTTTAAGCTATCGTTCTGAAAATTCTTGTGCACAGAGAGTCGTGGATGGGGGTCATTTTGAGACCACTCTCAACTTTCTGCGTGCTGTGGTTCACGTGCAATATTTTTTTAAAAATAGGGTCAACCGCGGGGCTCCGTTTCGGCTTTTCGCCCATAGGATTGCATTGAGGGAAAGAATCGGGGATAACTGGGGGGGGGTTTAAGCTATCGTTCTGAAAATTCTTGTGCACAGAGAGTCGTGGATGGGGGTCATTTTGAGACCACTCTCAACTTTCTGCGTGCTGTGGTTCACGTGCAATATTTTTTTAAAAATCGGGGTTTGGGTTTTTTTTATTTTTTTATTTTTATTTTTTTGGAAGCGATGACAGGCACATTCAACTCCCAATCCTGATGAGAATTCATCTCCTCAGAAAGCATCCTCCTCCAATCCCAGCGTTGGAGGGGGGACTAAGGCAGACCCACCCTGAGAACTTTCTGTTTTGTGTCTCTTTGTGGGTTGGCGTTCGTGGAGGGAACACTTACTTAGCTAGTGCTCCTGCTTTGGAGATAGATTAATTTAATATAGGTTTAGTTTGGCGCGTGTGTGTGTTTGTTTGCTTCTTTCTGACTTGTAGCTTAGTTTGCCCTGTGTTTTCCCCTTACTTTGATTTAATATAAACTTTATTTTTGAATTTTGGAGTGTGTGGTTGGGTTGGTTGGGTTGGTTGCCCCCCCCCCTTCCCTGTATTAAAGCCTGACTGTTCTGCTTTTGTGAAAGCTTTCTTTTGAAAGCATACACACAGTTTTTGTCCCATTTCCCTACATTTATATTCTTAAACATATTTTATTATATTCTTTCACATAGTCCATTAGTATATATTCTCATACATATTATATTAGTATTCATATTTTGTTCTTCTTATAGTAGTGGTTGGTTCTTTTCCCCCCTCCCCTCTCTTAAATCCTGATTGTGTTTCCTTCTATCTTCTATATACCAAATATACCAAAAAAATTGGATTCTCTTTTTCTTCTCTGTGTAACTTCGACGGAGTGGGCTGCTTTTGTCAAGTTCAACAGGCAGCCACAGATTGAGCATTTTGGGGAAAGCATACGCACACCATTTCCCTATTCTTAAACATATTATATTATATTCTTTGACATAGTCTTAGTAGTCTATTAGTATACATTCTCATACATATTAGTAGTAGTAGTATTCATATTTTGTTCTTGTTATAGTAGTGGTTGTCCCATTTCTTGTCCCATTTCCCTACATTTATTAGTAATATTCTTAAACATATTATTATATTCTTGTAGATATTCTTAGTAGTAGATATATATATATATATTAGTATATTCTCATACATATTAGTAGTAGTATATTTTATTGTTCTTGTCCCATTTCCCTACATTTAAACATATTATATCTTCTTATACATATTCTTAGTAGTACCTTATACATAGTATTAGTAGTATTAATATTTTGTTAGTCATCATGAAAAGAGGAAGCAGGCGTGCTGAAAGCAGCAAGGCTCAGTCTGCCAGCAGTAAGCAGGCTTCCTCTCCTCCTGTGAAACTCAAACGGGCAACTCCTTGGCTGACTGCTCCAAAACAGAAGCAGGACAAGCAGCAGGCAGAGCCACTCTCTTCTGCAACTTGTGCCCGGCGTTCTCTTTTTGAGGGTGGGAATGGGAAAAGTGCCCGTTTGCAAGAGGCACGTGGCAGCAGTGCCATTAGAGGAGGAGGAGTATCCCCAACTCCTTCATTCTCCTTTCAGCCCACGAGCCCGATGATGGACCTAGACGAGGTCCTCAGCACAGTGGAGGGGGGGGAGGAGGAGGAGGAGGCGGTGGGCCTCCAGGATGTGGGGGCTGAGGAGGAGCAGCAGCAGGCCGAGGCTCTCTCCCCAGTCTCATCCCACACCCCTGTTTCTGTGGCAACACTCAGGCGGGCAATTGGTGGTGTCACCACGGAAACGAAAGACAAGCATCGTGTGGGACCACTTTGAGTTGGGAGCGGATCCCCGCTTTGCTGTCTGTCGCCACTGCAAACTCAGCCTAAGCAGGGGTTCATCGACAGGGCATTATGGAACCAGCAGCATGAAGATGCATCTTAAGAGGCAGCACCAGTCGGTCTTGCTGGGGAAAGAGGCGGGCAAGGCGACTGGTTCCAGGGGAAAGCCGAAGGCGGCGGCTGCTGCTGCTGCTGCTGCTGCTGCTGCTGCTGGCACTTCCAGTCTCAGCTCTCCATCTCCCATCCCCACAAGGGTTAGGCAGGCAACCCTGCCGGAAATGGGGTGGGGGAAGTATGGAACCACAAGATGGCGTTTTCCAACGCCCTCCCAGATCACCACGTCAATCGGTGAGATGGTGGCGTTGGACGACCAGCCATTCAGCCTCGTCGACAACGCAGGCTTCAAGAGGCTGATGGCGCTTGTGGTGCCATACTACAAGCTGCCGTGTCGCACCACCCTGAGCAGGCGGGTGGTGCCTTCCCTGTACCGTTCCTGCAGGGAGTTAGTGCTGGGTCGTCTGTGCCAGGCAGAGGCACGGATGGTGCACTTCACCTCGGACATTTGGTCCAGCGAGGGCGGAGTGCACGCTTACCTGTCCCTGACGGCACACTGGTGGGCAGCCGTGGGGCAGGAAGGATCCAGCACTACAGGGACTGGCAAGGAGGGCTACTGCTGGGCCCTCCTCCACACGCAAGTGATGGACCAGTCCCACACGGCAGGGGAGATTACGGAGGCCATGAACCGCATGGTGGATGGGTGGCTAGCTGGGCAGAAGGTCACCCGCGGTTACATGGTCACGGACGGGGGAGCCAACATGGTGAAGGCGGTGCGCGACGGCGGATTCGAGGGCGTCCGCTGCATCGCGCACGTCTTGAACCTGGTGGTGAGGGATGGCCTTGGGATGGGCAGCAGCAAGCCCAACCTCGGTCCCCTGTCCGGGATCCGTAACCTCCTGGAGAGCTGCAGAAAGGTGGCAGGCCATTTCCACCACAGCGTCAAGGGCAGTCGCTTGCTGCGGGAGAAGCAGGAGGAGTTGAATCTCCCGCAGCACAGGCTAGTGCAGGATGTGGTGACACGCTGGAACTCCACCTACCTGATGCTGGAGCGGATGGTGGAGCAACAGCGTGCCATCCACGACTTGTTCAGGGTCAGGGACATGGGCGTCCACCACCTGGGCAAGCAGCAGTGGGACGCCATGTCCCAGCTGGTGGCGGTCCTCAAGCCGTTCCTGAACGCCACCGAGACCCTGAGCAAAAGCTCTGCCCTCCTCAGCCAGGTGATCCCTGTATGCAGGCATCTCCAGAAACAGATGGGCGACTTTCTGGAGTACAGGGATCCCGTCACCGGCAGGCGCTTCGAGCCCGAGGTCCGCGAAGCGGTGACTAGGCTGAGGGACGGCGTGACGCGGAGGCTGGAGCCCATCCAAACCGACAGGGTCCACATGTTGGCAGCCATGTGCGACCCTCGTGTGAAGGATGGGCTTTGTGGGCCAAATAGCAGGCAGCACTGGGTGGAAACGCTGGTGGGCGAAGTGCGGGCGGCATGGGCCAAGAGGGTGGGGCAGAGTGAGGCAGAGGAGCAGGCCACCCCTCCCCGCAGCAGCACCAGCAGCACCAGCAGCAGCCTCACCTGCATCCCTCCCAGCAGCAGCACAGGCGAGGGGTATTGGGAAGAGGCTCTGCACACCGTGTTTGGGCAGAGACCCTCCCCAGCCACCAGCCAGGATGACGCTGCAACCACCGTGCAGCGTTACCTGTCAGAGCCCATCGAGGACTCCTCCATGGACCCCCTGGCCTACTGGTCATCCCGTTTTCAGATTTGGCCGGACCTGGCGCGGGTGGCCATGGATCGACTCAGCTGCCCACCCACCAGTGTTCCAAGCGAGAGGGTGTTCTCTATGGCGGGCGACATAGTGACCCCTCACCGCTCTCGCTTGGAGCCGGACTTGGTGGAGCAGCTGGTCTTTCTGAAGGGCAATCTCCCCCTGCTGGGATACCCCACCCTCAAGCCCTCGTGGGAGTGACAGGCAGGCTCCCTTTAATTCCACCCCTCCTTGGGTTGGCAGGCACACTACAGTTCAGGCAGGCTGGTTTTTTCTCTGTAGGCACTAGGCAGAGTTTGTCACCGTGCGTGTGTGTGACTGACTGTGAGGGCAAAGCACCGCACTTGAGTTCATTTCATTTCTGTGGCGTCCGGTACAGCTTAGTCAACTCATCCGGATAGTTTTCCACCCAGTTCCAAAAGACTCCATTTATTTATTTATTTATTTATTTATTTATTTAATTAATTACATTTATATACCGCCCCACAGCCAAAGCTCTCTGGGCGGTTTACAACCGTTTGTCCATGATTGACTGCACGTTTAGGTGAGGTGCAAGCAGGGGGCAAGGCAATGCCTGGCACCACCACCACCACTAGCCAGGCTGCCTCTCTCCAGCAGTCCACGGGTCGCCCTTTGGAGTGCCCTGGGAGTGGAAGACGTACTCCCTGATCCAGAAGTATGGTTTTTTGAGAAGCAAACAGGCGAGTCCTCGCCTTTGAGAAGCAACCTTTCACTTGAACTCATGGAAGTCATTGACTTCAGCACAGCCACTACATAGAGGCTGTGGACCTCTGGGTGACTCCATCAGTGTGCTGATTTTGAGAAGCAACCTTTCACTGAAACTCATTCACTTCCCCAATTGAGGGTGAGGGAGGTTACACTCCAGCAGTCCACGGGTCGCCCTTTAGATAGCTCGGGGATCAAATGGAGTCCTTGATCTGTGTGCTGATTTTGAGAAGCAACCTTTCACTGAAACTCATTCACTTCCCCAATTGCGGCTGGTACTCCAACAGTCCACCGAACGCCCATAGCACAGCCACTTAGTGCATAGGGACAGTTTAAGTTTCCTCCTGAGAAGTGAGCACTCACTTCAACTCATGACAGCCATTGACTTCACCACAGCCACTACTGCGGATGCTGTGGTCCTCCAGGATGTGGGGATAAGTAGCAGTCGCTGGTCGAGCTTCTCTCCCCAGTCTCATATGGAGCAATTTTGAGCTCTCACTTCGACTTCAAGTTCAGACACTTGAGCACAGCCCCTACGGTGGAGGCACAGCTGGCCGTGCCTCTCTCCCCAACCACTGACTGCACAGGGACAGTTTAAGTTTCCTCCTGAGAAGTGAGCACTCACTTCAACTCATGACAGCCATTGACTTCACCACAGCCACTACTGTGGATGCTGTGGTCCTCCAGGATGTGGGGATAAGTAGCAGTCGCTGGTCGAGCTTCTCTCCCCGGTCTCGTCCCACCCCTCTTCCGCTGTAACCCTGTCTTTGAGAAGCAAGCTGTCACTTCAACTCATGGACTTCCCCTATGTGCGGGTGGTACTCCAGTAGTCGACCGATCGCCCATAGCACAGCCACTTAGTGCGTAGGGACAGTTTAAGTTTCCTCCTGAGAAGTCAGCACTCACTTCAACTCATGACAGCCATTGACTTCACCACAGCCACTTCTCGGTGGATGCTTTGTTCCACCAGGATGTGGGTGAGGATTAGTAGCAGAAGCTGGTCGAGCTTCTCTCCCCAGTCTCATATGGAGCAATTTTGAGCTCTCACTTCGACTCCAAGTTCAGACACTTGAGCACAGCCCCTACGGTGGAGGCACAGCTGGCCGTGCCTCTCTCCCCAACCACTGACTGCACAGGGACAGTTTAAGTTTCCTCCTGAGAAGTGAGCACTCACTTCGACTCATGACAGCCGTTGACTTCACCACAGCCACTTTGTGTGGGATGCTGTGGTCCTCCAGGATGTGGGGATTAGTAGTAGCCACTGGTCGAGCTTCTCTCCCCGGTCTCGTCCCACCCCTCTTCCGCTGTAACCCTATCTTTGAGAAGCAAGCTGTCACTTCAACTCATGGACTTCCCCTATGTGCGGGTGGTACTCCAGGTGTCCACCGATCGCCCATAGAACAGCCACTTAGTGTGTACGGACAGTTTAATTTTCCTGAGAAGTGAGCACTCACTTCAACTCATGACAGCCATTGACTTCACCACAGCCACTACTGCGGATGCTGTGGTCCTCCAGGATGTGGGTGAGGATTAGTCGCAGCAGCTGGTCGAGCTCCTCTCCCTGGTCTCGTCCCACCCCTCTTCCGCTGTAACGCCCTCTTTGAGAAGCAAGCTGTCACTGAAACTCATGAAAGCCATAGACTTCCGAAGCAACCTTTCACTTCAACTCATTGACTTCCCCTTTGAGAAAAAGCTAAGCTCCAGTAATGCACCGTTTTTCCGTGGGACAGCTCTCTTTCGAGAAGCTGCACTGCATATGCAGCAGTGCCATGGCTTTGAGAAGCCGAGACCCATCCCAGCCACCGGGAACCGGAGGAAAACTCCAGCAGTCCACGGGTCACCCTTTAGATAGCTCGGGGATCAAATGGAGTCCTTGATCTGTGTGCTGATTTTGAGAAGCAACCTTTCACTGAAACTCATTCACTTCCCCAATTGTGGCTGGTACTCCAACAGTCCACCGAACTCCCATAGCACAGCCACTTAGTGCATACTAGGGACAGTTTAAGTTTCCTCCTGAGAAGTCAGCACTCACTTCGACTCATGACAGCCATTGACTTCACCACAGCCACTTTGTGTGGGATGCTGTGGTCCTCCAGGATGTGGGGATTAGTAGTAGTCACTGGTCGAGCTTGTCTCCCCGGTCTCGTCCCACCCCTCTTCCGCTGTAACCCTGTCTTTGAGAAGCAAGCTGTCACTTCAACTCATGGACTTCCCCTCAGAGAAAAAGCTAAGCTCCAGCAGTCCACCGATCTCCCGTAGCACAGCCACTACATTTCCTGAGAAGTGAGCTCTCACTTCAACTCGTCTTGTAGTGCGCCCGCCGAGTTGAGCACAGCCACTACAGTGGAGGCGCCTGCCCGCCTGCCTGGGAGCCATCCTTGTGAGGTAGCTGGATCTGCTGGGACTGACTCCCCCACAGATCTATGGCTTACTTGTGCAAGGTACCAGCTTTTCTGGGCCCGCCAACCCATGCCTGCCTGCCTGTCTGCCCGCCTCCCCCGGGGTGCTGCTGTGGTGGGGCATCTGCCAGGACTGACTCCTCGCCTGCTCTGCCCGCCTGGTGCCTGGGAGATGGGCTTTGCGGTTCGTGGCCAGCACCCTCCGGCACGCTTGCTCCCAGTCGTCCTCCTCTGTGCCCCTCAAGGCGTAACTGCTGGCTTAGAAAGAAACAACCAGCCATCTTTGCCTCACTTTGCGCCCACTTATGGGTTGGTTTGCTATGCGTTAGTGCTCAAGCCATCCTTGCGGCACTACAATGCATGCTGCCTGCCTGCTTTCCCTCCCTTCTCCCCTTCCCGCCTTGCAGCGATGGTGTATGTGTCTTGCTTTGACTAAGGGGAGAAGTCCTTCCTGCGCTCACTTAGACTTTATCAAATTCAATAATCCCTTTTTCAAATGTGCCAGAAGATTTAGGGTTATCTCGTGGCATGTTGGGATTGCCTTGGAACTGGCCCCATTGAGCTGTCTGCAATTGCAACTTTAAATCCCTGACATACTGGAGTGTTCAAATTTCAAAAGTTCCCCTAACATCAGGGGATGATGGGATTGCCTTGAAACTTGGTGTCCATGGGGACACATGGGTAAGCTGTCATGGGACCAAAGGATAGGTTTCTAACGTGCAAATTGACGTAGTTGTAGAATGGGACTTGATTTGGGGTGAGTTAAAAAGTTTAAGCCGCGCCAAAAATCAGGGGATGATGGGATTTGCTTGCAACTTGGCGTGCATGTGGACACATGGATAAGCTGCCCTGGTGCCGAGTTTGAGGTTTCTAACATGCAAATTGACGGAGCTATCCCAAGGGGTGTGAATGGGGTGCCCGATTTTCATAAATTCCCCAAAAATCAGGGGATGATGGGATTGCCTTGAAACTTGGCGTGCATGTGGACACGTGGATAAGCTATCATGGTGCTGAGTTTGAGGTTTCTAACGTGCAAATTGACGTAGTTGTAGAATGGGACAATTTGGGGTGAGTTAAGCCATGCCAAAAATCAGGGGATGATGGGATTTGCTTGCAACTTGGCGTGCATGTGGACACATGGATAAGCTGCCCTGGTGCCGAGTTTGAGGTTTCTAACATGCAAATTGACGGAGCTATCCCAAGGGGTGTGAATGGGGTGCCCGATTTTCATAAATTCCCCAAAAATCAGGGGATGATGGGATTGCCTTGAAACTTGGCGTGCATGTGGACACGTGGATAAGCTATCATGGTGCTGAGTTTGAGGTTTCTAACGTGCAAATTGACGGAGCTATCTAAAGGGGTGTGAATTAGGGTTATGGGAGGTGCGTTAGAGGGTAGAGCCGCGCCAAAAATCAGGGGATGATGGGATTTGCTTGCAACTTGGCGTGCATGTGGACACATGGATAAGCTGCCCTGGTGCCGAGTTTGAGGTTTCTAACATGCAAATTGACGGAGCTATCCCAAGGGGTGTGAATGGGGTGCCCGATTTTCAAAAATTCGCCAAAAATCAGGGGATGATGGGATTGCCTTGAAACTTGGCGTGTGTGTGTATACGCCCATGAGGTGTCATGGTGCCAAACGTGAGGTTTCTAACTTCAACGGAAAAAAAGTTGTTTACTTTTTTAGCTTTCAATGCAAGCCTATGGGGGGGCAAAAACGGAGCTCCGGATCCGATCCGGAGCTCCGAGCGGAGCGGAGCGGAAGTGGGCGGAGCGGGGGCGGGGCGGAGCGACCCGCTCCGAAAAATGGCGGATCTGCAAGTGAAGCGGAGCGGGGGGTCCGTGCACACCCCTACTCTAAACCACCTCATAATTCTTCCACCAACATTGTGTTTGTTGAAGGGTTTTAAAGTTATAATCAATTTGCCAAACAAATAACAGTGAAGGGGGGTGGGGGGAGAGGGAAAGATCTCTGTTCTTTGTAAAACCTATAACTCAACAATGGTGAAAAAATCAGCATGCGAATGAAGATTAGCAAGGATTTATAATGTTAAATGTAACTCTCTCCTACTCACAGAATTGCTTAAAATTCAAGGTCCTTGAAATTGTATTATCTTTCGACTGAAAGAAAATAGAAAAGAAGATAACTCTGGATATTAAACTTTTTTAAAAAGAAGAAGAAAAGAAATCATATATCTAATCCTGAATTAGGTATGAAAGTGAGTGGCATAGTGCTGTGGAAATCCGCTTTAATGCGCAAAAGCTAGGATCTTCTTTGTTCCCACACAGAATCTATATTTAAAATTACGACATGGAAGGTAACTTAAAGCCATTCTTATAGCTTTACGTAAGATTTAAAGAGGCTAAAAAAACAAACTGGATTCCATTCAACAATAGCTCTTTAGCAGAGGAATCACCATTAGCTATACAGCTATTTTTCATAATGACATTTGCATATCTACAGGCCAATATTTTGGTACCAAGATACAGTACATACATCATAACATGAGAATGTTCAGGTGAGTGTATTTGTCACATAATATACTGAGAAATCAATCATCACATCCATTTTCTAACCTACATTGCAGGTCAAAAGGTATACTTGCTTAGCCATTCTAATGTTACAATATTTTCATATAATCCTCTCTGTACAGAAATCTATCTAATACACTCCTGTTGATACAACAATTAAGCATCAAGCTATTGTTTCCTTTTAAAAAAAAGAGCCTATGATTGTTTGCTAAAAAGTAAGTTTGGTTGCGTCCAGTTGCGCTTGCTTCTTAAAATCTGTGACAACACCCAGCATTCCTGACCATTGGACATGCTTGCTAAGTCTGATGGAAGTTGAAGTCAAAAACACATGGAGAGCACCAGATTGGGGAAAGGTATCTTAATGGTTTCAAAAAATTAATAATAGGGGTGTACAAATGGTTGCATTGATTCACAGAACTTGTGTCTTGTCATCTATCGTGCTGCCTTCTCAATTGCAAATCACAGTGCTGTACTGCAACTAGCCACCTTTTAAACTTGCTCACTCTTCAGTGACCTTTCAGCCTCCAATTCCCTTATGAGCTATCCAAACTTTGAAAGACACATGAAAAATATCCAGGAAGATGGCTGTTTGGTGACCTTAAATTTCAATGAGTCATCAAAGTTGATATCACAAAGGGAACCTTATTAAATCCTTCTCCAAGAAGTGATTCCTTTGGGAAGTTCCACCAGATAATAATGGGTTTGCAGCATCCCTCATCCTGATTAACATAATAATAGCCCATAAGAATATAATGAAGCAATGGTAGAAGTTTTCAGTTCATTACTTCCAAATATTAGTTTTCCTTCTTGCAAGGTTTGCCCTGTAAATTAAAGTATATGAAGAATGGCGTAAAAGAAAATAGGATATGATGATAACCTCTATTCATAGGCAATCTACAGAGTAAACTCCAAGATGGCCTATGAATAGTGATTTGTCTGCTTTGGATTTTCCTACAAGGAGATAAACTCCATGTGGAAAAACGTGTGTCCACTTTGATGTATAAACCATGGCACAAGAGGGGGGTTTGATGGTGTAAACTGTTTTCCTTATACAGATATTACTTCGCTATAGAAAACTCTTGCTTTTAGAGATGTGTGAAATGCTTCAGTCACTTCCACAGACATGTCCAAATAGTTATAGACCCTGTTCAGACAACACGCTAAGCCACGGTGGTTAAGCAAGTTGAGCTAAACATTATGGCTTAGCATGTCATGTGAACCATGAGATAGGGTGTTGTGTGAACCATTCCGAACCACACTGGCTACATAACCACACGCTCACTAATAATTTACTGCAAAAGTGTTAGAGGCCATATTGTGGCATCACATATTTACAACATTTATCCATGAAAATATATAATTATGTAAAGGCAGGAGTTCTACATGTCAGGTTTCCAGAGTCCAGTTCTATGGTAGAATTAGCCATATCACACTGCTCCAGTCCACTTTTCTGGCATCTCCCTGCCACAGCAGGAGAGTCCAAAACCATTCCTCCAGCAGCACTTTTACTCAGTGGAAGTCAGCACCTCTGATTTCAGTGAAGCTATGATCCATTCCGGGTTTTACTCAGGCCCAGACAGAACTCTAAATATGCTCTCCAAGGTGCTGAACCTTAGCTACAAACTAGGTTCAGCACCTTGGATAGCTCTTTAGCACTCTGGCTGAAACCTGAAGTGAATTCTCAGCCCCACCAAAATTGGGGCCACCAGCCTCCACTGCCTCTACTTTTGCTGAGCCAACAGACCTTCTGGCAGCCAAGATTCAGTGCTCAGCAGACACATCAGAGAGGCTGAAAACTACATTTCCCAGGGCTTTCTGTGTCTCTGCTGAACATGGTCAAAGCAATGTGCCACATGCAACATTCTCTGGGACATTTCCAGGGTGGGTTCACATTGTCCTGTGAGTGCTCAGGCACCCTGAGCCTTTGCAAAATATACAATATAAGGTATTAACAATATCTAAAATGAAACAAGACAGAGGGTTGGACCCAGATTTAGTCATTGTCGTGGATTTCTGTTCCCTCAGACATTTACACGTGCTGGCAAACTGGCATAGGGCACCCAATCAGTGAGACTTCTTTGATTCAGGGAAATCTCATGATAAAAAGTTTAATGGTTACACACTTCCAAAATACTTAATGCTGATTGCTGGTCAGAAGGCTTTAGGCTCCAAGATAATGTACAGTCAAAATGCTCCTCAAAATCGACCAAGGGAGGGAAAGATTCCGGATATGCTTCTTCAGGCAAGCTCAATGGGGAATTCTTGAAAGGCTTAACAAAGCATCCCAAGGGAGCTAGTCCAACCACAGCCACACCTTGGTAACTAAGGGAACATGGCCAAAACCTAAACAAGTTCATGGGGTGGGTAAAAATCTCAGGCATTCTCCTGCACATACTTTAGCTCTGGGGGGAGCATTGTGCCACCTGAGCCTGGCAGAGGAAAAGTACACTGAGCTAACCACAAACACACAATCCACAGCAAATGCAAGCTCAAGTCTATGAAAAGCCTCACAGTACTTTTCATGGCACAGTCCTTAGAAACCCGAAGTCCAAATAGAAGAGAATCCATGTTGCTTTCAAAGTCCCAAACGGTGATGGATCCAAACAAGGAAGGATTTTGGGCCATGAGTCGAAAGATGTTCCTAGCAAAGACTCCTCGCATTTACTCCAGCTTATAAAGGGAAGCATGGCCTATTCAAATCCACTTGACAGACAGGGGCTCGTGCCTGTGTCCAAACAGGGTGGCACTGCTTAGCCCACCAAGATGATGCTACAATCTGAGTGACTCCTTCAATAAGGGTCCCCCACCTTTCTAAAACACCCTATCAGTTTCCCACAGAAGTCTAACAGCTTCAAGGCCGAGACAGGGAGTGAGTGAGCAACTCCCATAAGAACTCTGACAGACAAAAGCTTGCACAGACATTCCAGGCTAGTTCTAATTAAATCCACCTACAACCCTGCAAGGCCTCCCTGGCCTTGCATGAGACTTATACCTCACAGTCATAATTAGAGTAGACTCATTGAAATCAATGGGCTTAAGTTACTCACAACTAAGCCATGCCATTGATTTCAATGTGTCTATTTTAAGTATGACTAAATTTGGATCCAATCTATAAAACAAATTGTAAAGATGTGTCACAGCAATGGCCAGAACAATAGTCAACAGGCTCCTGACTATAAAATGTATCTTTTTTAAAATAAGGAGAAAGAAATGTTGCTTTGGTGACCAACATCTGACCTGGTGAACCTTTATATGCCCATTCTAGCCCAGGGACTGATTCCAGGCCTGTTTGTGGCTGCCCCCATCAATTGCTGCTCTCTGGGTGGTCATTTGATGGTCTTGGACTTACCCCCCCCCCCCCAGAGTCCAGACCTGGTTGCACTGCTAAATGCAAACATACAGTTTTGTCTGCAAAGCCCCTTTGGGCTTTCCAGTCCATTCCTTTAATGTCAGAATCCTAGGCCAGATCTACACCAAACAGGATATAACACTTTAAAAACTGTATATGTAGTGTGTCCTGACCCTAAACAGTTGTCACTACTGTTATAAACCATTACAAAGCAGTAGTGTAGATACTACCCTGTACTGCCAAACATCTTCAGCTCTGACTTCTAACTGACTTCCCTTTTACAAACCTGAAGGCCCTGCATACGTCCTGTTACTGATCAGCAGTTTTGAGCAGGTCATGTTAAGTGTATTGCCTGGTGTGAGTCTGGAGGAGCAATGAATCCAAGCTGACAAGGTATAGTACTTCCCCCAAAATGCTTCATGCAAACTGCTAATGAAGTGCTTGTCCTGGAAGAAAATGAATGCTAAAAGGACATATTCCACCCTTGCAGGGAGATGCGAGAGACAAAGAAAAGGCAGGGATGCTGTACCCAACAGAGCTTCAAATCTAAGCAAGACTTCAAGAGTCAGGTTGTTGTTGTTGTCATTGTTTATCCCCCCCCCCCAAAAAAAAAGAAAATGAAAAATCAAATTCTGTAGTTCTATGTTCTGAAGTTTCTTGCTGATGATAATGCAAATTGCCTGACAGAATACTTTGTATATGTAGGCAAGCATCAGAAATGCAGGATTTATTGTAGTCTTTATCTTTTATGGAGTTCTTAAAAGACATTTAAAATTAAATCATATCATTTTTGTGCTCTCTCTCTCTCTCTCTCGTTCTCTCTCTCAGCACTTCTTAATTTCTCCGTGATTTTCTTCCTCAAATTGTTCATCTTCCATCTCTCTACCCACTGCCACCACTCTTTTGCACTGGTGAAATTAGGTTTGCCAAATTTGGATTTCAAAATAGCTCTGGGATCAGGAAGAGTCTTGGGCAAAATGAGAGTGGACAGAGGTGGAGTCAAGATACGAACTGGGAGGTGTAGAGCAGAGCCAGTACAAAATATTTTAAGGACCCAATGGCTGGCTGGAGAATGCTGGGAGTTGTAGGGCTTTTTTCTCTCTAAACAAACAAAGGATTGTGCCTTAAGTTAGAAATGATACATCTGGATACATCTTGTCATGGATATATTTTGGCAGAGAGTAGTATCCAAAAGGGCATCTCCACCTCCTCCACTGCTTCCATTGCATTCACGGGACCCACAGCTTGTCAACAGGGATGTGATGCTTCTAAAAAATAAACCCAGAAGTTCATTTCCAGAACTAGGCTTGTCAACAGAGGTCCCTTCTGTGAGATCTGTTGGTCCGAATTCAGAAAGAGCATGTACTCTCATTTCCGATTGCTTTGGGAACCACTAGGTTACCATTGTGCTAGTGGCAGATCCCACTACCACCTGAGCAGTACTGCATACTGCCCCAAATCTCTAATGTATTGACTTTTCAGTCCACAGTCCTGACTTCCTGATGGTTACTTTTCCAATGAGTAAACACTGTTCAGTTGGCAACTCTAACCAAAGTTGCTCCAATGCCAAAAAAATATTATGATGTGGTGTTCTCTTTCCTTGTTGTGAGTTACTGGAGTCCCAGAACTATTTAGGGATACCATTTTGCCATGAAATTTAGAAGCAGAAGAACTAAAGTCAATTCCTTCTCCCCAAATGTACCACATTCAGCATAGACCATAGTTATTTAAGTTTAATCGAAGAGTATTTATTTATTTATTTAATTAATTTATATACCGCCCCATAGCTGAAGCTCTCTGGGCAGTTTACAAAAGTTAAAAAACAGTGGACATTAAAAAGTATACAAAATTTAAAACCATCAAAAAATATAAAAACAACAGTATACAGTATACATTTTAAAAAACAACAATTCTGGGGTCCATTAAAAAACAAACAAACTTATCATATGTTGTTACATGCTGTTAAATGCCTGGGAGAAGAGAAAGGTCTTGACCTGGCGCCAAAAAGATAACAATGTTGGTGCCAGGCAAGCCTCATCAGGGAGATCATTCCACAATTAGGGGGCCACCACTGAAAAGGCCCTCTCCCTTGTTGCCATCCTCCGAGCTTCCTTCAGAGTAGGCACTCGGAGGAGGATGTTAGATGTTGAGTGCAGTGTACGGGTAGGTTCATGTTGGGAGAGGCGTTCCATCAGGTATTGTGGTCCCAAACCATGTAAGGCTTTATAGGTTAAAACCAGCACCTTGAATTGGGCTCAGAAACGTATAGGCAGCCAATGCAAGCGGGCCAGAATCGGTGTTATATGTTCAAACCTTCTGGTTCCAGTTATCAATCTGGCCACTGCATTTTGCACAAGCTGCAGCTTCCGAACTGTCTTCAAAGGCTTCCCCATGTAGAGGGCATTGCAGTAATCTAATTTGGAGTTTACCAGAGCATGGACGACTGAAACTAGGTTATCCCTGTCCATATAGGGGCATAGCTGGGCCACCAAACGGAGTTGGTAGAGGGCACTTCACGCCACCGAAGCCACCTGGGCCTCAAGTGACAGAGATAGTTCTAGGAGAACCCCTAGGCTATGAACCTGCTCCTTCAGGGGGAGTGCAACCCCATCCAGAACAGGTTGAACACCCACCATCTGGCCAGAAGACCCACCCACCAGCAGCATCTCAGTCTTGTCTGGATTGAGTTTAAGTTTATTAGCCCTCATCCAGTCCATTGTCGCAGTCAGGCACCGGTTCAGCACGTCCACAGCCTCACCTGATGAAGATGAAAAGGAGAAGTAGAGCTGCATGTCATCAGCATACTGATGACAACGCACTCCAAAACTCTGGATGACCGCACCCAACGGTTTCATGTACATATTAAACAGCATGGGGGACAAGACTGACCCCTGCAGAACCCCATGCTGGAGAATCCACGGGGCCGAGAAATGTTCCCCAAGCACCACCTTCTGAAGCCGACCAGCCAAGTAGGAGCGGAACCACTGCAATGCAGTACCTCCCACTCCAAACTCAGCCAGACGTTACAGAAGGATACCATGGTTGATGGTATCGAAAGCCGCTGAGATCAAGGAGAATCAACAGAGTCACACTCCCCCTGTCTTTCTCTTGACATAGGTCATCATACAGACCAAGGCTGTTTCATGCCAAAACCAGGCCTGAAACCTCACTGAAATGGATCCAGATACAGTCTCATCCAAGAGTGTCTGGAGCTGGCCTGCAACCACCCACTCAAGGACCTTGCCCAGAAATGGAACATTTGCCACCGACCTATAGTTGCTAAGATTTTCTGGGTCCAAGGAAGGTTTCTTCAGGAGTGGTCTCACTGCTGCCTCTTTCAGATGGCCTGGGACCACTCCCTCTTGCAGAGAGGCATTAATCACTTCCTTGGCCTAGCCAGCTGTTCCATCCCTGCTAGCTTTTATTAGCCAAGAGGGGCAAGGATCCAATACGGAGGTAGTTGCACGAACCTGTCCAAGTAATCCTATGGCATGGCACAGGTAGAATCCAATGTAGAGGAAACACTTTTGGTTATGCCCTACTGGACTCAGAAGGTAAGGGGATTCCCCCCCTTTTTCCCAATTAGAAAAAAAATCCATCCCATTAGTTCCAACATGCAGATTGTTGTGGGAAGGAGGGTCGGATCCTGCAGACTCACAACCTCTGCCAGCATGCCTCCTTTTGCCCTCTCTGATTTTGAAACAAAGTTAGATCTCCCTCTTCAAGCATAGACCTGTCTCTCTGCCTTCACAGAAGGAAATCCATTGAAAACACACGCTCCTGTGGTCCCTTAGCCCTTTAAGTGTTTTCCCACTTATTTTTATGAGATTTGTCAAACTGGTTTGGTGAAGATTGTATGCATAAAACATTTTTTTGCAACAGCACTGAAAAAAGAAGGATTCTCTTACATGAAAGATGAACTGCAACTCTTATAGCTGGCTTTTTCTTTCCTTCTGAATAGCAAAATTAATAAAATCATAGGCTACAGTGGACAAGCCAGGAGCTTAGGCTCAGTGGAAATTTTGACTTTGTTTTCTTTGAACTGCAGATCCCTAAATAATACCATGAACTGGTTCACTACATTTCAAAAGTTGTTTGCCATGTGAGTTGAGGAGTTGAATTTTGAGAAATCCAAGCCCTCCAAGACCCCTTCGGTGTGTCAAACTAGTTGCTCTGACTTAGATCCTGGCCATAGAGTTGGAAGAGGATAAAATACCAGCTAGTTAAAGTAAAATTTAAACTAGACCAACTAATTCTCATTTGAACCAATAATGGTGTTATTACATCAATTAAAATGAGCATCAATAAATACAATTCCTAGTTTTTAATTATGAGGATTTATAACAAACAACAAAATGAGTTGCATAAAAATAAAAATAAAAAGGCAAGTCCAGATAGCAAGCTAAAAAGCTAAAAAGATTATGTGTTCTTTAGATCCAGAATTTAGTAAAACCAGCTGGTCTTTAGGGCTAGTCTGCCAGTTTGATATGACAGTTTGTAATTTACTTTGCTTTGCAATCTTCTAAAACCATTTAAAATCAATAGACTAGACTAGCAGAATTAACTAGAATTGCTAGTCCAATGCTATATCCCAAGGATTGGACAGAGCACCTTCAAACTAGCATCCAGTTCAAAATTTTGCATATTGGGGAAAAGATTGTGCCTCTGCATACTGTGGAAATACGATTGCGAGATTTGTGTAAGAAAACTTTTCAGTGATCTTAAACAATTGTAACTGGAGGAATTTACCAGTCCAGATAATTTGTTATTTGGGAAGAGCAGGAAAAAAAATGGTACCTGTATTTTCCCCCTTGGGGCCAACAGCAGCTGGGGGAAGGGAATGGTTTTGATTCAGAAAAACACTTAATGGGACCAAGGAAAAAACCTCTTCTTTCCCCTACTCCAAACAAATGGGCAGCTCCCTGAAGCTGCATTTCAGTACAGGGAACGGAGGGGGTGGGTGGAAATCAAGCAAAATGTCACACATATGTGATTTGGTCCTATGAAACCTTGTGTTTTCTAACTGAAGCCTTCCTACTAAAACTTCAGGTACATCTTTTTTAGAAAATGTCTACTTTGAGTCTGGAAAAGGTCAAAAAATGCCATTTAAATCAGTCACTAGGCAGTGATATTTCGCTTATAAGAGGGGCAGTGAAGCATTAATGTTTTTGGTTGAGTCAGTCCAAGAATTTTAAGAGCACAGTTATTGTCTTCTTCTTCTTCTTCTTCTTCTTCTTCTTCTTCTTCTTCTTCTTCTTCTTCTTCTTCTTCTTCTTCTTCTTCTTCTTCTTCTTCCTCTTCTTCTTCTTCTTCTTCGTCCTTTGAGAGCTTCCAGTCTGAAGGATATGTTTGTTGCTTTCTAGGAGATTCATCCATTTGAGGGGTGGGGAGAGCAGTAAGTTAACAGACAATGAAAACAAACACTCTTGACACAGTGTTTATTCCCAAACCTGAGTGGGCAATATGCATCTCTTCTGCACAAAACAATGAGATGATGAAAGTGTTTCTGGATTGTACCATATTGCAGGTGAGTGGTGATTGCATGACTGATGTTGTGCACATAGAAACTTGATGTCCTGGAGAAGAGGTCTAGACTACCCTTTCAGACATGCTAGTTTTCTATGTGGAGTGATTTTTGGTTGTCCTGAGATTCAAACATGTGATTCCCATCCTACTATCTCCTGATGTCTGAATCAGTACAGTCCAAGAACACTTTTGTAAAGAACATGCCAAACTGTTGATAGAAGGCACCCTTTCTTCTCTTGTTTCACTTACAGATTGGAAACCTCCCAGGCACTTATACTTTGTAAAACACCATGCATTATTATTATTATTACTATTATTATTATTATTATTATTATTATTATTATTATTATTATTATTGCTGAGTGGTCAGGTGAGCCGTTCTAATGTTCATTCATATATAGATATAAATATAGATATATATCCTACTCTACAGGATTTCTATAATGCTTACTGAGATTACTATGTTAGTTGCTGTAAAAAACCCAAAATGCTGCGAGTGCATGCCCACACACCATTACTAGATATTGGGAGCTGTGTTATGTAATATTAGGCCCTTGCAGTTTTCCATCTAATATACTCAGTATAAATATTGTTAACAAATTCTATAGATCATTCACGTTTGCAGTTAGAAGCAATCCACACCATGACTGCATTCTGCATTCATGACTGGGTTGTTGTAAGGGCCTTCTGTTCACATTGCCTGTGTTCATGAAGAAATCCCAGCTCCTTTGCTGTTTTCTGGTTTCTGTATACATAGGCCTTGTGTCTCTTATTAAAACCATTCTTCATGGAGGAAACTTAGGAAATAGTCAATGGAGTCATAGAAAATCAATCTATTTGTGAATGAATCACAAAGCATATGAATGTTTTATGCAGTCTGTTAGTCACCCAGCTCAGCTCATTACAAACTGGAATATTATTACAAAGATGTAGGCTGGGTTGTTGTGCTTTTCAAAAAGAAATCTTCTGTCTCTTTTTATGTGTCTCACACATAATTCCTATAAGTGTAATACCTATAAAAGTAGCACATTTCAAGATGATGTGTTTTTTTGTGTGTTTTTTCTGTTTTTGTGTATTTGGCTAATTAAGGACTCCATATCTTTAACAGTTGCAGAGAAAAAGGGAATTTCAGCAAGTGTCATTTGTATGCATGCAGCACCTGGTGAACTCCCTCTTCATCACAACAGTTAAAGCTGCAGGTGCCCTGCCCTCTTTTAAATCTGGTCACTCTAGTATAGCTCCTGCACTTTAACTGTTGTGATGAAGAGGGAATTTCACCAGGTTCTCCATATATACAAATTTATTTATTTATTTATTTAATTACATTTATATACCGCCCCACAGCCGAAGCTCTCTGGGCGGTTTACAACATTTAAAAATAGTAAACATTAAAAGTATACAATTTAAACACACACACACACACACACACACACACATAAAAACAGTATAAAAACAACAGTATCCATTTAAAAACAACAATTGTGGGGTCCATTAAAAACAAACTTAACGTTGTTAAATGCTGTTAAAATGCTGTTAAAAATGCCTGGGAGAAGAGAAAAGTCTTGACCTGGCGCCGAAAAGATAACAATGTTGGCGCCAGGCGAGCCTCATCGGGGAGATCATTCCACAGTCGGGGGGCCACCACTGAAAAGGCCCTCTCCCTTGTTGCCATCCTCCGAGCTTCCCTTGGAGTAGGCACTCAGAGGAGGACCTTAGATGTTGAGCGCAGTGTACGGGTAGGTTCATGTCGGGAGAGGCGTTCCATCAGGTATTGTGGTCACCTGCTGACACCTGCTGAAATTCTATGCAACTGTTAAAGATACAGGAGCCCTGTCTTCCTTTCCGTATGGTCCATATGGTCACCCTAAGCAAAGAGCACAGAGAAGACTTGAGCAAAGTATTATATAAGATGCCACATCCCTCCCCTAAGCACTATGATTGAATACCTTTGGTTACTCATTCCCTGTGATTAGAAGGCATACCATTCTGTCACTCAACTCTTCTCCTCCCCCTTCCCCAACCTGGTATTTTCCAATTATGGAAAAACAAAATAAAGTAGTACCTTTTTGCAATGTCTGCCTGGTTAAGTTCTGAAGCTCTCCAAAGTGTTGAAGAACTCACAAAGTTCCAGATTCAGTTCCAGGCAACTAGGAGGAAATCCTACTTCATCTCAGGTGGACAACACATTTTTCTGAAGCAACCCAATTTGATCCAGAATACAGCCAAATCCAATGCACATCCCTGGTATATTCTGTCTGCCTGCCTACACAGGATTCTGCTTTACTTGTGGGTTCAATTCAATTGTGCTATTTGACCTTGAAACAGCCCTGTGGCCCACATATCTTTCTTGGTGCCTCACTCCACCATAAAATCAGCTAGCTTTGCATCTCTTCATTTGTGGTGACCCCATCTGGGACCAAGGCAGTTAGTAGTAGTGGTCTCTTCCTTTTTGGAATGTTATGCCAAGTAACTCTAATGGGCATCGTCTTAGAAAAGTCCTTTTTCTGTACTTTGCATACTCTGCTACAAACCTATTTACTTTCTAAAAGAAGGAATGGGAAACTTGTGGCCCTTCAGATGTTTGGCTTACAATCATCCCTGATCATTGGCTAGGGCTTATCGGAGTTGTAGGCCAAAACATCTGGAGAGTTCTAAACCTTTTTTTCTGGCCATTACATCATCAACCTCTCTGATGACCTAAGCAGAACTTACGCCACTGCTTTAAAATGGCTTATAACAGTAGTGGCAACTGTGGGGGCCCAGGATGCACTCCATGTACAGTTTTCAAACTGTTTTCAAGCCATCATATCCTGATTGGTGTAGATCTGGCCAAAGGCATTGGTTTAAAATGGTACTTTTAATGTTAGTATTTTAATGTGTTTTTGTTGCTGACGTTGCTGTCAAAATTGATGGTTTAAAGGTCATTTTTTAGCTTTGTCTTTTCTAGTGCTTAGAGCACTCCATTTGAGTGGGAAAGCAATTCATACATTTTCTAAATAAACATTTTAAAATTTGCAAGATGGTGTAGGAACTTGTAGTGTGGCTAAACATTTATGGGGGTTTAGCTCCTATGGGGTTTTCCCTCCTAGATAACAATATAATTCAACCCTGTCCCCTCTCTACATATCTTTTGAAGGAAACCATGTTAATTTCCAGCTGTTTTCGGATTAGACTGTGGCACTGATATCATAGAACATCAGCTTCAGCAGCAGAGATTAACTACTGCCTATGCTGGATTATCTATTGTAGCATTAATAATACTCCTTTTAATAGAATCAGCTTTTGGCACATAAGGCCCTTTATCTGTTACACAACATTCAGTATTTCTGGGGTGCCAGAATTAATGTACATTTTATGCTCTCCCATCCCAAAATTAATAAAAAGAAATAATTGTTACTAATTGGTCCATTCCAAGGTCCTTCACTTCTCCCTCATAACAGTTATAAATAGATGTTCCATTGTTCCTGTTGCCAAGGTTTTTAGCCTTGGTGACAGGAAATAAAAAGAAAGACGAGGAATTGTCTTATGAAAACATCAGGCCTATGGAAGACAAAGCCATTACAGAGAAGTTGTTCAACTATTTTGTTTGAGTAGATAAACTTCTAAACACAATGGAAGTGAAGCTGAATAAATGAAATTTCAAAACAATAAAAGACAATGCAGCATGGCTGCTTTAAGCCCTTTATAAAATTGCCATACAAAATGTGTGCTTCCCAGAATGGCACATGATTCACTGGTGATGGGGGGAGGAATTGCCATGTTTCACAGTATGATTTGTACGTTTGGATAATTTTGCCAAACTAAGGCTAGATCAACACTATTGCTGTATAGCGGTATTGAAGTGCACGGATAACTGTTGGGGCACAATCCACATTCCATATATACCACTTTCACTGTGTTATTGCCTGCTTTTTTTTCCACATTCCTAATGATTTGACACAAGGTGAAGATCTGGCCCTAGTGGACTTCGTCCACACCTACAGAATGTGGGATACAGTCTGCTTGTGGTTTCCCCTCTGAAGTAAGGCTTGGGGGTCAGAAAAAAAAACCCAAAACAGGGACACATTCCAGTGGTTGGCAGGGAAAAAAGCAAAAGAGGTAGAGCTAAAAACAATGTGGGGGAAGGAGGGCACAGAATACCAAAAATGCAAGCAAATTTTAGCTTCAAGCTATTATTGCCAGTAAGAAAGGCTCGGCACATTTCTACACCAGGAAAATCCTACAACTTTACCACAGCTTTCTGGCTTCCGTTTTCATCCCACAATCATGACGTTCTCCCTTTACACACACTTCCCTTCCCTCTCCCCTCTCCCCTCTCCCCCTTTTAACCCAGAGTTCTATTTATATAGCCACAAGATGGCACTGTCTTCTGTCTCTTTTTATAACACATTGCCTCTTTTCGTGGTGAAACAGAAAGGGTTTTTTTTTTGTCATTACTTTTTTCCATTTTCAATTAAACCACAGAAAGAATGAGAGAGGCACTTGAGGTTTGACGCATCATGTAATCGACAGGAAACTTCCGTGAGTGGCCAGTCATGAGTGTGCTATAAACAGCTCATTTAGAGGAGCCCTTAGAGGCATTTCAGCCTCTTAGAATGAGGGCTGGGGAGTGCCAAGTTCGGAAACCATCAAATGATTGGTGGTTGTGGGAAAGGAGCATGGCACTTTAGGGAACACTGGGGGGCCATATTGGGGCCTTAGGCCCCAAGGAGAGAGGTTCTGCACCCTTGTTCTAACTAGATGAAAATAATACACCAAATGGATTTAAGTGCTTAAATCTTCCTCAGACAATTCAAAGAGAACCTTCTTGAGATGTCTTCCATTTTACCTTCACAACATACCCAGATGTAGGTTAAGCTGAGAGATCAGGAGTTACTGAAGATGAGTCGGTTTATATAAACAGTCTTGTTTAGGAAAGCATGCTAAATACTAAAAAAAACAAAACAGAAAACCAAGACAACTAGAATCATAATTTAATCAGGTATATTTCTTTCATAGCATTCCCTGCAGGTGGAGAAAAATGTGGTGTTCTTTGCTAATATTTACTCAAGGAATCTTATAGCTTTTCCATAGTTGGTAATAGTTGGTATAGAATGAGGGCTACAAGAACCCCAGCAATTTTCTTGCTTAATTCTCATATATGTAATACTGTATCTAAACTTCTTGCTCCACTGTGGTCCAGGGCAAAATATACTGAGCATATTTTGGTGCATTTCTGTATCTTTAATTGTGGCCTCATGAGCTTTGATGGGGTTTGTTCCTTGTTTTCTTCCTTCCAGTTCATTTCCGAATTATTCTGACTCAAGGGACTATTTACAGGATTCTCACTGGAAATAGTAGGAACCCTTGACACTGTTGTGCTAATACCAAAAGAAAATATTATTTTAGCCAGCCATCCAGAATGAAGAGTAGGAGGAGAGAAAAAGGAACAAATCTAAAGAAATTATTGATTCCGGCATTTGATTTCATGAAGCCATATCCCAAACATGCATAACAGCATGTTCTTTCATGTCATATTCTCTAATCAGTCAATCAATTCATTTCATATTATATGGAGATTTCCATAATGAAGGCTTGAAGAAACAAAAGTGCTTTTGTATGAAGAAATGTTAAAGCTGTTGTAGTTTATGCCTCAAGGACTAATACAGGTTTTGTGCTTGACTCATGATTATAAAGTCAAAAACCGATCACCTGAGTCTCACTGCTGTAATAATAGTCCATCTCTACCTGCTTCTGGCAATAGGTCATCAAAAACGTAAACCTAGAACATCTAGCTTTTTTAATGGAATATAGTATATATTTCTTTTTCAGATATACCACAGTGCTTGACATTTTCTGTGTAGTTCTGATAATTAGCTGGCTGTTTTTCCCTTCAGATTACTAAAGGGTAGTCCAGTTGAGATTTATGAACTGGTGTTAATGGATAGCACCATTCAATTCAAATTCTATTCAGAGAATTCAATATACACTTCAAATATGAAAATGTTTAGTCTTATGGCTCTCTTGGAAATAACATCTGTACTCAGCTTCAACCTATGGGATAGTTTGTGGGTATTGGCTCTGAAAAAAAATGTCTTTTCTAAGGCAACTATCCATGGCCATGGCTTACGTCACTGATGGCCTACCATACTTTGAGGGCAACCCTAGTCACTAGTCAGTGAACCTGGGAGATGGAACTGTATTTTATCTTACTGCCAAGTTCACTCCCAGCTGTTCAGATTCCATAATGAAGTTAAGTCCCTTCAATAGGGTTATGAAACACAAACACCTGGGAAGTATCAGGGACACCTGAAGAATGGATGTTTCCCCAATATCATCCCTCCAAGAAGAAAACAGTTAGCAGTCATTATTTGCCTGTCCAGAACACACCTGAAATAACAATTTAATAAAAATGTTTCCAAACAAACCTCTCAGGCCATTTTATGTTACCATTTACCAATTTATAGAAATACAAACTTACTTATTTTCACTGTCTCAAATCAGTACATGAACCAAAATTTATTATCCTTCAAAATTTACATCTAAAAATGTATGCCAAACCACATATTTTAAGGGAAAGTGCACACAAAAATGTGTACATTGGTGAAAATAGCATTAAAAATGTGTTGTTAGAGAAACTGCTTGCAAAAAGTGTATATTAGGCAAAATTAAGAACTTAAAAAAACGATTCCCAAAGTTCAGGATAAGATTGGAAAAGATTAGAAAAATGATAAGCTGAGAGAAACTAAATTGACAGATTGCACATCTAACATGTACTGTACTGTCTCTAGACCTTAAATGAAAAGAGAAGTGCGAAAAAAGGACACAACATTTTGTTAAAACTACAAATAACACTTATGAATTCAAACTGGTTTCTAGATTGAACTACCATGTCTTGTGTTTGTGACCTTCAAAAAAAAAAACTACTCAGTGAACTTTTCCAAAGCACTTCTCTTTGACGTATAACACATATTTATGTGCATTATGCTTAAAATTCATTTCTACAGCACTTGATTTGCATTGTTCATGTCATTCTCAAACATGATGCTTGAAAAGATCTCAGGTTACTAAAGGGATGTCAAACTGAAGGTTATGCATTGGGGTTAACTATTGTTAGGAGCAGCACCAGCAGTAATAATAGAGCCCCTTCAATTCAGGGAATTCAAAGCACACTTCAAATATGAATAAGTTCTTCCTTATGGGTCTTCTGTGCAATGAGTAGGCAATAATAGACCTCTTACTCATGAAGAAAATTAGAGATTAAATGTCTTTAAAATATTCAAACTCACAAAGGGGCTATATGTTGGCAAAGTGTGAAAGTCCAAGGGCTACCCAACAAATGTAGCAATCCCACAAAGAAACAATCTAGCTACTACACTTTTTTTTTTAAAAAAAAAATCCTTCTCAATGATTATACTTATCCCTACCCACTTCTGGGTCTAGTCTGTTTCTTTGGGCTGGCAGACTGGACCAAGTATTGGGAATGGATGGATTAAAAACATGTATGTGTAAAAGTAGTTCCACCCAAAATATGTATTTTAATTAGGGCTGTGCACGCCCCCCCCCCCCGATCCACTTTGGATCCCAATCTGCAACTTTTGGATCGAGTCTGCTCCGTGTCGATCCACTAGTGGTCCGCTCCACTTCGCTGCGGAGCTCCGGATCCGAATCGGAGCTCCGTTTCCACCCCCAATAGACTTGCATTGAAATCCAAATGCCTATAACTTTTTTTCTGTTTATGTTAGAAACCTCAAAATTGGAACCATGAGAGCTTATCCATGTATCCACATTCATGCCCAGTTGGAAGGAAATCCGAGCCTCCACAGATTTTTTGGGAATTTTTGAAAATCCTACACCCCATTTTCAGAAATCCAAATATCTCAGGGACTTTTAAAGCTGCAGACAGCTAAATGGGCTTTCCTTATTTATGGGCATTTCAAAGGAAATCCCAACATGCCATGAATTGTGGAGTATTTAAAGATAAACTTTATGAATCTTCTTCCAAACTTCAAAAATTTACTTGGAACTTCACGAAGTCTAAACAGGGTAAGCGCAGGAAGGACTAATGCCCTGAGTCAAAGCAAAATACACACAAACCATCCCTGTGAGGCAGGCACAGAAGAGGAGAGGCAGCAGCAGGTGGTGGCTATGCCCTGGCCTGAAGCACTGGGAGCAAGCATGCAAGCAGCTTGTGGGGTTGACCCACACAGCCTATCTACATCTCCCAGGCACCAGGAGGGCTGAGAGGCAGGCAGAGAGGTGCTACACACACACACACACACACACACACACACACACACTGTGCCATAGATCTATGGGGAAGTAAGTCCCAGGCAGCAGATCCCAATACCCCACAACGACAGCACCCAGGCAGAGGCAGGAAGGTGGGCATGCAGCAGACATTTCTGGGGGCACAAGTAAGTGAGTCAAGGATTGTTTCCACTTTCCAGGCCATCAAAGCCAGTAATGCAAACCAGCCCTGTGAGGTCGGAACAGCACAGAGAGATGCCTTTTGCATCCCATAACTAATAGGGGGCTAGGAGGATAAGAGTAAAGCTTTGTCTTCCTTGCTTCAGTGTTGATTGACTGCACTGTGATCACACAGCCATTAGTAAACAACAATATACTAATGTTAATAGCAGTACTAGTAATATTATTAATAATAATAATCAACAACAATAAGAAGTTGAACCACAATGAAAGCCTGCCTGACTTCACTGAAGAGCGAAAGCCAGGAGAGCTTTGGCTATGGGGTGGTATATAAATTTAATAAATAAATAAATAAACACAGCAGGGGTGGAATTAAAAGCACTGCAGCAGTGTTGCTGAATCACAACAACAACAAGATTTTTTTAAAAAAAGTATATGTCTGTCTTTTACCAGTAAGAGGAAAGTGGACGTGCCCAGGGGGAGGGGGAACTGTGTCAATTTGACTGGTCCTGTCTAGGTACCGGTCTTTCAGAAGCTACCGCACACTTCAACTCATGAGAGGCAGTAGTAGCTTCACTGGCTAACCTTTGGAGGGTTCTGATGACCCTCCAAGGGCAGGAGTGTGCACTGGGCACGTCCACATACCCTATGGACATCATCCCCTTGCACCACATCTATTCAGTTGTTCACCAGGGTTAGGGTGGGTAGCAGTGCTGTGTTTCCTATCTGTTATTTATTTACTTAGTATATGATTTAAGGCTGTGTTTGTGTGTTTGGTGGGGCTACTGCTTCAAAAACACTGGAAAAAGTCTGTTCAGACAAAGAAAGAAAAGTTACCCAGTATCCCAAGTTACTAAGTATTCCATTTTACTTATTCCCCCACTCCAACATTAGGATTGGAGGATGCTTCATCAGGTGATCACATTTGGGAGTTGAATCTGCCCGTCATTGCTTAAAAAAATCCTTACCCCTTCCTGCTTTAAGCCATTCTAAACAAATTAATAGCAAGCAAAGCACAGGATGAAAAAGTCTGAACATCTCCACAAATGACCCCCAACCACCACTCTCTAAGCACAGCAAGTTTCAGGGATGTGGGTTTCAAAACAAAAAAGTTATACGCTAATCTTTTCCACAATGCAATCCTATGAGGAAAATATCCAAAATGGTGGGCAGAGTGCTTCGCGAAAAGTGGATCGATTTGCTTGTGGTCTTGTCTCTTCGCAATGCTTCGCTACCCCCCTGACTCACTTCTCCTCCACCTATAATGGAGGTGAAGCCCCCCGCTTCACTATTGCTTCTCCAAACCGAAGAGAAGCGGATCACAGCCCTAATTTTTATACCTTTTTCATGCTGAGAAGGTATTCAAGAAGTAAGAAAGCTGGTGTATAACTACGTTCTGATTCACACATTCAGGGCTGCCCCTATGATGAGGCAGAGTGAGGCAGTCACCCCAGGCAGCAGATCTTGAGAGGTGGCAGCAAGGTGTTGGAGAAGAGAGCTGTGGGGTGTGTGGCCAAGCTAATATGCTTCCTTCAGGTATGGTGGCGGATAAAGTTCCATTCCTAGAAATGTTCAGTTTCCTCTCCAGTCAGGTTTTGTGCAAGGAATTGGAGGAGGTGGCAACTTGTCCTTTGCCTCAGGTAGAAAAATGTCTTGGGTTGGCCATGCACACAAGAGGAGTAAAGCAGGAATTCACAAAGAATTCCTGCTTTACTCCTCTTATTCCTCAAATAACCCTACCCATGAGGAACAATCCTTCAGGAGATGCCCCATTGGAAGGGCCATTGCAACTCAATTTAATGAGGCATGCAGAGACAAACTTCTCAGTCATTTGTTTTCCATAGATGGACGGATGCCATTTTGATTTTCCAAGTCAAGCACCAAATGTCTATCAATGTTCGCCCAATTGGTATCTCACATTAAATCAGACAAGTCCATGGTAAGAGTTTTCATAAAGAACAGCGTTGTTCTTAAATTCAAACTCAACTTGCCTATAACATTGCAAGTTAATACTGAAAAATGTTTGACAAGGCAGTATATGGATAAATGTATATGTTTTTAAAATATTAAAACTCCTATGCATAATGCGGTTCATCTAGCTTTATTAGCAAGTGTTTTATAGCAGTGGTCTACACTGGCTGCAAGGATAATGTAACTGCAATTTTCTGCATGCCCCCCAAGGACATTTTGAAAATGAGATATAATGTCTCAGGTCTTTTATCATAGTAGGTAAAATGTTAATAAATGGATAAATCTAACACCTGCTGAATCTTACTGGTACTTGAGGGAGTTGGAAAGAGTCTGGATGATTCCTCTGGGTTTCTGGAAATGTAATGTGAATACCATGCCTCTTTCACCTCTAGGCCACCAATCTTGAATAAAGTCTAATCCAAGGTTGCATAGGCATGTCCAATGATGTAAATAGCAAAATTGAATGGATTGCAATAGCTTTGGATTTCACTCTAAATAAGTAATGATAAAATCCTTGATCCAACACAGAGTTACATGTTCTTAAGATGATTGAAATCAGTTTTAAGTATGCCTCTTTGTTTGATTGTGATGGCTGTGTGCTGTGTTAACTATCCTCGGACAATTTGCTACTACTTTGTTGGAGACAGTAGGGTGTAAAGATCAGGCATTGGCTCCTTGTGCCACTAAAGCCAGTGGCCAGAGGAGGGTGCGAGGGGAATTTCTAAGGGGGAGATTCACATTGCAGGCCGCAATCCTACTGCCTTATTGAGTCTGATGACACTAGAAGGCCACTCAGGTGCCATTCTCTGATAGAAAGACTTCCGGATCTGGCAACCCCTCAGTCATTGCTGAGAATGTGTAGTGGCAGACTGCTATATAGACACGGCTATCTAATAGTTCCCTACTGTCCAAGACTCCACCACATGTGTTCTTTCCACATTTCAGCAGGACAACTCCAGGCACTCTTGAATGAAACGAATTATCTAGATCCATTTCAATCGGGTTTCAGGCCTGGTTTTGGAACGGAAACTGCCTTGGTCGCCCTGTGGGATGACCTTTGCCGGGAGAGAGACAGGGAGACCTCTCAGCGGCTTTTGATACCATCGACCATGGTATCCTTCTGGATAGGTTGTCTGAGCTGGGAGTTGGAGGTACTGCATTGCAGTGGTTCCGTTCCTACTTGGATGGCCGATTCCAGAAGGTGGTGCTGGGGGATTATTGCTCTGTGCCGTAGCTCCTAAGCCATGGGGTTCCACAGGGCTCTATCTTATCCCCTATGCTGTTTAACATATACATGAAGCCTCTAGGGGAGGTTATCCAGAGATGTGGACTGAGGTGTCATCAATATGCAGATGATACCCAGCTCTACCTTTCCTTTTCATCAAACCCAGGTGAGGCAGTGACTGTTCTGAACCAGTGCCTGGGCACGGTAATGGACTGGATGAGGGCTAATGAACTGAGACTCAATCCAGACAAGACGGAGGTACTGTTAGCGGGTGGTTCATCTGTCCAGTGAGGTGATGTTTGCCCTGTCCTGGACGGGGTTGCACTCTCCCTAAAGAATCGGGTCTGTAGTTTGGGGGTGCTCTTGGATCCAGTACTGTCACTTGAGGCACAGGTGAACTCAGTGGCAAAGAACACCTTTTATCAGCTTAGGTTGATATACCAACTACATCCTTATCTGGACAGAGATAGCCTAGCTACAGTTATCCATGCTCTGATAACCTCTCGTTTGGATTACTGCAATGCATTATACGTGGGGCTGCCTTTGAAAACGGTCCGGAAACTTCAGCTGGTACAAAACAGGGCAGCCCATTTACTAACAGGGACTGCCCGGCAAGATCACATTGCGCCAGTCCTTTTACCACTTCATCAGCTGCCAGTCCAGGTCCGGGCCCGATTCAAAGTGCTGGTATTGACATTCAAAGCCCTAAACAATTTGGGGCCAGGTTATTTGGAGGAACACCTCCTCCCATATGTACCTGCCCGGACCGTAAGATCATCTACAGGGGCCCTTCTCTGTGAGCCCCTGCCAAAGGAAGTGAGGCAAGTGGCTACTAAGAGGAGGTCTTTTTCCACTGTGGCACCCCAGCTGTGGAATGAGCTCCCCAGAGAGGTCCGCCTGGTGCCTACACTGTACTCTTTTCGTCACCAGCTGGAGAACTCTTTATTTTCTCAGTATTTTAACACTTAATTTTAACTTAAATTTAAATTTTACAGTTCTAACTCTGTATTTTAATATTATATCAATTTTGCTGCATGGTTTTATCCTGGTTGTGCTTTTTATACTGTATTTTGTATTTGTGTTTTTAACCTGTTGGTTGTTTTATTATGGTTTTAATTTTTGTGAACCGCCCAGAGAGCTTCGGCTATTGGGCAGTATAAAAATGTAATAAATAAATAAATAAACCAGCTCAGTAGAGCACATGTAGCATAGTAGAGCACATGTTTTGCATGCAGAAAGCCCCAAGTTCAATCACCAGCATCAGCAAATTCCAAGGCCAAGAAAGACCTCTGCCTGAGACCTTTGAGAGTTACTTCCATCAAGGGTAGACAAGGCTAAGTATGAGCCTTCCCATGCCTTACAATCATCATCTGAGACTCTACTCTATGTTCTATCACTGAAAGAGATCAGGTTGATGGGAACCAGGACAGTGTATTTTCTGTGGTAGCATCCCATCTATGGAACTCCCTTGCAAAGGGGATTAGATTGACTCCCTCCTGCAAAGGCATTTTTTAAAAAAATGGCTTAGCTTTTCACAACTGTTTATGAGTTCATTACTGTTCTTATTCTTAATTGTGTTGCTTTACTTTTACTTTTTTAGGTTTTGTGGGCTGAAGAGCTTTAAACTTGGTATTGTACATTGCCTTGAGAATCTTTGGCCAGATCTGCACCAAGCAGGATATGACACTTAGGTCTATCCCAGGATTGTCCTGGGGTCAAACCTGTTCATCTAAGTGCCACACAGGGCATCCAGCACTCAGGCAGGGATGAACCCGGGATGATCCTGGGATAAACCTTAGGTCTAACTACGGCCTTTGAAAAAGGATTGAAAACCGCATATGGAGTGTGTCCTGGGCCCCAACAGTTGTCAGTATTGTTATAAGCCATTTAAAAACAGTAACATAGACCTTGCCTTTGACTAAAAAACAGTGTCGAAATATTTGTAATAAATAAATAAAGCCCATTACTACTCTTAGCCCCATGGCATATGCTTAGCCTAACCTACATCATAGGCCTAATCTACACCAAGCAGGATATTGCATTTTGAAAGCGGTATGAAAGCGGCAGATGTGCTATGTGTCAATGGGCCCCAACAGTTGTCGGTGCACTGCAATACTGCTATAAAGCAGTAGTATGGCTCCTGCCTTTTACATACTGCTTTCATACCACTTTCATAGTACAATATCCTGCTCTGTGTAAATTAGGCCATAGTGTTATTGTGAGAATAGCCTCTTTTCCCATGTAAGCTGCTACCATGCAAACCTTGGAGGAATGGTAGGATCAAAATGTGGGGGGGAAATACTGGGATAGATGGGTTAATGGTTTGACTCAGCTTCTGGCAACCTTACATCTCCAATCATCTCCAAAAGAACTCAGCAGAACTTATAATAATGTCTGTGTTGAATCATTATAAGTTCTTGGACATTGCATTCAGTTGTTTCAGCTTTTCTTCCAAACTAATATAGCAGGAAGTATCATAAATCTACATCATTCTTGAAGTTTGTGTTATGTTTTTTAATAACATTCTTTTTAAAAAATCTCAAGCCTTCAGCTCTTCAAGAGAGCAAAGATAAATTACTATCAATAATAATTAGTCAAAATGATAATAAATTACAGTAGCACACCTATTGCAGCACTAAATAAGTAATTATTTTACTTGGAGTCCAATACTTCATCTGTATTATCTATCACATTAGAACTCTGCATGACAATATTGTGTTAAGATTAGAAGTTCATTGCTGAATAAGGCATTGAAGAGATTGTTTTCAGAGATAAATGTCGAGATAAATGTCGTTCTGTATTTTGGACCAGATTCTCAAGGATTATGGGTCTGTCTACTTAGTGCTTTGAACTGAGCACTTATCCTGCACCATGCAAGAGAAAATGCCACCAAGTCCTGTCCAAAGTGAAATCCGAAGCAACTCTGTAAGTTCAGGCGAAACATACAAGGAAACTTCAAAGGATGCCAGAAGCATTTTGATAACCAAAATGTTGTTGGTTAGAGTTGGATGGAGAGTATTTGTACAAGCAATGACAGGCCTTCAACAATCCCTTATGGGGTCGGTGTATTTCAAGTCTTAATTTTGTTTTTAATTGTTGTATGCCACCTAGATTTCATTGAGAGGCAAGATGATGATGATGATGATGAAGAAGAAGAATATAAACAATATTCAAGAGGAGCTCATCTATGCATCAGTGATAAACTCAAACTTAAGAGCCAAGGCAGAATCAATAGTTTTATAAGAAAGAACAGACACAACCTTATTTACTCTGTCACTAGATCTTAGCTGAAAAGTAATGTGCAGTACCAATCTCTGTCCATCTTCACAGGTGTCAGTGCAGCACTCCAGAAGAACAGCTCAGCAGCATCCTCTTCCATTGAACTCTCATGGTGGTGTGGGGAGAAAGGCTTCTCGATCCCACTGCTACTGTCATTGGTGTGAGACCCCCCACTTCACCAGGGAGTGGAGCTATGCAGGGTCTTGATGGGCCAAATGAAGTTAATTATCATTCATTTTTATTCAGTATTTTTGTATCCTGTTCTTCTTCAGTTCTATAACACAAGGCAGCTAACACAACGCAAAGTACCAAAACAACTATCAAAGAAACATATAACCATTGTTTTAAAACCATAGTACTTAAAGGACCTCAAAACAGCAGTGATAACTGTCTCTAGGACCACACCTAAATATACTTTGCATCTAAGTCCAAATGCCTGAACTAACCGAAATGTTTGAACAATTGGACTGCGGAGGGAGTTGCATAAATGGGAAAGCCACCACAGGGAAAGCCTTCCTAGCCTATGCTATTGGCAGGGCTATGAACAATGCATCCCTTGCTGATCACAAGGCAAGGGTTGGCTGGCTGTTTTTAAACAGGGAAGACACTCCTTCAAGTTCTTGGGTTCCAAATAGTGCTTCCTTGTGTCAGTCAAACTCAATGTCTCTTCCATGCAGTCCTATATCTATTTACATGTATATTAGGAACATGGAGGATAAAGCTATCAATGGCTTATGGTCATAATGGCTATATATTTACCTCCAATGCTGGTTGAGGCAGTATGCCTTTGTATACCAGTTGCTTGGGAACATATGTGTTGGGTTGCTATTGCACCCATTTCCTGTGTGAAATAGCACCATGTGAAGAGAATGCTGGACTAAATAGGCTTTTGTTCTGATTCAGCATATCTTTTCTTATGTTCATATCTTCTTAACTTCCAGAGCTGTTCTAATTAAAGGAAAATATTATGTTTCTGTTGGAGATCTAGTTTCAAAGAATGCCCGGGGAATGGAGAATGTATATATCAAATGTTATGTTGGACCTATGGAAGCTATCATTATTGTAAGAATTTGGTGGCTACCTCTGATTTTACAGGAAATGATGGATTTCAGTAACAAGCTCTACAGCTCTAGTCAGTCAGATACGGAGCTGTCCATGTGGCCTTGCATAGATTGTTACCCGCCATCAGGAACAAGCTTGTATTATTTCCACATAAGGGGTTTGTGCATCCAGCCTTATGAGTGAATCCTTTCTGCTTGCAGTGACTTGACAGCTTTTACAGTGTTTCCAATTTTGCTTCCAGGGAACTGGAAGGGACTTTTAAAAAAATCTCAAACTATGGGAAAATATTATTGACAACTACTCAGAAAGGATTAAAGCAGGCAACCAGATCTATTGCCATTATTGTTCCTTCTTGTTTCACCTGCTTTTTTAAAATGTTTCCTTCTCTCCCTCCGCCTTGAAGTAACATAAACAAAGTAAATAAATGTGGGCCTGAGCCAAACCTCTGATTTTGCAACACATTCTACTTTTTTTCTAAGATATTTCTTTAGTGAAATTATATCCTGCCTTTCTTTATTATAAAACTCATAATAGGCTTCCCAGTTGGTTCCCTATCCAGACACCAACGAGACCCAAACCTGCTTAGCTTCAGCAAGATGGCTGCACCATGTGCCTTCAGTGCATGCCCTGGACTATGACAGGAAACAGTTTGGGCCTCACTCCTATCCTTTCTCCCATCATGGTCTCTGCAAGGCCCCTTGGTGGTTACTTCCATGCAATGTTCTGAATAATGAAGGCATGTAGAGAGGTGTTCGCCAAGGCTGCACCCCATCTTTGGAAGTCCTTTACAGCAGAGGCATAAAAAAGACAGAATATTCCAGAAGTAATTTTAAGCCCTAATTAAAGGAATTTATTTATTTATTTGTATTTACAACATTTATATAGCACTCTACATCTGGACAGATTCCAGAGGGGTGAACCATTACATATATGGGTAAATATTTTTCTAGTAGGCCCATGGAAGAATATAAAGGAATACTTGAAAGTGTATGTAGAAAGGGGAAAGCTGTATGGAGACTTAATGATTGAACAATATTTCAGAATTTATAGGGTTTATAGGGTTACCACCTGTTCACTTTTTAAAGGAACTCTTCATAATGTGGGTAGGAGCTCTGTCCATGGTAAGCAAAACTGTTGGTATGGAAAGAGGTTGTATATTGGTGTAGGCAGGATCAGAAACAATAATAGCAAGAATGCTTTAAAAGGAAGCTAGTCATTAGTCGCTGTTTAAAACTATTAATGTACTGCGTATTAGGGTTGATTTGTAGACCACCCTCTAAGAAGTGGTGCTATGTGGGTGATAGGCAGCTGTGCCCTTTTTTACACTACTCTATAAAATAAATGGGAATGGGGGCTGCCTATAGGAGCCTGGTTGCCACCACTTTAAGCAACCCCCCGTGCTTTCTCTGCAGTAGGGTGGCAGCAGCTAATCCCAACGCAGAGGGAGGGTGTGGGGTTTCTGGTATCCATTGGCACAGTGGGCCCGCCCTCTGCCCAGGTGGGTGGCAACCAATTAGGGTTTGCCATCCACCTGGGAACACTTCAGCTGCGACTCCAGAGCAAGGATAGATGGCAGATGTGCCGTACTCACCTCACTCTGGGGGGAAAAGTCAGGGTAAGCTCTGCAATGGCTGCAAAGTGACTGCTGCATCATATAACCAACAAAGCACCACCATGCACCCACCACGGGGCTTTCAGACTGTCTAGGCAGCCCCATCGTGTGACTAAACAGATATTGATCACTGTGCTGTGATCACAATAAGCTCCTTGATTGCCCTCTTTCTCATTTTGCAGTAAACAATTAGACTGTCCATAATTTGCCATACTAATGTATTTGGGAGTAAGCCCCCCATGAATTCAGTTGACTCAAGTCTGAATAGATACAGTATATATAAGATCACACTGTTTTAACAGTAATCCTAATGCAGCTTGCAAGAATTTACTATGCTTTTGTTGTGGAGCTAACAAAGAACTACTGGGAAAAGAGCAATTGTCTGCCAGATATTTTGTATTGGAATCTAGCAGCTGCTGTAATATCCTCTGAAATTTGCTTGTCCAGGCTATCATATCCAAGAACCCAAAGGAATATACATTTCTCAAACACTATCCCTTTCGTCCATGCAACACTGGATAGCAAGCTGCTTTTAAAACTGAGGGTTTCAAAAGACTGCTATTAAAAAAGAGTCTTCCTAAACCTAATTCCAAACTTTGAATGACCAAGTCCTGACACCTGCTTCTTTGCTCCATCATGAGCCAGGGCATTCAGACTCAGGACACGTGACAAACATCCAGTTACAAAGGAAACATATTGTTCCTCTGTGGTATTGGAAGAATGTTCATTTACCAAAACCTTATGCGCCAATTTATTGGCTTTTTTATCAGCCTTTTTTAAAAAATCAGTTATGAAAGTAGCTCATCATGAGTGGTCCAAATCCTATTTTGGGGTGAGAGGCACAGGGTGAGTTCACACACATCACTAGTTTTCATACCAGTGTTACACATCTAAAGGAAGCAGAGACTCTCATCAGCGGGCCCATATCAGCCGAGGCAGCACATATTTCCATTCAGTGTAGCTTTGCTCTGTGGATTGATTGCTAACTTCTATCTCAGCTGAATATTTCTGATAGTTTATGCTGTGCAACCCGGTAGAATTTTAATTATATTGATGTATTAAGTATTTGTAATTGCGGATGAAGTCCCTGTTATTAACATCATGTTAGCATGTTTTCACCTCAGGTCAGCACTGAAAATGAGATATTATGTACAAATGTATTCATCAGGGGAAATGAAAATGGCTTTTTAGGTTATATTTTTTCATTAGGGGAGGCCGATAACAGATGTATACATAAACAAATAATGCTTTACGAAATGACTAGATTGAGAAGGTGCAATGTTTGGTTTTTAAAGAGAGAGATGGACATACAGACGGACGAGTTGGAAATACACATTTACCTGGAATTCTTGCCTTTTCCAGCCTCCAAGGTTTTCTCAATAATCCATGACTTTTGAGGTGCAATTTGGTAACTTATGTAGGGATGGGTGGAACTGCCAGCACAGTACTTGGCAAGTACTTGCCCCGTCACTGCTGCCACCCATCCCCATGAGCTGGGCCATGCAAGCCTCTGCTGAGCCCTCACAAGGCTTGCAAGAAACTCGCACAATTTCTGGTCAAGGAAGTAGGTGAATTTAGGCTAAGTTAAGAAAGAAGGTACATGAAAATGAGGAATGTACCAATGCTGCACAGGCCATGAAGCTAAGTAGTTGTGTATACGTCGACTTTACAATGCTGCTGGATACTTCTGATCCATACATTACCTGCTTATGTTTTTTCTCATGTACCCCAGCAGCAAATACATATTTGAGGGATCATTGTCGTTTTATCAAATCTGCCATGAATTTTAAGCTGGCACATTGAACATTCTAAGCATGTTTTCAGGCTTTTGAAATAGAGACCGAATTTTGAATGTGGGGAAAGGTTTAGCAATTCCAAATGAAACACTGTTTCTCTTTTCTCTCACCTGAAATGTCAGGCCGTGATGCATTGTTTTACAAAAAATAATTACCTGCATAGCCTTCAATGTGACAATAATAGAGGTGTTAATAATAGCAACGTTTTAGCAAATTCATTTTTCATCCAATGGTTTATACTTTATGTTCTAAATTCTTAAGCCACAGTTCACTACAAGCACGGTAGTTAATTTAGGATACTTAAACTTACATTTAATAGAGCCAGCTCTTGAAAATGTCAAGTTCTAACCCCAAAACATTGACATTTTATGAATAGTGTGCGACTTAATAAATTTGTTTGAGTATCCTGAAGAATTTCCTGTACATGGGCTTCCTATATCTTAAACGTGACATGTTTTGGCAGGGAGCAACATTGATGAACAGGCTGCAAGATGATTTTCTTATTCATCAATCCTTACAATGAAATTTTTAGAATCCTAGGATGGTATGATTTTACTGTAGTGGGTGTATGGTGTCTACAGTTTGATATGAATTCAATAAACATCAAACCAAGGCTATGTGTTCGTTTTTTAAAGAGTTATGCCAAATATTTTCAGAATCTCAAAAATTAGCCACCGACGCATAAGACCAGAAGTAGGCCATGCCCGGTTGCATGGCGAAAAAGGTAAAAAAAGAAAGAAAAGAAACATGCCCAACTGCTGCCCCCCATCCCATGGTCATGGAGCCTCCACACACAGCTGCAAACGGGGGCCAGACCACCCGCGATCCTTGGTATGGTCCCGGGACTGCGGGCAAAATCAGGATAACCGAGGTCTCAGTTATCCCAGGAAAATGGAGGGGGTCATCCCTGCTTGCCCTTGGGATCCCCTGCACATCATATAGACACACAGGGAAGACCTCAGGATGAGCCCACGGAAAAAGGTTGGTGTAGGCATGCTCTCTGTGTGTTATATTTCTGTGAGTATATTTGAATATTTCCCCATGCAGGAACTTGGCAAATGAGAGTTATAAAGTACAATTGGCAATTCTGCAAACTGTACCAACTGCTTTTGCAAAGAGTAAGGAGAGTCTTGGAACTTGGCCATGTTCTATAGATTTAACACTAACTGGTAACAGTTTGATGATTCAGTTCTAAGCACTTCTATTCTATCCCCATATAGGATATCAGTAAGTGCAGGTTTTACCTTCATTTTTTAACCTATTTCCACACTGTCCGTGTGTTTCTACGCAGTGAAAACTGACAAATTCAAACATTTGGGAGCAATGAAAATCACAGCAATATGGACTCTAGTTGCAAGATATTGATTCAAATGTCAGAGCTCAACCCAAAAGTATAGCGAGATATCAAAAGCAAAGTGTTCTGATGTTTAAAAAAATGTCAACAGCTCACTTCTCTCTCCCCCACTTCCCCTCTTCTTTCCTAGGGTGAGAGAATAATTATTTTTATTGATTTAGAAGTGCAAGGAAAGGGTATGTAATTTATAATTTCCAGTGGGGTTGGCTTGTTAGTCTGTTACAGCAAAAACAAGAAAGAGTCTTGTGGCACCTTAAAGGCTAACTAATTTACTATGGCATCAGCTTTCATAGAATAGAGTCTACAAAAGTGCCACAAGACTCTTTGTTATTATTTTTTATGAATACTCTTTCCTGACATGCTCTGAAATTTACACTTTTGGCACTTACCTAGACTGTTTCTGAAATTACATTTCTCTACTAAGCTCATTCATGTAGGGTTCAAGTTTTAACCCTTTAAATAAGATGCTTGCTCAATCCATATGGGAGGCTTGTTTAATTATTGCAGTCCAATGTATAACAGCAGTAGTAAATCCCTGGGGGATAATTAGCCACTTTTCCCAGAAATCCAGGATTTTCCTAACATTCTTTCCCTTCTTCAGATGTCCCAAATGGTTCCTTTTATCTTCTTCCACCACTCTGAAAATGAAACTTTTCAACTTCCTGTTTTTATATTCTCCATCTCTATTGCTAATATGTTGCACCTGACTTCTCCCTTTAGGTCAGCATCTGACTCTGATCAGAAAACCTACACAAACACATATGACAAAGCACACTGCTCAAGCACAGAGACAAACCTTCCATTCCCTCTTCTTTACAATAGCTACTTCTTTTGAACTTCTTTGTACTAGGGTGACCATATGAAAAGGAGGACACAGCTCCTGTATCTTTAACAGTTGCACAGAAAAGGGAATTTTGGCAGATGTCATTTATATACATGCAGCCCCGGGTGAAATTCACCCTTCATCACAACAGTTACAGCTGCAGAAGCCCTGCCCTCTTTTGTATCTGGTCCTAGAGTACCTGCTAAAATTCCCTTTTCTATACAGCTGTTAAAGACAGTCCCACACCTGGGTTTGGAGGTGTGTCAACAGGTTCTGGATGATGTTACACTCCCCCTGAAAGACTGTGTTCACAGCTTGTGGATCCATCGCTCCAAATGATAGCCCAGATAGATGAGACAGCCAGGAGTGCCTACTATCAGCTTCGGCTGATACGTCATCTGTGCCCCTTCCTAGAGTTGGAAGACCTAAAGATGGTAGTGCATGCACTGGTAACTTTGAGGCTCAACTTCTGCAATGCGCTCTACATAGGGCTACCTTTGTGCCTAGTCTGGAAACTTCAATTAGTTCAAAATATGCCAGCCAGGCTGGTCACTGGTACACCTAGGGGTGACCGCATTACACCAGTTTTAAAATCACTTCACTGGCTGCCAATTAGTTTCCGGGCAAAGTATAAAAGTGTTGTTTATGACCTTTAAAGCCCTACATGGTCTGGGTCCAGGCTAACTGTGGAATCGCCTTCTCCAATACAATCCGCCCTGCAACTCAGGTCCTCTGGGAAAAATCTACTTCAGTCAACTAAAATTAGGCTGATGGGTACTACCCAGAGGACCTTCTCTTCTGCTGCTCCCAGACTGTAGAATGGCATGCCGGAGAAGATTCTTCAACTTGACAGTCTTTTTTTAAAAAATTATTTATTTTGAATTTTATAACACATACAATAATCACACTACATCAACTCAATATACCTCCTTACTGAAATTATAAAACTTATTAAAAGAATATAATCATATCTTGTGCACACACACCCTGGGACCCTTATTCTCCTTTCCAAAATTGTCATGTATCCTGCGATGGTTTACTCCCTTTCCCTTTTTCTAATACAAATTTAACAAATGGTCTCCAAATCTCATCAAAGTCATTTCGCTTCAGCACTCCTCTCTTATCTTTAATACTACTCGTGAGTCTGTCATTAATAGCTACGTATATCCCAGACTTCTTGATACTATTCTTCTATTTGATAATCCCTTTGTTCCTTCAAATTCCTGGCAATTATTAATCTAGCTGCAGTTAATAAATTATTTATTAATTCTTTACTATTTTGCATACATTTAAGCCCTTCATGATTGATAGCAGTGCTGTCCTTGGCCCTATCTTTAGCTTCCATCCCATTAAGTCATTTATTTCTTTAAATATTATTTGCCAAAACTTCTGAATAGCTTCACAAGTCCACCACATATGGAAATATGTACCTTTTTCCTGACATAAATACCACCTCCATATCAATTTATAGTAGTTTTCCTTTATTCTTACCGACATAGTCTTTAATAAATGTTGATTCCATATCTTTTCCCACTCTTGACTACTCAACTGTCTTTCCATATCATTTTGAAATGTCATTTCTCATGTCATTTTGAAATGACAGTCTTTTAGCATTTAAAAAAGCAATAAAGACGAATCTATTTCAGCAGACCTATCCAGTGAAATTTTAGAATGTTTTTAGGATGTTTTAAGAATGTTTTAAGAATGTATGATATGTTTTTAATCAGTTTTTAATGTGTTTTATATTAACTGTTGTTCCCCGCCTCGATCCAAGTGGAGAGGCAGGTAAGAAATAAATTATTATTATTATTATTATTATTATTATTATTATTATTATTTGTATCCCACCTTTTGCCCAATACTGGGCCTTATTATTATTATTATTATTATTATTATTATTATTATTATTACAGGATCCCTTTTCTATACATATGTTAAAGATACAGGATCCCTGTCCTCCTTTTCATATGGCCACTCTAGACTAAATGGATACAACTCTTTGAAAGAAAATGGCTGCCAAGCACAAGTTTTTATTGAAATAGTTTCATGACTCTGTGATATTTAGATTTTACATTGTTTTATTGTGCTGTGTTCTATTTTGTTATGTACACTGCCCTAAAATTCTTTTTGGGATGAATATGTGAGATAGATAGATAGATAGATAGATAGATAGATGATAGATAGATAGATATCCTAATAAAATATGCAAATAAAAATAGTTAGTCAGATGGGGGTTTCTGGCTAAAGAGGCCCTGCACCTTGAAGCTTGCAGGTAGCATAAAGACAGGGTTTAACATGCCTACAAGAGCAGGGAGGAAAGAAACCAACCACAATGGCTATTACGGGGCATGAGATTATCAATTCATAAAGACATATGATTCACTTCAGTCCTTTGCCAATAAAATTTATCACTTCCCTTCTTTTTCCAAATAGGTAGATAGCATATGGACATGATGTGGCAAAATATGGGGAGGAAGAGGGCAGGAAAGGATCCATGTAGAGGATCCCATGAGGCATCCATGAAAGCCTGGATCTTTAAAAGGAAACCACCCTACTTTCCATCAAACCCAAGGAAAGCAGGCTGCACATGTAGATTTTGAGGATCCTGAGAAATGAGCTATAGTTGGTGGGGGCAAGGTGTTTAAAAAGGAGCAAGATTATCAGAGATGAGGAAGCTGTATCCCATAGAGAGGGGGGAGGTGTTTAAAAATGTTTTAAAGATGGGAGAGAAAGTATTCACAAGTATTCATAAAACCATAAAAAGTTGTTCACAGAACAAAAGAAGGTGAGAACATATCCCAAGGCAGTATTTTTAAAAAGAAAAAAAAAGAAAAAAAAGAAAAGAAAAAGGTGTTCCATTCAAATTAATTCACTGGGAATTAATAACAGCCCAAAATAGATTGCAATAGAGGTGTGTGGAGAAAAGGGGAAATTGAGGGATTCAATAAAGTTTGTAAAACGAACAGAAGGAATTTTTGAAACTATGTTGTCCAACACAATGGGCAAACAAGGCACACATAGGAGATAGAGAGAGAGATGCAAAAAGATGAGAAGTTGTCCAATTTCAGAATAGGATTCTCAGAATATATTCCCCCACCTCCCCCCACCCATAATGAACCAGGACCAACTTCCACAAAGTTCAGGTTCGTTTGAAGTAGATATGTCTAGCTACAATTATCTTTTTGCTTCTGCCACAGCCTCACGTTCTAGTGGCAACTGTAGCAGTGATTCTAGAAGGATGCTCCAGTAGCATTTCACACAACAGCACACACTCCCTAACACATGGAGAGAAAACTGGAATTGTATCTGCTGTCCCTCCACTGGAATACTGAGCATTCCATTGAAAATCTGGACAAATGGACTGTGCGATCAGGGGGGCAGATTTTTTGAAAACACACACCCAAATACGTAATTCCCCCCCCCCAAAAAAAAATTGAATGTGCTTTCCTTTTTTCCAGAGCATGTTCTTCTTTTAAAGTCTGCATTTTTTCAATGAGCATATTTTTGAACACAGTCGCAAGCTCAGGAATTTGCTGGGGGAAAATTGCTTGTGATTGCGTTTGTGGCTGGGATTATGAACAGGTGAATTCTGATGCTGTTAAAAGAATTAAAACAGAATTCCCCCACATCCCTAATGCCTGTTACCCCATCCTGACTCCCAAGGTGAGGGTTGGTTTGTTTTCCCCTTTAGGGACATTGCTGGAGCATCAGACAGAAGAAGGTCCGCTGAGCAGACAATCAGAAGGCCCTTATTTATTTTCAGAGTGATCACCAGGGTCCTTTTCAGGAATTCAGATTCACACAATTTGTAATGCATGGGTAGAAAGAGTGGGGGCAGGCTTCCTTCCCCCACCCCCCGGCCATCGTTCACATCCCTGTTGCCATCTTTTAAGTTTTGGAGAACCAACATTTGAAGCTGGGAAGTGACCAAGTGAGATTTGTGTCTACCTGTTTAGTCTGGTGTTCAGGAGCAACAGTTCTAATGGTTATCTTTAAACCAAAATTGGAGATGACAGCTCTTCAGAGAATGGCTTGAGATAGAGGACTCCCAGGGGCCACATTCCATAGGGCAGGGTCAAAGGCAAAAAAATGAGAATCCAAAATACCAATATGTCTTTGGTTAAAGCTATTGCTGCCAGTTACTAAACCTTAGGAAAAGCATTTGAACTTTTTAGAATGGTGAAAGACTGTACACCAAGAGCCAGCATGGTGTAGTGGATAGAGTGTACTGTGGTAGCTAGAATGTTGAACAGGGAGTCAGGAGATCTGGGTTCTAGACCCCACTCGGCCATGGAAGCTCACTGAGTGACTTTGGGCTAGTCACAGACTTTCAGCCCAACCTACCTCACAGAGTTGTTGTTGTGAGGATAGAAATGGAGAGGAGGATTATGTATGCCACCTTCAATTCCTTGGAGGCAAAAAGATCAAAATGCAATCAATCAATCAATCACAAAACCAGGAGGCCATCAAACAATTGGTGACTGGGGAAAGGGGAAGTGTTTGTGGCCATAAGAGAAACCCTAGAGGGCTGGATTGGGACCCCAGATGGAACAGAGGTTCTGCACCTCTCTGCTATACTGACATTTTGCACATGTTCTCACCAAGGCAATCCTTCTGATTATAGAATATCAAGGATTGATTTGACTGTGTTTGCCATCTCTGTTTTTCAAATAACTCAGCCAGTGGTTTTCCTTCTCCGTCACCTTATTTACTGAGAGAAAGAAAATCTGAAGAACTAAAATAGTTGTTAGCATTTCCACTTTCTATCTTATAATTAAATACCATTCCCTTAACCAATACAGTTCTATCCGCCCACCCATTTTAACTTCTGTTATATAAAGCCATACGAAGAACTAAGTGGGGGAACAATCTTAAATGGAGGATGCTTATATTATCGAGATAATGCTACTTGTTGTCGTGCTTTACCTGCCTATTTTGTACAAATCTGGTTCTAATGCCTGCAGTGGAAGGGAACAGATTTCCAAAGGAAACAAAAGACAGTGATTCTGTAAGGCACAGTGAGCCAGCAAGTTGACATTTGTGTGAAGCAAGCAAACGACAGAGCAGAAAACAACCCCGTCCTAATAGGCAGGGCTCATTCAGGCTGGAGGAAAGAGTGGGAGAAGGACTCGTACCTGACAATTATGGAAGTTATGAGGGAACTTATTTTCCAAAGCACTTTTCGGAGCTGCAGAATAGTTTGCTTTGGCTCGCCTCTTCAAGTGGCAATTTGAGTATGCATTCAAAAATCACGTGCAAGGTTTCAGGAGTGGCATGCACTCTCTACACTAGAGAAGAGCTTTGGGCTGAGGAGAACTTGTCCGTGATTTCTGAGGCTTATACCCTGATAGTGCATAGTAAATACTGGTTATGGATAAAAGCTGATGAGAATTGACGGAATCTTAGGACAACAGCTGCCGTACACTCACATATCGTCACTACCAGCTCCTTCATACATGGATTAGTGCAGCATAACAATTTGCCAGATATAGGAACACTGACAAGCTAATTTTTTCTTTTTGAAAATATCTTTCCACAGAAATTGAATGTCCATGAGGTTCTATTTATGGCTGGCTGTATAAAAAGACCTGTAGTGAACTTATGGTTCCAAGAAATATAATTAGATCTAAAAACCAAGCCAGTGTGGTGTAGTGGTTAGAGTGTTGGACTGGGACTTGGGAGATCTGGGTTCTAGTCCCCACTCAGCTATGAAGCTTACTGAGTGATTTTGGGCCAGTCACTGCCTGTCAGCCTAACCTACCTCACAGGATTGCTGTGAGGATAAAATGGAGAGGAGGAGGAGAAGGAGGACGACGACAATGATGACGACGATGATGACGATCGTGTAAGTTGTCTTGGGTTCTTTACAAGAGGAAAAAATGTGTAACAACAACAACTCAGGGGCAGATAAACACAAATTAATAAAATAAAGGAAAGGAAAGGGTGAGTACAAAATTCAGATAATAAAAAAGGGAAGTCAATACATATTAGAAGTGTGCAGAGAGGGTCTGCTCCTCCCAAAATTCAGTTCAGAGCTCCGATGAGGTGATTCCCCATCCCAATTTTCAGGACGGCTCTGTCTCTCTGCAATGCCAGATTACTTGTCAGAAGACTGCTCCATTTTTGGAGAACCATGCTATTATAATCAATGGAAATTAACAAAAATGCATATGTCTGTCATTTTTAAAGATAAAGAGATGAAACTTGGCACCCTGGTAGCTCTTAAGTAGGGCTTTAGCCATGGCAAGATTAAAGCAGGTCCCTTCATCCCTTGATTTTTAAGAACTTTTTTAAAAATATTCCCCCTCAACCCCACATGACACACACGAAACTGCGTAGGAACATCTATCCTTTACTTGCTGATACACAGTTGTGCACCTTCAGTTTATAAAAATAGAGATCTGTTCCCTGACCATTTACTCTAATGGGGTGAAATGAGGGGAGGTGCTTTCCCTATGAGAGGTCAGACAAAAAGAAACATAAATATTATAGATAGATAGAATATATATATAATGTAATATAAACTTGAGTCCTGTCTTCACAATAGGAGATATACTAGTACTAGCAAACTTTTCTCTGGCCACCCCTTCTTCTCTTGACTTTACACCCAGCCGAATTGTGCCCATACTTGCAGTACACAGATCAGCCTTTGGCACAAGATTCTTTTCTAAATACTAATATTGGCTTGTGAGACTGTATGGATCTACACTGCCTGCCAGTCATCATCACCTCCTGGGACAACTCATTTATATTGAATGGTTTTCATTATTTTCATAATGTGAGCCATTTTTTCCTAAATCCTTCCTTTCAGACAACATCAATTTTTCAAGAAGTGAAGAAAATTGGTCATAGCTTCATTCTAGTTCAGACACAGCTCCCATAATTTAAACGCACATGGGTGACTTCAATTTTTGTAGGAGGTTAGTTTTTGAAAGTTCTCTTGAGAGAAGATGGAGTGCCTATGGGGAGTGGAACTTAGACTCTTTCTCCCTCCATAAGCTAGCCAACAAATGAGTTCCATGGCAGGAAAAAATGGGTTATAACATTTGCAATCCCTCCCCCTAAGCACTGTGAGTGCAGGGGGGGGGACAGGGAGGAGACTGTGGCTATTGGTTAGCCACAGATGTCAATCTCAAAACTACATCTCCTTCACCCATCAGCTACAGCATCTTCCTAATATGGAAGTGTTCAGTTGAGAAATGAAAACTTAAGGGTACAATCCTATGCATGGTCAAACAGAAAACAGTCTGTCTGGCTGGGGAATACTGGGAGTTGTCGGACGTTTTTCTATGTAAGCTTGCACAGGATTGCACCCTAAGTGAATTCTGAAGCTCATCATCTAGAAATAACAACCAATATATCTCCCTCCCCTGCAATTTTGCAACAAAAGCTTCATTGATTTCATCATTTGGCCCATTACATGGCATATGACTGCTTTACAGCAAATTGAGTTACAACAGCTAAGATGGACCCTCAAGAGTAATTATGGATATTCCAATCCAGGACGTAGTACAACAAGGAGAAATCTGGTGTTGTGCCAGCTTCCCTGTACAGTGGGGTTAATGTTTCTATATTGGCTTTATTTATCTTTCCTTTGCTCTTCAACCAAGACTCACACAGGTGCACAAACACAGAGGCAAATAGAGAGGAATGCACAATGTAATTTCCCACTGGCTACAGCAAGGCCCAAATCATAGACACATCAGCTCCCTGGGGCGTTAAACCACCGAGGAGATGTGACTGAGCTCTACAGGTACACTGGCAATCCGCATTATCTCCCCTTCTGTTGCTACATGGCGGTGTGATTTTAAACACCACCCAGGTAGCCAAAAGAATATCAACTCTTTACACACAAACACACACAGAGAGAGGGGGGGACACACAAACCAAGTCTTTTTGTTTTATTAAATTGTACTGCTTAATTCACACCACCCCTGGTACTTTTAGCCATTCTCACGATTGCAAAATCAAATTGGCCACAAGGAAAAATAATGGTTCCATCCATAGGTTTGATTGTTTTTTACAACACTCCCGAAAGCAGCTTCCTTCTCCTAGATGCGCCAACGGGTGTTTGTTTTATTCAACACCTCCACACACACAGAAGCCTGTGGTACAAATTGAGCAAAATGTTTTTGCCACCATAAGCTAAAGGGCACCTGGCGCTTGTCTTGATTTCCTGCTGAAGCTGAAAAGAGAAAGATGTCATTAAGGATGATATCCCCATACCTGCCTCTCTTTTATTTCTACTTTTTTTGTAAAGCGGATCACTTAAGGATGCACACAGTAGGTTTTCGACTCTCCATCTCGATTTAAGATTCTGGTGCTAGAAGTGACATGCCTCCCTCTGCCTGTGCCGTTTGCTCCCTGTTTGATAGTGCTGCTGTCACTTCTGTCCTCCTTTTATTCCTGCAGGTATTCGCCTTCTCCGGGGAGTACTATCTTTGCGAGAATGAGGAATATGACACTGCAGGCTGGAACCGAGTGTTAATGGATCACTGAATGACAGCTGAGCCTTCTCTCGGAGGTATCGGGCAAGCGATCGGTGCCAGGAACACAAAGTCTCGGCGCTGAAGTGTGCCAATTTAATTTCTGTCACATGTGGCCTAAGCTGTACACACAGGGCTCCTTTTAAAAGCCTCCTTTGACAAGGCGCACACTAACACAGGCCTTAATGGAACATTGAAAGATGCTAATAATGGAATAATTGCACCAGGGTCCTATCTGTTTCTACCAATGTAATGTAGAATTAGGGTAAAGCAGAGAAGGCAGTTTTAATGTACCCGAGACATAAAGAGGGCCATTAAATTATTCTGATTTGTCACCAAGCACATGGCTGCTACTTTCTCCTCCAAAATTGCAAACCCAGAATCAGGGTGTGGGGAAGGGGGAGGTTAAAAAAATCCAGCTAACATTTTGCTTAATTAAATAATTAAAACAGTTCCTAAAAGCGTTATATAGGAACACTCATTCTGATTCATTGGGTTGTGTTTTTGGAGGGGCAGTATCGCTTATCACCTATACCTCTTAAATTCTACTGTCACCACCCCCCTTTAGCTCAGAATTATAAGCATTATTGCTTGTCACCATTCAGTAAAATGTTTCTCCAACACAGTGGCAAAGGATTTGCTCACATACCCAATATTGCAAATCTGCTGGCAATAAAGATGAACTGTAAATCCAACTTTTTAATTAGTGTTAAATCTCATTTTTTAATCTACCCAGAATTAAAGGGAGAAACAGATGAGCACTTTTATAAGGTCAGTGGCAAGCCTTATATTTCACTGATAACTCTAATAATAAAAGAAAGTAGAGATAATCATGACTGTGTTGCTTCTTCTTATAATATATAATTTTGAGAATGTCACTGATGGATGATCCTTGTAGGTAACCCTCTCAAGGGATTGTGCTCTCAAGATGCAGATTAACATAGAACCACAACACAGCATGTGGAATTGGTCAACTATTGAGGCCGGAGGCAAATCCAACTATTTCCTTGAATTTATCTTCGGCTTCCCTTGTCCCACGCTTCTTCCATATCGCTGCACAAGGGACAAATATTTGGGATTGGAAACTGGCCACTCACCATCTTTAGCCACTACAAATGTTCAGAGAAGACCTGCAGTATAGATCAAATTGCTCTCCACTGAGCAGGGGTGGGGGTGTAATTTGTCTCATAGATGGAAAGATAGAGATGATGGACCTCTCCATTGATTCTGCTGAGAAATCAGCTCCATTTGCTCCTCCTTTCCCTGGGGTGGCTACCTGAAAGGCTCTCTTCTCTTGTACGAGCCTACCTGTGTGCTAAGATCACCAGGGGAGGCCTATCTCTCGGTGGTACCAGCTTAGACAGGTTTGTAGGGGACACAAGAGAGGGCCTTCTTGGTGGCTGCTCCAAGGCATTAGAACCTGCTGCCAAGGCACTTTTGTTCAAGCATGCCTTTGTTGTGGAAGCTGATCTCTTCGAATGGATGCTGTTTTATTCTTGTTTTCAATGTATTTGCTTTATTGTTGTTTTAATTATGTTCTATTTTGAATGTTGGCTTTCCTTGTTAGCTACCTTGAGTTCGATTTCCTGGTAGAAAAGTGGGGTACAAATTCATTTGTTGTAAATTCATTTGCTGTAAACCGCCCAGAGAACTTCGGCTGTGGGGTGGTATATAAATGTAAATAGATAAATAAATAAATTTAATTCATTCATTAAATAAACAAACTCTTTCTATAGTTGCTGGTTAAAATAGGAACTTGTAACTTCAACAACTAGTGTCTGAGTTTGTTCATTTTCCTCTTCCTTCCAGGCCCTTTTCCCTCTTGTGTCATTTCTTTTTCACCGATCAAGTGTAAGATTAATAGTGTGGAATCCAATTAAGTCCTTCCACTAATGAAACTGATTCCATCAGCTGAACAGGAAAAAGAGTGATTCCTCCTACCCACTTCAGCCAACTGCCCAGCTCACCCTCTGGGGCAGATGGAGAAGAGACTTCAGTCTGGAGTAAAGAAGGTGAAAGTGTGGAGTAAAGGAGTGGCCATACACACACCAACCCAGCAATGAGAACCTTGTGATTATTTTATTTTTGCCTATTTAGAGTCAAACTAAATGAGATGCTTTTCCTCCTAATGCAAGAAGCAGGTGTGATTGTGGGTGCACTATGGATTAGGACTGCGTTATTATAGGACCTGTTTCTATTTGAGTAGTTTAAATTAGGGATGTGGTTACAAGTTCCTATTTTAACCAGCAACTATAGAAAGAGTTTGTTTATTTAATGAATGAATTAAATAAATTTATTTATTTATTTATTTAATTACATTTATATACCATTTATTTAATTACATTTATCAGCACGTAAGGCCCCCTCCCCCTTGGTCCCTTACCTGGCTCTCCCGCCGTCGCCGCATGAGCGGTGGCAGCGGGAAGGCCAGGTAAACCGCTCTCCCTTACCTGCGTCCGTCCGCGGTCCCTCGGCTTCTTCAATTGAGCCCGCGGCTCAACCAGGAAGTCTAGGCCGCACTTGCAGCCCAGACTTGCTGGTTGAGCCACGGGCTCAATTAAAGAAGCCGAGGGACCGCGGATGGACGCAGGTAAGGCCCCCCTCCCCCTTGGTCTCTGCAGGAAAGGGAGAGGAGGGAGGGGGGCCTTACCTGGCGCCACTCCCCTCCACTGCGGAGCTCCGATTCGGAGCCAGAGTTCCGCGGCGAAGAGGAGCGGAGTATGGGCGGAGCGGCGCGGAGCGGACCGATCCGAAATTTTCGGATCGGCCCGCGGGGCGGAGCGGGGGGTTCGTGCACACCCCTAGTTTAAATGTCTTAATTACAACATTGTTCTTTTATCTGTGTTTTATTCCTGGCCACCTTGAACACGATTTTAGTGAAAAAGCAGGATTTAATTTTAATATACAGGACAATTTTTTCATTAAAAGGGTTAAAGTTCACAACACCGCCAAATATACAGTGGAATTTTAGGATGCTTTTAGTATGCTTTTAGGATGTTTTTAACAGTGTATACTATGTTTTTAATCAGTATTTTATGTATTTTATGCTTGCTGTTGTTCCCCACCTCGATCTAATCAGAGAGGCAGGTAAGAAATAAAATTATTATTATTATTATTATTATTATTATTATTATTATTATTATTTCTCTGGAGCATCTCAATGTTGCTGCCTGAACTGAAAGAAAAGATGGTGGCCCCGACCATTCCATGTACAAAAGCCAAGTGGACTGACACTGGAATCGTCCTTCAGCTTTGGTAATGCATTCTCCACTCCACCATAAGTTACCGGTCTAACTTCAGATACGCACACCAGGTCACATGGCACACAAGTCTCCACCAACTTGCTGCTGCTTCCAGCATCTGCCACTTGGGGGCAACTGTTTCCCAACACCTGCCTAATGGTAGGGCCAGTCCTGAGTATCCTGGCCAGTGGCCCAGATCCACATACACACACATGCAAATTACTTTAAAATGCCATTCATGTAATTGTTAGTTTAACTCTTAATTGTGAAGACATTCCCATTAATATTTATTATTTATTTAACAATGGCATTTCTTCCATAACTTTTTATTCAAGAAAAGAATCAAAGCCTTTAAGCATACTTGGAAGACCTCCACTAATGGCACCCCTATTCCAAAGGCTGGCAAGTCTATAGCAATCAGACAAAACCTGCTATGCTTTTGTAAATCTTATGCAAACCTTAAAACTGTAATAGGCTCTGGGAAGGGTATTTCCTGGCAAAGCTCTTCTGTCATCAACTGCCAGGAAATGCCTGACCTGGTTCTCAGTAACTATGGAAATATTAAAAATGTGTAAAGAAATCAATTAAGTAATTACCTTTATTAATGCTGAAAATGTAAGGCCAAGGCAGCACAGTGCTGCTGTGGCCATGACATTTGGGTGCATTAACATCTTCTTCTTCTTTGCCCTAGCAAGAAATGTAAGCCAGTATCTCATTCAAGAATTACGTCCTTGAAACTGACACAAATACTGTCTCATCAGTAATGGAACGAAGCAGTGAGACTAAAGATGGACAAATCTGTCAATAGCGTTTTATCCCAGTTTCTCATTTTTCCAATCTTAAGTTTGGTCTCTCCCAAACTTCGAGAATGTCTTTTTTTCAAGATATATGTGTGTATATATATATATATATATATATATATATATATATATATATATGCATTTTTATGCACCTTTTCACCTAAAATGTGCAAATTCACCTTATATGTACTTTTGCAAGGATATTTTCCCCCTAATTTAATGCATTTTTAATGTTATTTCCACTAGATCTGAAAGCGGTACCTCTGCGGTCCAGGCATGTGGCCCTTCCAGGCAACTTGTCTCAAGCTCAGCTATGCCTGTATGAATGTCATTCTCAGTTCCTATGTATTGTTCAGCCTTCAAAGTTTATCAACTGCTACACGAAAACACTGAGCTAATTAAGGCATAGAACAATAAGTAGGTTTAAGCCCTATTTAGGCAGTCAGATTGCTCACATGATTAGAATCACATGAGAGTTCATGAGGATACTAGCTCCACTCCCTCCATCAATGGGCCCATTGCCCACTATGACAGGAGAGTGAATGTCTGTAGCAAAGGAGCCTATTTTGAATTTTATGGGTTGGGCTGAGCTGGTAGAAACCTCAAATAATATTTAAGAGAAGATACTCATTGCAGAGGAACTTCATTTACTTCTCCCACCAACTCCTCTACTGTTTGGAAATTTAATAACATCAAGGTTTGGTTAAGAATTTATCCCACTGGTTTTGGTAAGTTACCTAAATTCATGAGCTTCTTCATAAGTGGGAGGGAAAGAACTTGAGATTTTAAAAAATTCAAATGTGGGAGAAAGTGAACCTGACAGATACATCTCTGCAGGCCCAGGGCTTTGAGGGCTTATCTCTTCAAAGTCTGAGGGCCTTGCTAGACCAGGCATTAGCGCGGTGTGAGGCCCAGTTTCCCTCCTGTGCATCCAGATGACGCACAGGGGAATCCGGGGTCAGGCCGTGCTGAAACCTGCCTTAAGCCGGCATAAGCGAATTCGCTTATAGGCCGGGGCTGCGGAACGTCTAGCAGGGTCTGTGGATTTTTGCAGCTGCTCGCTTACTCGCGAGTAGCCAGGAAAAGCCACGGACTGGGCACAGCGCTCATACGAGCGCTGTGCCCATCGGGCCGGGGGGGATCCCGGGGGGGAGAGAGGGGCGGGGGGGGAGGCCGGACCCGGCAGGAGAGAGGGGGGGAAGGCCGGACATCGGGGATGGGGGCGAGGGAAGGAGAGCCGGGTTCAAGGCATCGGGGATGGCGCAGGGGGGGAAGCCGGGGACAAGGCATCGGGGATGGGGGGAGGACAGGTGAGCGAGGGGGGAGGGGGGCATTGGGCATTGGGGGTAATCAGGGGCAGGGGTGCTTTATTGTTTTTTTAAAAAACACCTACCTTCTCCGGCGGCTCCCCGGCGCACATGGTGCCTTTTTAAAAAATATGGCTGACACTACGGGGCTTCCTGTTGCCCCGTCATGTTGTGCATCTGGAAGCTGGCGACGGCGCGTGCTAGCTCTAGCGCGCCGTCGCCCCTCCTCCCTGCCAGCTTATCCGGAAGGTCTAGCAAGGCCCTGAGTTTAAGTCCCTGTGTATTCAATCCATGTTTGTGGTGCTGAGTTAGGATTGCCTCCTCTTTTTTTCTGGACAGGCTTTTCTTCTTTAACAGCTACATGGCAGACAGGTACAACATGGTCATCTCCATGCTGAGAATAGCTTTAGCAATTAAATTTCACCAGTGCAGCTAAATGAGAATTTCATTGGGTTTGGTTTTTATATGAATTTACCAAAATTCTCACATTTCTTCATAAACTGGACAGAAAGAATTTGGATTGGGGGGGGCATTAAATGTGGGGGAAAGCAAAACTGACAGATTTATTTATCTGTAGTCTACATATGTCTGGTACACAGCATTGTGCTGAGGAAGGGCAGTTTAATGCAGGAAGTTACATAGTTATCTGTTTGCCTAATAACCTTACTTATAACTTTTATGGTTGATTCCACGACCTTCTAATTGCTCTAAATCCAAAGCTTTCTTCTGCTTTTAACTGTATTTTTCTATATTACTCTGCGGCAAAGGAAGCTGCCATCTTGAATTTCTATTTAATATAGCATGTTGTATGGTGAATCACAGCTGCCATGGAACAGTGGAGTCTTCTCTCATGGAGTCTTCAAATTTTGTCCTATTAAATCTTTTGTTTCTTACCTCAAAGTAATAGGAAACATCCAAATTCAAATTATATGTTTCACTCTTTTGCTTTGAGGGGGAATAATATCCCTGTTCCCTCACTCCCGATTTTTCTTAATTACAGACTTTAAAGTAACGATCACCTACTCCATTACAATTATACCCTAAAAGAATGCAAAAGGCATTTTTTTCCCTATTTACAAACTGTAATTAAATATTTTGGCAAGAACCTCAAGTTTTTATTCTGCTTGCAGTAGACACAGCAGTAGATAAACATACTCTTGAGGAAGTATGTTATTTGTGCAAGCAATCCTACAATAGAACCTTGCGCCAGAAAACCTGTGAAAGGTCTTCCTTAATTGTTCCCCTCTCATTTGCCTTGCAGTGCAATCCTATGCATGTCTGCTTATAAGTAACAGGTTGGTAATGGAGTGCCAGCATATTATACCTATGCTGAGGGAACTGCACTGGCTGCCTATATTTATTTATTTATTTATTTTATTACACTTATATACCTCTCCCATAGCCAGGGCTCTCTGGGCGGTTTACAGAATGCTACGAGGCCAAGTTTAAGGTTTTGATACTTGTTTGCAACTCAGGTAGGGTGACCATATGAAAAGGAGTACAGGGCTCCTGTATCTTTAACAGTTGCATAGAAAAGGGAATTTCAGCAGGTGTCATTTGTACATATGGAGAACCTGGTGAAATTCCCTCTTCATCACAACAGTTAAAGGTGCAGGAGCTATACTAGAGTGACCAGATTTAACAGAGGGCAACACACCTGCACCTTTAACTGTTGTGATGAAGAGGAAATTTCACCAAGTTCCCCATATATACAAATGACACCTGCTGAAATTTCCTTTCCAATACAACTGTTATAGATACAGGAGCCCTGTCCTCCTTTTCATATGGTCACCCTAACTCAGGATACTTAAGACAATGCCTCTTTGGATGTGGCATTCATCAAGAGATACCCTTCTGGTGGTGCGTAAGTTATCAGAGGTCCAGTCCATGATGGCTTGCAACAGGCCCTTTAGTATCACAGTGCCCACTCTCTGGAACTCCCTATCAGTACAAATTAGATACAGTAAGTCCCAACCTTTCTGGGTTTTTTTTGGCACCTACTGAAAACTTACTTGTTCTAGAAAGCTTTCCCAGGATTGTGATCTTGCCTTTCTTCTTGTCATGCTATTGCCTCTTCTGCATTTATACAGTATTTTATATTATGTTTCTGCACAGTATTGTTTATATATCTCTTAGAAAATGCTTTTTAATCTAACCATTTCTAGTGAGATAGCCATGGGCTGATCTACACCAAGCAGGATATAACACTTTTAAAATGGTATGAAAACAGTATTTGTAATGTGTCCTGGACCTGAACAGTTGTCATAACTATTATAAACCATTATAAGCAGTAGTGTAGATCCTGCCCAAGTTAGTCTGTAGAAGCAAAAATAATAGATTCTTGTGGCTCCTTAAAGACCAGCCATTTTATTCTGACATCACCTTTTGTGGACAGTGTCCACTTCAGTGTATCCATCTGATGAAGAGGACAGTGTCCAGGAAAGCTTATGTCAGAATAAATTGATGTGTCTTTAAGAAGTATAAAGTGTTGGTTATTACCTTTAAAGCCCTACATGGTTTGGGTCCAGGTTACCTGCAGGATTGCCTTCTCCCATACAATCTGCCCGGCACACTCTGGTCCTCTGGGAAGAATTTACTTCAGTCAGCCTAAACTAGACTGACAACCATTACCCAGAGGACCTTCTCTTCTGCTGCTCCCAGACTGTGGAATGGCCTGCCGGAGGAGATTCGCCAACTTAACAGTCTTTCTGAATTTAAAAAAGCTCTTAAGACTGATCTCTTCTGGCAGGCCTACCCAGTCAAATTTTAACATGCCTGGCTGTTATTTTAATAATGTGTTAGTTTTTATATGTTTTTAATCAGTTTTATATATTTTACTTACTTTATAGTATTTTTGTATTTAATGTTGTTCCCCACCTCGGTCCAAAGGGAGAAGCAGGTAAGAAATAAATGTACTATCATTATTATTATTATTATTATTATTATTATTATTATTATACCACAGGACTCTTTGTTGTTTGTAATAGATGTGATTCAAAAATATTGTTAAGTGAAATAAATAAATGCCATTGAGTTCACAAGTAAGTGAATAGAGGATTGCAGCCTCAGTGTAGTGCATTAGAACACACTGCTTCTCAAATTCAGCTAAAGATATATTATCAACTTTTTCAATTGGAACATCACGCAGGCAGGAGAGGCTGCCGACAGTAGTAAGGAAATTATTTTTCATGTTTATTAAAGCACTGGGGGGGGGGATTTACAGCAACATCTCTGGGGTTGTATCTGTGGGAAACTGACATTTTATAATGTCAGGGATTTCTTTGATATTCTCCCAGAACTCTTTCAATAGCCAAGCAATGCTATCATATATCAACATTAATTTGTAATGAAGAGATAAAATCAAAGGTGTGCTAATTGTATTCAGCTCTGCTGCTTTTGACCTCCTGCTTTCTGCCACATTCTTTCACTGTAAAATCTAAAGCTTTTTAAGCATATCCCTTCTATGTCTCCTTTGACAACAGTAATAGATCAGTTTGTGAGGGAGAAAAGAAGACATTGGCTTTGAATTGCGCAGACCTTACTAATGTAAGACCAGTTTTCTCTAGAATGGTTAGCAAGGAAATTTCATGTATTGACCCAGGTCAAAAAGAAACATGTTTATTGGACCAGCGCTCTCTCTCCGCCCCTTCTCTCTTGAGCCATAATGCAAAATGTCTGAGGTTTGTTAAGCTGCAGTTTCCTATTATACCCAAACCTAGAAATTGTGGATTTCCAGGTTTACTTGTAATGGGAAAATGTGACTTAACAAATCCTGGGCATTTTGCATTATGAAGTGCAAGAGAAGAGAGGCCAGAACACAGCACTCATTCTTAGATATCTGAACCAGGCCATTGTGCTTTCTGATATACAAGTTCAAAAATTAAGAGAGCAACTAAAATATAGCATGTGAATGTGTTTGCAAACATGTATATCATAGAGATACACAAATCAGAGATCCAGAAAGTTAATCAGAAAGCTGGCTGCAAAGTGTGGTTGAGCTGAGTTTGCACTTGGTGGCAAACTTGGTTTTGTTGCTGCATAATTTGTGGAATGGTTCTGAGATCCTGCATAAATGCATCTTGCACATGCAAAGATTTTCATGTTTGTGATTCCAAGAGAAAATAACAGGGCCATTTGACATAAAGTGTCCAGCTTTGGTGAGGGGGCGGGGGAGGAATTAAAGTTCACATTGACAGCCTCACTATGTGCAAATCAATGCACTAACCTATTGTATATATTCAACACCAAAACCTTATTTATTTATTACATTTTTATCCTGCCTTTTCCTCCCAAGAGCTCAAGGCAGCATACATGACCCTCCTCCTTCTCTCCATTTTATCCTCACAACAACCCTGTGAGGTAGGTTAGGCTGAGAGTCAGTGACAGCACCAATGTCACCCAGTGAGATTCATGGCTGAGTGGGGACTTGAACCCAGGTCCAATATTCTAACTACTACACCATGCTGACCCTCACCATCTTGATGGTGCCAATCACTTTTTGATCTCTGTACTGAAATGGAGAGCAGTGGATCAACTACAATCATGAAGGTCACATGTCCTGATAAACAGAGTACCACCTGGTTCAAAAATATATACTGTATTTTTCTGCATGCACAGTGTGAAGAGGGAAGAATGGTCCCAAGACACATGCCTACTGTTACTGCATTGACAGTATTCTTGAAAAACTAGTCTGAGATCAGTTTCATTTTTATAGAAGCCACTACCAGATTGCTAGGTTAAAGCTATATCTCTCTCCCTCTCTCTATTTTGCCCAAACATGCCGCCATATTATGCAGCCAAAAGAAATGTCAGGCCACTCTTTGAATGGGTTGTAAATTAACAGACGCAACAGTACATACAGTGCATTGACTTTGTGTTTCCATGAATATCAAGATTTATTGTCCCAAGAGGTATGTATTGACTTAAGCCAACAAAAGTCAATATCTCCTATTTTACATGCTCTAGACGGCAATTAAGCAAAAACAACTGGAGGGGACAGTCAGCTACACATCTTGCAGGGTTAAATCTTTATACTGTTGCCCATTACACATGACCTTCTGTCTTGGCTGTAGAAAAAGAAAACAAATGCATGGTTCATTCCTTTTCTCCAATGTCTGTCATATTGGACAGTTCTTCTATTATTAAATGTTTAATCATGTTAGTCATTATTACAAAACTGATGTTAATCAGCTTGACCAACTTCCAGTTAATCACACAAGAATTGCTCTGCTGGATCAGACTGAGGGTCCGTCTAGTCCAGCACTCTGTTCACACAGTGGCCAACCAGCTGTTGGCCAAGGTCCATCAAAGTAGGTCATGGTGCAACAGCACCCTCCCATCCATGTTCCCCAGCAACTGGTGCATATGGGCTTACTACCTCAGATACTGGAGGTAGCACATAACCATCAGGGCTAGTAGCCATTGATAGCCTTCTCCTCCAATTGACTATAGACTATGGTTCCAAACGAAAAACAGATGAGATGCAGCGTGATTCTCTCCCACCCATGTATGGAGGTCCTGATCCAGATCAGGGCCCCACATGCTTGCTTGTGGAGTAGAAAACAAAGAGAGGGTCAGCTGCATGCTACATATTATGCTGCATGTGCTACTCAGCTGTGTAAAATGGTGGCAAAGGCTATCAGACAGACCTGAATCTTAGGGCCAAAATAGACATTCCTTTAAATGTGTCTCTAGCAGCTACATCTTTTATTTCCATTTTGACTCTAAAGTAGCTGCAAGGGGGCAATTTGGATCAAGGCCCTAGCATGGAATTGGGGGAGCACTTTTACGATCTGATTCAGCTCCCCTGTGCCTAGTCTAGAATAAACATAAAATGAAGTCATTGCTTCCTGACACGCATTTAAAGTCATGTGTAATTTGGCTCTCAGGATCCTGTGTGTATATATATATATATATATATATATATATATATATATCTTCACCTGAGTTAGCTATAGGTTCTCCCACCCTTTAAATAAAAAAGTCCAAAGGCTATTTTAAACAGTCCTCTTTGCTTTGTTTTGATGTTCATTAATCACAGCAATATATACCTGAGGCAAATAAAGTACACTGTGAACATGACTAAAAATTTCCTTAGCAGCCGGCCCAGAGGAGGTTATTCCTTTTGGGGGGGGGGGGTAATTTCTTATTATTGTTGGTCTGTATGCTTGTCCTTTCTGGAACAATGACAGAAACTCTTTGCTGTGATTGTAATGTCTGAAAAGACAAGAGGCAGGGTGCATCCCTGCGAAGATAGTAATATAGTTTGATATTGCAGCTTATTCTGCTCGCACACCTCATCGTTTCCTTTTAATAATGGCAGGAAAGTCAACATATTTTGAAGTAGCAGAAGCACGGCTGAGCCCTATGCACTGAGCAAAATAAACATCAGGTGAAAGACAAAAGGCTGGAAGAATTGATTATGCCACTTGGCTGCTCTCCTGAGAAAGATAAAAGAGGCCAGGACATGCTCCGCTACCCCTTGCATGTAGAAGTCAGGCTCAGGAAACAATACTCTGACATCTCTGCCATGCAGATAACTCCAACAAGCCCGGTGGTTGATTTAACTATTCACGTTTTGTATTCCTTCTCCCCTCTTTGATTGACAGCTATGGAGCATATTCTGCTGGCCTCATCTTTGTGTACAGGTTTTTTAATGAAAAATAATAAGACTAAAGATTAAAAGAGGAGAAGAATCGAAAAGTTGTTGTTGTTTTTTAAACCCCACAAAGGCTTTTATCCACTTCTGCTAAGCATGAACTGGAAGATCCTGATTTGGGGTTTGCAAGGAGTATTCTTTAGTAGGTAGGAAACCTGAGAAGGCACAGTCTCCAGAAAGAATCCTAGATGAAATTAAACTTCTGTACATCCTTGTGCAGTTTGGCTGATATCCAAACCCTGACAATGAAGTTTTACCAGTGTAATATCTGCTGCTGCAAACTTGATCAATGATGCAGACTTCACTTAAACTGTGCAACACTTTAAAAGGGTGATATAAAATGATGTCTCAAAGGACTTCTTCCTTAACTATAACCTCTCAAGGAACAATCTGGTGCCTAGATTTTGTCACTGTCCGTAATAGTTCTAATGAATCCTTTCAACTAGCACCATAAACTGACCCTGTTCAGCCGACATGCTAAGCCACGGTGGTTAAGCATTTTGAGCCAAACATTATAGCGTAGTGAGTTGTGTGAACCATGCTTTAGCGTGTTGTGTGAACCATTCCTAACCATGGTGGCTACATAACCATGGCTTAAACATCCTCACTAGCCATTTACTGCAAAAGGGTTAGACACCTAACCATGGCTTAACATGTCGTCTAAACAGCCCCTTTTGGATTTTGGGGGTGTAGAGAGATCCAAAAGCAACCTTCCTGGATCTAGATGTCTGAAGCTTTGTGGGCATCTGAAATTACTTTTGGCTGACATTCATTGCCCTTCTTATGAAAGTCATTTTTCTTCCACCTGGCCACCTGCTTCTGAAGAATGGATCATCTGACTCATTTACTGAAGCAGAAGCTTCAAGTTTGCACATCATCATGAAGTTTGCACATCGTCATAAACAGGGATTTGGGAAGGAGCTACTAATGGTACAGGCAGACCAGCCAAGATAAATAGGATGAAAAGACAAGATGTAATCCATAAAAGAAAACTACTGGATGCTGATTTCACAGAAATGGGGCAGAGTTGCTATGATACAACCGTATCTATAGGACAGCCTCTCCTGACACATACATGGACAGGTGACTTAGGGGGAGTTCACACCAGCTATTTGTTGGAGGATTGTATCATAGTCATCGCTAACAGGGCACATGATGTTCACCTGTTTCTGCAGTGATCTCAGTTCCATCTTTATACCGGAATCTCCCTGACTGCTTTTGTTGCGGTTTTCCCAGTGCTCTCACTTCCATTCTGAAGTATGTGTGTGGTGTGCCCCCCCTTTTGTGATGTCGTTGTTAGTCACCTGTTAGGGGCATGTCCATGGGTATTGACATGTTTCATTGCCAGGTGGTTTCCCCCACAGCCGCCATACAATGATATTCTGCGCAGGAGTGCATATTCAATGGAGTGGTCTGCATCTGCACTTGTGCACGTGCCTCACAAGTCATTAAAAATACAAAACTCTGCTCTGTGGGCAGGTGTGCCCCATGAGTGGCGATCGCAGAAGCAGGGAACAATCGGAAGCATCCCTCTTCCATAGCAAAAGGGCTGCAGGTGTAGATTAGCCCTTGAAGAGCCTGGAGAAACCAACCAATTGTACCAGAGTGTGACTGTTTTGATTCACAGTGTAGCCTGACATGAAACCCAAGGCCTTAACAGTTTCTAGTTGAGATTCTCTCCTTACACCAGTCCACACATCCTCTAAGGCTGAGGTTTCCGACATGGTGCCCGTGGGCATCAAAGGCCGACAAACAACTCTCTTGGCATCTACCAAGCTCCCTGTCTCTCCTGGTTTTTATTTTATTACTTAATATTTTTTTAATTTTAAAAAAACTGGGGGGCTGTCATGGTGCAAAGCAAAGCACCACCCTCCAGCACCTCCAAGTTTTCTGTTTTCAAACTCAGCCCCCACCTTTGCCTTGTATGAGGTTCTTAGGCAAGCTACTTTGCTTTCCATCTCAACAGTTTGCCTTCTGAGAAATGAGTGCAGCCAGCCATGCCCACCATGGCAGCCATTTTATGAATGGCCAAGCTTCCCTATGGCAGCCATTTTGTGAGAGCACCCACAACACATTCTCAAAATTTCAAATATGTCCACAGGCCCAAAAATGTTGGAGGCCTGTAATCTAAGGTTTGTTCTGCAAAGCCAAGAGAATGAAGTTGGACTAAAGAGATTGGATCAGTCTGCAATGGCTACAGTAAAGATATTGGCAATTTTGCTGTTTTCTGCACTTTGATTCTGGGCCGGCATTGCCAGCTTCAGAGGACTGGCTTGTTAAGTGACCATTTATGAAACATGCTGAGCATTCATAGCTTCTATTAGGTAAAAATGGAGTGGAGAACTCTCGGCATCTCTTTTGAAAAAAGTGTAACACCTGGCAGGGTCAGGTGTTCAATAGCTGTATCACATTTTTCATAGTAGCAAGATCTGAATTAAATACCCTAACAGCCAAAGAATGGAAGACTGGTTCTCATCAAGATATGAACCACCTAGTCACATTATTTAAACTTCCCCCCAAAATTGAAAGACATGGAACAGCATGATTCAAGGCATTTGCCATGCTGTGTTGAAACCCAACCTGCTGGTGCCGATTTTGTTTTTAAATTATGCTTGGTTTCGCTTACAATGACTAGAGATAGTATTTGTAATGGTGGTGTAAGACAGGGAGCTCCGATGTGGAACAGAAAATTCCACTTAGAGGCTGATATTTGGACTACTAGAATGACCTGCAGATAGTTATTTCGGAGGAATAGCAGAGGAAAAATAAAACAAAACGAGAAGTCTGACAGTCTGAGATGCAAGTAGGGAAGTGGTTGCTTAACAGTTGCCCCAATAATGTGATGGATGAAGGTTTAGAAACCATGATCCTTCATGGGCATCTCAGACTATCAGGTGGGAGAGGGGTCTAGCACAGGCAGGGTGACATGGGCCAAACTAATACAAAACGGGAAAGGCACCTGGCTTTCAAGAGAGGCAGGGGCTACTTTTTTTCCTTTTTTGAAAAGATATATGTGCACACCAATGCTGTTTTGAGAGTAAGGCCTAATCTAAACCAAGCAGGATATTGCACTATGAAAGTGGTATATAAGAGGCAGGAGCCACACTACTGCTTCATAGTGGCATTGAAGTGCACTGACAACAGTTGGGCCCATTGACACATACCATATACCACGTTCATACCACTTTCAGCCTGTTATATCCTGCTTGGTGTAGATTAGGCCTAAATGTGGCATAGTGGTAAGTGTTGGACTGGGACTCAGGAGGTCGGGGTTGCAGTCCCTACTCAGCCATGAAGCTCACTGGGTGTCTTTGGACTAGCGTCTGACTCTCAACCTAATGCATCTCACAGAGTTGTTGTCAGGATAAAATGGAGAGGAGGAGGATCATGTAAGCTGCCTTGGGTCCCTTGCAAGAGGAGAATAAGTGTGATTTAAATATAAAATAATAAATACATTTTGTAAACAGAATTGGTGAAATTCACAGTTCCATCCCCACCCTGCAACACACAGAGAGATTCTCAGCATGTTGGAAGATGCCCAGGTTCACCCCACTTCTCCAGACATCCTGTACAAATGACAATCTACTCAATTATTACACTAGTGGTAAAAGGAAAGTTGTGCTACATCAGAGATTCTCAAACCTCCTACCTGTTGAAGATCCCTTTTGATACTACTTTGCTGATGAAACCCATGGGTCTGTCTGAGATCATCCTACACATTGCTGATTATTCTTGAGCATATGCAGTGATGCCCTCTCAGTTTGTAGAGGACTTCAGGAAAGTTGCTGAGCCTCAGTGTTGTCCCATGCAAACCTGTGAATTTTCCTACATTCCCCTACAACTGTGAAAAATGGGGCGGGGGGGGGAGAGAGAATTAGAAACGATGGACAAACTGCTTCTTGTGGAAACATATCTGCCACTCAGATTTTCAGTGAGGAGCCATGTTAAGCACCTAAGAAACCCAGACTCATAGGTACATAGGAAGCTGACATATTTCAGTAGGTTTATTTCTCCACCTAGTCCATCACTGCTTTCTCTGACCGGCCATTGCTCTTTTAGTTCACCTGTTATCTGATTCTTCTAACTGGAGGTGTCAGGAATTGAACCTGAGTTCTTCAGCATGCAAAACATGTGCACTAACACTTACCTAAAGTCCCTCCTGGGCAGCACTGCTTGAAAAATACAGAATTGGATGAAGATATGAACATAAGAATAGCCAAGGTGGATCAGAACAAAAGTCCATCTGTCCAAAGGTCCATCTGTGAACACTTCAGCATTCTCCAACCAGCTGCCCACAGAAAACCCATAAGTAGGACATAAAAGCAACAGCATCTTCCTGCCCATGTACTCCAGTAAATAGTGTACACAGGCATATTGCCTCTGGCAATAGTATATAGTATATGGTCACCAGGATTAGTAGCCATGGATAGCCTCATCCTCCATGAATTTGTCTAATCCCCCTTTTAAACCATCTAGATTGGTGGCCATCACTACATTTTGTGCTAGCAAATTCCATAGTTGAAGTATGTGCTGTGTGAAGAAGTACTTGCTTTTATCTGTCCTGAATCTCCCACCAATCAGCTTCATGCGATGACCACAGTGTCTAGTATTTTGAGAGAGGGAGAAAATGTCTATCCATTCTCTATCCCTCATAGTTCTATCATTCTAAATTAAGTTCTGTTAATATAGATCAGACAAAAGATTTGCAGAATAGCTTAGTTTTCAATGAGGCACCAAAATAAAGGCTATTTCCATAGCTATCTCCTCCAGCCAGATTTCTGAAACAGATCAACATGCTGAGTAAATGAAAGAAGGGCTTTGAAAACCCAGCCCATAGTAGATACTGCATTTAACAAATGGTTGCTTTTGTGTTTGTCTTATTTCATCCTGCTGTTATTCCTTGAGCTCTGATACGGTCACTGCAAGGATTCTCTAATCCAGTCGAAACACCATGCAATAGCTCACTCTTCCAGCACGTAGCAAAGACTTCCAGGAGATGCACAGCTGATACATAAGATACAATCAAAAGGGATGAAAATACTTTAAAATGATGTTTTTAATAATATTTTTTCTGTAATTGTTATGTATTTATAGGATTTTAATGTATTGTTTTAATCAATTTTAACTGATTCTGTAAACTGCCTTGAGTGCCAGTTTTTGAAAGAAAGGTGGGATACCAATAAAATAAAATAAATAAATGGCATGTCTCACTTTTACTCTTTAACTTCTCCTGCAACTCTGCTAGGTTGTTTCACATCACCTTGATAAATACCTTGAGTAGCAGAATCGATACTTATTTCCTAAAAAAACTAACATTCTACTTCAATATTGTTTCCTGCTCTGAAGACAATTAGCAATCACTCTTTCCTCTCAACCATAATATTACTGGGTTCCTTTCTAGACTCTGTTCTTTACTCATTGAATGCTTCACACTTCCAACTTCAGTTGTTTGTTCCTGTGTAATGGTTGTTCCTCATGCATGTTCACTGCTTGATTAACTCAGTATCGAAAGATGACATGCATAGTTGGAAGACTTTCGAATCACCTCAGACACAATCGATTTCCATGGAGTCCGTTCACACATCCAACTGTAAACCATTTAGGCCCCAATGCTCTAACCAGCAGAACGAATGGAGGGTGGGGTGATGATATCATGGTGGCAGGCTCCGTCCCTTGACCTATGTGTGTTTGTTTCCAAGTCTGTAGCAAGCCTGTTGCATTGAAATGAATGCCTATAGGTCAGCCTTGTAATTCCCAGCATCTTCATTGAGCGTGATTTAATTCACAGGTGAGGAAAGATCAGGTAATATACATGCAAGTATAAACCAGCCCTTATAGAGGAATGCTTGACTGGACTTAGATCTGAAAGACAGTGCCAAATTCAGCATGTGTTATCTACAAAGCATAAGACCTCATGTTCTGCTTATTGGCTTTCCATGTGTATCTGGTTGGCCACTGTGCAAAGAGAATACTGAACTAGAGAGGTCTTTGATCTGATCCCACATGGCTCTTCTTGATGTACTGTATGTTCTCTTGATTTGTCTTCAGAGCCAAATAAGATTGCCTTTTTATTTTGATGCAGAGAGTAACAATTAAAAACTATTACTGAGACAGTTATTAACCATTTGTTAGAACCCCGCCCTCTTCACTTGATAGTGCATCAACAAAAAGGTCTACACTTACATTACCTACTATGGCAAAAATAAATGTCATGACGGTTCTCACAATTACTGCCATGACTCCTGAATCCTGCCCCCTGCACTGCCCTGTATGAAGAAGAGATACAAGCTGCCTCATTCCAGGGGAACCTTCAGCACCTCTGCCTACACCCTTCTAGCTGGAAGACATGGCCTTTTTTTATCATGCTCAGATTCAGGACCAGTCACTTGTAGTGTCTCCATCTCTGCAGCTTTGTAGAAGCCAGCAGTTACAGAATTGGGCAAGAACACAGCCTGCTCCTCTGGGACCCACTGTATGATAGGCCTGCGCAGTAAGGCTTAAGCAGTTTGCTGAGGCAACATCCTTCCATTACCCACAACAGGTGGAGAAGTACTGCAGCCAGTGGAGCTTGAAGAGAGCTTTCCATAGTCCTGAAAATGTTGCCTGAATCAGGACATATCTCATCAAATCAGGGTACATATTTGGGACTGCCCAGGGTCTTGCCTAGATCTGCTGGAGACCCCACACAGATTGAATCACCTGTGACCTCCACCTGGAACAGAATAATTTCAGCATTACTTCTACAATGACTGGGACTTCAGAGGTGATCATAAATATATATTTGGGGAGGCACACTTTATTCTAGCAGACTTGTGTTAAGTATTTTATATTTGATATACTGTAAAAGCAAGATTTTTGTGAACTACAAATACTGTCATGGTATGGGCTGATCTGTGTGAAACAACCGAATGCAGTGGTGGGCAATGTTGGGTGGTCCCCCATCACATTTGCAGCGGGCCACACTCCCACCAGCCCAGCCCTCTCCGATGGCATCAAAAGAGGTGAGTTGAAAGTAGCAGCTTGCCACCAAAACTTCATGGCAACCACTACAGAGGTTTAGAGTGGACCAATTTTACTTGAAAGTTAAATTTGTCTGTTCTAAGTCTCCTTAATGGATTCCTTTTGCTTGTTTTCAAGCTACATTTTTCAGCCTCTGTTGTGATTTGCTGCCAAAATTTGGTGGCAAACCACTACTTTCTCCCATATATTTTTCTTAATCAGCAGTGTGGCAGGGAGGCATTGGCCACACTGGGGGAGCAGCAGGGCCCTAATGGCTCACTAACTGGGCCAGCTCCCATACAGAGGTAATTTCATTCAGCCTCTTTATCAGGGGTGTTGAACCTCTTTCAGGCCAATGGCTGAATTCCATTTCAGAAAAGCTCTCAGGGGCTGCATGCCAGAGATGGGTGGGACCAAAGGCCAAGATACCAAAAAGACCAGGGCAGGATCTACACTACTGCTTTATAATGGTTTATAACAGTTTTGACAACTGCTTGGGCCCAGGACACATTATATATACCATTTCCAAAGTGTTATATCCTGCTTGGTGCAGATCTGGTCTAGCATAAAGTTCTTACTGCCGGTAACTAAGCTTTAGTGAAGGTGTTTCAGCCTTTTAAAATGGTTGAGATACTTCCAAAGAATCAGCGGTTGGGAAAAAGGAGACAGGCAGAGGAAGAAGGCGTGGCCATCTTGGAAAACTTGGGGGATCAGATTGTGGCCCCAGGTGGGCCGGATTTGGCTAGCGTGCCTAAGGTTCTGCAACCCTGCACTATATAGATAGAAAGATAGATAGATAGATGACAATGATAGGCAATCTCCCTTCCCTCTCCCCACCCCAAAAAAGATAAGTATCTTAGGAAATATGCAATTGTGCATTCTCAAACCTTCGCTATAAACTGCTGTTGGTGAGCATAAAGAAAGAAGAATTTTCCTTTCTGGAGACATTACATCTTTGAATGACATAATGATAAAGTTTGTTTTGAACTTTCTATCTTTGCAGGAAAAGAATGTTTAAAGCCTTTGCACATCAGCTTTGGATTCATGCTTTTCTAAGGAGATGGTAAGATTTCTGCACTGGCAGAGAAACCTCAGAAGAGATGGGCTAAACTGCAATCAGAATTAAGAGCAGGAAAAAGCCAGAGAAATATATTACTGTACCATGGATTGAATAGCAGCCAAGCCCACCCTAGTCACCAACTCTGTCTTGTGCTCCACTATGGCCACTGCAAGCTCATTTTCAGCTGTGAGAGATGCAGTTTGATGAAATTGCAGCTTTCTTTGCCAGGTAAAAATAAAGGACTAACGTTCAAGGCCTGTGTACAAAGAATTCCCCACCCCTCGAAAAGATTCCTGTTATAAAACCAGTCAAAGGACCCTTTGAATACCTTCCCTGAAAAAAATAAGTTTGATGTAGCGGGAGCAGCATGCATAGGTATTGAGAGGTGGTTGACGGAAGCCAGAGGGGGCAAAAAGGATGGAAATTGGTTTGGCACTTTTTAAGAGAATAAAGGGCATGAATCAGTTCATTGCTTGTGAACAAGGGAGTTTTAATGGTGCAGGCCGAAAGGAAACACAAAAACCCAAAGCACAAAGCAGCTTTTTTTAAAAAAAAAAATGTAACAGCAGCTCGGATCTATTTTAACAACAGCAAAATGCATGCATGCACTCACAAATACAATCTTAGAGAGCTGACAGCTACCAGAGTAAACACTATCCATGAGACAAGGAATTGCAGGGGGTAAAACATAAATAAATATGTCCCATCTCTCAAAATTCATTGTTTTGTTATAAAGTGAGGATTGATCCAAAGCTGCATGTCGCTGGTGGGGAAAACATTATTTTAGTTGTCATCTTAATTCCACCTGAATTAATGAGAGAGCGCCAATGGTCATAGGCAAGGGCATTGCTAGGCATTTAAAAGGTTCAGAGGCCCAGGCCATTGAACACAAATCTGTATAAAATTGGCACATGCTGAGTTGTATCTCTGGCATGTCAGGGTTCCTTCTATGACCTGGACTCCCTGAGCAACTCCTTAAGGATCTCTGCCTTCTTAAGAATTCCACCTTCCTTCTTTTTACCTTCCCCTTCCCAGTAACATGGGGTTTTAGGCTGTAGATGTGGAGTGAGTGACACTCCAGACACTCATGGCTTAACACAATAATTTACTAGCAAAGTAAAACAAGCAACTTACAACTAAAGGTATTTACTAGCCAATAGGGCTGACAGGCTTTAAAAGAAAATAAAAGCTGCAAAAATGCAAGTTTTTTTACCCTAAGTTTCTTTCTGCTCTTTCCTTAAGGTTTTGCCTTTCTCGGACTCTGGTCTGTCTGCTGGCTGGCTCTTTTAAACCCTCTTCCCACAAAACAGAAAGTACTGTTCCCTTGATTGTGGGAAGGATTTCTGGATGTGACATATAATTGTTTGAATGCATCACAATAATGACATGAACACCCCCTACACACACACACACATACACACACACACACACACAGAGAGAGAGAGAGAGAGAGAGAGAGAGAGAGAGAGAGAGAGAGAGAGAGAGAGAATGGCAGGATCTATAATACTGTTTTAAAATGGGTTATAACAGTATTGACAACTGCTGGGGCCATGACACACTCCAGATACAGTTTTCAAACCGTTTTCAAAGTGTTATATCTTGCTTGGTGTAGATCTGGTCATGTATGTCACAAAGACATATTTAATTTAGGATTGACCACTGAAGACCACATACACCCCTCCATGGGCATGCTGCACTGAAAAACACAGGGGGCAATCTTATGCCCACTTACTGTAACTAGGGGCATGTCTACACCTGGTGATATCCCAGGGATCATCCTGGGATCATCCCTGTGCATCCACATGACACACAGGGGATCCCAGGAGAAGGGAGGGAAGATCCCTGCATTTCACCAGGATATCGCCATTCCCTTTCTTCGCAGCTTTTTCCGTGGTCCCAGGACAATCCCAAGGACCGTGGGTGGTGTGGCCACCCATCCCAGCTTCTTCCCTCCTCATCGCAAGAAGCGGGGGTCATCAGAGGGAAGGAGCTAGGATGGGAAGGGTCCAGGGCCATCAGGGGTGGGGTGGAGAGTGCGGTCGGGGCTTTTTTTATTTATTTATTTACTTTTGTGCTAGAGTGCTGGTACGCTCCAGCTCATGTCTTTTTTATAAAAAAATGCTGGGCACAACATCCTCCTTCCTCCTTGGATGTCCATGTGTGAACCCAAAGGGAGGATCTTGCAATCAGCATATCGTGAGATCCTCCCCCCTCCCTCCCAGAACACCAAGAGGTGTAGACATGCCCTAGAAGTGAGCCTCATTGAAATTAATAGGACTGATTTCTGAGTAGACATGTTCAGGATTGCCAATATTTAACCCTGCCAAGAGAAGTAGATCGCTCACGGGTTTCATAGAGGCTCTGGAGATGTTCTGAAAATAGGCTACAGTTAAGGCTGTTCCCCACCCTTATCCAGTGATATGATGCCTGAAACTTCATCTGCGAGAAGGAGAGATGCATTATTACACTTTCCAATATTTGAATGTAACTGATTTTTGTGTAACATGGAGAGATATAAAGATATATATGCTTTAGGTTTTGCCAACATAAATAATGTGCCAGCAAAGTGAATGAAATATAGTGAACCAGCATCTGTTTCAGCAATTTGATTGACTGTTGCTTGCAAAGATATATGGCAAAATAAAAACAACTAGCTGGGGTGAGTTAGAATCTCCTCTAGCAAATGTTCCATTAAAATTCCTTTTTATTTCTGGATTTCTGTTCATTTCAGGAAGCAGGGAAAGAAAGAGGCTCTACTGAATGGGCCTGTGTTTTGGATTCAGTGCTGAAAGTGTAGTCTTTGGGGGAATAGCGTGAAAAATAGGATTGTAGCAAGATTATTTTTCTTTTTGTCAGTACATATCCTTTTGATTCCAAGAGCACTGGGCCTCTTGGACAAGGCTCAAGCAGGTGGGGACATGCTAGGTCAGATGCAGAAATAAAGCTACCTCTGTTTAGGCAAACTGAGAAAAGAGAAAGACTGGCCTCTCAACCAAGGCATAGGTGTGTGCAAGGGGTGTGCAGGGTGTGCCCAGGCATGCCCTAATATCTCAAGCAATAATGTCTCTCTGGCAGAAGCCATATTTCAAAGAAGCCAGGAAGAGGGCCCTTGAAGGCTAATATCAGCTCGTGAGACTCTCCTCTGGCCATTGTCAGTACAAAGCCCTGCCAATGCTGGGGCTTGAGGGGTGTCTCCTCATTCCCTCCCCCCTCATTTGCAATGGCCTTCCCCTGGTCAGCCAAGTTGAACACAGAGTAGAGCATCAGTATCTACAGTGTTTAATAAATAAATAAATATATTATAATATCCTTTATGATTGAGTATTCAATAAATGTTCACCTTTAAAAAATAAATAAATGAAATTCCCTGGGTTGAACATCCGAATGAAATGTGCTGCACACACCTATAACCCAAGGTTGTTCATTGGTTGAACAATAACTTATGGAGACCAAGGAGACCTTTTCTATCTGTCAAGGCTCCGCACACAATTTAGAACCCTGGTCTTCCTAGATTCTTAATTGTGCAGAAAGCCTACACAGAACACAGAAGGCTCCCCATTGAGGAAATCCACCCTCATAACATGAGGAGCTGGGTGGAGACACATGATCTCAGGAGTAGGGCTCAGGAGAAGCGTACAGCTGTACAGCTCTTTTTATCTGTGTTACCTCTTCATTCAAGAAATGCATGAAGATTGCTGCTGCCTGAGTCAGGGTCAGTCTTGGTAGAATCATAGGACATGTCTAGACCAGTGTTTATCCCTGGGATCATCCCTGTGCATCCACATGAAGCACAGGGGATCACAGAAGCAGGAAGGAATGATCCCTCCATTTCCCCGGGATAACTGTTACCACTTGTAGCCTGATCGTCCCGAGACCACAGGAGGTGTGTGGGCGCCCATCCTGGCTTTGTCCCACCTCCTCATGAGTAAACACAAGGTGGGAAACAGGCACAGGGCAAGGAGCTCTTCAAGTGCTCCGTGCCCATTAGGATTGGAGGGGGGGAAGCGGGATCTTTTCTTTGAGGGGTTTTTAAACTTACTTTTTCATTGGAGCACACGTGTGCTCATCTTCTGGAAGAAGAAGAAGAAGAAGAAGAAGAAGAAGAAGAAGAAGAAGAAGAAGAAGAAGAAGAAGAAGAAGAAGAAGAAGAGCACAACATCCCTCATTCCTCCCTGTATGTCCTGCTCGTATGTGGACAAAGGGGAGGATCTCTCAAGCAGAATATCACAAGATCCTCCCCCTCCTTCCCCTGGTCTAGACATGCCCATAGTTGCCTGGCTTTTGGTAGAATCACAGTCACCTGGATTTTGGTAGAAACTGGCCAGATCTACACCAAGCAGGATATGGCACTTTGAAAACATTTTGAAAATTGTACATGGAGTGTGTCTTGGGCCCTAACAGTTGGAGGGTAGCAGGAAGTTCCCAGAAATAAAGACGCAGACACCATAGCATTGGGGTAAAATTAGGGCTTCTTTATTTACACATGGAGATGCTCACTCCATGGACCTGTGTGTGAACGTGCTGGATAATAATTTATCTACAGGCTCTAGCCTGCCCCTCAGGGCGAGCACTCAGTTGAAAACAGGAGTCGGGTAACCTGACCCCACTTTCAACTACACTTGAGTGTTTGGTGAGACCTTTCCGCATCATCCCCACTCTGACTGCATAGTCGAGTAGATGGTGCCGGAGGGTCTCCAAAGGTAAACCATATCCTGGCACGCAAGCTGCAAAGCTCGTGAGGAGCAGGACCTCTGATCTGCCAATCACCATAAAAGTGCCATAGTGCTCACCATCCCTATTCTGCCTTCCCCTGATTCCTGCACAAACCCTACCATTAGATTGACCTATTTAACCACCCTTTCTAAAGATTGAGTCCAGTATGGAGTAGGCAAAAACCTGGTCATCACTGGATGCCAGGGAAAATTCCTACTCAGCCCTTCCTGCAAAGGAAGCAACTGGTTTTGTCCCACACTGGTTGAAGGGAGGCAGGGTGGGGGCCAAAATTGAAAGAGGCCGTCGCCACATGGGGGTGAGCCTTTATAGGCTGGCTCCACCCCGCCTCACGTGGACTGCGCATGTGCCTGGCACACGAGTAGTCCCTTTTCTTTATTTCTGCCTCCCCCCCTTCCCCGGCAACAGCCGCCTCTTGGCCAAACCGTTCCGAATGGGCATGAAGTGGACTGTTATAAACCATGTTAAAGCAGTAGTGTAGATCCTGCCTCAGAGGTGCCTGGATTTTGGAAGAATCACATTGTCCTGGGTTGTCAAACAGCAACAGCTTTGGGAAGGGGGGGGGCACACCAGCTGCTGAATCTGGGATCGTAGTGAGAAAGCTGGAAAAACCATGACAAACGCAGTCAGCGATATTCCTGAATAACTGAGGGGTCATCCCTAGATCACTGCAGGAGTAAGTGAACGTCATGTGGCATGGTAGGGATAACTTCGATATTATTCTGGAATAAATGGCTGGTGTAGATTAGGCCTGAGAGGCAAAATAGTGGGAAAGGAGCAGGACTTCTAGCACGCATGGCGACATGGGCTTTACACTAGTGTTTACATAATAGGCAGTGCACTGAAGCCTGATTTGTGTGTTACGTTTTTACTTTGTGTAGATAGAATACAGTATGACCCACACCATGTATGTAGTATGGTGTAAAGATTCATTTTGTTTAAGTGTATGCATCAGGAAGTCAGTGCACACTGTGGTTGCCCTAACTATGTGCTTGTAGCAAAATAAATTCTTGGCCACACTTCATACTGGCTAGATAGCTGTTTCAGATTATGCTGCGGGAGTCTAAAACCACAGTGTACTTAATGACAATGGCCATATAATATTTTCTCATGTAATGGCTTTTGTGGCCTATCATCTTGAAAATCCATCCCATTATATATTTTAAATCCTTTTCCTGGAAAATATCATTACAATTCTGCGAAGCATGAGTGCCTCCTTTGCCACAGACAGATTTGTGTATAAGACGTGGAGAAATGTTTGCATGTCGAAATGTTAAATCAGATAACCTTGCATGTTTTAGCTGTTTTAGCTTTGAAGTGGATGCTTTCTTCCTATCTTTCAGCATCACCTGACACCTGAAGGTCGTGCATATGCAGTACTGAAGTCTTTGAATAACGAGTCGAACTCTTGACATTTTTGTCATATTAGTTGCAGCTTACAAGGGTTGACCACTGACTTCTGAGTGAATATTGACGTCGGCAGATTATCATTTGGAAAACCAGGCAGTATGTCTGTACCATACATTTACCTTTTTATTTGCCCATACTGGTTAGGTGCTTTGTAGTGGAGGAAGAAAATACAGTTGCTTGGAATACTGTAACACCGAATCCAGTTAACCTCTTGATGTGGCATCCTTTGGCCATTGTTGTCAGTCTTATTGAAGCAGCAGATATCAGCACCAATTCGTGCTGCACCAAAATGTTCCACCTATTTGAAGGGAAGTGCATTTCAGCTCTGAATGAATGGGGGAATTTTTGGTGATTTTCCGAGGAGGTAGCAGTGTGATTTTAACAAACATAGACCATTTTTAACAGGTGGCAGAGGTGATACTCTTGGTGGCTAAAATGTAGCAGCCAATATTCTCCCCACCCCCAGAATTTCCCCTCTGTGCACATTAGCATCATGCAGAGGTAGGAAATGGTAGCCACCCCACACATGCACACACTGGTGGCCACTGAGAAGATTACTCTTCCATTACCACCATCAGTGCTGGTCCAAGACATTTTGCTGCTTAAAGCAAAGAACAGGATGGTGTGCCCTGCCACTCCATGTACAAAAGCCAACTGGATTCCTTTGCCACAGAAAGAGTCTATAGCCATAGTGACAGTGTAAATAATTGCTTGTGCCATTGTAGGCCACAGAAGAGCTTTTTTATATTCGTTATACTCTTATCTTACAGTGACATCTGATAAGCAAGAATTGTAAAGGGGAAGTAGTTGGCGGAGGGATTTATTTATTTTTATTTATCTTTATTTTTCAGTTTATCTGAGGATAACTTGAACTTCCATCTCAAAGCAAATACAGAGGTTGTGTCAGGGAGATAGATATATATATATATATATATATATATATATATATATATATATATATATAGTAACCTTGTCAATTTCTGTATCTTATGCTGAAGTTCAGATAGTTGTTATGCTTCTGTAACTTGGTATTTGAGAGGTAGAGACTGTATTTGTGTGGAAATAATAGTCCTTTTCTTTCCTTTTATCACTTTTCCAAGAACCATGAGCCTGGTCAGAAGTACAAATAATGCATCAAAAACCTGTTTTCTTAGAACTTCACAAAGCAGGCCGCTTCATTTGCTCTACTGCAGATAGAATGTGGGATCCCTATTTCACTTGCGATAGGGGCTAAGTTCAGAGAAATCCAGTTGAGTGTCGTTGATCTAAAAGCTGGCTCAATAAGATGAAAATAAGCCAAGAACCAGTAAATAATTGGATAGGAACTCTCATATATCCTCTGATTGCTACATCTGGATGACAGAAGCAGGGGAAAATTGTTGTGATAATAGAGTTTAGAGGCACTTGGTTACAGGATTTTGTTCTCAGAATATGAAAATTCTAAAAAAAAAATTGCAATCCTTCTGGGAACTTCTGATGTTCCCTTTTGCAAGGCCCATTCATTTCAATCGATCTTGTGCAGAAGACTCTCCTGGGCAACTGCAAGAATCAGCAGCTGACATTGGCCAATGCAACTACACGTATTGGTGCTTGGGACCTGGCTTGGGACCAGGATAGCTGAAGGATCACCAACCTCTACATCAGCCTGTCTGCATAATGTGATAATTGTTGGAAACTCTACTCTGGGCATCCTCACCAACTAAGGGCATGATGCTATGTATGTTTCAACAGAAAAAGTCCTACAACTCCCTGGCTGGGCCTTGGTGGGAGTTGTAGGACTTTTTCTGTCTAAATATTCATAGGATTGTGCCCTAAAGGTGCAGAAGGTGGCAATGGGGGAATAGGCCTTCACTGCAGTTGGAATGTTTTATGAAATGTTCTCTATGGGGGCACTTACCAGGGAACCATGTTGCTATTTTTTGGGTTGACAGGCAAATACATTTTTAATATTTTCCAAGGCCTTATAACCAATATTTAGCTCTAATTGGTTTTGAGCTGATTTTATTTGCTGCTGTGTGTGTGCTTAAAGAAAGCTGTTGTTTTATTTTATGATGTGATTGTCGTTAGTTATGATTTATGTGTAAGCCCCCTGGCTTTCAAAGGCAGGATGTAAATGTATTCATACATAAACTTCAGTGTTCTCTCTGTGTATTAAATCCACATTCCTTTCTGTAAGTATGTAATGAACCCAATAATCACAATAGAGGATAATGTCAGCTTGTGCAGATAGTTCTGCCATAGAGCTGTCCTTATCATCATGTCACGTCAAGATCCAGGTAGGGGGCACCTGAACTAGAAACGAAGAATCTGTTTGCTACTACACATATTGGTAATAACTGTTAAACTAGTGACCGCAGACTTCCTAACCTGGTGGCCTCCAGATGTGTTGGACTACAACTCCCATAATTCCTAGCTAGCACAGTCATTTGTCATGCTGGCTGGGAATTATGGGTGTCGTAGTCCAACACATCCGGTTGGAGAAGAGTATCATTTGTTTGATACTGTAACTCAGTACCATACACAAAGACCTTGAAAGTACCTGAGTTTCATTTTGTTTGGACAGGCTTTTGAGGAAGGGAGCTAGATATTTAGGGATTATACCCATTATCAAATAGTAATAGGACAGTGCTTTCCTAAATGAGGTGGGCAGTGCAGTCGTAGGCAGCCCATGGAAATTTGACTTGTCCATGACCCAACTGGCCAGTTCTTTCCTTTCATTGGGAAGTTACTTGTCCATTTATCTCTCTGGCCATATTTTCTCAAACATTGTTTTGTGACTCAAACCATTGTTTTGTGACTCAAACCATGTAGCGCTGCCCTCCCCCAGTCTTGGCTCCAGGTTTTGCAGGGCCCTTGGGTAAGACGTTCTAATTGGCTCTTCTCCCTCAGTGAGTCTACCTTCTTACCAGTATTGTCACCAGCTGCTGGTGATCCTCTTCCTCCTTGTCGCTACCACCTACTTGCTTTTGAGGCAGACAGCCAATGTGAAAACAGGTAGTGATATCTACTGCTGCTCCTTCACAACACCACTGTTTTCTGGGCCAGAGAGAAAATTGGGTGAACCAGCAAATTGCAATGGTGAAAAGCGGGAACAATCCCAGTGGTCAGTGAGTCCCTGGATGGTGGGGCCCTCAGTAGATGCCTTGCCATGCCAACCCTTGCTGCCAGGTCCTGATCTATGTAGGCCAGGTCCTGATCAAATACATTTAAGTCACACCCTCTTAGAGTACCTTACACAGAACAGAAGCAAATGGGAATTATTTGATTCATCCAAACTCATGCAATCATTGTCTCTGCATTGAGTTATTTTTGATCTGCTTCTTAGTCGCATCCCAGTGTTGCATTCACTGTCTGATGTTCCTGCTTAGAATGCAGGCCAACGCATCTAGGAGATCTGCCCATATGGTTTTGTAGTGGAACGCAAGCCAAAGAGCTGTTTACACCAGAATGCACACAACTCTATTAAGTTGCATTCATTTGTAGTGTCAGCAACCAAGCATCTGTCAGCTGAAGTATAAGATCCAGTTCTCTTAAACTGACATCAGCCTTTTGTACATTCTGGCTCACCATTCTTTATTCAGCAAATGAGTAATTATGTTTACACAGGGGGAGACATTTATGTGATAGCCACATGTATGTGCTTATACAAATATAAATTAAAACCACATAAAAGGATCCAATTTCAGGTGCAATGGATAGAATATGGACTTGATAAGGCCATCCAGGTTCCAAATTCTTGTTTAGCCATGAAGACCACTAGATTGCCACAATTTTCCTTCTTTCTCGATTGAATTGTTTCAACATTGCCCCTTCCTGAAACCAAGGTATGTGACTCTTATTAAAATATCAGAATTATATTTATTCCACATTTGTTTAAACCAGGCTGTTACAAGGGCGAGCTTAGCAGTAAAGCACATTCTTGCCATGCAAAACACCACCAACAAAAATACTCCTATTCCATCCCTGGCAACTTCAATCTTATGTAACAAGGCTGGGGAAAATCCCAGCCAAAAATCTTGAGAGAGCCAACACAAGTCAGAGAAGATAGTACCAAGCGAGATGAACCAATGGTTTTGCTCAGTTAACAAAATAGTTATTCAGATAGCACATAAACTAATTGATGGAATTCAAGGCCACAATATGTAAAAATGGTGACTAGCTAAGATAGCTCTAAAAGGCCATTAGACAAATTCATGGAGGAGGGGGTCTATAATTAGATATAAACAATTATATGTTTATTTGGTGATTCTATGTCTCTAAGATGAATTCCTCTTGCTGGGGGGAGTCTTCTGTGCTTATCTTTGTACTTAACTTTGAGCTATTGTCTCCATCCCCCACAAGATTTAGTTTAAAGCCCACTTGACCAGGTTGTCTGTGCTTTGGCCACTTGACTTTAATAAAAAAGCTTAGACTGAGGTGCCAGAAACTGAACCATCTGTGGAGCCAGTCATTCACCTGACGTATTCTACCCTCTCTCATCCTACAGCAGGGATGGGGAAGCTGTTGTCCTCCAGAAGTTGATACTATCTACAACAGCATTAGCAGATGGAACTCCTCTCCTGTGTGAACCTACACTACATTCATCATCCAGCTGCTGCTTCTAAGGGAGGCTTGAAAAAGTGGCAACAAAGGAGTGGGTATTCTCAGTGACTGCCCCACCACCACCACCAATTGCAAAACGATCTCGATGACGAGGCCCAACATTGTTATCTTTTTGGCACCAGGTTAAGACCTCCCTCTTCTCTCTGGCATTTGATAGCATGTGATAAGGTTTTTAATCAAGACCTGGATTTTTCTTATTGTTGATTGTTTAATATGGTTTTTAGACATATATGTGTCTCTAGCCATGCTGTCTCTTTCTATATTTGTATATAAATAGTTTTTGTAGTGTATTTTAAGGTTTGATTCTTTGTAAACCATCCATAGAGCTTTGGGAGCTGAGCAGTATAGAAGTGTAATAAATGAAATGAATTCAGATCATTGGCCATGCTGACCACTGATGGGAGTTGAAGATTTAACTGCCAGTCAGGAGTATTTGTATAAAGGGATAGCAGCTGGTGACAATGGTGGTGAGAAGATAGACTCATTGATCAAGGGGAGTCATTAAGGGTGTCTTGCCCAGATGCCCTCTAAAACCTGGAGCTTGCACTGACTAGAGGGCATCTTTCTGAGGGCCCTCTCAAATGTCCCTGGGAGCTGTAGAAATGCTATAATTTGTGACCAGACGAAACTCATTTCTTCCAGACAGAAGTGTTTCATTTCTTATGGCCTACTTTAAGATAGTGTGGGGTTCAAACTAATGGCATTTCTTCCAGTGTGATCCTGGAGTAATTACGGAAGTCATCCATCTCTTGCTATGGACAATCTCTACCATTATTGGTCAGTGATTGGCAAACTATGTATATCTATTGATTCAGGCATTTAAGATCTGTTGTTGTTTTTTAATTATCAGAATTTCCCATTTTATTTAGTTAGGAGAAAGTGCTGCTTACATGATTAAATACCTCACCTCTATTGAGATATTGTAATTGGTTGATTAATGTATGCATCAATCCATTAAAATCGAGACAGTTAATGAGCTATGATTGACATCTATAATTATTACCAAAGCAATAACTAAATGACACCCAACTCTGCTCTAAAGGGTATTTTGGTGAAAGGCAGGGATTTATTTGATTTACATGCATGCACACCCACAATAATCTGATTTATACTAAGTTTAGCCTTCTGCTTTTCATGTTTCTGTAGAGAAACTGTTTTTCTCCCTCTCTCATAATACCATGAAGCTGAATGCTGGGAACTTCAGGAGAGATAAAGGGAAGTAGTTCTTCACACAGCACATAGCTAAACTCTGGAATTTGCTAACAAAAGATCATAGAATCATAGAATCATAGAATAGCAGAGTTGGAAGGGGCCTACAAGGCCATCGAGTCCAACCCCCTCTCAATGCAGGAATCCACCCTAAAGCATCCCTGACAGATGCTTGTCCAGCTGCCTCTTGAATGCCTCTAGTGTGGGAGAGCACACAACCTCCCTAGGTAACTGATTCCATTGTCATACTGCTCTAACAGTCAGGAAGTTTTTCCTGATGTCCAGCTGGTATCTGGCTTCCTTTAACTTGAGCCCGTTATTCCGTGTCCTGCACTCTGGGAGGATCGAGAAGAGATCCTGGCCCTCCTCTGTGTGACAACCTTTTAAGTATTTGAAGAGTGCTATCATGTAGTGATGGCCACCAGTTTAGATGGATTTAAAGGGTGATTGGACAAATTCATGGAGTATAAGGCTCTCAATGACCACTAGTACTAATTTCTATATGTTGTGTCAGTACCAGGGGCAGTTTGCCTATGTACATCAGTTGCTGGGGAATGAGAGGGTGCTCTTGCACTCATTACATGTTCCCCACATGGATCCCAATACCAGATTAATTTCTCCTAGAAAATGTACCTTCCCACTCTTGAAGAACACATATTACAAATAAAAAAGATTAATGGTGGGCAGACCCCACCCCTTGAGAAAGTTCACATATCTCACAATCCCTTCAATTAATTCACTTTTGGCCCCTGAGCAAAAAACTCAAAAATTGCATCAAAATTTCCTAGTAGGCAAAATTTGGTGATAGTTAGACATTACCCTTGAAAAATTCTTTGGAAGTATCCGTTCCAAATAATTTAAGCTGATGTCTAAACATCTAGAAATATGGAGAGATCCTTTTAGATAGGAATGCAGGAAAACTGGGGAATGTTGTTAGATCATTTATTTATTTTTACATGCTTGCTTAAATTTCCTGTAGTTGTTTCTCCTGAGTAGGCTGTATAAATACACCTTAAATTTTGCTTTAGCCAAAAATGAGTTGGATGTCATCTAGTTGGAGGTAGAAAAATGGATTCTGTTAACTTCCCTCAAAACCTCTACAGAGGTTTTGCCTGAGAAGGACCCTCTAAATATAAGTCAAATGTTGTCCTAGATGAATTTAGTAACAAGTATTTGCACAGCTCTGAGATGCATAAGAACGTCCCTGTGAGGTGATCACAATATAACCTTCTTGACATCCATTTGCTTCACTGAAACTACAACCACAGCTACTTAACACATGGTTATGTGCCCCCTCCATCTTCTCTATCACTAAAGTCAATCTGACACCACTTCTTTGGTCAGTGTCACTCTGTTCTCAGGAACATTCCAAGGAGATTATGTCACTCCAGGATTTAGGAAAATGCTTTATGATGAGCCAGATCATTGGTCCATCTAGCTCCGCAATGTCTACACTGACTGGCAGAAGCATTCCAGAGTTCCAAAGAAGGTTTCCCGCTCCCCCAGCCCTACCTGGAGATGCCAACATTTAACCTGAGGCCTTCTGCATGCAAAGTATGTGCTCTGCCACTGCCCTTCTCCATTCATATGCTCCCTATACTTCTAAATTCAGATTACAGACAAAGGGCCAGATTTAAGGGGAAGTGACCCAGGCAATGACCTCTGGTGCCAAGCTTGGAGAGGGAGCAGCTGCCACATATCTATTTAACAATCCACTCAGCAGTTAAAACAAAAGGTATAAATAGGTTATCTGCATTTATAGAGCTGGAAAAACTAACCTGTGTGTCCAGCATTGAATTAAATTAATTTGTTCATTTGTTGTTGTTGATGATGATAATGATGATGATGGTAAATATTATTTTGTCAGGGGAAATTGCATATTTTATGACAGGGGTGTTGTTCATATACTGACACATATTGTGGACTGGACTAAAAATGCAATTAGAGAAAACTTTATAAAAGTTGAACAAATGGGGGACAGGGTGTTCCAAAACATTTCTCACCCGGAACTTAATTTTTGATATAGGGTTAGCACTGGTCAGACACATGACAGAAGTTTCAGAGAACAAGGCTTTCATATCTTTCTTTCTTTTTAGATTATCCTACCTCATGAAGGTCAGGGCACTGTATACGTACAGTCGCCACCTAAACAACATGGCCAGATGAATCCACTGAAGGTGATTGGAGGTTTTTCACCAGCACACCTGGATTTTGCCCTCTGACAGTGCGATCCTATGAATGTGTATTCCGAGCTAAATCCCACTGGGTCCAGTAGGACTCACTTCCAGTTCCATGTGTATAGGAGTGCAGCATTTATATACAAACCTGTGGAGAACATCTCAAGACTTTCCCACTTAGCTCCAGCTCTTCCTCTGTATAAACTCTGCTGCAGCCAAAGTGTCTCTCTGTCTCCCCCAGAGCAAACCAAGAAGAGCTGGAAGCACCGTTTGAGTGCCTCAGTCATTCCTCAGGGACTTGCTTGACCTTGTTTAGTGGCTCCTTAATGAGGCTACTGATAAAAATTTCAGCATGACCTTCTCAAGTATGACAGGACTCGGCTCCTAACAGCTTCTTCGGCTAGCGAACAGCATATCGCTGATTCTCCACTGTGCGTTCTTGACTGTGTTCATTGTGGCTTCTGTCCCCTCTCAGTGCCCTGCCTAACTAACCTTGAGAAAAGTAATTATGCACTCACTATTGATTAGCAGGGATCCATATTTAATTATGTGTAACATGTTCCACTCCCGAAGTTTTAGCTCCTTGTTCTGCGGCGCATGGCAAGTCAGATTGCTGTGTGCTTTCAGCCATTGCAGTAATGATCTTCACAGCCTTGCACATTTTCCCTTTTCTTTGAGCAGTACCAGGAAAAGACTTCTCTCTACTTTCTCGAAAAAAAAGACACGCTTATCTTTTTGGTATGTAAACTAAGCCAGTTTTTCTTGCTTGCTGCTGCTCTTTCTTTCTTTCTTTCTTTCTTTCTTTCTTTCTTTCTTTCTTTCTTTCTTCCTTCCTTCCTTCCTTCCTTCCTTCCTTCCTTCCTTCCTCTGTCTGTATTTCTTTTGGGGGGGTTTCTTTCTCTCTTATGGGAAACTCTTTTGACACCTTTGTTATGTACCATCAGAGGTACACAATCACACAGGCCACAGTTAGAATGGATTTCAATTAAGGATGCAGATTATGCTATCAGATACATGCTATAATATCCCACACTTCTAGTACTGCACAATAGAGACCCTTTTTATTAATTCTGATGAATTTTCTATGCCTATAAGATCAATATTTAAGAAAAGGTGAAATTGAAAAGGTTGGCATTTTGGGATATTTCAATATATTTCTAACTCCCCCCCTCCCCCTCCTTCTTTTGAAAAGAAGCCCTGGATAATTTTTTTATAAAGAATTTGCTAATTACAGATGGGTAATGGTGTGAGTATACTAGTAACCAAACAGATATTTGGTTAATAGCTCAGATTTGGGTCAAATCACACCATAATTTATCATAAAAGTGAAACAAGGGATTTGCATTTTATATCTATTTTAAGTGTGGGTTTAAAAAGGGGGGGGACTTCCAGTATGAACTTTGTTGTGAAAACTCAGAATCTTTATTTTCTAGACACCATACTTCATTTTGAATAAGATACGTTTGTTTCAGCTAAATTGAAGGGACTGCTAATTTCTACAACATATGCAGACAAACCATAATTAAATTTACTGAATGTTAACCCTCCTGATATGATGAATATTCTCAGCCTGATATATAATAACTTTTTGTATAGCCTAAAGTTTTTCTTTAGTATTAAAGTCACATGTAATATTAATGATAATCCCAGAAAGGGATACGTCTATTCCTTAATTACACAATTTGAAAATTGCAAAGCAGTCTTAACTTTCAGGTTAAAATGCAGATTGATGTAGTGATGTCCCAGTAGTTTTTCCATTTCAGCATTTTTAGATAAGCTACTGAACTGAAAAGTTGAGAAACATTGCTCATGATTGAGCTAGGAATGAATGAGACACCCATTTGTACATAAAAGTAGAATAATTCCTGTCAAGTGATAAGAGCAAAGAATCATTCTCTGGTGATGTTGAACAGAAAAATGCAGCATAGTATTATCCATAAAGCTATCCTATCTTACTCTCTGAAACAAAGGATTTCCTTCAGACTCCTGAATTATCCAAAAGGAAAACATTTTTGATAGCATGAAACAAAACACACACACAAACTCCAATCTCTTTTCTCAGAACAGTACTTTTCACAATCTTGGAATGGTAGAAATAAATGCATAATAATAAGGTGAGACACACATTAATGAATTAGCATGTTTAATGTAATAATTACAGATTATAAATGAGATTTTTAATTAGATTTTTATTGGACCTATTCTTTATTAGAGGATGTTCAGCATATGTGAAAATGCTGTAAATATATATCAGTATGTATCTCTTGTATTATTTTAACCAAGATCCCTCCTCCTCTGCTAAGAGTAGTGTGTGTATGGAATTAGAATCGTGAGAAAGTCGTGGATGTCTCATCAGAATCATTTCATGATAACACATTCACCTTTTTTCTAACTGACTCTGGTAGAATTCATTTCACTAATTTGCATGCAACTCTAGAGGAAAATAGAAGAGAAGTTCTTGACTGGTGCTCTAAGATAAAGTACTGATTCTGGTTGGCACCAAACAGAGGAAGATTTCCTGGTCTTATCATGCTAGACTAGCCTTCTCCAACCTGATGCTTTCAAGAATTATTGGACTACAACTCCAATCCTGCCCAGCCAGCATGGCTGCCCTGGACACAAAGAAAGGACCTAAATGTTTCAAATGAGATAATCAGGACAAACAGTTGATTCCCATCTGTTCTCAAACTGGCCACCATTCCCAAGAACACCCCCCCTTTTTAATGCACCTCATATATTTCCAGCCACAGAAGTTTATAAATGGGTAAAGAGCTCTTTAATAGGGGTGTGCAAAGTGGGTCTTCTCTGACTCAAAATTTGATCTCTGCCTCAATTTCGGATCACCCCCACCCTCTCTCGCCATCATCAAATTACCCGTCGAAGAACCATTCAGAATTCAGGTAATCAGTTTTAATAGAAATGCTTACAGCTTCAGCATTTTTAAAGTTAAAGTAATAACACTTGGCACAGTGATAGGTCATAAGGAGGGCTTTAGCACCACCACATTTCGATCAGATCAGTTCATTTTTTTGATTTTTTCGGGATTTTTAAATGGAAATTAACAAAAATGGTTACATCTGCGTAATTTTTATAGTTAAAGTGATGAAACATGGCAAGGTGATAGCCTTGGAGGGCTTTAGCCATACCATGTTTGATTCAGATCCATTCATGCCTTGATTTTTTAGGATTTTTTTTTAAAATCCCCACTGCAGCCTTCTCCAACCTGGTGCCCTCCAGATCTATTGGACGGAGCTCATCCCCATGCACCCAGCCACTGAAATAAAGAGCCTGCCTGTGCCTGACTCAGATGTAGAAGCTCTCTCACTCACCATGCCAGCCAGCAGCCCAGCAGCACTTTCACACTGTGGAAATGTGGATGATTGACTTCTATGAGTCTGAGCAGAAATGCACTCCCTTTCTTCCTCCCACCCCCCCCCCCCCCGATGACCAGAATCAGCAGCCAGATAGTGTGTCCCACTCCCCCAAACACTGTGATTGGAGGAGAAAATGGTCAGGGACAGCGCTGTGACTATTCCTATTTACTTAGCCACAGAAGTCAATATCAAAGCTACTCCTCACCCCACTCAGCATCTTCCATATTCAGTTTACACACACACAGAGAGAGAGAGGGGGGGGGGGAAGGATAATTTCAGAGACTTTAGAAGCTCCGAATGGGCACGTCTCCGCTCTGATATTAATCGATGGATTTGGAAGCGGCCAATCTCTGCTCTAGAAGTTTGAATGCTCTACAGATGGTAGCGTTTGCCAGATATTTCTGGGGCGGAGTGCACACCTCTACTCTTTAACCCCACCCCTCCTCAGTATAAAGTGAAACAAAGATGCCACCAGACTGCTCTCCATATTATCTGTGCTGAGCAGAAACAGAAGTTTCTGCTCAGAAACATGGACATTTTGGACTACACCTCCCAGTGTTCCTGACCATTGACCAGGCTGGCTGGGACTGATAGGAGTTAAAGTAGGAGAGGTCCGCCTGGTGCCTACACTGTACTGTTTTCATTGCCAGCTGAAGAGCATTTTATTCTCTCAGTATTTTAACACTTAATTTTAACTTAAATTTAAATTTTACTGTTCTAACTCTGTATTTTAATCTTATATCAATTTTGCTGTGTGGTTTTATCCTGGTTGTGCTTTTTATACTGTATTTTCTATCTGTGTTTTTAACCTGTTGGTTGTTTTATTATGGTTTTAATTTTTGTGAATCACCCAGTTCACAAAAATTTTTGTGAACCAAATGTAATAAATAAATAAAGTCCAAAACCTTTGGAGACCACCAAGTTGGAGAAGGTTGTTATCATCAGACCATGCATCCATTGAGCTTAGTCTTGTTTAGACAGACTAGAAGTTGCTCTCCTAGGGTTAAAACAAGCATCTTTCCTGGCCCTACCTGAAGATGCCAGCACTGAACCTAGGACCTTTTGCACACAAAGCGTATGATCTACCATTGAGCTTCAACCCTTTGCCATCACTTCTGAGCAAGACATTGATGTTGGCAAGTGAGATTTTAACCCTTCTCCTTCCCACTGTGAGCAGCAACAGAAGTTTCTCCCAGAATCTACTGATTCCCATTGCACACAGGAGTCAGCCTATGCCTTAATTCATGCAGAAGTGAGTCATTAGGCAGAGCCAATGTTGCTGGCCTTAGCCATTGCTTGATAGAAACTATGGTCACTATGGCTGATTTTCCAAACAAGCATCATAGTATTGGGATTGTTGAAGTATGGCCACACAGCATAACACAAGCAAGTAAGCCACCATCTCACTTTACATTCACAAGGGGTCCAGTGAAATCATTCTGAATGGTGAATGAATTGACTTGTTGGCTAAAAATTTACAGGGTGAATTGGCTAAAAGTCTTTCATAATTGAATAACTTTCCATAATATATGCCTTATCATTTGACATGAAATGTTAACAATACACATCGGCTATCAATCCTATGGAAAGGGAAATAATAATTTCTCTGTGTTGTACACCATCTGACACACTGTAGGTTGGATCCAGGCTTAGTCATCAACCCACTGAAATTAATGGGACTTAAGTTAATCATAACTAACTGAAGTTAATCATAAGTAACTAATGCACCTTCACTAAGTATGATTAAGGCCTAATCTACACCAAGCAGGATATTGCACTATGAAAGCAGTATTTAAAAGGCAGGAGCCACACTACTGCTTTATTTATTTATTTATTTATTTATTTATTTATTTATTGCATTTTTATACTGCCCAATAGCCAAAGCTCTCTGGGCGGTTCACAAAAATTAATACCACTTTATAGCGGTATTGAAGTGCACTGACAACTGTTGGAGCCCTTTGACACAAACCACATACCACTTTCATGGTGCTATATCCTGCTTGGTGTGGCTCCTACCTTTTATATACCAATTACATGCCACTTTCGTACTGCAATATCCTGCTTGGAGGAGATGAGGCCTAAATCTAGATCCAGCCCAAAGATTTTTTAAAAATTATTAAATAATAACAGGGAGGCAAGGGACCATAATACAGGGGTAAGACATACTGTATGATTTGTGCACATAAGAAGTTTTGGCCAACAAATCCCATCAGCCCTAGACAGCATAGTCAATGGTGGGGGGAGACAAACATTGTAGACTAAAACATCTGGAGGACCACAAATTACCCACCATTGATTTAGAGGATTTCCTTAAAGATCCATTAAAGGCCAAAAATAGACATTAATTTGAGTCCATATCTAGAAGCTATGACTTCTCTTTTTTGGTTTTTACTCTAAAATGTAAATGTGCCCTAAACATAGAACAGGGATAAAGCCATGACAGAAAGCCACCATGCTTCATGGATTTTAAATCATCTCATGTGCAGTCTGTTCACCTTCGTCATTAGCACAGTCAGAGGAGTTTTGCACATCACTGCCAAGCAACACATTGATACTAAGATACCAGAAACATTAAAAAACTGTGACTCCATACCATCTTTCCTAGGAGTAAGCTTCATTTAACTCATTTAGCTTTACAGCTGAGTAAAACTATACATAAGAGTATATTGTGAATTACTGCAACTTCAAGCCTTTTAGGTGGGTTAGACTGAGAGTCAGGGCCTGACCCAAAGTCATCCAGTGAGCTTCACGGGATTTGAACCTGGGTCTCCTAGTCCAATACTGTAACCATGACACCACACTAGCTTTCCCTGTTCTAATTCATATAAGGCAGTTTCATATGTTTAAGACTAACAATGAAAATAGTGCGCAGAGAGGAAATGTTTAATCCCTTTTCCCCTTCACCAATCATAATCTCTCCCTCAACTGCTGTTTGTCCAATGAGGGTAAATATGTTTTCTCCTTTCCTGCAGGACAAAGGACAAATCAGGGTGGGGTGATTTTTTTGGAGAAAATGTGCAGGGAAAATGATTAACCAGTAATAGTGCTTTCCTCTGCCAGTGCTTCAAACAAATTGGTTTTCCAGACAAGCACTTTCTGCTCCATTTCAGCTACAAATAAACAAATTAATCATGAATTTCCCCCAAAAAAATTGAAGCTTGGTCCTTTAAAATAATGTCCTTTAATAAGGAACAAAAACAAACCAACTTCTAAAATATTCTGATGGCTTATAACTGACTTTTCATATTGCCCTATTTTACAGAATACCGCCCTCCAATTTGGAGAGCTGGCAGAGGACAGTTCTCTATTTTAAGGTGTACTCTGTTTGATGGGATTTCCAATCCAAGTCTGGTTTAAAGCCAAAGAACCATTGAAGTTGCCCATCAACATGTAGCACCTGGACAGTAGACTGAGCAGACACATAGAGCTGGTTCACATGATCACCATAGCCCACCTTGGCTTATTTTAGCTACTGTGGGTTGTAGCTAAAAATGTAGTTGCCATTTTGAATATTCAGTTCCCAGTGAGGGATTGTCATGGTTTACCATGACACCTAAAGTTGGGTGACAGGGGTTGTTAGAGGGGGAAACAACTCTTACATAACCCTCCAACAAGCCATGGGTTATGTGCAGGTTGTTTTACATCCCCTTCTCAACAACCCCTTCCACCCAGGTTTGGATTTAAACCAAAGTGGGTTGCAGTGTATGCCTGTGGACAGTGATCATGCAAATCTGATCATGCATGTCATCTGGTCACAGAATTCCCTACTACGGTGGGATACTTCACATGTCTATTTAAATTCTAGTTTTTCTTTCTACATTTTATATGCATATGCAAATGTTATGCAAATTGGTGTCATCTTTTGTCCTATTTTGGGTGATACAATTCTTTTTTGGCAATGTCTAAGTGGCCACCTTTGCTATATTATTATTATTGTTGTTGTTGTTGTTGTTGTTGTTGTTGTATCCACATTGGCCTTAGCAAAACTATTCCATTTCTAATCTTGTTTATCGTAGTCATCTATTTGGGGGGGAAGGGGAAGAGTATCAAACATGACACCAAAAAGGTACGTGCCCTGCTTATGGAAGATTGTGAATGGGATTATTCTGTTGCTATTGAAGTTCAGGATGAATATTAACATACTCAAACAGCTTGTGTTTCTTGGACCAGAAAATATGCTAGGCTGACTTCACAGAAGTTTGCATTTATAGTATTATATCTACAATAAGGGAGAGCTTTCCAGCTTTTCAGCCTTGTTCAGTTGGGAATTTTTATAGGAAGGTGGCAAAGATGTGAGATCTTTAAACCCCAAGATCTTTAAAAGTTCCCAAATGCCTAGGTGACAAAATGGAAGCATTGCTGCTGACAATGTTGTATCTCTATGGAATGGCCCATGGAGAGATTCACACAGGTTTGTATCATTTTGTTCAAATGTTTGTTTCTTTGTATTATTTTGTATTCCACCTTTCTACCAAATTGTGCTCAACATAGCTAACAACAGTAAAATATAAAATTACAACCAAATCATCATCATAATGGGTAAAATGTCAATAAAAACACCAGCCATTTGACCAAATTGCAATATTTTCCAGTAGCCAGAGAAAGACAGCTTATAAGACCAAAGGCCTGCCAAAAAGAAAAACATCTTTGAGAGAAGAGACTACATGGACCTCTCATCAAACAGAAAGATCTTCCAAAGATCACTCTTGAAGGACTCTGGTGTTGCAGTGGTAGTTTTACTGCATTTTATTGTGTATTTGAAATTTAAGAGTTATGATTTTAATGGTGTTTGGATGTCATATTGTTTTATGTGGGTTCTTAGTCACCTGGGCTCCTTGTGAGGAAGGATGGGATATTAATATATAAATAAAAGAAAAAATCATGAGAATATAAGAAAAGCCATGCTGGATCAGACCAAGGGTCCATCTAGTCCAGGGGCCGATCTACACCAAGCAGGATATAACACTTTAAAAATGGTATGAAAACGGTATATGTAATGTGTCCTGGGCCTGAACAGTTGTCATAACCATTATAAACCTTTATAAGCAGTAGTGTAGATCCTGCCCAGCATTCAATTCACACAGTAGCCAAGCAGCTGCCCATGGGAAACCCATAAGGAGGACATGAGTACAACATAACCCTCCTTTCCTTGTTCCCCAGCAACTGGTGTACATAGGCCTACTGCCTCTGATACTGGAGGTAGCATATAGCCATCAGGACTAGTAGGCATTCATAGCCTTCACCTCCAGGGATTTGTCTAATCCAGTCGATGTACACAACGCAGTCACACTTATTAATATGCTCATAGTGATAGGCATTTATTTAATTATCCACAGACATATTTAGACATGAATAGGAGTTGAAAGAAAAATGTTGATAAAAAATGACCTATTGTGCTTTGTGGGAGAATATGTATATATTCGGAGAAATTACAGGGAATTGTGTACATTCCCGATGAGGACATTGTCCAGGCAAGAAGCATAACCTCTAATCCTGTGAATGTTCATAGTCTCCTACTGGAAAATATGCATCGTGACTGACATAGGTGTGAAATATCCTAACTAGAAATTATGCTATGAACTCCTTTGGCACTTGGCAGGCACATGCCTACCCTTGCTGCTGGCCCTGGTGGTATCATAGAATCATAGAATGGTAGAGTTAGAAGGGGCCTATAAGGCCATCGAGTCCAACCCCCTGCTCAATGCAGGAATCCACCTCAAAACATACCTGACAGATGGCTGTCCAGTTGCCTCTTGAATGCCTCTAGTGTGAGAGAGCCCACAACCTCCCTAGGTAATTGGTTCCATTGTCATACTGCTCTAACAGTCAGGAAGTTTTTCCTGATGTCCATCCAGAATGCTGCACTCTACATTTCTTCATATATGTGTGAATGGTTGCTGTTCACTCGTATGGGAAAAATAAAATGCTGCCCTCTGTGTACAGGGCTGCAGCCAGAAGGAAATATTATCCACCATGTGTAGGATAGGGGTGGGCAACTTCTATGGCTCCATAAACAGCACCAGGGAGCACAGCCCTGCCCTCCTGCCATTGCACAACCTTGATGTAACAGGAAGTGCTTTCTTATTGCACACAGAATGGACAATTGGCTCTCTCCTGCCATTTTGGTGAGAGGAAAAACTGACATCCTCCAATGCTGCAAAAAAGATGTGCTATCTTGTGTCCAGAAGTGCACTCTACCTTTCAGAGTTATATACAAGCCTTTCCCTGTACCTATCATATTAATGGGCATTTTGTTAGATGTATATTTCTCACATTAAATTATGCATTTAATGCATAATTGCAAAGTGCATGCTAATTACGATAAACTTCAAGACCTAGATTTTGCATCCGTGTGTGCATTTCAATTCCCTAAGAATCTTATTTTTACAAATTACCTAAATTGAATGTGCAGATACATTTTTTAGATAGTATATTTTATTGGTGATAGCCCAGGCTGCAACAACAATGACATGCAAATACACAAAAATGCCTTCCAACAGTAAATTGTTAATGCACAGCACCTTATTACTGCTTCTGTAATACATAAGAAAATTCTCCTAAGTGCCTAAATGGGTAGCTATTTTGCTAAGTCTTAAAGTACATTTCATAGAATTTATGTGTATCTAGCTTATTAATATTGCTTGCTGGCATAGCATAAATAATACTAAGTTCAAATTGACCACTTCTACCCCATTTGTTATTATCATTTCTATCGCAATATAAGGACATCACTTTCCAGTAGCTTGGCTATATGCAGTATACCTACTAGAAGAGCAATTGTGTTCTCTTTATGTTTCTCAACCCTGAGCCAGATAATGTTGCCAGTCAGATAAATACTTTTAATAAGAAAGGACTAGGCTGGGGCAGGGGAGGAAAAGGGGAAAGAAAGAAAGAAAGAAAGAAAGAAAGAAAGAAAGAAAGAAAGAAAGAAAGAAAGAAAGAAAGGCAGGAAGAGATGTAGGGCTCATCTACACCAAGTAGATACTCTACTATAAAAGCACCATATAAAAGCCAGGAGCCAGACTACTGCTTTATAGTGGTATTGAAGTGCACTGAAAACTGTTTGGGCCCATTGACACATACCATCGTTTTCATACCGCTTTCATAGTGCTATATCTTGTTTGGTGTAGGTGTGTCAATGGGCCCCAACAGTTGTCAGTGCACTTCATTCCCACTATAAAGCAGTAGTGTAGATCCTGCAGTGCACTTCAATCTCACTATAAAGCAGTAGTGTGGCTCCTGCCTTTTATATACCGCTTTCATATCACTTTCATAGTGGAATATCCTGCTTAGTGTAGATGAGCCCGATGTCTTCATCAATGACATTTGCCCTAATTTAAGAATATGTTGGTAGTACTATTCATTTCCTTCTGCTTTTAAACATGCTACAGTCTCTCCCATTCTCAAAAAACCCACTCTTGATCGGCTATCTCTGTCTAACTACCGACCTGTCTCTCTGTTGCCTCTTGTCTCAAAGATCCTGGAACATGTGGTCTACTCTCGTTGTCTTGACTTTCTCTCTAGTAACTCTGCTCTGGATCCCTTTCAATCTGGATTCCGTCCTTTGCATTCCACTGAAACAGCCCTTACCAAGATCACAATGATCTTCTTACTGCCAAGTCTAAAGGCCATTATTCCGTTCTTATTCTCCTTGATCTAACTGCAGCCTTTGACACGGTTGATCACAATCTTCTCTTAGATTCCCTCCATGACCTTGGACTCTGTGGCTCTGTCTATAACTGGTTCGCCTCCTATCTAGAGGGTCGCTCTTTCAGCGTGTCGGCTAACGGCAGCTCGTCCTCCTCTTTTCCCCTTTCAGTAGGGGTTCCGCAAGGCTCGGTGCTTGGCCCGTTGTTGTTTTCTTTATACATGCTGCCCTTGGGTAAGCTTATTCAATCTCATGGCCTCCAATATCACCTGTATGCCGATGATACACAATTATATCTCTCATCTCCGGAACTTTCTCCTGATGTTCACGATCGTATCTCGGCATGTCTTTCAGATATCTCAGCTTGGCTGCTTCATCGTCATTTGAAACTTAATATGGCAAAAACTGAACTGCTTGTTTTTCCTCCTAAACCTTCTCCTCACCTCTCATTCTCTCTTACTGTCAACGATGTCATGCTTACTCCAGTCAAAGAAGCTCGTAGTCTTGGCTTTATATTTGATTCCTCGCTCTCCTTTATTCCTCATATTGAGGCAGTAGCTAAATCCTGTCATTTCTTCCTGTATAATATTGCCAGGATTCGACCATTTTTGTCTGTCTCTTCTGCCAAGACTCTCGTTCACGCACTGGTTATCTCTCGGTTGGACTACTGCAACCTTCTTCTCTCTGGCCTTCCTTCATCTCACATCAGTCCGCTGGTCTCTGTCCACCACTCTGCCGCCAAGATCACCTTCTTGGCCCGCCGCTCTGACCATGTCACTCCACTTCTGAAATCTCTTCATTGGCTTCCAATTCACTCCAGAATCTAATATAAACTTCTCCTGTTGACCTTCAAAGCTTTTCACGGTCTAGCTCCTGCCTATCTCTCCTCTCTCATCTCACACTATTGCCCCGCTCGTGCTCTCCGCTCCTCTGATGCCATGCTTCTCGCCTGCCCAAGGGCCTCTACTTCCCTTACTCGGCTTTGTCCTTTTTCTTCTGCTGCCCCTTACGCCTGGAAAGCTCTTCCAGAACACTTGAGAACTACAAACTCTATCGCAGCTTTTAAAACTCAGCTAAAAAATTTTCTTTTCCCTATAGCTTTTAAATATTGAGTTTGTTCTGACCCTATACTGTCAGCTTCACCCTACCCGTGCCTGTTGACACTTCCCTGTGCCTGTTTGCATTCTCTTTCCCTCCTTATTGTTTACTACAACTTTATTAGATTGTAAGCCTATGCAGCAGGGTCTTGCTATTTACTGTGTAATCTGTACAGTACCATGTACATTGATGGTGCTAAATAAATAAATAATAATAATAATAATAATAATAATAATAATAATAATAATAATAATAATACTATTATGCTAGCCTCCTTGTCTGCTATCAAATGCTATATGCATCCATGGGAGGCTGAAGAAATAACATCTGGTAAGCACAATTGTTTTGGATTTGATGGAACTTTCAAGGGCCATTCTGTCTTGCAGAATCGTAGCATGGGGTGTAAGCAGTAGGAACAAGACCACAGCCTATGCAGGTAAATCAAATGCTAAAGCTGACTTACTGTGCTGCTTGCAATCTGATATCCTGTTTGGTGGCCATCCTCTAGCCACTTGAGACAGTTCACACTCTGCTAAGCTGACGATAATGAGACATGTCTAATAAGCCTGTCATTTTGTGCTACCCTATCAGTGGGGAGAGACAAGGAAAACAAATAACGATAATCCTTTTACAAGGATCTGTGTCCTAATAACGACGTTGGAAAGGTACAGAGCAGTCAAACTTTGTTACTTACTCAGCAACTCTCTTGGCCAACCAGAGTCAGATAGGAACTGATATGATTTCCCAGTCCTTTGGGGAAAGCTGTTTGAAAGCCTTAATAAGGATGATCAGTGCTGGCTCTAGTGTTTGTTTGTTTTAGGGACCATGGGAGAGACACTTTTAACGGGCCCCTCCCTCAGGGGTTCTGCCTTCTAGCCATCATTATCAACAGCTGCTTTTGTGCCTCCTCCTCTTTATAATCATTACTACCACTTCCCTGCTTGATGGGTGAAGAGCTAATGAGCAAATAGGGGCAGATCCACACACAGGATTCGGGACGCCCTGAAGGCGCTTTAGGGCGCCCTGAAATCGATGATGTAAACCCTACCTTAACCGTTCCAAGAAGAGGCGGAGGCGGAGGAGGAGGAGGAGGAGGAGGAGGCCCCTCGCAAGGACGGGATGAAGAGTTGCCGCAATATATTCCTTCAACACTGTGAGATCACAAGGCAATGTGAACATTACATAAATCTCTGCTTGAGCACCTACTGGACTCCTTCACCCTCTTTCAAAGAGAGAAAGATGCAAAATGTATTGTAATGAGATATATGCCCTGAAGCCTGAGATGTCAAAATGAATGTTAGTGTCTGCAAAATCTACTAGTTCTAGAGTACAGGGTGCACTTTTACTGTTCCAAGAAAATTAAATGAAACTTCGTAAAATGCCTTGATTGTACAGATATGAGCTTCATCCCATGAAACAATTTGGGATAAGAAATTCCAAATGTTGATAATTATGGCCACTCTTAACCTTGGACAGGGTGAGGTACTTCATCTCTGAAAACAGATTCTAGGTTGCTCTTAAAGGACAGCAAATTGTCAATGACTTGGTGTTGGATCCAGATTAGTAGTCATACTTAGAGTGGGCCCCTTGAAATCCAATGAGATGTAAGTTAATCATCCGATACAGTGTGGTGTAGTGGTTAGAGTGTTGGACGGGTAGTTGGGAGATCCAGGTTCTAGTCCTCACTTGGCCATGGAAGCTCACTGTGCCAGTCACAGACTCTCAGTCCAACCTACTTCACAGTATTGTTGTTGTGAGGATAAAATAGGAGGAGGATTATGTACATTGCCTTGGGTTCTTTAAGGAGAAAAAAGGCAGCATATAAATGTAATAAATAAAATAAATTTCAGTGGGTATTCTTAAAGTATGACTAAGTTGGGATTATTATTGTTATTGTTATTATTATCATTATTATCATCATCATCATCATCATCATCATCATCCCTCCATAGGGGACACTATTTTGAATGCCTCAGGCACCAAACTATCTTTGCCTATCTCTGTTGACTGTATAAACAAATCTAGAACAGTCTCTCTGGTCAAAACCCAGCATCTGCACCTGGAACATTTGCATAGGTGTCAGAGTCCAAATGCCCCATTAGTATCCACCAACACTATCACACACACCCCTCACGGCATTGTGGGAATTTTAGAATGGTGGCTCATGATCACCCACCATCAGGTAAATACATGGCCAAGGGCCCAGTAACCTAGGAGGAGACCCACCAATGAATACTTTGCCAAGACCCTCCTCAAATCTGCCACTGGCCTCATCTCTGGTGCAATGGACAAATCATACTGTTGTCTCAAGATACTGCTGCATCTTCGGCTGAGGTGCCACAGTATGTTAGAAACAGTGTGAGAAGAAGGGTTTTCCCCAACCATGTATTATCCCTTAATATAACATGCAAAGCTTCAGCACTACAGTGGTTCCCAAAAGAAGATATCCATACTGCAAAGCTACCGGCGTCAAGGAAGGTGTAATAACTGTTGCCTTTTTAATTTAGCGTTCCAAAGATTTCCCCCTTTTTTGCATGAAGATTGCCAATTTCAGCATGACGCAGACGGCATGGCTCCCACTTCACTGCTTAAGAGCGCAGTGCTGGCTGGCTCAGAAGGAGATCCAATCCTGAGCTCACTGATGCACTAAGTGGTAGTCAAGGATTAATGTTTAATAAAGAACAGGTCAGCTATGACCAGCTTTAATTGCAGAGGGGATTGGCTCAGAACATTTAAGAGCAGGGCATTTTTCCCCAGGCCTATTTGGAACATAATGGATGTCATTTTCTGAACACCCGTATTTGAATGCCTAAATACAAAGGGAAAGGTCTGACCTTGACCCTGCAGTAGGGTGACCATGTGTCCTCTTTTACAGCAGACAGTCAGTCCTCTCTTTGAAGAGCTGCTAGAGGACTGTTCTTTATTTTAAAGGTGTCCTCTGTCCAATACAAGTCATTTAAAGGTCTTTTAAGACTTGGTCCTAAAAGGCAGCATAGAAATAAAGATCCAAATAAATAATGAATAAATATACAAATAAATAGCCATCAGAAGGAAGAGCTGGGCCTTGAAATGGCCCATCAATTGCCCATCAGTCTGAAGAGCAAACTAAGCAAGGCTCAGCATTCACCTGGTCACAGTCTTCCAAACTATAGTGGAGATGCATTGTATTTCGATTTAAATTATAATAATTCTTTCTAAATTTTCATCTATACATATATATTAGCATGAGAGAGAGAGAGAGAGAGAGAGAGAGAGAGAGAGAGAGAGAGAGAGAGAGAGAGAGAATGAATTCCTTTATTTGCATCAGCCACAGGCCTTAGCATTTGAAATGAAATGTACAAAAGAGTAAAAGCAAGATTGTACTTGACCAAAATTACCCAAGTTGCATTCTAAAAAATTACATTAAATACGAATTCCAGAATTACTACAAGTCTTTACACATAAAATTTGAATAAGTAAATAAAACAAATAAACTTCTGTTCAGTCAAAGGAGCTGTGAGAAATTAAGACTCTGATAAAATGGTATATTAGCATATGCATATTGTTTGCAATTCAGTGTCCTCTTTTGACCTTTTTTTGTGATACATATCCACTTTCGGGGGGGTGGAATTCACAAGTAGCTACCCTTTGATGCAGACAATCCACCATGGATAGCAGAGCATTCAGGATATTTATTTATTTATTTATTTATTTATTTATTTATTACATTTTTATGCCGCCCAATAGCCGAAGCTCTCTGGGTGGTTCACAAAAATTAAAACCATGAAAAGCATAAAACAACCAACAATTTAAAAACATGAATACAAAATACAATATAAAAAGCACAACCAGGATTGAAACCACACAGCAAAAATTGATATAGGTTAAAATATAGAATTAAAACAGCAAAGTTTAAATTTAAGTTAAATTAAGTGTTAAAACGCTGAGAAAATAAAAAGGATAGCTGATTCATTTCTGCAGTGATGAGCCACTCCCAGGAAGAACCAGCATGGTGTACTGCCTAGCTCTAGGCAGGCCCCACACCTCTGAAATCAGCTTCCATCAGGAGTCCATCAGGCCCATTTTTTGCAAGTCTTCAGAAATACTCTGAAGACCCACCTGTTTTCATTGGCCTTCCCATAACTTGTGGGCTGCAAGATGTATTGACATAATATGTTTTTATAGTTCTTTATAGTATTTTGTTGTATATTTATTTATTGCCTATTTGTATACTTCATACACCATTAGGGGCAGCACCTTCTTATAACTGTAGTCTTTCTAATAAGTACAATTCTCTCCAGCTCAGGAGCACTGTCACGTTCCATCTCTCCAAGGAGGGGGGGATGCATCAGAACCCAATTCCCTACCTCTTCTATTACTTTCCGGGACTTTACTTTGCTCCTTGCATGTTCTGCTTGTCTAACCCGTTGGCTGTACACGTTGTCCCTGCACACAACTGGCCACCTGTGGTTAAAAAGGTTTCTGTGCTGCGGTTCCTACCATCTGGAACAGTTTTCCTATTGCTCTCCAGTTTGTCAGTTTGCCATCTCCTTTCAAATCTCAGCAGAAAGCATACCTTTCTCTCTCTCTCTCTCTTTTCCTTGACTGTGCACCTCTTGATTTCACGCTTCCTCTGCAATTATTTATTATTTAGCACTTCAGCTGTGTAACTAAGCTTTATAAATCATTCAGGCACACAACTGGAAAGGGCCGCATAAAAATAAAGCCATGTTCCACAGTATTTTAGGGCGTAATCTTTATACTTGCTGAGGGGCTAGAGAATTCTGCTAAAGCCCCACTACACTGGCAGAACCCAAGATGCACCACCAACATGCCAGATACGGAGTGGTGAGATACACAGGTATGCATATAGCTATGGCCGGACCAGGGTCCTGCAGCAGATGGTGAGGACAGGTGACGAGGGCAACAGGCAGTAGAAGAAAGACCCATTCTATTCCTGTAGTCATGATGGCGCTATGATTTAAGTGAGTTTAAAATGCAAAACAGCAGGGTACTTTTGTTAAAAATCATCATCATCATCAGGGCTGGCAAACAGTGTTGTTGTCAACATTGATCGAACATATGAAGAATTAGGACTGTGCTTCAGAGGCTGATTCAGAGCTTCCGAATCTGCCCCGATACATCTCAGCCCATTTGTACCCAAGCCAGCCCACTTCAGTTCCACATCCAAATTGAGACTTGGGCCGCAGCTAGACCTAAGGTTTATCCCAGGATTGTCCTGGGGTCAAACCTGTTCATCTAAGTGCCACACAGGGCATCCAGCGCTCAGGCAGGGACGAACCCAGGATGATCCTGGGATAAACCTTAGGTCTAGCTACGGTCTCAGACATCCAAATCATTCAGATGTCCATTTTCTTGAGCACCTGCTGAGCAGCTGCTCGGCGGGTCCCCGGGAAAGCTAGATGCGAGGGTTAGGGATGTTCCATGAGCCCAACCAGGAGTCGATTGGACTCCCCACCCCCGAACCCAGCCTGGCAAGCCGCTGCCCCCACTTGCAAAGCTACAAGAATGGCTAGGACTTACTGGACCCATCTGCACCCAGCAGCTGCCCACTCCTCCATGTGAGTCATCATTTTTACTGAAGATGGGAGCTCCGTATTTTTGTAGATCTAGTGTCATGCAAAGGGCCATTTCTATTTACACCCACCGTTGTGCATAACATTGGATTTATGAAAATACAAAGTCCCCATCTTCTGTAAAATTGGCAGCTTGCATGTAGGAGCAGGAGGCTGCCTTTGCCAGACCAAGGTGAGTCCGTCCATCCTTATCAGGTTCTCTGAATCATGCAACTTGGTCCAAAGTGATCTGGAGCATTTTGGATTGATCCAACCCCCTTCAGACCACTTTGGACCAATCTGGACCTGATTTGGTTCGAGATTCAGCATAAGCTTGCTTTGTTATTGATTTATTACATTTATATACCGCCCCATAGCCGAAGCTCTCTGGGCGGTTAGGCTCCTAAGTAAAACTATTTATTTTTGTGTTGTGGGTGTGGAAGGTGAGTTACACCACCAGCATATACAATTCTGTAGAAGCAGCCCAATCAAGCCTTGGGGGGCTATTGTGAAGTTAAAGCACCATTCTGAGCTCCTAGGAGGAAAGGAACAATACAAATGTAACAAATATATATTGAACACACATTACTAGCAGTAACTAGCAACTATATCTTTTGTTCATTTTTTAAAATTATTATTCTAGAGTAGGTCCAGGGAGCCTGATCCCATGCTTAAAAGCCTCCCTACCTTCCAATACTAGGGTCCAATCTGAATCAGGGGCACGACACCTACTCTAGAGAAATGATGAAAAATAAAGATGTAGCTGCTAGGCACATATTTTAAGTAATGTCTGTTTTGGCCCACACATGCATTTGATGACAATGGCAAAATCTAGAGTGATCGTATAATTCTGCAGACACAGAATTTCAAAGCCCCATTAACCCCACTTAAAACAAGTCAATATTTCCTCCTTCCCTTGAATTCCTGTACAAGAAATAGATCTCAGCATGGCCAGTGTTCCAGCATAGAGCAAACCAATACACAGACAGGAAAGGTAGTTGTGTTTGGAACTGTGAATGAGTCTTGGATTGGGGCAAGGGAAAATTTGGCATGTGAGCCAGGAACACCATTTTAAAAATAGGAAAAGCCACATATAGGTGAATGTTTTCTACTTTACATGATTTAACAGATTTCAGAAGACGGATTTCACATGGCTTCCGGGAAATCTTCTGTATTTGCAGAAGGAAGTTATATTTACTAGTATATATGTATACTTAGCATTTTAATGAAAATAAGCTTATGCCACAGAAATTTAGCTGCCATTTTATATACCGCCAAAGTTTTTGGCTTTTTACTGCTATGGCCTACACATCTGCTTCTCAGGAACTTTCCTCCAAATGTATATTATCCTTTTTCACAACATGATCATTATCAGAAGCAGCAATTCCTAATGCATTTATTTTAAATATTTATAATCTGCCTTTCTGTTAAACAAAAAACACCATCCAAAGCAATTGCAAATTTAAAAGCAATTAATGTGAGAATTTTTGTTAACAACTGGCTGGACTTTTGATCACAAGCTTCAAACTGCACACCTCATATTAAAATGTAAGAACATCATCAAATTGCTTTGTACATGAGCATAGCTAAATGGATTGAAAACTACCTTGAAAGCAATTGACTAGGATGTGCTTTGAAATGCGGGCAGAGGTTGTCCATGTAGAAACTGAAATTCAGTGTGAAGAATGCAAGTTAATAGATCTACAGCTATATTACATACTTTCCAACAGTACCTATTTAATAGCTACAGAAAGTTTTTTTTTATCATGTGCTAATTGCAACATTAGGTACATTAGTACCTAATACTAGATCACACCATACATTTCTCTTTGGTGGTAAAATATTAGCTTTCTTGGGTTGCTATTAAATCTAAACTTCATTCCAATGTATAGTAAGGTAACTCCAGTGTAACACGCAATTGGGTGGGAGAAAAATTTCACATTTGGTCTAGGGATGGGCAAACTATTTCTGATTCAGGGCACTTTTGCATTGTCTACTCTGTCCCAGTTATGCATTAATTTTCAATTTAAAACAAACAAGGTTTTGCCCTTAAATACACATCATGATGTATTTTCTTTTAAAAGAAGGTTTTCTAAACATTGTTTTCATCTCAAATTGTATGCATTTATAGAATCATAGAATAGTAGAGTTGGAAGAGGCCTATTAGGCCATCGAGTCCAACCCCCTGCTAAGTGCAGGAATCCACTTCAAAGCATCCCCTGACACATGGTTGTCCAGCTGCCTCTTGAATGCCTCTAACATGGGAGAGCCCACGAACTCCCTAGATAATTGATTCCATTGTCATACTGTTCTAATAGTCAGGAAGTTTTTTCTGATGTCTCAAAGGTGTATTTTTAAATATGGCTCAGAACATTCAGGAAGTGCAAAACCTTGTGGTTAACTAAGTTCCAATCCACACGTTCATCTGAGAAGTCTGGATCATAGAAACATAGAATAGTTGAGTTGAAAGGGACCTAGAAGGTCATTAAGTCCAACCCCTGCTCCATGCTGGAATCTACATTAAAGTATACCTGACAGATGGCTGTCCAGCTGCCTCTTGTATGCCTCTTGTGTGAGAGAGTCCACTACCCCTCCCTAGGTAATTGGTTCCAGGTTAGGTAATATTGGAAAGCACAAAAGCCTAATCCTTTAAGCATGTGTCTGGACACTGGAGTCACCCAGGGAAGATTTGTTTTGACTTAGTACCTGCTAACAGGGAAAAACTCAGCCAAGTAGAATGAGGAGAAAGAAGCATGACTATATGAAAATGCAAGTGAATATGGTGTGAACTAGCAATAGCCAAGAGGGTATTACTGAATAAAGTGCTTAGGTGTATGCCTCATTTAAGGGTTTCATTCAGCCAGCTGGTATTGACGTCTTGTTGACTCAAAATGTTTCTAATGGGTCCTGGTTGCCAAATACAAAATTCAAAAATAAAGATGACCAAACTGCACAACTGGGCAGCAGGCAGCAGTCTGAGGTGAGCCAGGATCCATCGGACAAGCCAGTAGACAGGACCAAAGAGGTATAATAATGCTGATGCTGATGATGGCAACATTTATATTTATTATAGCATTATGATATTTATATCCCACATTTTTCCTCTTGCTAGGAGTCCAAGGTGGCTTGCATGATCCTCCGCCTCCTCTCCATTTTATCCTCACAACAACCCTGTAAGTCGGTTAGGCTGAGAGGCAGTGACTGGCCCAAAGTCACCCAGTGAGCTTCATGGCAAAATGGGGACTTTAACCCAGATCTCCCAGTTCACTACACAATGTTGGCTCTCAAAGTAAGTCAGGAGCAAAGTACAACCAAAGGTATAGGAATGCACCAGAGTTCAACAAGAGCTTGTTACTGAAGCAAAACTCACTTGAATAGGAAATTCTCTTATACTCCTCCCTGACCAGGAGGATCCAACAGCCAACCTGGGTAGGTACAGTCAGGGCATGTCTACCGCAGCCCTATATCCTGGGATCATTCCTGTGCATTCAAATGCCACACAGGAGATCCCAGGAGCAGGAAGGGACGATCCCTCCATTTTCCTGGGATAACCCTTAGTTGTAGAAAGGGCCTCAGTCAACAGCTGAAAAGTGCTTGACTGAGAAGTTGCCACCTGCAGTTCAGTGATTCACACCATAGGGAAATCACACACCAGTAAAGCCGTTCCAAACCAATGATGTGATAGGAAGTTGTGCACCCAGAATAATTCATGAGAGATCTATTATTTAACAATACCACTGTGATATTCTGAAATAGGTAACTATCCCTCTAAATAAGGAAAATCTAATGATCTTAAACAAAGCTCTTGCTATTTACTTGATTTTATTGATAAATACACAACACACACACATATTGAAAGGTTCTGTAGCATATATAAACTTAATACCAACGCCAATGTGAGTTTTAGCATGCCACCTTGTAAAAGGAATATTAGCACTTGAATTAATGACTTGTCTCACTGATTTCTTAAGGATCATTACCCACTTGAAAATTCTCACCCAGATATATTTAGAACCTAGCAAAAGCCATGTTAAGGATGAGCATCTTATAGCTTTGCTAGAGGTGTAAGAATTTTTTTAATTAAAATATGCTTCTTTTAAAATAATAGTTCCCTAAAAACGTGAGAGATGCCACAAAAGGTTGTGAATAAATAGATGCCATTTCATGCTGGCATAAAGTAGTGATGGGTACGCTCCCCTCAGCTTCATCACCTCTCAAATTGTAAGCTTTCCCTGTGAATATTTGGAGAGAAAGATATCCAAAAGATATTCTAAGAGTTCTGTCCCAGTTTGTGATGTTGGTACTAGCACACTGATTGTGCCACACACACACCTTTTCCAACTGAGTGTAATTCCCAGCACTAACCAAAGTGGCCATCCACTTGGAAATTCAATCCCTTCTCACAAAATACACACAACCAGCAACAAGAGAAGGTTTTAGACAACTACAAAAAGCTGTTTTCAAGGAACAAGGAAGAGCACAAACCTATGGGATTGCTGCTCTATAGCTGCAGGGATCCGAGATCAGAGCTCTCCATCTATCCTAAGCCCTGTCAGGCAAGGTGGGAGGAATGAAAGAGGTGTTTTCACCTGTCATTCCTGCTTTTGGGCATATATAGCTAGATGGACCTCTGAATCCATCTGGCTAGCTTACTTCTCAATGGGCTGAAACAGGAATGGAGAGGCTTCTGGAGCCAATGAATCCACATCTCCGCTTCCCTTCCCCTTCCACTGTCACACACACTTTTATCGATCCATGATGCTCTTCCAAGGTCAATGTTATGAAGAAGAGTCACAATGGAGTTTTCCAGAGCAGTGTGGTGTGTGGTGGGGTGTTCCCCAGTAGGATTTCCCCCTCCGCAAGGTCATAAAGGGGTGGGTGGGATCCGCACCATCCCATGGTCCAGGGACTTTATGATTGCTCTCTTAGGGCCCGATCCTATGCATGTTTATACAGAAAAAAATGTCCTACAACTCCCAGTATGCCGCAGCCAACCATGCTGCCCTGGCATGCTGGGAGTTGTAGGACTTTTTTCTGTCTAAACTATATCTGTCATCTCCGGAACTTTCTCCTGATGTTCACGATCGTATCTCGGCATGTCTTTCAGATATCTCAGCTTGGCTGCTTCATCGTCGTTTGAAACTCAATATGGCAAAGACTGAATTGCTAGTTTTTCCTCCTAAACCTTCTCCTCATCTCTCATTCTCTCTTACTGTCAATGATGTTACGCTTACTCCGGTCAAGGAAGCTCGTAGCCTTGGCTTTATATTTGACTCCTTGCTCTCCTTTATTCCTCATATTGAGGCAGTAGCTAAATCTTGTCGATTTTTCCTGTATAATATTGCCAGGATTCGATCATTTTTGTCTGTCTCTTCCGCCAAGATGCTTGTTCATGCACTGGTTATTTCTCGGTTGGACTACTGCAACCTTCTTCTCTCTGGCCTTCCTTCTTCTCACATCAGTCCGTTGGTTTCTGTTCACCACTCTGCCGCAAAGATCATCTTCTTGGCTCGCCGCTCTGACCATGTTACTCCGCTTCTGAAATCTCTTCATTGGCTTCCAATTCACTTCAGAATCCAATATAAACTTCTCCTGTTAACCTTCAAAGCTTTTCACGGTCTAGCTCCTTCCTATCTCTCCTCTCTCATCTCACACTATTGCCCCGCTCGTGCTCTTCGCTCCTCTGATGCCATGTTTCTCGCCTGCCCAAGGGCCTCTACTTCCCTTGCTCGGCTCCGTCCATTTTCTTCTGCTGCCCCTTACGCCTGGAACGCTCTTCCAGAACATTTGAGAACTACAACTTCAATCGCAGCTTTTAAAGCTCAACGAAAAACTTTTCTTTTTCCTAAAGCTTTTAAAACTTGATGTTGTGCAGACTTTATACTGTTAGTTTTACTCTACCCTGTGCCTGCTTACCCTACCCTGTGCCTGTTTGCATTCTCTTCCCCTCCTTATTGTTTTACTATGATTTTATTAGATTGTAAGCCTATGCGGCAGAGTCTTGCTATTTACTGTTTTACTCTGTACAGCACCATGTACATTGATGGTGCTATATAAATAAATAATAATAATAATAATGCATAGGATTGCACCCTTAACAAATGAGTTTTTTTCTGCTTTGTGAGGTACTGTGGGCACATACAATCAATAAGAGCGGGCAACATTGAAGTGGTCTTTGCACATTCTGCCTGTTGAAGACTAAGCATGCATGCACTGTGTTTCAAACCATATTCTGAGAAGAACTTTGAAGGGAAATGTAGGGTGACCCATCCTCCAATTGGAGTCCACCAGGGGAAGAGCCTTCAGCTTGGTAGCCCCCCTCCTATGGAATTCCCTGCCTCTGGAGCTCAGGCAGGTGCCAACTTTGTATTCCTTTCAGTGCCTGGAATTATGAAAGGCTTCATTATTCCAGGAAGCCTTTCCTTAATGACTAGCCACAGTTTACTGTACGTTTTGCATCTTTTAAAATCTATTTTAAAGTGTTTTATTCTGTTTTTATTTTATTTTATCTTGTACACCACTCTGAAACTTTCAATGGGGAGTGGTATATAAATATTGTAAAATAAATAAATAAATAAATAAATAAATAAATAAATAAATAAGGGGGCATACATAATCCTCCTCCTCTCTATTTTATCCTCACAACAACAAGCCTGTGAGGTAGGTTGGGCTGGGAATCTGTGACTGGCCCAAGGTCACACAGTGGGCTTCCATGGCCGAGTGGGAACTAGAACCTGGATCTCCCAATTCCCAGTCCAAGACTTCAGCCCCACTACACCACACTGGCTGGGGAACTTGGGGGCGGGGGGTGCTTTTGCACCATGTCCTGTTTGTGGGTCCCTGGTCAACAGCTGGTTGGCCACTGTGTGAATAGAGTGGTGGACTATATGGAGCCTTGGGCCTAATCTACACTACTGCTTTATAGCAGTATTGAAGTGCACTGACAATTGTTGGGGCCCATTGACACATATCATATACTGCTTTCATAGTGTTATACCCTGCTTGGTATAGATTAGGCCTTGTTCTGATCCAGCACGGCTCTTCTTATGTTCCCATATTCGTAAAATTAAAATTGGGTGTGGGGATCATAGAGCCTGATGGGTTCCAAGAACAGAGTGTGTGAATGCATTGGTCCCCATAGGCACCATGTTGGAGACCCTTGGGAAAAACCTTTTTGAAATGTTACATTGCCTATTTGAATTTGGTTTGGATTAGGTTTCAAACCTCTTTGATTTTTATTAAGGATTTAAAACATGAAAGAGCAAGCACAAAAATGCTGTACTTTTACACATTTGCTGCCTTTCCTTGTGACGCTGGAGCTTTTCTTGTGTGAGTGCCTATTATCAGCTTCGACTGATACGCCAGCTGCACCCCTTCCTAGAGTCAGAAGACCTAAAGATGGTTGTGCATGTGCTGGTCACTTTGAGGCTCAACTTCTGCAATGTGCTCTACATAGGCCTACCTTTGTGCCTAGTCCGGAAACTTCAACTAGTTCAAAATATGGCAGCCAGGTGGGAAACGACACTGGTGTTATTCTAATGTTTTGAATGGGTTACTGTGACGCATAGTGTCACGTGACCCTGGGGCTCCAACGTTGTAAATGAGTCGTACTTACAGGTTCTGTTTCTTAGTTCCAGCATGGCTGCAGATTCATGTGCCTCCTTATACCGGTAATTCTCCTCTCGCAATCTAGAGCTGCTGAGTTTGCTCCACCCACTTCCTGTTCTCCTTCCTTCGCCCCGTTTGCTATCTTATCTGCTACAGCAGATAAATCACACCAGCCTTATACTGTGCAATCACTGACAATTGTATACAAAGGACTCAGAAGTTTTCCACCTTAGAATCTGCTTTTATTGTGAAGTACTCCCATGCATCCTACCTTAAAATTTGAATCAAATTGGGTCATCAGTTGATTTTTAATGATTTTTGCAAAGGAGCTGTAGCTCCCTGCAGGAAAATTAACAAGGTTCAAAGTCCAAAACTCATGACCAGCGGGGCTTAAATGCGGCTGCTGCTAAAACTTTTCAATTCTGTCTCCCATCCCAACCCTGACCAGACCCAACCCAGCTTAGCTTCAGCAAAGTGGCTGGCTCCTGTGCGTTGAGGCAATTCCCTGAGACTTGTGTTAAGATTTTTGGGAGGGAGGGAGTTTGTGTGTGCTTATGACTTGCCCTGCACTGCTGGCTAGGAATGAGGCAGGCAGTGGGCGGAGCAAACCCAGCAACGAAAGGATTTAACAATGTGCCCTGCAGTAACGTTACAGCTACAGAGAAACGATACCGAGAACCACTTTAGAAAGGGACACTAGCAACGTTATAAGACTAGTGTAGATCCGGCCCAGGTTGGTCACCGGTACAGCTAGGGGTGACCACATCACGCCAGTCTTAAAATCTCTTCACTGGCTGCCAATTAGTTTCCAGGCAAAGTATAATGTGTTGGTTATCACCTTTAAAGCCCTACATGGTTTGGGTCCAGGCTACCTGCAGGATCACCTTCTCCCGTACAATCTGCCCTGCACACTTAGGTCCTCTGGGAAGAATTTACTCTAGCCAACAAAAACAAGGCTGACAACTATTATCCAGAGGACCTTTTCTTCTGCTGCTCCCAGTTTGTGGAATGGCTTACTGGGAGATATTCGTCAACTTAAGAGTCTTCCAGAATTTAAGAAAGCCATAAAGACTGATCTCTTCCAGCAGGCCTACCAAGCTGAATTTTAAGGTGCCTTTTTTAATGGTGTGCTGCTTTTAATGATACACTGGTTTAAAATGTTTGAATTAGTTTTATGTATTTTATGGTGTTTTTATTTGTGTTGTATCCCGCCTCGATCCAGAGGGAGAAGGGGGTAACAAATAAATAAAATTATTATTATTATTATTATTATTATTATTATTATTATTATTATTATTGAATCACATGGCGCACCTATTCTGCAACTACACACCATGATTACGTGGGTCAATATGTGGAGAGCTGGTGTGAACAAATCTGAACTGAAACGTTGCTACTGAAGCTATTGCAAGCATGAAATGAATACACTCCTGGCTGCCACTGAAAATCTCCCCCTTTAGGGTTATCCAAGCATCAGAAGGCTTTCATCCCAGTGGAAATCAATGCAAATAGCATTGTTTTGCCATTAGGGATGCTGGGGCTTGTAATATTGTAATGCCTTTATACAAATCTATGATGCAACCACACTCTGAATACTGTGTACAGTTCTGGTCATTTGCATCTCACAATGAATACTGTACAGCTGGGGAAAATGCATTAAAAGGCAGCCAAAATGTCCAGGGGGGCGTTGGAGCAACTGTGAGGAAAGATTACAGTGTTTGAGGTTATTTAGTTTAGAAAAAAGAAAAAGGCAATAAAAGGAGAGGAGACATGACAGAGGTGTACAAAATTATGCATGGTGTAGAGAATGTGGATAGGGAGATATTTTTCTCCCTCGCCCAAAATACTAGAACACGGGATCATCTCATGAAGCTGATTGGTGGGAGATTCAGGACAAATAAAAGGAAGGACTTCTTCACACAGTGCATCATGAAATTATGGAATTCATTTACACAAGATGTAGTGATGGCCACCAATTTGGATGGCTTTAAAAGTGGTTTATGAAAGGTAAGGCTATAAAAGACTATTCGTCATGATGGCTATATGGCATACTGGAGGCAATGTGCCTCTGTACACCAATTGCTCTTGGACACAAGCAGGAGGGTGCTATTTCAATCATGCTGTACCACAGGTAGGTAGTTAGCCACTGTGTGTCCAGAATGTTGGTCACACAGGAGGATAAGTCTATCAATGGCAACCCATCACAATTATAGCACACTTCTGATTATCTCTCACTAGAAACAAGAGGAGAGGGCTATTGTCTTGTGCTACTTGTAGGATTCCCATAGGCGCTGGTTGTCTACTGAAGGAAGAGGATCTGACCCAAGCATTGTTCTTCTTATGTTCCTTAATACCAGAAGGGAGATTTCACCAGGTACCTGGAGTTCCTGCCGCCACCTGTATTATCTCCACTGCTGTCCCGCCTCCACAGGTAACTTCCTGGGTCTTTGGGGAGGGGCCTAGGAAGGAACTATGAGGGTCCATGGCTCAGTGGTAGAGCACATGTTTTACCTGCAGTAGGTGCCAGGTTCAATCCCAGAATGGATTCACAGCCTCACTGAAATTGGAGTCACCAACCTTCACTGGTTAAAGAGCAGGTGATGTTTATAAGACTGTACCTGAAAATACATCTGCTTTGAGCCCTTGTAGAGTTCTGTGGGGATCAGCTGTATTACTATTTCTCAGTGTATTGGTTGCATTCTAAAATGATATTTTCTATCAGGTGTTGGGGATTCACACACTCAGGTAAGTAGCTTTTCACTAAGAACATGCTAGCATGAAATGAATTATTTTTAATGGCTTCATCCCGCTCTTCACCTAGGAGCTCTGGGAAGCATCCATGGTTCTGCTTCACCATACTTTTGTCATGCCAAAACTACCCAATGAGCGTAGTACCAGAATAGGTATTTGAATTTGGGTCTTCCCACTCTTAGTCCAACATGAACACCACTACATGACTGTGGTTCTGGCCAATTAGGTGTATTTACAAAACTACATATAGTGCAAGTAGTACTGAAAGCATTTATAGTATTGAATCAACAATGCAGGTTCTTTTTACCCAGTATTAGAAGATAATAAGTGTAGCCAGTGTGCTTATGTTGAGCTTTGAGCATTTTATGTCCGTAAGTACTTAACCAAAGTTCAGCAGAAATTGGAGAAAACACAGCGGTCAACACTTAATGGCTGTTTTTTCTAGAATTTATTTTTGCATGCCAATTTTCACTTGACTGCAGAGATTTGGCTGGTTATTTTGTATCAATATTGGAAATTTAGCAGAAACCACCTTCTTTTCTTCTGGCCATATGCCTCTAGCCCCATTTTCCAGGATCTTTGATAATTTCTGCCAGGTTCCACAGACCCCTCTCTAATGGGTCCAACTGTCTGCCTATCTAAACCTTTTGTGACCGCAGAAAAGCTCAGCCAATCACTACAAAGGCTTCAGCAAAGCAGGAGGCCTTACCATTGGCCTATTAAACTGAAGATGTGAAAGGTTCCATAAAAAAACATTATCATGTGTCATGACTAGTCACAATTTTTTAAAAAAAATTCATGTATGAGCCTAAATGAGCCCAAGCGCTGTTGGATAGAAAACCCACTGGCCTTCCGTTTCTGATTTGGTTAGCATTACATGTGAACCAGGAACACTGACTTGTCTCTCCCCCAACAAGCCAGAGTCCTAAACTATAGTTTGTTATTTGGTTGTTTCTCTGGCTCATCAAGGGAGACAAGTTCCTGGTTCATACATAATGGGCATGTCTACATGTAAGGGTGTAGAGGGAGGGAGGGGGAGGATCACAGACTTACCTGTTTCCCTGATCCTCCTCCAGCATCTTGATGGCTGCGTGACATCCCAGAAGAGAAGAGGGATGTTGCAGCCCCCATCTTTTCCCCCAGAATAGAGACTGAGTGAGTGCCACACCTCCCATGGTCCTTGGGATGGCCCTGGGACTGCAGAGAAAATAGGGATAACTGGGCAACCAGTTTTCACACGAAAATGGAGGGGTCATCCTTGGTTGCCCCCAGAACCCCCTGTGTGACATTCGGATGCACAGGAATGAACTAGGGATGACCCTGGGGGAAAAGGCTGGTGTAAGCATGCCCAATATTAATCAAATGATGGAAGGACAGTCTGTGTATGATGGATGGACTTCCTGTCTCCTTTCCACCTTTCAAACCCTGAAGATTAGTTTGTAATATATATATATATATATATATATATATATATATATATATGTTTTGCTATTTTAACATTGTGGTTCGGTAGGATTACAATTTTTTATATTGGTGAAAATCTCTCCTGAAATTATGAAAGAGGTTTTGTTAGTTGGTTGATGGTTTTGGTAAAACCCTGAGATTAGTGCTGTGCTGAAAACTACTTTTTTCAATCACTCTCATTCAATTTGAAAGAAAAGAAATTGCTTCAAGAAGAATTTCAAAGGACAAGAAAATTTCAGAGAAATTCTTATGAGTTGGGTTCAGGATTCTTGTATTTCCCTTACTTATGAGGTGGCTGAGAACTGTATGTAAGTATCCTGTCTTTCAGAATACAATCATATCTCTGGCAGCCTGTAGTCTCCCCAGTGAAAGACGTCATGAGGTAATTCCTCCCAAAGGGCTTTTTCATGTCAGGAAGTGCAGGTGGCCTGGGAGGCTGCAGAGCAATGGAGAGATGTATAACAAAAAGAAAATACACACACACACACACACCACCCCTGGCAACCTCACAGTGATTTGTTATGCTCAAAAACATGGCCAAAATAAATTCAAAATAAATTATGACAATGCCCTGAGAATGAGCTAGTAAATGGAAGCCTCTTTCATGGGGGAAGAAAACTTTCAGGAAATTGGAGGACTCATTTTGGCATACCTGCAGCTCAGTCTGTTCCCTGGAGCTTGACTTAACATTGTTCTCCTCAACCAGCATTGTGGAGAATGTAAAATTGGGGCTATTTACATGGCAGATGCTGTTACAACTTGCAGGGCAAAAAACAAAAACCTTTAGGAAAAATCAAACACACTGTACTACAACGCCTGCCAATGATGACCCCCTACCTGTAAGAAACTGTTGGAGAATTTCTTCTCTCCCTGGAGAAATGCAGTGAAATAGTTCACCCAGTTTCTTTGCCCACAAATAGGCTGAAGAGTTTTGAGAGGGCGCTTGTGCACAGAATGTGTGATTCTTCAGAACAGACAGAAAATGAACTCTGCCTTGGATTTCTATTTTCTATTCTATAGTAAAGCCTTCCCCAATATGGTACCATGGACTACAACTCCCATCATTCCCAACCAGCATGGCCCACAGCTGCTCTAGTCAGTGTTCTGTTTCTCTCCGTTCTTGATAACTTAGGACAACAGCCAAAATGAAAGAAAACCACCCACCCACAGATGGCAGTTTCTATTCAATCCAAAAAAAAAGATGAATCCATGAACCCCTGATTAATTCTGGATGAAAAAATAAAAACAAGTTTATTAAACAGGAAAAGTGACTTAATTTGATAAATTACTCATGGCAGATTCGTCAACTCTATGCTTTAGAAGATAAACGTTCACTGTGCTACTAAAAGCAGGGAGGGATTAGAAGGGACAGATTTCGGGCATAAATAGAAAGGAATATGTGATGTGCAGAACTCAATTAATGAATGTTCCTATACTTTATAGGTAATATATGAAGATGTGCAAAAGGCAAACAGAGCAAGGGGCAGTGAATAGAAATAGATGGTCATAAATAAATAAAATTGGGTGGATCTATATCTATGTGATATAGATATAGAGTTATATATGGCCTGCTCTTCCGGCTTGAGGCCTGGCCCTCAGTTGAAGCTAGCACCAGACTGCAACGGAGGCAGGTAAGCCCCCCTCCCCCTTGTCCCCTTACCTGGCTCTGCCGCCATCTCCGCCAGGTAAGCCCCCCTCCCCCCCACTTACCTGCCTCTGTTGCGGTCCGCCAGCGGCTTCAACTCAGTTGAAGCTGCTGCCAGACCGTGATGGAGGCAGGTAAGCCCCCCTCCCCCCACACTTACCTGTGTTCGGAGCTCCGGATCAAGGCAAAGCGATTCACTTTGTCTTGATCCGCTTCGGCCTAATCTGCAGCTCCCCCAACCCGATTCAGCCCCACCTTTGGCAGAAGCGAATCGGGCCACTCCACTCCCGCTTCTACAACCCGAAACAGAGCAGAGCAGAGCCCTAGTGAAAAGCCATACATCAGACCATTCATAAACCCTAGTATGCAATAAATATATTTTAAGTAATGAACCTATTCCATAGAAGGCAGACTATGGGTGTAAAATGAATGCAAATCCAGACAGGGGGGCTTGTGGGACAGTCTGCTGGATGGGTCCTCATCCAAATTCATATGTCATCAGTTCACACTACATTGTTTTCAATGGGTCATGGGTGGATGACTTCCAGCCTATATCAGCTTCCGTCAGTGAATGCCACTTCATGGTCCTAACCTACACCAAGCAGGATAGGGGGGAGGGATGATCCCGGAAGTATTGAACTTCCGGGATCATCCTTCAGGGGCCAGACACCAGCGAGTTTTCCCAAAAGTAAAAAGGAATGCTCTGGGGCAACATATATTTTTTAGAAGTGGAGATGATTGTGGCACAGTGATCCTGCGCAAAGATATGATTTCTTTTTTAAAAAAAGAAAAAACCTCAGCACTGGAAACAGCCAAGAGCCATCCAAGACACAGCAAAAATGCTCTCCCCCTTACCCCCAATACCCATGGGCTCCATCCGCACAGCAGTTTGCCCATTTTCTGAGCCCGCTACTCACAGAGAACAGTGATGACTTCGGGAGGGGGGGGTCACGCACCCCACGGACCTCGGGATTGCCCCATGAGATTGGGAAAAATCATGATAACTGCAGTGCCCAATATCCCAGAAGAACTGACTTGTCGTCCCCAGTTCACTTTGGAATCAGCTGTGCATCATGTGGCCCCATAGGGATGACCTCAATATTCTCCCAGGATAAATACCAGGTGCAGATTAGCCCATATCAGTTTTGCATGTATTCAATCATAAATCTGTTCCATCCAATTTCCACATAGGTCTGTGAACTTTAAAAAAAACTGCTTCAAAATTTGCATTTATTTTCATATGTCATTTCCCCTAATGTACACATTTTGCACCCAGTTTTCGCTAATATACACATTTTTGCACAAACCAAAGGATAATTGCATTCCAATCGGCATATGAGTCTGAGAAGTATGAATCAGATTGGTTCCATTCAAAATGCAGACTAAATAAATTTCTCCCCAATCCCAACAATGGATGCACATTTGGACGCACATCTTCAACTTCCCCAAGGGGAAGCAGCACACAGCTCAATGACATTTCTCATAACTTTTTCATGCACAAGGTCCCAGGTTCAGTCCATGGTATTTCCACGCAGGGCTTTAAAAAGAACCTTTTCAGAAACTCTGGAAAAACATTGCCAATCAGTGTAGACACTGCTGAGCTAGATGGACCAATGGTCTGAGTCAGAATAAGGCTTTCTATGTCCCTAACATATCGTACATTACTATGTGATCCAGTCCAGATGGATCAGAGAGCTCCATCAGATGAGTGTTTTATTGCATGGTCGTTACTGGGCACTCATGGATTTTCGTGGGTATCTCCCATGACAACATCTGCCTCCTGCATCTTGTAGCTTTCTTCACGCCACAAAAAAACACCCCAGCAAGTCCAACTTATTTTTAAAGACGGATCAAAACAGCCCACTGAATGGGCCATGTGCAAGTTGTTTACTTCCTCTTTCAAAAGAGGAAGTAATGAGAGACAAACAAACAGGCGGAGAAGCAACAGTAAGCAAACACAATTTCCCCCTGTGTGATGATGCTCAGAGAGTAGATGCATGGCACAATGCACCTTAGGGATATTTTGAAGTGCATCTTGCAGACTTAGAAAGTTGAGTTAGCTACCTCTTCATGAAGCTTTACCCAATTATCTGACTACTGTACATGAAGATTCTCCCACGGTGGCCTTCATAGAAGGTCAGATCAATGAAGACTCAAAATAGATTCCTGAAGGGACTGTGGGCCTAAATTCTCAAATGACAAAAGTTCTTGGCACTTAGATAAGAGCCTCATATGAAACTAAGTTACATGGCTGTTGCAATGACTCAGCTGTTCACTTGCTAATATATTTATATGCTAAGTTCATGGACAAGTAAAAATTATAAATTACATTTTCTTCCAAACTCATAAATGTTTTTATTATACCACTTTTAATCTCTCAGTAGACTTTGGCTATGTTTGCAATTTAAAATACCTAGGTATATCTATAGGATTATGACTTGCATTGGTTTCACTGCATCTGATACACACCATAGCATCCCACCAGTTCTCATAATTTTCATGATCATTTTGTTTTCTTACGTGCTGGGTTATGCTGGGATACCTGGGCAGTATCCAACTGTGTCGTTCCGTTAGCTCAAATGACGTTGCGCTAGTAGAAACTAGGTTCTGAACATTGCACAAGAGAAGAATCCAGCTAAAGTTACATTTGCGCAAGTTACCCCTGACATAACTGCTTTCTAGTGTTGCCCCCTTTCCTCTGGTGAAGCTTGAACTTCCCAACCCCATGGCCTGTGGAATAAGCCACTGGAGCTTCCTGCTGCCAGTGTGTGCTTGATGCTGCCCTTGTCGCTTGTCCTGGCATCTTTGCTTGGCAAACAGTCTTTCCTTTCCTTGGTAGGTCTCAAACCCTTGTCCCAAGAAAGATTGTGTGTGTGCTGTACAAGCATCCTTCCAAGAGAGCTATGTGGGTACTGTTTCTATTTCCTTTCTCTCTTTTTTGTGCTCATAATACAGTGATTGTGTGTGGCACCAAGGCCCTGGTAGCATTGAGGAGACCCAACCAAGCTGCTTTCCTGCCCCCTCCACTACGACAAGCTCCAGCTCCTCCTCTTCCCTCTCCTCCAGCTCTTAGCCCACTGCCAAAAGGAAGCACCACCACAACCACCTCACTCTGCCTTATAGGGAGACAGGAATTAATCTATGCTTGAAGGCTACAAACCTTAGGTACTAGCCCTGGGATCCCAACATGGTTCCAGTTCTATCTCTGGTCTCTTATAAACAGTCTGACATCTTTGTAGAAACAACCTTCGAGTACTTTCTTTACCACAATGGGCCCATTCAGAAGACACCTTAAATCATGGCTTTAACCATGGTGGTTAAGCCAGAATGCTGGGCTATGTTCAGAAGACACCTTATGGCTTTTTGCTTTATTCACCATGGTGAAAGCCATAGTTTAAGGTGTCTTCTGAACACAGCCCGGCTTTCTGGCTTAACCGCCATGGTTAAAGCCATGGTTTAAGGTGTCTTCTGAACAGGGCCAATGTGTAGTGCTCTTTATTGCCCCCTCTGGTAGCCTGGGGCAGGATCTACACTAGTGCTTTAAAACGGTTTATAATACTATTGACAACGGTTGGGGTCCATGACACACTCCATATACAGTTTCAAAGTATTATACGTTGCTTGGTGTAATTCTGGCTGCATCCTTGACTACTTCTATATATTACTGTCCCCATGGGCACAAATGTGCCCACCAGACACCTCTCTTGGTGCCTGTCAGGCTCCCTATTCCTTCTGTCTTTAAAAAATGTTTTAATTTAATTTAAAATGTTTAGCTGAGAGGCAGCTGTGCCGCAAAGCAAAGGGCCCAGAAGCATTCTTCGTAAATAAAAAAGAAAGCCCAGGTCTTGGTTTTGACGTGTGCCCAGCCACCCCCACCCCCACCAAAGGAAAAGGAAAGGGAGTATCATGGGAGATCTAGATGGGTTAATGGGCAGTGGCAGGAGCTGTTTTGCCTATATGCTGCATGTGTTCTGCCCTTTTGGTATGTGTGTGTGATGTGTGTCTTGTATGGGTTTGGGGTTGCTGTGGTGTGAGTTTTACCTGGTGCTTTTTGATGTGGGAAGGGTTGGTGTCTTGCCTGTGATGTGTGAGCTCAGATCTTAGCTTTGCCTTGTATTCATGTTCCTGGGGTTTTCTTTTAGCCTGACCAGTTGGCCTTCTGGGAAATGGGCATTTGTGCCTGGCCACACCCCAGAGAGCTGCTGTTCTGTGAATGGGAAAGCCACATCCCATGGCAGCCATTCTGTGAGAGCACCCACAACATTCTCTCAAAATTTCAAATGTGTCCAATGGCCTGAAAAGATTGGGAAGCTCTATACTAGCATTCCTCTTATATCTTAACATTGGCTGCCAAAAATCTGTTGAAATGTAAAGATCTTAAACCATTTCTAAAAAGAGCCGTTGGCAGGATCTACACTACTGCTTTATATTGGTTTATAATGGTATTGACAATGGTTGGGGCCCATGACACATTCCATATATCATTTTCAAACTGCTTTTAAAGTGTTATATCCCACTTGGTGTAGATCTGGCCTTGGTTTGGGCAGAGTGCTTTCAGAGGAGGATGATCAAACTGTTGTGCAGCAGCTACTGAGATCACCACTTCAAATTCCCATGGTGTCTCAAACTCTTATCATCAGAAAACTGCTCTTGATTACAAATCCTGCATGGCCTCCAAGACATGAAGATCTCAATGTTTAATTTCTAATATAAGACCGAGAGAAGATGACTGGCACAAAGTTACCCACAAAAGCTTAATGGCTAAACAGGGATTGGAACCTGCATCTCTCAATTCCAAATATGACACTCCAACCACACCATGCTAGGTCTTGGATGGTACGCATTATTTTAAAGCTGTAATTTCTCCAATTTCTCTACTTGTTGAGTACAACTGCCACTAAGTGATAGCAATTTTAGAGTCAGGAGGAGTGAGAAATATCTAAGCCGACACATCTCAGCATTCATAAGAGGATGGCTGTGTGGGTGGGTGGATTAATGCAGAAGAAGAAGAAGGAAAGAAATAGAGAGAGAGGGAGAAATATATATATATATATATATATATATATATATATATATCTTACACACACACACGTATGTATATCACACACACCTGTTTGCTTTAAAATATATTCTTGGACATTTAAGAAAAGCTTTTCTACTCAAAAGTGGTAAGTAATCTGCGTGGGCTGCCTTTGGAAACACTCATTCCTCAGAGTCAACAGAATAATAATTTTCACCCAAGAGAGTATTCGGGTGACAGACCAAGTAATGCTCAGAGAAACTCAGAGCTGAAGTGCAGTTTCCTCAACCATTATCAGCTCCATTCCCATGACTAAAATGTATTTCTCTGGAGAGGGGAAAAGGGGGGGAAAGCCATCAGGAGGGGTAGTGATTTCACTTGAAATCATTTCTTTCCCCCTTCTTTTCTCTCTAGGAAAAAGCAGAAGCACTAGTTGTATGAGACAGAAATTGACTTTTGTGAGAGCAAGTTTTTAGGACACAACCTGACATGAAACAGCCAAAAGACGCAGTGACCTCTAGAGCCTATCGACACCCATTCAGTTCAGTAGCACTGCATCCCTTGATAGCAAACCAGCTCAAGTAAGTTAACGGCTTCTTCGCAACCATTTCACCATATGGAGGACATTGGGGGTGGGGTGGGGGTACTTGTATTGGCATCCAACCGCTGTAAGGTCATGGTAAAACTGTCTCTTGCATCTGTTGCCAAGTGTAGGATTTAGCTTTTGTAATTTTTCCAGCATAATTTATTTTTACAATAAACTGTGGGATGGATGCGTACACCTTCTGTATTCATTCTGATCAGTCATTCCCACATACGATAATCAGCTAGAAGAAATGTCCAATCCAACCTTGTTGGTTCAGTCTCACAACTTATTGGTAAAATTAACATGCCCTTTATTGCAACTTAACATCTAGACAGATTTTCATTTATTTGTTTGTTTCTATCCCACCTTTCCCAGGCAGCTGTAACTGGAGAGGAACAGTAGCAAAAATAGTCAAACCCTGCCTGGCATCTTCAGGTAGGTCTAGAAAAGAGGTCTGTCTGTAATGCTAGAGCTGCTGCAAAATAATCCAAAAGATAACTGCAATGAATACCAGGAATATAATTTCATGGGAATAAAGAGAAGTGTGTTTTGTTCATTGGTTTTTGTTTTTTGTTTTTTAAGTCCTCTTCCCCATCTTAGTCAGAGTCCATCATTCTCTTGTGGCATTGGGAATAATAAACTCTAGCAGCCAAGGATAAGAACATAAGAAGAGCCATGCTGGACCAGACCAAAGGCCTATCTAGACTAGCAACCTGTTCCCAGAGTGGGCAACCAGATGCCCATGGGAAGCTCACAAGCAGGACATGAGCCCTTCCCTGCTCTTTTCCCCCCAGTGACTGATTTTGAAAGAGTACACCAGTACCAGAGATAATAACCAGTAGGCCTTAATAGCCTCCATGACTTCGCCTATTCCTCTTTGAAAGCTGTCCAAGCTGGTGGCCATTACTACATCTTGCAGTCTCCAACCTTGAATCCACTGAAAAATGACATTCAAAATTGGTAGACACATTTGGGAAAGTGTGCATTTATTTTATAGTTAAACTGTTGAGGACTATCTCTTTAACTACATCTAGTCCTAGATCACAGAAATCAGACGATACTAGGCATGGTGAGAAGAGGTGAATGAGTCGATGGGAATGGATAATTGTCAAACCTGTATGAAACCACAAAACAGCTAAGGCTGAACATGCTTGCGCATAAATGAAGACTTGAAACAGCTGTATAACCTGTCTAGCACTGAAGTAAATCAAACCTTGTGATGTGTGTGTGTGTGTGTGTGTGTGTGTGTGTGTGTGTGTGTGTGTTTTAAAAAACTAAGTAACCATGCTTTGAACTATGAAAAGCAAAACGATTTGTACTTTGAAGTGCAGGAACAGGTAGATGCAAGAAGAACGTTGTTTTAGCAAAGCACTGAAAAGACTCTTGCTTTGAAATACAAGATGGGAAACAATTCTAGCATGGTTCATGATGAAACGAAGTACAAAATGTGCTTTCAAAAAAAAAGAAGCAGCAAAGACAAAAAGTGGGGCTTAGGAACTTGAAAAGGAACAAGGAAAAGTACGCAGCGGTAAAAGCAACAGGGGGTGCATGGAAGAGTAGTTGAAGTGGGCTTTAAGTTTGGAGCCAAAAGCTTTTGACTCATGTTATTTTCCTCCTATTAACCCATTATGAATTCTTGCCCACTACAGTTTCCCCATCTATAGAATCTGAATGGCTCGGCCAGCCTTCATCATCAGGGAGTCGTGAAGTGCCAATAATATACACTGCTTTCAAGATGCAGAGTGATCCAAGTGGGGTATATAGTATTACTACAATTATAGATGATGATGGTTTCCATACAAAAGGGGGAATAACAGGTTGTTTGAAAATGGGAAACATACAAATGTACTGTTTGGAAACAAGCAAACCTCTTTTTTAAAAAAAAATGGCAAGAAAAGCTGAGAACATTCATTTCATATTTTCTCCTTTCCTCTTTTGAGAGTGCTATGCTGCCACCAAGAAAATTACTTACTGTTTGTACTCTTCCCAGAAAGAAATTCCATGCCAAATTGCCTTCATGTGGTGAGAAAAGAACGTCAAGTGAGCCCTAATCTTTCAAAAGCCAAAGTATTCTGTGATTGAAAGTGTTATAAAATATCTGATAAATAGGGTGGCCACATGTATTCTTTTGTAGATGATAGTCCTCTGTTTGAAGGGCTGCTAGCAGTTTGTTCTCTGTTTGAAGGAGTCCTCTGCTTGCAATGCTGTTCTGTCCAGTTCTCATTTAAAGATAAAGAATCATCATTACCGTAGCCTATCAACAGTTTGGGTTTTAGCCATTCTTTGCTCTGTTTTGAAGGTTTAATATTGATGCTTTCAATTTGATGTAAATTGTATGCCGGGCCAGCCCTATCATTAGATAAAGTGAGCAGGCCATCTCAAGCAACTGAGTTTGGATGTCAAGAAAGGGCAGCAAATCGTTAGTTATTTAATGCATTACTCTTTTTCTATTGCCCTTGAGAGTGAGATTTTATGCCTCAAAACAACCTGACCAGTTTGTACTTTGCACCTTGACTGGGTGCCATTTGCTGATTCACCTCAGGCAGGAAAATGACCCGGGTCAGCCCTGGTTTGTAGGAAGGAAGAATGGATAATCCCCAGTCCTATGAAGAGCTACTGCTCCTAAATCGAAGAACAGAGAACTGGAGTGGTTCTAAGCTCCCTCCTCTGAAGTGAAAGGGGGCTGAGAATGTGCTGTGGGGTTGAGTCTTAGGAAGAGGCCCACCGCAATTCTGCATTAGCAGACCTTGCACACAGAATGGCATATGTATACACACACACAATTTCAGCAGCAGCAGCCCTAATAATAATTAATTGACATAAAGCTGTGATGCCCTGTGATAGACCAAAACTTTGGAAGGATATCCTAAGTCAGCAGAACCAAAATCACATTGAAGTGCTGAGTAGGGCAGCCACTTTGCGTTGCAGAAAGAAAAGAGGACAAAAGAGGCAACAGGTTTGCATAAAAATTGCATATGCTAATTGATATCTCTAGATGAACATTTAGAAATAAAGACTATAATTTAAATTGGAAAGAGCCTTTAGTGATGGCCCCTTTTCTTTGGAACTCTCTAACCCTGGCACGTGCCAACACTGTGCTGCTTCTGTGGCCTCCTGAAAATATCTCTTTTCCAGGAAGCATTCCTCAACTGACCAGCTGCCATTTTTATTGGTATTCTGTTTTAAACTGAACAATTTTAATATGCTGATTTAATCTTTTTTTTCCCCTTCTTTTTACTGTTTTATTCCGATGTTCACCACTCCAGAATCTATTTTAGATATGGAGCAGTATATAAATATTGTAAATAAATATATAATAAATATATAAGACTATGCCCAGGTGACCTGTACACCTGCCCAGTCAACCTGCTATCCAAGTGTTAACTGTTGAGGGCCAACAATTCTTGTGTTTCTTTATCTTTAAACTGATATTAGTCCTTCAAATAGAGGACAGTCCTCTGTAAAAGAGAATATATGGCCGCCCTAGAAGCTTCATCCCATGTACCTGTTTCCCTCAAATTATCCCCTACAGTGCTAAGTTGGAATCTTTGTTGTTGTTGTTGTTGCTAAATCACACCCTGGGCGGCAGCGCTCCTAAGATCCTTTGCAAACGGTTTAAGGGGAGAAATGTAAAAAAAGCATAAAAAATCAACTGATGACCCAATCCAATTCAAATTTGGTATGCTTAAAGTTCTCCTTAATATTTATTACTGTGCCAATTTTGATGTCTTTATCTTTAAAGCCTACGCAGATGTAAGCATTTGTTTAATTTTCTTTAAATATATCAAATCCTGTTCCTGCGCCCCCAGTGGCTGCTTGGAAAACTACAAATGTTTTGCTCGAAAACTACTAGCAATCGACTACCTCAATTCTTTCCCCTTTATAGCACAATTAAAGCAGGATGCATGGGAGTACTCCAGAGTCAAAGCAGATTATAAACTGGAAAATTTCAGAGTACTTCACAATAAAAGCAGATTATAAGGTGGAAAACTTTGGAGTCCTTTGCACACAGTTCGCAGTGATTGCACAGTATAACGCTGGTGTGATAAAGCTCTAGTACTCTGTTCAATTCTGGGCACAACCATGTAAGATATTATTGACAAACTGGGTTTAACTGAGTCATGAGGAGCCCAGCCCAAGCCAAATTCTGAGCATTCCTCAGTAGTATCAGGAAGCAAACACTCATCTTTTCCATCACAACATCAATAAAAATTATTTAGATCTGTATTCTGAAAACTGCATATCTCCCTTGATGGATAAGTATCCCAAAGGTCTGACACCAGCATGTGGAAAAAGCAAGAAGATCTACAGAAATAAAGCAACAGATGTCATAAATGGCTAGATGAACCCCACTGAGTTTATATCTTTATTTGCTTTTAAGTCAAGAGTTATCCAAACACATATTTATTTATTTATTACATTTATATACCGCCCCATAGCCAAAGCTCTCTGGGCGGTTTACAAAAGTTAAAAACAATAAACATTAAAAACAGATATACAAAATTTAAAACAACCAAAAGTATAAAAACCAACAATATCCATTTAAAACAACTATTCTTGGGTCAGTTAAAAACTCGGCATATGCTGTTATGTTTCCCTGGGAGAAGGGAAAAGTCTTGACCTGGCACTGAAAAGATAACAATGTTGGCGCCAGGCAAGCCTCGTTGGGGAGATCATTCCATAATTGGGAGGCCACCACTGAGAAGGCCCTCTCCCTTAAAACAAAAAGTTGGCTATCTCGGGCATACTGAGTGCTGTAGGACTTTTTTCTGTCTAAACATGTATTACACCTTAAGGAACTCTATGGAGAAACACTTGCAACAGGTAGCTCTTTCCTGAATATTCAAAGGGTGCTACTTATAGCCCAAGGGTGCAATTCTGCCATTGGCTACACTTGGCACACTCTGAATAACCTTAGTGGGATGTATGTCCGGGTAACTAGGCACAGGATCACAACCAAAGAAGGTTAAAATACGTTCTTCAAGAAGAACAAAGAAGGTTTATTTCATGTATTAGGCAGAAATCCAGCAAATGTAACAAAATATTCGAAGGCTCTAAGATGTGAAATATACATTCAGTAGCCAACACTTTTGAATTATGCTCTGGAGAATGGCTGGCAGTCCTGTTCAGCATGGTTTTGTGTATGTGGTTTTTTCCCTTGCAGAAACAGTTTATTTCACAGGAGCCAGGAAACAGTAATTAGTTTCTTGGTTGCGATAAGCAAAAGAGAAATGTTTTCAAATGCAAACATGATGGTGGTCTCTGTCCTGCTTATAACCTTTTGCAAATGCAATTTATTTTTACCTTGGAAAAACTCTTCCTCCTTTCACTTGCTAAACACAGGCCAGAGCTGTTTATAAGGCTATTTAATTAAAACCAATTATTGTGAAGTGATTCCACTTTCTCCTCTGTAGTCCCACTGCTTTCCTTAGGAGTGCTCTGAATTTACATCAGCTTGACAATTAAAGCACCAAACCAGTTACTAATGCCTTTTATATCTGGTCTTCATTAGTTCATATTAAACAATTCATTGGCTTGATTTTCACTTCAGTGACTCTTCTCATAAAATCTTGTTAGGGCTGATGGTGGTGATACCACATATGAGATGAAATTAGTTAATTCATCAATGGAAAACACTTCCTAGCCCAACATTTTTGCTCCTATTTTATCATTTCTCCATTGAAACGTATAATTCGTGTACCAGAATCACATACTAAGGCCATGAGGACAAAAAAAAAAAAGGGGGGGGGAGAGATTAAACATCGTTAAGTTAAATAAATTCTTTGACATTTTGTTCAGGATTCATTTGCCTGATCAGGTGTATAGTCAGCAGATCTGTACAGGGAACTCTTACCCTGTGGATGGACTCTGTGTCATAACAGGGCTCACTAATGTTGTACCAAATAAGCATTTCTCTCTCTTTCCATTATAAACCCATATTTTCAGATTGGTTTATAACAGGTCTATAAAATTTGCCTTGCTTCCTGTTAAAACTAACTGCTGGCAGGTGTGGGTTTAATCCAACTGTGGATCAGCAAAGTAAAGGATAAACGTTCCTGCACAGTTTCAGATGTGTGTATGGGAGGGGGAAATGGTTTGAAGGAGGTTTTTTTTTTTTTACAAAATTTCTAAAAATCAAGGGATGAAGGCATCTGCTTTAAACTTAGCATGGCTAAAACACTACTTAAGAGCTACCAGGGTGCCACGTTTCATCTCTTTATCTTTAAAAATTACAGAGTTGTATGCAGTTTTGCTAATTCCCATTGATGATGATATGAAAATGGAGTGATTTTCTGATGTGTAATCCAGTGGTGCAGACAAACAGACCACCTCCAAAAATCAGAGCAGAGAATCCACTCAACAGAGCTCTGCCCTGAATTTTGGGGAGTAGCAGACCCACTCTGCACACCCCTATCCATTGAAAATTAACTTTGGTGTCAACTAGGGAGGTCATGGGCTCTCCCACACTAGAGGCATTCAAATGGAGCTGGACAGCCATCTGTCAGGGATGCTTTAATGCAGATTCCTGTATTGAGCAGGGGTTTGGATTCAATGGCCTCATAGGATCCTTTCAACTCTAATATTCTATAATTCTATGTTAATAAAGTTGTAACCCTAGCTAATTCAGTGTCAAGTGCCATGTCTCTTTCTTCAGCATATATGTGCAACAAACAGTGTGATGACAACAGGATATGGAGGGGAAAGGACACCTCAGGTCTATGTTTATCATATTATGCAGTTCTGCCCTGAGCATGTTTCTTTTAAGGAGTTATACCCTGCCCATCCAAAAATGCCCCAGAATAGCTTACCCAATGCAGTCAAAATAATAAGTTTCAAGTGACAAACTACATCCAAGTAATTTCCACTTATTTTCTTTATATTCCCATTTAATTTCCCTTCATTTTCAAGGTTTTCTCTTTGTCAAATTTCACTGCAATGCACAGTGATGCAGTGAAATCAGGTGTGTTAAAGCATCCCTGTTTGTTGCTGTTGAAAAGGTTACTCCACTCATACAGAAAACTAACCTTTCCCTCATTGTGACAGAATATAGATTTGTTTTTCTTATTAGCAGCTGGTACAGATTAGACTTTTCTGTGTAACAGCACAGAGAGCCCCATGCTGAACTATAATCCTATATGCCATCCTCTCTTTATCTGCACTTTAGCAGTAAGAGGGCAGCTGTATGTACATGCACATCCTGCTCTCACTCTCCTACACACACACACACACACACACAGAGAGAGAGAGAGAGAGAGAGAGAGAGAGAGAGAGAGAGAGAGAGAGAGAGAGAGCAACACACTATTTTCCTCCCTATTCAAGTGAATAGGGAGATTGTTCCATTCACTTGAATAGGGAGAAAAAAGCACTATGCTAAAAAAAAAAAATACCTGGGAGGGAATAGAAGCCCACTCTTCTTCCAGGACTCCAGGTTTCCCCCCTCCCTATTCAATTGAATGGAACAATTCCTTCAGTCACTTGAATAGGGAGGAAAAAAGATCCCCTGATGAAAAATGACTAGAGGACGACAGATCGGGGGTGGGATCTGTCCTCCATGTTAGGCATTATAAGAAAAGGAATTTGGGGGTGGGGAAGGATCCAAAGAGCAAGAGAGAAAAAAGTGAGACACCAGAGAGAGAGAGAGAGAGAGAGAGAGAGAGAGAGAGAGAGAGAGAGAGAGAGAGAGAGAGAGAAAGGAGAGGAGCCAGAGAATGATAAGGAGGAATGGGCAGGGAATAGAGAGAAAAGTCAGAGAATAAGAGAGAGAAAAGAGCCAGAGAGAGAGAGAGAGAGAAGAGAACCAAGGGAGAAAGAAGCCAGAGTAAGAAAGCACACACACAGGACACATATGCACATGTAAATACACACGCTTACAAACATAAAGAAGAGAGTACTCTCAACATTTTTATGATTGGACACACAAACACAAACACACAGAAGCTAATTATCCCAAAATTCCAAATGTGCCCACAGGCCCCAAAGGATTGGAGGTCCACTGCTCTAGATGACTGTAGCAACTTCTTTCAGCTCTTTCTCAGAAGCAGCACCACAGTTTTCCCACTTTCCATTCACTCAAGCTCTAGCAGTCCCTGATTTCTTCTTCGAGCAGCAGAGATTAACAAGGAAGTTGCTACAATTTCTATTTACTCTAGCTCCCTGATTTCTCCCTGATGTTGCAAGCTGCCATGTGCTTTTGTAGGGTAAGCACATAAGAAGTGCCATGCTAGATCAGTCCAAGGGTCCATCTAGTCCAGCACTCTGTTCACACACTGCCCAACCAGCCGTCAGCCAGGGACCAAAAAAAGCAAGATATGGTGCAACAGCACCCTCCCACCCATGTACCCCAGCAACTGGTGTACACAGGTTTACTGCCTCAACTACTGGAGATAGCACACAACCATCAAGGCTAGTAGCCATTGATAGCCTTCACCTCGAGGAATTTATCCAACCCCCTTTTAAAGCCAACCCCCTTTTAAAGCCATCCAAATTGGTGGCCATCACTACATTCTGTGGTAGTGAATTCCATAATTTAACTATGCACTGTGTGAAGAAGTACTTCCCCTTATTTGTCCTGGATCTCCCACCAGTCAGCTTCATGGGATGAGCCCAGATTCTAGTATTTTGAAAGAGGGAGAAAAATGTCTCCCTATCCACATTCTCCATACCATGCATAATTTTGTACACCTCTATCATGTCCCCCCTTTTTCCATGCTAAATAATCCTAGTTGATGTAACCTTCCCTCGTAGGGGAGATGCTCCAGCCCCTTAATCATTTTAGTTGCCCTTTTCTTCTCTTTTTCCAGTTCTATAATATCCTTTTTTAGGTGTGATGACCAGAATTGTACATAGTATTCTGAGTGTGGTCGCACCATAGATTTGTATAAAGGCAGTATGATACTAGCCATTTTATTCTCAATTCCTTTTCTTAGAATGCCTAACATGGAGTTTGCCTTCTTTACAGCAGCCGTACATAGGGTTGACATTTTCATCAAGCTGTCCACCACAATCCCAAGAACTCTTTCTTGTTTGGTCACCACCAGCTCAGATCCCATTAGGTTATACTTAAATTTGGGGGGGGTTTGCCCCAACATGCATCACCGAACACTTGCTTACATTGAACCACATCTGCCCACTCTCCCAACTTGAAGAGAACCCTTTGGAGCTATTCACAATCCCTTTGTGTTTTAACCACCTGAAATAATTTGGTGTCATCAGCAAACTTGGCCACTTCGCTGCTCACTCCTAATTCCAGATCATTTATGAACAAGTTGAAAAAAATTGGTCCCAACACCGATCCCTGTGGGACCCCACTATTTACTTCCCTCCATTGGAAGAATTGACCATTTATTCCTACTCTCTGCTTTCTGTTCTCTAACCAGATATTGATCCATAAGAGGACCTCTCCTCTTATTCCATGACTGCTAAGTTTGTTCACGAGACTTTGGTGAGGGACTTTGTCCAATCATAAAAATGTTGAGAATACTCCTTTCTTTGTGTTTGTAAGTGTGTATAAGTAAGGAGCAGTGGCTGTGCTGAGAGAGACAGAGAAGGGGCCTCTCCATGGGTGGTTATAGCAGCTGTCAAAACTGATAGCTGCTACAGCCATCATGCTGGAAGCTTAGTTTCAGGCTCCTGTGCAAATCAGTCCTGAGTGTTGAGTAAATCAAGCAATGCGCCGGCTAAAGTCCCATTGTGATCAATGAGATGTTCTTTCAGATAAGGGTGCAAAGAAATGAAGATGAGCAGTCCAGCAAACGCTGAAATTGCACAACCATCTTCTTTAATGGGATTTGCAAAGGGTCCTATGTAAGACCCACATCAATCAACATTAGCAGAAAGCACAGCCGAAACGGTATTTTTATCCTTGTGATCTGCCGATTCTTTTTAGCTTTTTGTTTTATCCTACTGCACTTTTGTGATATTTAACTTTTTATGAAATTATTGTTGAAATTTTAATGTGAAGTAGACATTTTGATCAATGTTTTGATAAGGCGTTTCATTAATGACATTAGTACAAAGACTGGTGGGAAGAGATTGAGACAATTTTAAACCTTGCAAATGAGATCTTTCTAGAGTTGTCATGGACAATTTCTGTCATTCCACCTATTTCTAGCTACTGTTTTATTCAAGGTAGCTATTTTGAATAGGAACATAATAGACAGAGCTCAACTTTCTCATACATTGACACAGCGAAAATATAATAATCAAGCCCTTTTGCCGCCTTACTTTATTCACAACTGACAGACATTTTAATTTTCAGCCACCTGTTTCAACCATGCAATTGTAACGTTTCAGATTTTCTGTTCTGCCTGCCTCTGTCATGGCAAGAGCTAAATGTCATTGAGCTCTGGTGAGGACGGGGTTATGGGGTTCCACACCCTGGATCAAGTGTTTACCAGGCTTTGGGCCAAGTCAGGTCTCCCAGGACAACACCACAGAGCACTTCCTCCCCAAATCCCACTGTCTAGCCTTTCTTCTTCTTTCTCTACCCTTCCGCTGCCTATTCTCCTCTGTATTTCCACACTGCACCCACCTCACATCGTGATCATTGTATTCATGGCTTCAGGCATGGCCACATTTGCTGCCACCTGCTACATTTCCCCCGCTGCCACTACTGCTACCTGCTGCTGACTTCCTGGAGGTAGGGAGATGTGGGCCATAGCTAGACCTAAGGTTTATCCCTGGATCTTCCAGGGGTCAAACCTATTCATCTAGGTGACACACAGGGGATCCAGTGCTCAGGCAGGGGCGAACCTTGGATGATCCCAGGATAAACCTTAGGTCTAGCTGTGGCCGTGGTGGTATGAAAGTGAGGTTGCTGGGGTTGCTGCACATGGGGGGCATGAGGAAAGGAACTTGGTAAGCACCTGAGCACCTGGGGCGGATCCGCACGTCGGCCCCAGAGCGCATTTATGTGACTCTAGGGCACCCCAGAAACGATGGTCTGTACTTGCCTGTAAAAAGAAACTAGGAAGAGACGGAGACGGAGACGACGACGACGATGCCCAGCTCCCCCCGGCCAGCTCCTCTACTGGGATGGAGAGCTCGACGGAAGAAGGTTGGGTGGACAGCGGAAGAAGCTCTCTACTCCCGCCTTCTTCAAAAAGAGCTCTCCGAGCTGGGCGGCGGCGGCAGTGGCGTCTCCGTCTCTTCCTAGTTTCTTTTTACAGGCAAGTACAGACTATCGTTTCTGGGGTGCCCTAGAGTCGCATAAATGCGCTCTGGATCCGCCCCTGTACGTACCCCATCTCACAAGTACTCAGGAAATACACAACCAAAGATTTCCCCTTCCCACAAAAGCAGCATCCTATGTGATGAGCCAATTTGGGAGTTCAAGGCAGTGGTGCATGGAATCTGTACTGAAGATTTAGAGAAACAAACCATTCCACTTGTAAGACCACTAGCATCATGTCTCTCAATTATGTGTTTGTCTTTTTATATGCCTAGGGTGACCATATGTAATGGAGGACAGGGCTCCTCTATCTTTAACAGTTGTACAGAAAAGGGAGTTTCAGCAGGTGTCATGTGTATGCATGTAGCCCCTGGTGAAATTCCCTCTTCATCACAACAGTTAAAACTGCAGGAGCCCTGCCCTCTTTATCAGATACAAAAGAGGGTAGGGTTCCTGCAGCTTTAACTGTTGTGAAGAAGAGAGGATTTCACCAGGTGCTGCATGCATACAAATGACACCTGCTGAAATTCCCCTTTCTTTGCAACTAAGGCCTTAGCTAGACCTAAGGTTTATCCTTGGATCATCCTTGGGTCATCCCTGTTCATATAAATGACACACAGGATATCCCGGGAGCAGGCAGGGATGACCCTGGGATAAACCTTCTGTCTAGCTAAGGCCTTAGATACAGGAGCCCTGTCCTCCTTTTCATATGGTCACCCTATATAAGCTGAGGAGTGTGTTGCTCAGACAAACACACACACACACACACACACACACACACACTGCAACCAGCAACAGTGGCGTTTGAATGGTTTCAGCACTGCTACACCAATCTCCTGACATGGCAGGAGATTTGCGGACTAATGCACTTAGAGTCATGGCTGATGAATGCCAACTCACTGGGAAAATAGCATCAACTTACTGTCAGCTTTTGTCATCTCACAAACCACCAGTGAAACTCATGCTTACTTTCTTCATTTGATGACAATAATAATGAAGATTGCTTTCCTTTAAACAAGGTGGGTTGGCTTTTGTACACTTTTTAACACTTTCCTTCATTCCAACCACTAGCAACACACATGACTGAGGTACAAAAATCCATGTACATTTAATCAGATTAGCCAGCTGAAATATCTTTAATTAATCAACAGTCAATATGATTGTGCTGATCTGATATATCCAGAGCTGTTTATCACATTTTCATTAATTCACTATTGGAAGATGCCTGCTTCCAGCTCAGCCGGAACTGCTTTGGGCGGAGGGCAGCTTTTGCGGGTGGGTCGGAGGGGGAAGAAAGATGCTGCATGTGCAAGGGCACGTGAGCAGCGTGAGGTGTGGGCGGAAAAGAGCCTATAAAGACCTGCCCTGCCGAAGCCCATCCTCTTTCGCTTCTTGGCTCCCAGCCTCCCTTCTTTTATCTAGTATGAGATTAGCCAGTCACTCCCTTTGGAGGGGGGCTGAGTAGGAATTTTACCTGCCATGAATCATAGTGTACAGGTTGTTTGCCTACTCCACACTGGAATTACGATTAGCAGAGGGTGAGTAAGTAAGCAGATTAGAGTGGATTGTCAGGGGTGTGTGGGAATTTACACACTATTACAATAGGGACACTGAGCCCTCTGGCACCTTTTGGCATATCCGGAGGTCCTGCTCCTCAGGGGCTGTGCAGCTCTTGTGTCAGGATATGGTTTGCCTTTGGGGACCCTCCTGTCTCATCTACTCAGAGCTCTGCAGCACTGAATAGGGATGATGCAGACCGTTCCCCCCATACACTGAAGTGTAGCTTGAATAAGGGGGTGGGTTTACCCGACCCCTGTGTTCAAGGGAGTGGCTCACCTTTATTGTCAGTCTAGGTGCCTGAAGAAAGGGTATAATAGATTCCCACACTTTCACATGCAGATCCAGGGAGAGGTAAAGTTCCCTTATGTAAATAAAGAGGCCCTAGTTTATCCCAAGCTCTGGCATCTGTGTCTTTATTCCATGCTTCCTTCTCCACTCACAAATAATGCTCTAGTATATTTCAGTATGGAAGGCTTCTTTTACAACTTTGATACAACAGTAAGAGAAGGCCCACTTAATATCCACCAACCAGAATAAACAATGTTACTTTACGTATTCCTACCACAGGTTTGGTTGCCTACAGCAGCCTTTCCCAATTTAGAGTCCTCCAGATGGTTTGGACTACAACTCCCATCATTCCTGATTATTGGACATGATGGCTGGGACTGATGGCAGTTGTAGTTCTAAACATCTAGAGGGCCCAAAAGTGGTCAAAGCTGGCCTACAGGATAACAGATCACTGCAGATTAGCAGAGCCTTTTGGAATATCTATTTAAACTGGAGAAGCAGACATTACCTGAACAACAATGAACTGTAAATATCATCAGTTCCCTAAAGCATGCCTTTGGAGTCTCCCCATTTTCTTCCAAGTCAGGTACAAAATTTAGATTGGTATATCCAAATAGTTCCATTCCAACTGCAAATTGTTCCTTCCCTGCCACAGGAAAGGCCTAGTTTTCACCAAAAGCAAAGTCTGGACTGTACCTAAGGATGGGTGAATTTCTGGCAGGTGTCACTTTCACATGTGTTTGCTCATGAATCAATTCTATCTCAATTCACATTAAACTGCAGTTTTGTTAATCTGCATGAAAATTCAGGGAACTCAGGGTCTCTGTCCTGCAAATGGAATATGTCTTTAGAGGTGGGGGGGAAGGGGGCAGGAGAGACCAAAATGGTGGATACAGTGTAAAGGCCACTGTTCTGACCCACCTCCAAAATATACATTTTGATGTTTTTTAGCCAACAATTGTTTTGCAACATCCTGAATTCCAATCCACACATAATTCTGGGAAATGTGAATCAAGTCAGTTCATATCAGAATTCATAAAGATTACATTCCTCAATCCATAACATTACTACTCCAGTGCTCCTCTGTTCAAAGAAAATCCCTACACATAGAAAGCTAGATGTCAGGCAAAAGGAATATAATCTATGACCAGCTCATGTTTTGTACAGAGAAGCTGCTAGAAATGGGGGTACCACTTTCTGTAGTTTCTGAGAACATGGCCGATCAATTACCTCTGCCTCCATCCTGTAGGTAGGTCCTGGCTGGTAGTAACTGAAGCTGAGGCAAAATGGGGCCCCAATTTTGCAACCCCATTTGCAGGCTGTGAAATGAGATGGGATTTGGGGGACTATTTTGAGGGGTAACATAGTTTTGAGCAAGGGGACTACCCTTTTCTGATCAGCCATAGCCAGGCCTCCATCTTTTCTACCCAAAATGCTTTGTTCCAAAGGGCATCTGGGGGGGTGGGAATGGTGGCCACCACAATTCATTATGGCTGTCTTTAGCAGCCGCCATCCCCCCCCCAATACCCCTCAGAGCAGGGTACTTGAGGAAGGGTAAGGTGGTGCCAACCAACCAATCAGAGGAAGGAAACCCCATTAAGTTTTGCCTCTCCCCCAAAGTGTGCACTCCTCCTCTTAAAATGTGAATGGCAGGAGCCAGTTTGACCAATTAAGACTTAACAGACATTACAGTATTTATTCTTGACTAAATTGAAAGCTGCTTGATGTTATTCTTCCTGAGATTTTACCATTGTCCCACATTCAAAATACAATTCAGACTCAGTAGTCACATACAGCATTCATTTACGTCCCTCAAGAAGTGATAAAATACACTTTGGGAATGTTTATGCCATATGAGGATGCAGGAAGGAAACTTGACGTCTCTTTTCATTTCTCAACATCAAATGTAACTTTTCTTTTGCCCCTTTGAAGAATCCATCCAGTAATTCATACCTCCTCATAGTGCATTACCCGGCAGCTTTGGTAAAACTCCCTTCTGTATAAGAACATAAGAAGAGCCCTGCTGGATCAGACCAAGGGTCCATCTAGTCCAGCATTCTGTTCACTCAGTGGCCAAGCTGCTGCCCATAGGAAGCCCTCAATTAGGAATGAGTGGAATTGCACCATCCCACTCATGTCCCCCAGAACCAATATCTAACTAGGATCAGCAATGGAATTGTCTATGCAGGGATACACAACCTGTGCCTCATGGCCTTTACTGCAGTGCCCCAAGGGTGCCCTGATCCTCCCACCACCACTGACCACACACACTCACACTCTCTAATGCCTCCCCCAGAGATCTTCATAAAATTACTCATTTTCTGCTAGTATTGGCAACAATGACAGAGCAATCTGCATCAGGATCGCTGGAATGTGTGAATGTGCCTACAGACATATGGCCCTGACCAGCATCCCCTTGGGGCCAGGAAGGTTGTACACTCCCTGCTCTAGTGCCTTATGGATTGAACTATCTTGGTATCTATCTGCATTTAGCCCACATGAAATTAGCACTCGTTTTCATATATGATTTTTAAGTCCATGCAAATTTAGGCTAAATGAGCACTCCGCAAGCTCACATATTCTTGTGGAGTAAATGAATTACTTCCCAGGATGTAGCAGATTGTGCTGAGGGCCTTTGTTGTTGTAAATAGGGAACAACAAATATGACCTCAGGGGGAAACCGGAATACACTCGCTTCTTGAAGACGCTTTGATTCTGGCCATAGGCAAAGCAGCAATGGAAATACGCCTTTGGGGCTGCGTCTCCCGAGAGGCTCTGTAGGCACAGGGAAACGTGGCTTCATCATACAAGCTGCAGCTCTTGTTCACTTGGCTTGTTCTCATTTTACACAAGCATTTAAGGGAATGCTTAGATGTTCCAGCACCGGGAGTGAAACACTGAACGGACTCCAGCTGCTGTCGTTGAACACCGTTCCAGCAGCCACACAGAAAATACAAAGGGGAGGAAAGTGCTCTAGTCTCTGATGAACACTTAACTAAAAATGGTGGGTGGAAGGAGAGAGGGACTAAAAAGAAAGCACAAGTGGCTGAGCTGCTGAGAAGAAAAGGCACTCCTCACATTGAGCTGTATCCAGTTAGTTCTACAGAGAATAGGCTAGGGGTCAGCAGGAAGTACATCTCCAGGTGTTTGGACCTCAACTCCCAGCATTCCTGACCACTGGCCAAGTTATCAGGGGCTTCTGGGAGTTGAAGTCCAAAACAATTGGAGATCTACCTTCTGCCCACCTCTGGAATAGACTCATTGAAATGAATGGGACTTAAGATCAACTAATATCGGCTACAACCCATGGACTTCTATGACTAATTAGCCATTGTATTTCAACTTCCTAGCAAATGAAAAATGAAAACAAATAGGACCCAAGTGTTTTATTCATTGCTCGTAAAGAAAGAAATGTCTGAGTCATATGAGTTACAAATGTTGTATAGTCATTCCTTGTTCATTCACTTCTCTTTTTGGAGCCAGGGCCCACAGAGACAGAAAAGGTATGATGGAGATTGCAGGAATTGTGGGGAGAGAGCCAGGAGCTTCACATTTTTTAATCTTCAACTTAAAGAAGGTTGAAGATTTCTCCCCCTTCTAACAATTTGTGGCATTTTGATGACACCCAAATTCATCTGCCTGCCTCTCTCTGCCTAATGGTTGGGGCAGCCTTGCGAAAGCTTGTTTTGTTTGGTTATTTTATTTGTTCATTTGCCTATGTTGGACCTCGGAGGGTAATTGGCCTGGTTTAATGCAAGGCAGCTTCCTATAGGGATACTGTAGGCCAGTCTTTCCCAACCTGATGTTCTCTGGATGTTTGAGGCTTCAACACCCATCAGCTCCAGCCAGCATGGCCAATGGTCAGGGATTCTGGGACCTGTAGTCCAAAACATCTGGAGGGCACCAGATTGGCAAAGTCTGCCGAAGGGGTTTCTGTTTGCACTGCAACATTCAAGCCCGGTCACCCCACCCAACAAAATGCCAAGGGGTTTTGCGGGTGAAATAATAATAAGCTGCAGAATGCTTTTATTTCCTCTATATGCCTAATTACTCTTTGAAAGAGTCTAACGATGATTTTGATGACTATCACAAGTACTTGGCAGTGACAGTTTGTTCAAAAGAGCCTTTTCTCGGCTGCTGAAACATCAGCTGGATGAAAACAACCTGATTTCTCTCACTGGCATCTATTACTGTTTTTCCAGAGATCTTTGTTCAGGGGGTTGAAAGAAAACAATCCTATCTGATGAGCTGGAAGCATCCGGCATTATTACAAGGCTTGCTCATGAGACGAAAATGTCATGCCCAACGAGAATGGGTGGAGGTGGATGAAGTCCTGCTGTCATTCAGGGGATAATGACAGTAATCATAAATTAATTGCATCCACAATGAAAGAACTGCCAAACAGACAAGAATCTGGAGGAAATTATATGAATTTGGGATTTGGGAACTTAAAGGGGGCATATTTTTGTTACATGTAATACATGCATAAGAACTAGATGGATGTATATACAATGTAAAATTCTGTAAAGAACCAATGATATGGTTTGCACATCATAACAATTCCTGGGTCATTTAGCCCAGGAATTGTGGGGGCTGAGCAGCAGTGAGTGTGCACACTGCCTCCTGTAAGCTCATCACTTCATCTTTCCAGGAATGCTCCTTTGCTCGACTGGTTTCATGACATCCCAGGCTGGAACTCTGGGTTATTTAAGGGTTCAACAACCCGGAGTTAACCCAAAAATGAACCATGCATGGTTGTTGTACACATATTTGTATGCATTTTTTGAGCCAGGTAATGCTCATTCTGAATTGTAACCATTTCAATCAACATGTTAATCCTAAAAGAGTGAATTGGATTAGTTTGCTAAAAAAAAAATGCAGAACAAACAAAATTCTCCCCCATCTCTAATACAGGAATTAATACAAAACCATAAATTTCTGGTTCAGGTGGTCGTCAAGAATGACTGCACTCATCAGTTTATGTGCATGTATGCAAAAAGCCTTTCTTTAGTAGCAGGAGTTCACAAGTGAAGGAAGGTAAGGAACTTCACCAGCTACATTCTAGCTACATTCTGTGTCCTCAAGCAAAGTTGCTGAGACATCTGCATTTGTTCACTTCCTGAAACTAGCAAAATGTCTCTGTAAGTCCTAATAGGCACATCATTGTGTAATTATTCTGTCCGATTCCAGAAGAGAAGGTGCTCTCTGGCTGAGTGAACATTACGTGCTGTATGTTCTTCTCCAAATGGAAAAGATTGCTGGATTATGTGGCATTTGAATTACCGGCACATTATGCTAGAGAGCGTGCATGGGTTACCCAGTCTTCTTGAAGGTGTACATTTTGATTGATTAAAAGCTTGTGTGAACATCCTTGTGTAGGACTTGGGACTAAAAACTGTGATGCTTTATTAATTTTTCATTATCGGTCTAAGAGAAGTTAGATGTCCTTAAATACACTTCCTGTTCATTTAATTACAATTGAGTGGGATCTGGAAGGCTGTGTGTTAAGTACGATCGATCATTATGGAACAGAAGTGCTGGCTTGACCTTATCTTGTAGAAACCTTCTTCATATATTGGGTTCAGTAGTGAAGGGCTGGTTTCTTATAGAATAATGAAAGCCACAGCATTGGAAGAGCACCCATTGTGACATAAAAGTCCCACCTCTAAGACAGATATGCCAAAAACAGTGCTGGCTACCTGCTTGTCCTTGGGCTGCTAGGTTTTGGCCCCACCAAACTTTTTTTAAAGAAACAAACTTTTCACCATCAAACCCAATATATGAAGATCCTTTATCAGTTCTCTATGATGGTTTCTACAAGATGAGATACTGTATACTCTTTTTCAAGGATTTCATATGGAACATGTCTGTGATATATGAGGGGCTGCAGCTCAGCAGCAGAACCCATGATCAATCCATGGCATCTCCAGTCAAAGGAGTCTCAAGTAGCCAAAACAGCATTCTCACACACAGAATGCTGCTGCCAATGAGTAGACAAGACAAAAGATCTGGCTTGTTATATGGCAGCTTCATACATGTTTAATGGTTTCTGATCAGTAAATGTGCATGGAATGCAAGTCCTGAACCTGTGATGTGTAACTGTAAATCCCTTAGTGCCACCCAGTGCCAACTGGAGAGCACCAGTTTGACCAGTAAAATGCACTTTCAGACCACTTTTATTGTGAGCCTTCAAGTCGATACTATTATATGACAGTGCATTTGTGTATAGGACCTACTATTTAGGTATATTATTATTATTATTATTATTATTATTATTATTATTATTATTATTATTATTGTGTGTGTGTGAAAGATAGACTAACGATACCTATTTATAAAGATAGATATCTATCAATATAGATATATAGATACATATATAGATATAGATATATAAATGTTTGAGCTTCTGCCCTCTGTGATGTTATTTAAGGATGCATAGTCTTGCATCCTTAGTTAAGGTTCGACAGGGGGGAAGCATTCTACCATGATAAAGGGGTAATCTGGGGGTTGGTTATACTATCATTCATAAAATCAATAATGTTTTGCCAATATTCTTGAAATTTACGTGTACCAGAAATAAATGTTGGTTTTACATAATCTAAAAAAATCAAGAAGTTTGGTGAATGATGGAGGGAAGGAAGGCAGTTTAAAATAGAAAAGCCAAAGTATTTCTTTAAAAAAAAAAAAAGCTTGCCAGTTTTTTTGTCCATCTTTTGTGATCATATCAGGGCTTACCTAATTAAAATCTTGATGATTTCCTTTTCCTTTGATCTTATATTTGATAAAATAGCTTTTCTTTTTTAATTTACTTTTTTAAAAAAAAAATATTGCTAATGAAAGCTTATGGAAGATTATAACACAGTACTCTGTGAGGGAAGTGGGAGGAGGGAATAGCTGCCATCTGGAGCAAAGCAGAAGCAGCAAGCCACTATGGCCATAGCTAGACCTAAGGTTTATCCCTGGATCATCCAGGGGTCAAACCTGTTCATCTAGGTGACACACAGGGGATCCAGTGCTCAGGCAGGGGCGAACCCTGGATGATCCCAGGATAAACCTTAGGTCTAGCTGTGGCCTGTGAATTTCTGTGACACACACGTGTGTGTGTGTGTGTGTGTGTGTGTGTGTGTGTGTGTGTGTGTGCGCATGAATAAGCAATCCCCTCAGCATGACCATACAGTGCCACAAAGAAGCTATGGAACTGAATGGGAGTGAAACTTTAGTTCATGAGCAAACCTGGCTGTATCTTTTGTATATATTTTAACAAGACTGACTGCATCTATAGTGGATCCAAAGCCTCTTTGTTGCTTTACTGTTGTGGTACTTTACAGCTACTTCTATGTTTGTATGTATACATATACATGGATTACTATGTTGTTGTTTTGCAGGGATTATATGCAGGGGTTACTGTGGCAGTGTAATATCACAAGTCAAAGGTAAATATTTAGGACACTGCACTGAGTGCAGCAATTGAGAAGGGCATAACTGTATTGTGTGAAGACTTGAATAAGGCATAGTGGGATGGATAATGAATGTGAGTGGATATAAGACTAATTTACTAATGGAAGTTCAATGTGCACTGCAATAAATCACTGTGGGACATCTGTGTTTATCCACAGTGACTTGCCCATGACCACTAAGTGAGCTTCATAGCTTGAGGAGAATATCAATATGATTTTCCCAATACCTAAACCAAAATTCCCCATGCTGGCTGGCTGGCAGTTGTAACCCAACATGTCTGGAAGGCACCAGGTTTGCAAAGGCTGTTCTCATTTCTTATTTATGCATTTACAAAAAAATGTATACTGCTCCATATCTGAAACAGTGAAAGATACAAAAATTAAAACACCATTGTTATACTAAAAAACGCAGGATGCCAGTCAAGGAATGCTTACTGGAATGAGATTGTTTTCAGGAAGCACTGGTAGCAACACAGCGTTGGTGCCGGCCTGACCACCAGGGGCAGGGAGTTCCACAGAAAAGGGGCCACCATGCTGAAGGCCCTTTTCCTGGTGGAATCCAATCAGACCACAGGCCTACGTGGAACCACCAGGAGAATGCCCTCTGACAACTTCAGTGACTGGGCAGGTTGGTAAGGGAGAAGGTGCTCTTTCAAGTATCATGGCCCAAGTTGTTTTTGGACTTTGTACACTAGTACGAGAACCTTGAGCCTAGCCTGGTAGCAAATAGACATCCTGTTCAGTTCCCTCAGCAAAGTAGTTGCATGCTGAAAAGGAGCAGCTCCCAACAACAGCTGAGCTGCTGCATTCTGCACTAGCTACGGTTTCCAGGGCAGCCTTAAGGGCAGCCTCACATAGAGCACATTGCAATAATCCAGCCTTGAGGTTACTAACACATGTATCACTGTGGTCAAGCTATCCCTGTCCAGAAGAAGCTGTAGTTGGTGAACCAGCTGAAGTTGGTAAAAGGCACTCCGAGCTGCCATGACCACTTGAGCCTCCAGTGACAATGATGGATCTAGGAGCACCTCCAAACTACGGACATGATCTTTAAAAGGGAGTGCAACCCCTTCCAGAACAGGCAGTGAGCCTATCTCCCATATTTGTTAACCACTCACCCACAGGGCTTCCATCACATTATTTCTCAGTTCCTGTGCAGAACATTCCTGCTGTGTAGGGTTGATGAATACATGAATTCCCAGCAAAATGTCCAGCACAGCTGAGCTGTGCTTTGCATGGCTATTAAAGGCCTTTCTCTCTGCACGCTTTCTTGCATTCAGTAGCCAGCCTTTTAAAAGAGAAGAAAGGTCCACAGACTGTCTTAAGACACATTATAGCCAGAAAGGGAAGGTTGCTGCCAAAACCAGCATCCATGTTGCGTTCTCTACTTAATGTGTAAATGCATCGACATTTTAACATGTTTCCCACCTTTGAACCCTCCAGTGGGTGGGAGGGTGAAGAATATAGATGGGGTTGGGGAAATTAAGGGGCTTTGTACACGCGGGGGAAAGCCCCGTGGTGGTTGTGGATGAGGTAGGCACAGGTTCGCAGTTGAGGCTTCCCCACAATGCTGTAAACAGAAAAAGTCAGGGATTAACCCAACTTTTTCAAAGGGAGTGACATCAACATGGCGCTTCTGCCAAGTAATGTGACTCCACGGCCAATCTGGGGCCAACCCAGGGGCAGAGCCTGGTGGAAAGCAACCAGCAGTTGGTCACCTTCCACCAGGAAGAGGATGGGGTGGCTCTGGGATGTAGTTGGCCACCCAGGAACCCTGCGCTCCCTCCTCAGCATCAGGATTACTTGACACCATCTTTGGAGAGGGGAAGTGCAGGGTTGGAGAGAGAGGTGATGCTGACCCAGTGCTGTGAAGATGTCAACACAAGTTAGCTGGAAGAGATGAGATAGCAGAGCAGAGCATGCCGTGTTGGCTGGCCGTTTATGGTCTTCCATAATGTCATTTGCCCCTTAATTTTCTGATCAAGCCCAGGTGATTTGAAGAATGTGCTTTGTCAGCACTTGACACAGCCAGGAGGATCAGTCGGAATGAGAATGGCTGAAGTTCTTCGAAGTCAGGCAGCACAAACGTGAAGCTGCTGAATTATTAACTTGAATTTGAAAGCAATATCAGGAAAACAGAGAAGAAACACTGGGGTATAATACAGAGAGAGACCTCAGCCTGAATGGCTTTTTTTTCTTTCTTTTTTTTTTACAGTATCCACAGATAGATTTTTATCAGGAGCCCCATATGGTGGGGGCATGTCTAATATTTCCCTCCCAAGCTGCAATTGTACCAATACACCCCACTTGCTATGTGAAGCTGCAGGGCTCGGGGAAAAGTCCCTCTTGGGGATAGCAAGAACTTTTTTCTAAGCCCCCCTCCCACCAGGTAGTCAATGGGAAGATGATTACTGGTAAAACATGTAGGTTGGGATCCCAATAAATCCCTCCTACTGGTTAAATACAATAAAAAACAGCTGCTTGCTATGACTTTAACATAACTTGTAGATTGGGGTCTAAGACTAGAGGAGGAAAGCTAAAAAGCAAGCCAAAAAATATAAAGCCAAGCTCTTGCCCTGTTTTTTTTTTCATTCCTCCCCCCCAGCCACTATTTTATAAGCTATTTATTTATTTATTTATTTATTTATTGCATTTCTATACCACCCAATAGCCAAAGCTCTCTGGACGGTTCACACTAATTCCAGAAATATGGGATTCAATGTTTTTTATTTCAAACGTTGCTTTTACTAAGGAAACTGTTTTGTGCCTTAAAATAACTCCTTAAAAAAAAAAGTTGACCAGCAGGTCCTGCAACAAAATGTTACAGTGTATCCTCATCTCCTAATCAGGGTTCCAGCAATGTGGACGTGCCCTTCTCAAGGATAATATCAGTTATAATGAGCATCAGAAAGACCAGTTGACTATCCCAACCCCCTAATTTCCCTTGGTTTTCCATATTTCTTTTCCAACTAATACCCAATATTCCATGGCTCTTGGTAGCCACTAAGCATGCTCAGTCCTCACTGAGCTGTTTTGAAGGAAGGTTGACCCCTTAGATTTTATAAAGAGATTATACTTCTGTAAGTCTTGGGGTTCCCCTGAGCATGCTAATACCTCTTTCTTGTTTTCAGCAGATCCACTTTGGTTGCCGTTTTGTCGGTGTGACAATACTGAGTTTTCTATTAGATGGAGTGACAATAGGAGACATAAACATAGAAGCGTCAAGAGTGGGCATAATCGGACACCATCCAAGGGCCCTCACCACAGCAGGTGCCACTGACCAAAGCTTATTGCTTATTGGCTGTCTAGCTTTCAAGCAAGCAAATGGTAGGAATGATGGGATGAGAAGCAATAGCAACTGTTGACAATGCACTGAGAAGGTAGACTCACAGAGGAAGGGGGCCCATTGCAGCTGTTTTGCCCCAGGGCATTCAAAAACCTGGAGCAGACACTGGTGCTAAAATATTCCATGGGCACGAGTCAGCCAAGGTTGAGCACTTCTGAAACCTAGTGACTATCAGATGGGGAGGGAGGGTTTAAGTGGGTGCTTAAGACCTTAGTCAGACTTAAATTTGACCAACTGAAAACAGTGGAACAAAGATAGTCAGCCCCATTGATTTCAGTGGGCCTACTCCAAGCATGATGAAGTCTGGACCCAGCCCAGTTAATGAGCTCAATAGGACTTTTTCTGAGTACACATGTTATTTGTGTTGTGATTGAAAACCTATCTACACTTCCTTGGGAGTAACTACCTACCTTTGTATTGGAATGGGTTACACAGATAAAACTGCACTATAGATCTGAACTATCATGGCCTCCACCTAAAGGATCCTGCAAACTGTCATTTTATGAGAGTGACGAGAAATATATATATATATATATATATATATATATATATATATATATGAATAAGAGTTCTCTTGCTTCTTGTTTGGCAATAGTAACAAATTGATTTATACTTGGAGCATGGACAAGCCCTTAGATTGCAGCCCATCGCTTTCCTGACTTCCTTGCAGATGGAAGCACAATGGGGTGGGTGGGTTTGTGGGGGGGGGGGAGAGAAATCCTTCAAAGGGCAAATGCTAATAGAAAATGTAATGGGCATGAATAGAGGCATGAGGTGGAGGTGCCAAATGCAGCCGAGATCCATCCAATCCACAGTCCATTAAGATCAATAGGCATTTTCCCATTGGCTTTAACAGCATTTAGACCTGGGTCTGTAATAGCAATAAAAACCCAATAGAGCCAATTTAAATTCAATCAGCTGTTGTATGGGGAGTTGCAGTATAGCAAGCTGGATGTGATGTGATCATTGTTTCCTTTTTCTCTGATAATACATGTTGCTCTCCTACAAGGAACAGAACAATTGTGTTCCTGCGAAGGTAGGAATAAAAAATAACTCAGAGAAGGGGTTGCAGGGAGAAAGCGAATGTCTGTACAATGGCAATACAATGAGGAGTTCCAAGAACATGACATGCAGAAGAGGAGGAGGCTTCTGTTTGCACGGCAGGATTCTATTTGTGCTGTTCACAACATGCGCCGATATTGTATGCAATTTCCTTTGCAGCAGCACAAATTAGGAGGAAGGTTGATGTCAATAGAATGGCAGCATTGAAAAATGAAATGGAAAAAGACCAAGGGGAATTGACTGACAGCTCCTACATAGAAATAGTTATTGACATGAAATGGAAGATGGTAGCATTCCAGAGCAAATGAGCCATTTTGGGAAACTGCTAATGGAGGGCATTCATTGAACATAGCGCTTATTCAAAGCATTATGCAAGACCGAGCAAAAATTACCTGAACTAATGTTTACTACCATTTGCCAATTTTTTTGCAGAAACGTTTAACTGTGGAAAGGGCTTTATAATCACACATTGTCTGTCCTACAACCTTGTTGTCTTATTATTTCCATTTTACAGTTTAACAAGGGTGGTTGAGAGATGGTGATTCATCCAGAGCTACCCAGTTCATGGCTGATCAGAGACTTGAGCAGCTAACCAAAAGCCGATCTTTTATCTGCACTGATTCTATAACATGTCATAAGGGAGGACGAGAAATTATGGAAAGCTGTGCACCCTGCACAGATCGCATGAGTGAACAATATAATCTGAATTATATTGGCATGAATAGATATGTAATAATCTATCCACTAAAAAATGTTTTGGTTCAAGAAGCATCTCTTTGGATGTGTGTAGGGCATATCCAAATTCTGGCAAGTTTCTCCAGGAAATCACATTGGTTCCTTGCTAACTCCACCAGTGCTCTTTTCCAGGCAAGTATACAAGCAATGCCCCAACATGTTGCTAAGGGACCCTGGGCTGCTCCTATTTGGCTAAAATAGGAAATCGAATACTCCTGCACTTCAGGTCATTAGTATATCATTGGCATTCTTCCAAGAGAAGCAATGTTAATTTAACCTCAGTGTCCTGGATTGAGGCCAAATAGGTAATTAGGTTCTTTTTACCTAAAATTCCCCACTGTTGGTTTAAACTGAAGTTATTCTTCCCTCCTGTGCTTTGAAAATAAAGAGCTTCTGGAACTTGTGCTCATTGTCCAGACCGATGACCTAGCAAACTGTTTTATTGGCAATAAGTAGGAAACGTTCTCTTCTTGATTCTCCATCCTAAATGAAGTGTGAAACTGTTGTCATATTATGTTCTTTTTTTGTCATTTATTTATTTAATAGATTTATATACCGCTGGACATATTTTAAAATATCTTATACATTAAATATCTTTAATTGTACATGTGCATCTTCGCTGTCTGGGCATATTCCAAAGACACAACAATGGTGTTTTTATTTCCTTTTGATCCCTTTGAAGAAAATCAGATAAGTCATTTTTTTTCTTCTATTGAGTCTTTGCAGGCATTCAATGGTTTGCATGATGGATCAAGTGTGACTAATAAATATCATTTTCTTGGTTCAAAGCAGAGGTGGGCCAACTATTCTGCATGAATATAGTAAAAAAAATGTGATTTAACTGCCAGTTATTTGTCACAGCAAAAACTAGCTAGCTATTGCACATCACTCTGGTCTAACTAGTATTCATTTAAAGCACACTTCCTGCTAGCTATTTCACAATGTGCTGAGCTTTTGTTCCAGGCCATTGCTCACCCCCCACCCACCCACCCACAAATCGTCAAAATCCTTCTGTAAGGCTGTTGCTTATTTGGGACATTTCTCAGCAACAATGTATATGCATTGCTACAATGGATGTGAAATAGCAGAGCTATTCAGTATACACAGAAGATTACATTCTGGAAATGGGACAGAGGTGTCTTCCTAGGCAGTGTTCAAATGATGGGGAGGGGGGATAGAGGGACTTTGGAGCATAGAGTTCTCAATTTGGGGTGGGGGGCAGGGGCATGGGGCTAAACTTGGAAAAGGGGGTCTAGGCTTATTTGTTTACATTTATGTATATATTTCTATCTCAGGAAACCACCCTTCATCAACAGTGGATCCTACAGTTTAAAGCCACATATTAAAATAACAAGTACTCAACAAAAATATTGCATTTTAATTATAATATTATGATAGTTTACACACTTACTCTACCATCCATAGTCCTGTACAATATATATATACAGTGTTCTTCAAACTTTTTTCCCCATGACTCAGTGCAATAATATCTCATACCCTCTTCCTGTGCTTGGTCTGAAAATGTCTGACATGTAATATGCTTTTGACTCATTAGTCAAGACGTACTGTATTAACTTAAGGGGATTCTTTATAATTAAGTATGTCCCAAAGAGCTACCTGAAAATTCCTTCTAAGTAAACATGCATAAGTTTAGGTAGATAAAAGTGTTTAATAATAGCTGGATTGTGTCATTATGTTATAAAGTGCCATCAATACAGATGGTGCTGTACATAGTAAAACAATAAATTATGCATGTATGTATGTATGTATGTATATATAGTGTGTATAATTGTTCAGGCATATTTAAAAGGCAACACATACATACTGTAATTCCTAAATGGGCAACCTTTTGTCCTACAAGGCCTGAGGAAATGAATCTGGGGAAGTCTGAACCTGACACAAAAGGAGAATGGCTTTTGTCTTGCAATGAGATCTGCTGGGCAGCTGAGGGGGAAGCAGGGTTTGCTTGGAGATAATTTAGACTGCCCCCCCCCAATACATAACAATACAGACAACTGGAGACTGACAGAGAAATCTGCCAGCCAGGCTGTGAGCTTACTGGTGTCATGTTACCTGGTTAGGCATTGCCCACCCCCACCCCCGCCTGGAAATCCTGGTGGGAGCTTGAGCCCCGATGCCCCTCTGTAGTATACACCTCTGGGGGGTCCCTAAAAGTACTTCACAAGCCCCATGTCTGACTCTTCCCTATTTTAGTTATAGCATGCCCTCATAGCCTTGTAAACACAATAGTTAAAGGAGGACAGAACCAAAGATATGTATTAATTTATTACATTTTTATACCGCCCAATAGCCGAAGCTCTCTGGGCGGTTCACAAAAATTAAAACCATTAAGAACATAATAAAACATCCAACAATCTAAAAACCCAAAATCAAAATACAATATAAAAAGCACAACCAGGATGAAACCACACAGCAGAAATTGTTATAGGATTAAAATACAGAATTAAAAGAGCAAAATTTAAATTTAAGTGTGAAAATGCTGAGAAAATAAAAAGGTCTTCAGCTGGTGACAAAAAGAATACAGTGTAGGTGCAAGGCGGACCTCTCTGGGGAGCTCATTCTACAGCCAGGGTGCCACAACAAAGAAAGCCCTCCTCCTAGTAGCCACCTGCCTTACTTCCTTTGGCAGGGGCTCATGGAGAAGGACCCCTGTGGATGATCTTAAGGTCCAGGCAGGTACATATAGGAGGAGGCGTTCCTGTAAGTAACCTGGCCCCAAGCTGTTTAGGGCTTTGTATGTTAGTACCAGCACTTTGAATCGGGCCCGGATCTGGACTGGCAGCCAATGAAGTTGTAAAAGGACTGGCGTGATGTGATCTCGCCGGCCAGTCCCTGTTAGTAAATGGGCTGCCCTGTTTTGTACCAGCTGAAGTTTCCAGACCATTTTCAAAAGCAGACCCATGTATAACGAACGCATTGCAGTAATCCAAACGAGAGGTTATCAGAGCATGGATAACTGTAGCTAGGCTATCTCTGTCCAGCTAAGGGAGTAGTTGGTATATCAGCCTAAGCTGATAAAAGGTGCTCTTTGCCACTGAGTTCACCTGTGCCTCAAGTGACAGTTCTGGATCCAAGAGCACCCCCAAACTATGGACCCTATCCTTTAGGAAGAGTGCAACCTCATCCAGGACAGGGCAAACATCACCTCCCCAGACAGATGAACCACCTGCTAACAGTACCTCCATCTTGTCTGGATTGAGTCTCAGAACAGCCACTGCCTCACCAGGGTTTGATGAAAAGGAGAGGTAGAGCTGGGTATCATCCGCAAATTGATGACACCTCAGTCCACATCTCCGGATAACCTCCCCCAGCAGTTTCATGTATATGTTAAACAGCATAGGGAATAAAATAGAGCCCTGTGGAACCCCGTGGTGTAAGTGCCACGGCACAGAGCAATAATCCCCCAGCACCACCTTCTGGAATCGGCCATCCAAGTAGGAGCGGAACCACTGCAACGCAGTACCTCCAACTCCCAGCTCAGACAACCTATCCAGAAGGATACCATGGTCGATGGTATCGAAGGCCGCTGAGAGGTCCAGGAAAACCAACAGGATCACACTCCCCCGTCTCTCTCCTGACAAAGGTCATCCCACAGGGCGACCAAGGCAGTTTCTGTTCCAAAACCAGGCCTGAAACCCGATTGAAATGGATCTAGATAATCCGTTTCATTCAAGAGTGCCTGGAGTTGTCCTGCAACCACCCACTCAAGCACCTTGCCCAGGACGGTGTGTGCTTCTAGACCTGCCTATAATTTGAGGACTGTCCCTACAGAGCATATGCTAGTTTTAAGGGAAGTCATTGTTCCTGGCAATCTTTACCAATCACATTATTAAGCACCTCTCTTTCCTAGATATATTGAAGCGCAAAGCCTAACAGTTAGAAAATGTACACTGCTTTCAAAACTTGTAGCATTCATTTCAGAATGATCCCTGTATATTTTGCTGCTAACTGGACACTTTATAAAAGATGTTTAAGCCCACCATACTTTTATAAGATTGAGAGCTAAACAGCATAAAGTTGGCCAAGCCTGCTGACCAGGCATATATTTTTCTTAGGTAAACTACAGTTTATACATTGTCATGGAAACTAAATAGTTAGACAATTGCTTCTTAATGCAGGGCCATTTGGGGGAAATTCTGAATAGGAAAAAGCAATCAGAGAAGGGAGCAAACCTTCCCCTGTCCCAGCTAAGGATGAGATAATCCAAGTGTCTGTGTTTCAGGAAAACAAAGAACAGACTGCAGTTTTGAGCCAGAGATGAACAGAGACAGAGAAGGATACAGAGAGAGTTGATGGTTATAGATGCTCTGGCTGTGGTCTGACTCCCTGGAGATCTGTTGTAGAGGCCCATGGACCTTGGTTATCTGTTGGACTGTATAAGATGCTCTTCAGCCTATGCTCATAACATTAAACACAAATATGACAAAATTCCATGAAGCCTCCAGTGATCTTCTTCCAAAGGGAATCAAACCCAGGTAAGTGCTGCATCCCTGGAACATCTCATACATCAGTGAAGTGAGGTGAGTTTAATGAAACTTGATGTTTCCCATACAATCCTTAAAAAGATGTAGAGTGGATATTTTCTTCCTTGCTCAAAAAACAAATGCTTGGCTTACTAGAGATCACTCCTTATTTGAAATTTAAAGCCCAATTTCTCCATGAGTGAGAGGGCTGTGTTAGTCATGCATAACATCATAGGATTTCCCCCCTTCCCTTCCATCATGTACTGGCTTTATACAAATCTATGGTGCAACCACACTTACAATTCTGTGTACAGTTTTGACCACCATACCTAAAAATGGTATTGTAGAGCTGGAATAGGTGCAAAAAAGGGCAAATAAAATGATCAAGAGCCCGTCTACACTTATCTAGATGAAACGTAACAAGTTGGCAGAGATGACGTCAGCAGTCACGTGATGCTGTTGTTGTTACGTTTCTTCTGACTTTTAAAACCGTTCCACTTTCTGTTAAAATCGTTTTAAAACTAACAATGTGCCCCAACCTTTCGTTATATTCAATGCCATCTTTCAAAGTCATGTCTCGTGACCATGGTCTTTGCTTCCTGATTAGGACGTGAGGGCTTTTCTAGGGGAGGGAGAGCTGGCACAACGTGACAAGGGGGAGGGAGAGAGGGAGGGAGGGCGGTGAAAGAGGGGACAGAGGCTTAATTTTTTTAAAAAACTGCTTATCTTTCGGGGCGCACATGGCCCCTTTAAGATGCTGCAGGGCTTCCCTCGTCCCTACACGTCGCCCCGCCTCCCTGCCGGCTTATCCCGGCAGGTCTAGCTCAGAGTCACCGGAAGAAGGAGGTTTACTTCAGAGCTAATGAAGAACGTTCTAAAGAAGAGTGTGCCCGGGTAAAACGATAGAAGAAAAGGTATTTCGATTGACTGGGCTCAAGTTGCATTTCATAACGTAGCAAGGGAGGACGCAACAATGCACTTAAACAACGGTGTAATGAATAGTGTAGATCCTGCCCAAGGGGCTAGAGCATCTACCCTATGAGGGAAGGTTACAACAGTTGGGATTATTCAGCCTGGGGAAAAGGAGGCTAAGGAGGACATGATAGAGGTGAACACAATTATGCATGGTATAGAGAATGTGGATAGGGATATATTTTTCTCACACACCCATAATACTAGAGCCCAGGGTCACCCCATGAAGATGATCAGTGGGAGATTCAGGACAGATGAATGGAAGTACTTCTTCACACAGTGCATAGTTAAACCATAGAATTCACTACCACAAGATGTTGTGGTGGCCATCCATTTGGATGGCTTTAAAAGGGGGTGGATAAATTCCTGAGGGAAAAGTCTATCAATGGCTACTAATCCTGATGGCTAAGTGCAACCTCCAGTATCAGAAGCAGTAAGCCTGCATACACTGGTTATTAGGGAACATGGCTGGGATGTTGCACCACGTCCTGTTTGGGATTCCCTGGTTGACAGCTGGTTGGCCACTGTGTGAACAGAGTGCTGGACTAGATGGATCCTTGGTCTGATCCGGCATGGCTCTTCTTATGTTCTTCTGCATTATCCCCATCCCCTCTCTCCCCAAATAGCTTCACACTCACTCCCATTTTCAGCCCATTGGGTCCCACCTTGATCTTGAAAAGAGCCACAGTAGACTTGAAAAGTTGCAGCTCTTTGTCCTGAATGCATTTTTCAATATTTTATGATATGAAAGCAGAAATGCATCAGAATCAATTTCACTGCCTCATGTTCAGAAACCTTGAATGGTGTGGTGGTGTTATCAGCTGGATTTCTCTGGGCAGTGTAGAGTGCATTAAAAAAACATAAAATACAAACAATCAAACAATGAGTAAAAAGAGCACATAATAAAACCATGATGAGGTGAGCAGCCAAGAGTATAAACAGCACAGTGAATAAAAGCAGGAGCAAAACAAAAGTGAAATGATTTAAGCATGTTAAAAACTGTTCTTAAAATACCTGGGAAAACAAAATGGACTTCGACTGGTGCTGAAAAGACTACAATGTAGGTGCCAGGAAAGCTTTTGGGGGAAAGGCATTCCACAGACGGTGCCACCACTGAAGAGACCCTCTCTTGCCTCATTTAATGGGGGCTCTTGGATAGGGTCTCAGAAGATGTCCTTTGTGTCTGGATAGGTAAATAATATGGGAGGAGAATCTCTGCCAGGTAACCTGGCTCCAAGTCATCCATCACCTTGAATTGGTCCTGGAAATGAACTGGCAGCCATTCTAGCTGCCATATTTTGGATCAACTGATATTTCTGAACCATTTTTAAAGACAATCCCATATCTAACACATTGTGGTAATCAAAATGGGATGTTAACACAGTGTGAGTGACTGTCAGAAGGCTATCTCTGGGCATGTCTACACCTGCAGGCCTTCCAGGGGTGGGAAGGGACAATCACAGGCGTTTCCGCTTCCTGGATTGTCCCCCATGGTCTAAAGGGAAGCAAGTTGTCTGGCGCGGTGTTCTTTTAAATAACAACAACACAGGGACGTTTGCGCAATAACACAACAGCGTGAGCGTGATCCTGTGCCAAAAGTAAGCTTCAAAAACAAACACTTTGCAAAAACCACTGAGAGCCATCCGAGGGATGGCAAAAATGCTGTCCTCCACCCCTGATGGGCACAGAGGGGCCCCTGGCACAGCTCCATGCCTGTTTGAGGAGCCCTCAGGGAGCTTCCATCCGCCCCCAGTGCACCCCGAAAACGATCGTGTAACTTGCCTGTAAAAGAGACGAGGAAGAAGCGTCCTTGCCGGCGCCGGCGCCGCTGCCACCACCCAACTCCCTCCTCGCTGGCCAGCTCTGAGAGCTCGGCAGAAGAAGGCGGGGTGGAGAGCGGAAGAAGCTCTCCACCCCGCCTTCTTCCCCCGAGCTCTCCATCCCAGCTGGCGAGGAGATTTGTGGGTGGTGGCGGCGGCAAGGACACCTCGTCCTTGGTTCTTCCAAAGGCAAGTTACACGATTGCTTTCACGTCGCACTGGGGTCGCTTAAAAGCGGTCTCGGTACGACGTGCGGATTCCCCCCTGCTGTTCACAGGGAAGAAGGGATGAACACGGGATCAGGCACCACACCGCCCATGGTCCTCGGGGGTGTCCTGGGACCATGGAAAAAACAGGAAATCCATGGTCCCAGTTATCCCAGGGAAAGTCTCTGGTTGTCCCTGCTTGACCCTGGGATCACCTGTGCATAATTTGGATGCACAGGGCGGACCTAGAGATGACCCCGGAATATATGCATGGTGTAGACATGCCCTCTGTTGCAAGGCAGTTCACAAGACACCACCCTCTCCAGCAGTGGCTTGCAGGGCCGGCTCATGCTGCCCCACTCCCAAGAGTCACATGTGGCAGCTGCCCCTCCCCTCACTCTTGCCAGCAGCACTCAGTGGCTCGTGTCCTCCCCTGCTCCTGGCAATGGAACACAGTGGCTTCTACTCCCCTCGTGGTAGCGGTGAGTGGCAGCTCATGCTGGTGCTCCCATCCACTCTGCCTAGCAGCCACAGCCACTCACCCCCTCACTCTTGTCAGTGATGCACGGCAGCTCATGCTCTCCGCCACCCCCAGCACAGCAGCAACACCCCCAGCGTATCCTCCCATCTGAAGCCAACAAGACACTTTTTTTGGAGATTTCAGTCGCATACTTTTCCTTACATCTTGTCAGATGCAGTTGGTGAGCTGGCACCGGAGACTTTAGGCATGGCTTGTTATTATTCCCAACATCCATTGACTTTATCTATTTATTTCAAAGTATTACAAGTTTAACTGGATGGCACAATAGGCTGCCAAATTGCAGTCCTAAAACCTATTACTCAGGAGTAATCTTGCTGTTTTCAATTAGGTTACGTTCGAATAATAGGATCTTGGGTACAAGGTACACATTTATAAGAACTGGTTCGCTATGTTTATACAAGTCTGCATGCTTTGTTTATATGCTGTACATTTATAATGTGTAGTAAAAGCCATATTCTTTGGCTAATAAATATTAGAGTACACTAAGCTTCAAGATGTGCAAATGTGTTTGTGATCCAATTGTCTTTATTGCCCTTCTCAGAAAATTATAAACCTACTATCAAGACTTAATACCCCATCTAATCACATTTTAATTCATTTTAATTATATATGTACTCTAAACAGGTCTCAGTTCAGTGTTTCCACTCAGGGCAGCATTACAAAGCTTGGATAATTGGTACGATAATTTTAAATTTAAAAGGCAGTAAACATTTTCTAAGAGCATAATAAACCTTAAAAAACTTCTCATGGAAGATACTGGGCTGTGAACAACTACAACTTAAGAATTCATTGTGTAGGATTCATTTATGAGCAATCCAATCCTAAAGGCATTTTATTTCGGCGTCCTATTAATTCCCATAGAGGTTACTCTTAATAAAACTACTTTGGATTGTAGGCAAATGGCCAGATCCTGCAAAATAGACCTGTGTGTGGAAGTAGCCTTCCATTTGCATAGCTGATGTAAATAACTCTGGGTGTACAGCTTTCTGCAGCCACTATTTGTGACATAGTACCAGTTTCTCATGTCAGGAGCTAAATTCAAGGTGAAAAGTCTTAACGGAATTATTTGCAAGGATTTTTGTAAAGCAGCATCTAAATATAACCAGTTATGGGAGTGACTCTGTCCTGTCTTTTTCTATCTGAGCTCATTCATATCCTGCCTTTGCTTCAGGGAACTCAAGGCAGCTTACACGACTCTTCCGCATTTCTGGGTGAGGTGAGACTTAGATCATAGGAATCTGCTTTATACAGAGTCAAATCCTTGGTTCATCTAGCCCCGTATGGTTGACACTGTCTGGCACCGGCCCTCCAGGGTTTCAGGCCCTATGTGGCAATATCAGGGATCAAACCTGCAACCTTCTGCATGCAAAGCAGCTGCTCTACCCACTGAGCTAAAAGAAAATAACCCTGTGAGATAGGTTGAGAGAGTCATTGCTGACTGGAGATTCGAAGCTGAGTCTCCTGAGTTGTAATGCAACTTTCTAACCACTACACTACTCTGTCTCTCTATATATGTTTTTGTTTTTTGTGGGGAGGGATGAAAAACAAATCAGCTTTTGTCCTGAAGAGAAGAGTAATAACCATGTGATATTTATTTGGCCACAAAACAGCAACTTTGGGTGTGATGGGATTTCAATGAAGCAAAGTCATTCATTTGTTTAGCACCATCCACTTTCTTTGAACTGCACTAGAGCAATGAAGTTATTATTATTATTATTATTATTATTATTATTATTATTATTACTACTACTACTACTGGCACCCTGGAAAATGTCAATTTGTACAAATATGCATGAAAGCTACCTGCAACTCATGGCAAAAAAGAAAAGAAAAAAGAATATGCGGTTCCTTTCTCTTTCAAGGTCTAGCAAGGTGCAATCAGAAGGTATGAAAGCAACTACTTGAGAAGAATGAGGGATTTATGTGCATGAACTTTTTATTATTAAAGTCCTATCTAGTGAGGCCATAAGCTTCAGGCTGTTCAATATAGTACTGAAGCAGCAACTGATTGGTGGAATTATGGGAGCGTTCAGGTTGCTCCGTAGAGCTGTCTTCTCTGTACGGGCCATATCTTCTTGAGTTTCCCTGCAGACTCAAATGCCATCTCCTGTAGTGCAGTGGAATTTTATGAAGTTGTCATGTTGGGCAGAACTGCAGAGTTAGATACTGAGAGACGTCAGCCCCTACTTTGCTTAGCATTGTTCACTCAGTCCTTCCTGTGATCCTACTTTATGTAGCTTGAAAATAAGTCAGACCTGATGAACTGGTTTTTTTCACTGTTTGGAAGCTAATGAATTCTCAGCCAGGGCAAAAGAAAGAATTTCCCTCGAAGGGCTCTGTCTGTAAACTGGAAGTAATTTTGGAATTACTATCTTCTGTCTACACGCCCATGGCTTTTGCTCGTATGCAGCGACTTTAAAGACTGTACATCTGAGGAAATCTGAAATAATGACGAAACTGGACACATAACTGGGTTCCTGTTATAATAACTAAATAGCTTAGTACATTAAAATATAATTCAGTCTGTTGTTATAACTTTATTGTTAAGATATAAAAAAGCAATCATCTGCCTTATGTTTTTGTCATCCATATAACAGTTTAGAAGTCATTATTCTGACTCTTGATGCAATCTTTGCTTGATTGAACTGTTTAAAATTGATATAATTATAAAAAATAGAAATCATTATTTTAACTCTTGATACTATTGTTGTCTGATTTAACTGTTAAAATTGATATGCAGTTGTGTGCCTGTTGGCATTCCTTACCATTGGTTATTATCAACTGCAGCCTTTGTGTGTTTTGGTTGCTTGAAAATAAGTGACATGGAATTGGTGCATGTGAATCATCAGGCTGTTGGTATCCATTCTTTTTCTGCCCAAAGCAGATTCCCTTTTTATGGTAAATAAGTGATTTCACTCTTTGAGCTTTTCTACATGAGGCTATCAATCTGTTATATCTACTTTCAATTTTATCACAGAATTGAGACCCAAGCACTAGAGGAGGAACATTTACTTTCATGCTTTTCCACTACATATCCTCTAGGTGGCACTGTGGCACAGCAGAATAGCACAAATGCATAAGAGGAAATTGCATTATTGCTTTCACCATTAAATGATCCATTTTCCCTGCTCTAAAGTGTCAGACACAGAATTGAAACTGGAAGATCACATCATCATCTAAAGAACCCATAAACAACCATGAGTATGGAATAATGAGTGCATGATAAATGCCTTATGTAGAAAAGCCCTCATATTCTAAATCAACTGTGCTGGTTAGACACAGAACTGAAACTGGGGTGGGGGGTCATAACATTATCTAGAGAACCCATAAATAACTGTGAGTAGGGAATGATAAGTGGATGATAAACATCTCATGTTAAAAAAAAGCCAGTTCTGGACTCCACAATACAAGAAGGACGCAGACAAGCTGGAGCGTGTTCAGAGGAGGGCAACCAGGATGATCAGGGGTCTGGAAACAAAGCCCTATGAAGAGAGACTGAAACAACTGGGCATGTTTAGCCTGGAGAAGAGAAGATTGAGGGGAGACATGATAGCACTCTTCAAATACTTGAAAGGTTGTCACACAGAGGAGGGCCAGGATCTCTTCTCGATCCTCCCAGAGTGCAGGACATGGAATAATGGGCTCAAGTTAAAGGAAGCCAGATTCCAGCTGGACATCAGGAAAAACTTCCTGACTGTTAGAGCAGTATGACAATGGAATCAGCTACCTAGGGAGGTTGTGGGCTCTCCCACACTAGAGGCATTCAAGAGGCAGCTGGACAACCCTCTGTCAGGTATGCTTTAGGGTGGATTCCTGCATTGAGCAGGGGGTTGGACTCGATGGCCTTGTAGGCCCCTTCCAACTCTGCTATTCTATGATTCTATGAAGCCCATAGAGTATCTGACATTTTGCCAACTGCTTAAAGCTTCACTAACCCAGTGCCATCTAGATGTTTTGGACTACACCTCCCATAATCATAGAATAATAGAATAGCAGAGTTGGAAGGGGCCTACAAGAACATCGATTCCTGCTCAATGCAGGAATCCACCTCAAAGCATCCCTGACAGATGGTTGTCCAGCTGCCTCTTGAATGCCTCTGGTGTGGGAGAGCCCACGACCAACCCAGGTAATTGGTTCTATTGTCATACTGCTCTAACAGTCAGGAAGTCTCACCCAACCTGGCCAATGGTCAGGGGTAATGGAAGCTGTAGTTCAAAGCATCTGGAAGGAACTAGGGGCTGTATCCAATGTTAATCTATCTTAAGTCCCATTCATTTGAATGGATCTACAGTAGGACTACCATTGGGATACAAGCCCAATGGTAGTCCTACTTGGGGAAGGCTGATCTGGCGGGGAAATCAAGGAACCATACACCACAAGCAGAAAGTTGTCATGGCTATAAACAAAGTGGCCACCTCAAGCAAATTTTGGAAAAGGCCATAGCTCAGTGATAGAACACAATGCTTTCTACAGAAAAGCCCCCTGGTTTAATTCCCTCCCCCTTACTACAGATGGATTCTATAAATGTTCCCTTCCAAGTTGTTTATTATAAAAGTACCATTACATTTTTTTGAAGCCAACAACAACCTGAGGCATTAAGTCAATTTGGAATGATGCTTTTCAGAAATAGTAACATTATCTAACCAATGCAATTGAGTACAGACCACTCCCAACCTCTATATTAGGGGAGATATATCATTAGAATACTTGTGAAATTGACCAAAATGAATCAATAAAAGTGTTTAGATAATCTTGACACTGATTATTGAAACCGACAGGGAGAAGTCAATAAAAACCAATAGTGGCCTATTTTCTTAAATGTAGAGCTCTTTTACGTTCATGTTTAAATGAGGATTATTTACCACATGAATCCTCAAAGCCTCTAAACTTTGCTTCTTGCCCAGTTGAGGCAGTGACAGAATCTATGTTTTAAGTGTAGACAGCACTTCTGTATTTAAAGGCTGACGTTAGCCATTGTATTAATTCACAATAGTTTCATAAATCTTGCAATGATTGATAAATCAATCATACTTAATACCATTAAGCTTTCTTAATGCAAGAAATACAGAATATGTATAAGAAGGGAGGCAAAATAGAAATGCTGGTATTAGCAAAACCACAAGCACAGCAGAGGAAGAATGAAGAAAAAGCTGTAAAGTAGGTCATGTAGCACATGCTCAGATTGCTTTTCAACTTGTATGAATAGCTATTTGCCGAGAACATAAAGTGGTTCTAGTCTGCTCAATCAACCAATCTGAGGTTACATTCGCAAAATTGAGTTGAAGGAGCAGACACTGACAAGCCAAGCTCTTTGATCCGTTGGGCAGTGACCTTGACTTGCAGTGAGTGCATCTCTTGGCTAGGCATTCTTAACCTGAGCTAGACATGAAGCTAACAGAAGGTATTCCTTTCCTGGGTTCATGTTTTATACCAGGCCTGGCTAATCCAGAGGCTTCACAATACATGTCAATCACAAGAACTGAGTAGACGCTGGTGGCTCCGATGTCAGTGGAGTGGTGAATTCACTCCAGGTTTCAGTCAGAACTCTAGAGGTATGGTGACCATATGGAAAGGAGGACAGGGCTCCTGTATCTTTAACAGTTGAATGGAAAAGAGAATTTCAGCAAGTGTCATTTGTATGCATGCAGCAGCTAGTGAAATTCCCTCTTTATCACAACAGTTAAAGCTGCAGGAGCCCTGCCCTCTTTTGTATCTGGTCAAGAGGGTAAGGCTCCTGCAACTTTAGCTGTTGTGATGAAGATTTCACCAGGTGCTGCATGCATACAAATGACACCTGCTGAAATTCCCTTTTCTATGCAATTGTTAAAGATACAGGAGCCCAGTCCTCCTTTCCACATGGTCACCCTACTAAAGGACACATCCAAGGTACAAAGCATCTTTAGAGTTCTGACTGGTTCTGACTGAAACCTACACCACTGGCGTGGGAGCCACCAGCCTCTGCTAAAGGAGCTTACATTGCACATTCCTGGGCCTGAAGAGGACTCTGGGGCCTGAATGCACCCAATCCACTATAGCTTGCTAGGCAGCATCCCAGCTCAGACCTGAGGTCTTGGATTTGAGCTCCAGAATCCCAGACTCCTTTCTATTCAGAGGTGGTACACAATTTCCCCCAGGGAGGAGAGACTTACTCCTAGGGACAGTGTGAAATTTTAAAGAGGAGGAGAGGTGAAAATACAGACTCCCCAGGGTTGCAGAGCCTGGCCCTGTTTTGAGTAAGGTCCAGTCCCCTTGAAGTTGACTCAAAATGGGATTTGAACCCACTCCTGCCATTACCTAGCTCTCCCTGCCAGTTCTCCCTCCTTTTCTGCAGCCAAGTAACCCTTATTTTGAGAGACAGAAACATAGGAAGCCGCTATATACTGAGTCAGAGTCATGGTCCATCTAGCCCAGTACTGTCAACACTGACTAGCAGCAGCTCTCCAGGGTTTCTGGATGGAGTTTTTCCAGCCCTATCTGGAGATGGCAGGGATCAAACTGGGGACCTTCTTCATGCAAAGCAGGTGCTATGCCACTGTCTGAGTCACCATGCCTCCCAATGCAAAAGGGGTGATATGCAGTGTGGAGGGTTCCCCGATACAGGTAGGACAGATGATACTCAGAAATGATGTATTGCATGGATGCCACAATCACAAGCAGGAAATGGTGCTTGGAACAGAATGTTTAGCTAAGAAAAGGACTTGTGGTAGTGTTAAAACTATGAACCTTGAACAGAGCCACTGGCAGCCTTGCAGAGAGTTTGAGACAAAGAGGGGGAGAAGTTCAAACAAGAAACTTGCCCTTTGCAGCCATGTAAGCATCTCTCAATGGAGCAAGAGCTAGAGCAACTTGGAAGTGTGGGGTCACCAAGATTAAGAGCCAGCCCCATTCAGATAATGGCTGCTCCCTGACCAAGCTGAGCTGGTTTCAGGTCCTGGGAAACTTCAACATTCATGCTGAGGTGGCCTTGATGGACGGATCAGGACTTTATGGCCTCCATGACAACCTTGGGGCTAACTGAGTCAACACATAAGGCAGGGCCTACTCTCAATTTAGTCTTTGCCTATTAGCGTGATAGGGGTGGTCCAGATATTGGGGGGTTGAAGTTTCTCCATTATCATGGTCAGACCACTATCTGGTGATGTTTGGGCTTACAGAGCCAGTCTCCCCCTGCTGGGATGGGGGACCCATTTAGATGGTCTGCCCCTGGTGTCTTATGGAATCTGATGGATTCCTTAATGCACTGGGGGGGGGGGATTTCTAGTAGCTAGAGCCAGTGATCCTGTTGAGTTTCTAGTCACTCTATGAAGTGGTGGAACAAGATGACATGATTGCTCTTGAGCACTGTTTCCAGCTCCCCAGGCAGGGGAACAGGCTGGGAGATGGTTAGTGTGAAAGTCTCATTGTGAGGCTGACCAAACATGCATGAGAGCACATAATCATGCCTGCTGAGGGCAGCAAAGAAGCCCACAATGCTGCTTCCCATTGCATCCTCAAGTAGCCATCAAAGCAGAGCTTTTCTGGGTAGTTCAGGGCTTGTTGTTATCTTTTCCAGCAAATCCAACTTTAGAGCCCTTGAGAGCCTACTGTGATAATTGTGTGAGGTACTTCGATGATAAAATAGCTCAGCTTCAAGCTGACTTCATGCTGACTTGTTATACAGTATCTGGTGAGGTATCTAATGAACTATCGGGTTCAACTGTATGGGATCAATTTCAGTTTTTCAGCTCTGGGTGTGTAGACAAGACACTTGTAGCTGTCCTGCCTAGAGTCTGCTCTCTTGACCCTTGCCATCCTGGTTTATTCAAACTAGCTGGGAGGGGTTGGCTGAGTGGATCCAGGGAGTGGTGAGTGCATCTCTGCATGCTAGAGTGGTGCTCACAGACTTGAAGAAGGTGGTTGTGTATCCACTCCTGCAAAAGCCATCCCTGGATCTGGAGGTTTATACCCAATCATCGATAGGCCTTTTCTAGGCAAGGTGCTTGTGAGGGTGGTAGCTGGGCAATTGCAGATGTTCTTGGAGGATGCAGATTATCTCATCTCTTTTCAGGCTGGGTTCAGGCCAGTTTTGGGACAGAACAGGCTTTGGTCACCCTTATGGGTGACCTCTAACAGGAGAGAGACATTAGGAATGCAACTCTGTCCATCTTGCTTGCTCTCTCAGTGGTTTCTAATATCATTGACCATGGAGGTACTGTGCTACAGTGGTTCAGCTCCTATTTGCAGGGACGGTTCCAGAAAGTAGCATATGGGGTACTGTGCCTAGCCTCCATAGCAATTATGCTGTGGAGTGCTAGAGGGTACCATCTTGTCCCCCATGCTATTTAACATTTACATGAAGCTTCTGGTGGTAGTCATTAGGAGTTTGGGGGCAAGATGTCATCAGTATGCTGGTGGTACCCAGCTCTACTTCACTGTAATACCTGAATCAGGAGAGGCCATGCATGTTCTGAGCTGGTGCCTGGATGCAATGATGGGCTTGATGAGGGCCAGCAAACTGAGACTGAATCATGACAAGACAGAGATGGGAATTGAGCAGTTTGCCTGTTCCAGGCAGGGTTGCAGTCCCTGAAAAAGCCACCTTGAGGCCCACTATTGGGGAGGATGAGGAGGTGGTGGTGGTGGTGGTGGAGGAGGAGGAGGAGGAGGAGGAGGAGGAGGAGGAGGAGGAGGAGGACAATAGTAGAGAAGTATGACAATGGAACCAGTTACCAAGGGAGGTCATGGGCTCTCCCACACAAGAGGCATTCAAGAGGCAGCTCGACACCCATCTATCAAGGATGCTTTAAGGTGGATTCCTGCACTGAGTAGTGGGTTGGACTCAATGGCCTTATAGGCTCCTTCCAACTCCACTATTCTATGATTCCATGATTCTATGATTCTAAGAATGTAGTTTGGATTCATCGTTGTCATTAGAGGCCCAAGTGGCTTCTGTGGAGAGGAGTGTCTATTACCAACTCAGGGTGGTCTATCAGTTATGCCCTTTCATGGACAGGTATAGCCTGCCCACTGTAATCCATGCATTGGTTACCTCATGTTTAGATTGTGATGTGCTTTATGTGGGGCTACCCTTGTGCTTGGTCTGGAAGGTGCAGGTGGTGTAAAATGTGGAGGCCAGGATGGTGAGTGGAGTGCCTGACTGTGCACATATTACACCAGTGTTAAAGCAACTGCAGTGGCTACTTACTGACTACTGAGCTAACAAGTTATTGCTGTTAGTAAATAAAGCCCTGAACAGCTTGGGACCTGGTTACCTTCTCCAATACAGTTCTGGGCAAAGATCATCAAAGGAGGTCTTGCTGTTTATACCACAATCTGCAGATTGCCATCTCACAGCAACCAGGAAGTGATCCTTCTCCATGATGGCGCCAAATCTATGGAATGATTTTCTCCTGGCATTTGTCAGGTGCCAACCGTATCATGCTTTAGGCACCATTTAAATACTCATTTCTTTACTCAGGCCTTGTTCATCATTTTAACTGATTTTAATGTTTTTATTTATGTTTATTGTGCTATTTTAATTGATTTTAATGTTCTTATTTATGTTTCATAGTGATGGTTTAGCCATTTTTATGTATTTTAATTGTATTTTATTGCATATTATAGCATATTGTGTGACCCACTTAGAGATATTTTTAAAATGTTCAGTGGTATATACATCTATTAAATAACAACAACAACAACAACAACAACAACAACAACGCCACACATCTCTTGCACAGAAGGCCTCAAAGATTCTGAGTGGCCTCTGAGCTGGTGTCACAATTTATGCAGCTGTGGGTAAGCTCTGGGCATGGAAAGGTGACCAGGTTAGGATACTCAAGAGGTTGCAAATGCAATGCAAATAAGACAGGAGATAGGAGATCAATGAGAGGTACAATGGGGAGCTGTCTATTGAGGGGCATGAGTGTTTGCATGCGTCTGAAACTGTTTTTTTCATTTAAAATATAAAACTTTAATCTGTTTGCACAGATACATTTTATTAACCTTAGTGGCCTCTGGCAATTTCACAGTGAAATGTAATACTATTTCATATAGATTTTGCAGAGAGGATCTTAAAAATCCAGGCTACATTGGAACTTAAGGGGAAGGAATCATTTGCTGATTTCAGTAAAGTGTAGATTAAGGCCTTAATTGCAAGAATTTAAATACGAGGGAAGAGCTCGCTAATGCCTCTGTCTCGGGATTTCTATCAGACATTTTCCTGCATGTCTTGCTGTCAAGCAGCTGTTGTTACAGAAATGGCATTTACCTTCTGTCATCCTGGACTAAACTTTAAAAGGAAGCCTACGGATAAAAGGCCTTCTGTTGTTGCAATTTATCCCATCTAATTAGCCTCAGGGTCATATTTGTATCGAAAAACATTATTGTCAGCAAGAAGAGTTACGTTTATGTATCATCAGAAATAGAACTTACCAGAAACAATGGCCACAATCCAAAGAGCCATGTCACCAACTCCACTTCTAACTTAAAAGAAAAATCAAATAAATAATGTCACTACTCTTGCCTGCCGTCAGTCTGCATGAGGTGCAAAGTACAAAGCCAAAGAGGACAGATGTTAGCCCAGCGGGGCTTACAATCTATAACAGAGGAAGGGCAGGAAAATGGAGGCAAGGAAAACAATGGAAATGTATGGATTTTAGGGATGGCTCCAGCTTTGAAGGAACCAAAGTGCCATCAGTTGGATTCTGTCCTCCATCAGTGGATCCTGGTGGACTAACCTGGTGTGGTGGAGAGTAGAGGGCAACAGCAGTGATTTTTTAAAAAAATGGCAGGCGAGACACCCTCCTTCCTCCTGGGATGTCGCGCCCACATGTGGACTAAGGGGAGGATCTCACAATCAGAGTATCGCAAGATCCTCCCCCCTCCCTCTACACCAGTATGGTGTAGAAAGAGCCAAAGAAAAGTTTCAGGACGCTGGGTGCATCCAAGACATTGTAGGCTTCTTATTCCCACTTGCACGTGGTCCAAAGTGCTGAGTCCCAGACTTTCTGTTGCAGGAAGTAACCTTTAAACTGAGACTAGGAAGCCACTTTAGATTCAACAGCACAACAGATGTGTAAACATCTGTTTGCCCAATGGCAGCCATGACTGTGTTAAAGGATCTGTCTGCCTGACCCTCTGCCTGTAATCAAACGGAAGTCTTCAGTGCAAGTTCTTCAACTTCGCTGACTTGCAGATTGAACGCTAAATCCATTCCTTCATTCTCAATCCCAAAAAGGTGTTTGTCACAAATGCTCTTTTAACTGAAAATTATTAAGGGGGGGGAGAACCTCTCACAATAACATCTTGAATACTTTCCCCCCTCAAATTTCAAGATGCATTTGTATGTCTAATCCAATTCAAACAAATCTGAGGAAGCTGAATGTATTTAATACAAACTGAGTCATACTTTTATTATGTGACCATCATGGAAGTACTGCCCACTCATGGTTTTTTGAGGGTGCTTTTGATGGTGTCATCCACCTCCTGTATGTCCCCCACCCCTTCTGCTCATTTTCCCCATCGCAAAAAAAGACCTGGAAAATCTGACTTTTTCAGTTGTAGCAAAATGTGCCACCATTTCTTGCTGTGTGCAAGAGAAAAATGCCCACTGGATGAGCCATGTGGTCATTGTTTACTTCTTCTTTCTTCCTTGTGTAAAGAAAGAGAAAGTATTGTGAGACAGAAGGGGGGGAAAGTGATGGTAAGGAAACATCATTCCCCCATCTGATGACACTCTAGGTGAGATTTAAGGATGTGCGCCATTCATTCTATTCTAAGGTTGCAAAAGGTTGCAGTTGTTGTTTTAATCCAGAATGTTCTCCATTATTTTTCCGGCGGGGGGGGGGGAACTCACATACTGGAATACCTTACAAAAATCTAATTCATGGTTATCTATGGGATGTAAGAACATGTCATTGCCTGCAAGTGAAAAGGTGACATCTGAAATGTGTCTCCTTATCATGTGGAATAATGCAAACTTAAAAGGGTGGTAAGAAATTGCTAAAGCATATGTTACTTTACACTGAATTTTAACGGGACAGGAATAGAGGGCCAGAATTGTAATGAGTGAGAATTAGAGAGCAAGAATTGCTAACTGCAGTGCAGCTCCCTTTCTATATGCAGTCTACTGGGCTGGCCAGCTCTGTGCTGCTGCTTCCGTTAAGTGTGTCTGCAGACTCCAAAGCTGTGTCTGTATGAGGTCACATTGGCGCTTCAAGACCCCACATCCTGCATTTGCACTCCTGCCGGTGAGTCCCCACAGCAAGGAGCGCAAATGCGGGGTTTGAAACCTCACTGGGAGGAGGAGCGGCTGCCGCCACCCCTAGCACCCCTTTCCTCCCCCATTTGTTTCCCTCCTCCCCCTCCCCATGGAAGAGAAAGCAGTCACGGAGAGGGGAGTCCGCACCTCGCTCCATTTTTAATTATTATAATTATTATTATTTATACTTTATACTGTATTTTGTAATTGTGTTTTTAACCTGTTGGATGTTTTTTGTGGTTTTAATTTTTGTGAACCGCCCAGAGAGCTTCGGCTATTGGGCAGTATAAAAATGTAATAAATAAATAAATAAATAAATAAAATTATTATTTTTTACATTTTTCTTTTAATGTGAATAGCTGCAGAGGCACGGAGGCAGCCGAGCGGACATTTGGCTTGTTGTGCCACCCCTCCCCCGTGTCCCAGCATGCTGGTGGTGCCTCACTACAGTTCCTTTTTTAAAATTGCATTTGTCTTTGACTGAAATATTCTAGTGGTCCACAGAGGCATGGAGGTGGTCCAGCAGCCATTCAGCTCACTGGCCCACGCCCTCCCCTGTCCTGCCGATGGTGACCAATCAAAAGCTCCAGGAGCAAGGCAACAGATGGCAGATGCTGTCGTCACCTCGCTCCAAGTGGGAAAAGTCAAGGTAAGTCCCCAACTTTTTAAAATCAGAGCTTCAGGGGAATGCCTCAGGATGGCTCTGCGATGGCGGCTGCATTATATATTAATTGGCTGCCAGTCCAGGTCCGGGCCCGATTCAAAGTGCTGGTATTAACATTTAAAGCCCTAAATGGCTTGGGGCCAGGTTATCTGAAGGAACGCCTCCTCCCATATGTACCTGCCCGGACCCTAAGGTCATCTTAAGGGGTCCTTCTCCGTGAGCCCCTGCCAAAGGAAGTGAGGCAGGTGGCTACCAGGAGGAGGGCCTTCTCTGCTGTGGCACCCGCCTGTGGAATGAGCTCCATAAGGAGGTTCGCTTGGCACCTACATTATATGCTTTTAGACGCCAGGTGAAGACCTTTTTATTCTCCCAACATTTTAACAATCTATACATTTTAAATAACATGGTTTTAAATTTGTAATTTTGCATTGCTGCTGTTTTTATCTGGTTGAGCTTTTATATTGTATTTTATATTATGGTTTTATACTGTTGTTTTATACTTTGAATGGTTTTAATTTTTGTGAACCGCCCAGAGAGCTCCGGCTATTGGGCGGTATAGAAATGTAATAAATAAATAAATAAATAAATAAAATATAAATGACCTGCCGCCACTGCGGATCTATCCCATGGAAAACACCTCATCAAGACAGGCCCCAATTCAGCAAAGGGAGAAAGATAGAAGGGGATTTGTTCTGGAGCTGCTTGGAGTATGTATAACCCCCCTCTGGGCATGGTGAAAGCTTTCAGCTGGATAAGCTCAAGGAACGATGTAGGAAGCTGGCTTCCTTTCACTCTCTGCTTAGCCTGTACTGAGGCCGTTTCTACACCTGCCTTTTCCCCCAGGATCATCCCTGGATCATTCCTGTGCATCCAAATGCCACACAGGGGATCCCGGGAGCAGGCAGGGGCAATTCCTCAATTTTCCTGAGATAACCCCTAGGTGAAGAAAGGGTCTGGGTCTGTAGTTCAGGACTCCTCTACGCATTCACTGGTGACCATCTCTCCCTGCTGCTTGGCATGGAGCGAAATAACCCTTCCAGTGTTGAAGAGCAGGGATTTAACTTCCTCTGATTGTCATTGGCATGCATGGGCAAGTTGGGAGAACAAAGAGGTCAGCCTACAATTTGGATGCACTCAACAGGAGAGATTCTCACTGCTTGAGCATTTCAAAGTGAACTGTAACTACCCCTAACCTGTTCCGAGTCTTCTGTATATTCTAGAGGATTTGTAGACTGTTGTTAGCTATGGATTCAGCCATTTTCTTAAAGGCCCTCCATTCTCTCAACTCAGAAAGATGAAACAACAGTGTAGGCCAGCAAAGAAGATGTCTGGAAGGCTCATCATCTTAATTGGACCTAAATAATATAAATCAGCCTTCCCCAATCAGGTGCCCTCCAGATGAGTTGGGAACACAACTTCCATCATCCTTAACTGGGGGTGAAAGGAGTTGTAATCCAAACACATCTGGAGGGCACCAGGTTGAGGAAAGCTGAAATAATTTAAGGTGAATATCATCTCACATAAAAAGAAGAAGAAGCTTTCTTTAGTTTAGCATTAAGTTCTGTCTGTTTGTGATTAATTGCAGTTCACTCCTGCCTGATAACATGGTTTATCAAGGCCAACCCAAATGGGTAGATCCTTAGTCTAGAAACAATATCTGAGAGTAATCTTTGTTTCAGATGCTTTGATGTCTTTAAAGCCAGCAGGGGTGAAACAACACAGAAATCTATGTAAGGTATATGTATATAATGTACAAAAGGTTGCCTAGTACTATCAAAGTGGGAAGAGAATCCTATCTTGTAGGTGTGCATAATTTCAAGATGGCAAGTACACTTGAAATATACCCAATCTGGTTATGGACTGCTTTTACAGATCTGAAATCTGGGTTGAAAGATGTACGGCCAGTTTAGTCACTTGCAATCCCATTATAACAGCTTACGTTCAAATGCTTCAGCTTGTGTTGACATAGCTGGCTTGTTCTTCCTGTTCAGAGGCAGGTCTGCCTCTATGCTGCCTATGTGGAGCTCCTGAGAGACTGTCTAAAGGAGCTATTAGTGAATTTGATTTGTAACCACCATCCTCTGAGCACACCAGGAGTGCAGCATGACCAATTCATGGATGTTGAAAAGTGCCCAAGACAGAGAGAGGAAAAGGGGGTGAAGAGGGGGTGAAGAGGGGGAGGGAGGGAGGGAGGGAGGGAGAGATTGAGAGAGAAGAGAGTTGAATGGTTGTGTGTGAGTAAAGGGGGGTAGCTATAGTCCAGTCCATTTTGAGCTCTGTCCCAACCCACCAGCAGCACGTGACCTCTAACATATTTCCCTAAAAGGAATACAGTCAGGGGGGCAAACAGTTCTCTACTTCTGCCTACTAGACCAAGAGTTATTATTGCCATTTGGGGGGGAGGGGGGAAAGAGCAAGATTCTACCAGAAGAAGAAGAGGAAGAGGAAGACGGAGAAGAAGAAAAAGGAGACGAAATCTTGACAGGATTTTTTTTCTGAATTAGTAGCATTTAATTATGCTTGGGGAAAGTGGCAGCACTGGCTGAAAATAACTGCAAAAATAAAAAGGACTATATTGCTAAGAGTTTCTCAAGTTTGCATTTTAACTTCTTTCTTATTTAGTACCAGTGTCAATTTCACCCCTCCCCTCTCCAGCTTCTGCAGAATTCCCCCCACCCCCACCGCCATTTCTGAGGGCCAGCTCATTTGTCTTTGTAACTCTTCCATTCACTGGCATGGTACTGTTGCCGAGCTCATAGCTCTTCTGTGAACACAGCCAATTAACTTCTCCCTTTTGTGTGAGAAAAGACCCCCCCAGACCCCCCCTTCTCTGTTCCTACAGTGGGGTTAGCCAAAGTACACATTAGCCACTATAAATAAAAAAGCTTTGAAAAACATACAAACATGTGTCATCCATGGGCTTAAGCAATGGAAAGCTAACTCCGAGGCATTTTGTAGCATTTTTTTTTTAAAAAAATTATAGAGCTTAAAAATTGTTGCAGAAAACACACACAAAAATGTAGCAATGTAATCATGACTCCATAAAGCAGCCAGAGACATGACAAGGGCAAGAAAACTGAGCAACTGCCCATTCGGTCACCACTTTTCCTTACAAAAGTCCCAAATCCACAATGGCTTCAGACTGAGGGACCTTGTGTCGCTCGTGCCAATACCTATCAATCCAAACTGAACCACCTTGGCATCCGCTCAGGAAAGGAGTTCAGTTCTTCCAAAGCAAAGAAAAAGCCACCATCCTTCTAACCAATGAGTAGTTGAAAAGCATCGGGTTTGCATCGTCTTCCGCTTGGATAGAATTCCCTGCTTCCCAAAGGTTTTAGAATGGTGTGCTTAGAAGGGAAGGCCTTCTAACAGAGCTGGAATGAACCTGAGGTCAGTGAATCCACCCCAATGAAATTTTAGGGTGGCTTTTCATATATTAACTCCCGTTTATTGATTTCTGTACAGAATTTTGCATCCTGAATATTTCAGAATTTCAGACAGACAGACACATACATACCATGTTTAGATCTTAGGACTAGGGTGAAGGAGAATCTTTTCTTTCATTTCTGGTGATCATCTTGAGCCATAGTTGGGGGGGGTAGAGTGGAGGACTCATCTAGACTTCTGGTATTCAGGAGTTGGACTCTGGAACCTATCCTCCTATACATAGCTATGTAGAGCAAGGATGGGCAGAAGGTTGATCTCCAGATTGTTGACTTCAATTCACAGAAACCCCTGCAAGCATGGCCAATGGTCAGGAATGTTGGGAGTTGAAGTCCAAAACATCTGGAGATCTACTTTCTGCCCACCCATGATATAGAGACTTATCACACGGGAAAATCACATTTGTTTACCATTGCTTCTCCACCCGCACATTTGTCCCTCATTACTTCCTCTTTTGAAAGAGAAAGTAAACAACTTGCATATGGCCCATTCAGTGGGGCGTTTTGCTCCCGCTGCTTCTCCTGCACACAGAAGATAGCAGCAAGTTCCGACTTTAAAAATAAGTTGGAATTATTAGGGTGGTTTTTGGTCACCCAAAGGAGGCTAGAAGGGGCTAAGACAGCATTCTCCAACCTGGTGCTCTCCAAACGTGATAAACTACAATTCCTAATAGGACACCTGACACACAAACACACACACTCTTCATTGTTTACAGTTAACCAGTATTTGAACCCTCAAATTATAGAGGCTTTCAATAAACCACGAGAATATCTCACAAAGATCTTAGATGGCATATCTACCTGCCTCCCTCAGCAATCTCAGCCTTTTGGTCTCACAAAGAAAAGTGTGGAGAAGCCCTTCTGGCCTTCCTAAATGACTTACGTAGTTAGCTAGACAAGTCCTACACAGGAGTACTGCTGATGGTGTACAGGGGATAGGCGGGTGCAGGTTGTAACTCAGCCAAGCTGCTTCCCCTATTTGTGGTTGTGGATATGGCGGGGGGCATCTTCAGTTTGACAATGCTGATTGCATTAGACCTGTTTTCCTGCTTTGCTCCTGATCCCACTAAAACCACACTTGGGTTCAACCATTTCCTCCAGACATTGGAAATTTGGACTTGGAATGAATTGTACAAATTAAGTAATAGTGTACAAATCTGCTTGCTTGCTTGCTAATTTGTTTGAATTTATTGTAATTCTGTCTGTAATTCTTTGGGATGATGTATGCATTAACCTGGAGCAAAATTTGAATCAGAAGCTGATTTTATTTATTTTTAGCAATGTGTGCACAATCTTTTTATACTGTATAGTGTTCATTTATTTAAAGCAATTTTACCCTGCTTTTTCACCAAAACATCTTTCAAACTGGTTTATGAATTCTTCCTATATTCCTGCCCCCTTTATCTTGTCTTCCATCATACATCCATGGAAAAGTCACAGCACAAAACTCCTAACTCCCAAGGCACCAAAGCAAAAATAATTTATACTATATCTTTCAAATACTTTAAGGTCCTGAACTCCATAGGTCCTTAAACATTTATATTTCTTCAACAACACTAATATATTATAAATCTTCTTAAACATTTCATGCCAGAATGGTTAGTCTGGGGAGATGATTTTGAAACTAACTTGGGTGGAAGAATAAGTAAATGCCTGGGCATAATTTGATTGTTTCTCTTCTTTGTGATTAAGTATCCTGAGCCAGTCAACATATTAAAATGAAAACTACATTTTAAAATGATAAACTTTTAGCTTGGCTCTCACTTTCATTTTGTGAATTAGTAGCCAACCTCTTTCATCTATCATTGGGGGGGGGGGAGGCATTCTACTAACTTACATCATAAATCCTCTCCATGGACAACTGATACTATCAGCTTCGTATTACAACTTACATGATATCACACCAGTATGGGTAGCCAGATACAAAATATGCATGCTTCTTGTCAACTCTGAAGGGAGCATGTATGTAAAATGTGTTATATGTGACTTTAAAATTCACAGAAGTAGACAGCTGATCTTTCTCTTAACAGCAATTCACAGCTTTTTAAAGAGGGAGGTGTTGTATATCACTTTGATATTTTAAAATAATTTGGTAATTTTCAGCTTTTCTACATGAAGCATTTATTGAGCACTCATCATTCCCTGTTTGTGGATTCTTCAAATGACATTGTGAATATCCAGTTTCACTTCTGCATCTAAAGAATACTTTCTGTGAAGTTTTGTGTATTTTTAAGGGCAGGAGAAATGCTGCATTATTTGTGAAAGCCAAAGAAAACTTGTGTAATTTTCCACAAGTAATTGCACTGTTCCACTATATCACAGTGCCACCTAGAGGTTATATAGTAGAAAAACAGGAAGGGAAACAGATCTCAATTCTGTGAGGAACCCAAAAGTAGATACAGTGGATTAACAGCCTCATGTAGAAAAGCTCACAGAGAAGAAAGTAATATGTCAATATAAAAATACAAACAGACCCGATAGGCAGTATCTAATACTGCCACTCATTTAGTTGCACCAGCAGGACCCACTGTTAGCACAATGGGAGTTAGAACATTGTAAAACAACCCTGGAAATGAGCAGAAATGCCAATCTGCCCTGTTCTAGAAACACCAGTTCAGCAGAGTTTATGGGATAGTGTCCATAATTCTCACTAAACTGATGATGATTAAAAACAAACCCTATGTATCCTTCATTCTTTATAGGACCTGTGTCTATTTTGCACTGAAGTACACATATCCCGGGATAAATTAGATTATTAGCCATTAGTGGTCAGCTAAACAAGGGTTGGTTGTTTGAAATTAGTTGCAGGATTTGTCTTAATTTTAGGGATGCTTGAGGAATTCTATCTTTGTGAATTATGGTGCAAACTGACCTGATCCAAACACCTCAGAACATTATTATCCTTCAGGTTTTGCATTTTTCCAAATTTTGCCACACAGTTCTCTGCTCAAAAAGCACACTAAAATGCATTTAAAAGGCATATTTTAGGATACATTACATCCAGACAAATGCATGCATTTAGATAAAATGTCTTTAGAGATGCAGATTTTGTCAGAAAATACAATCAAAAATACAATTTCATTATTACTTGTATAATTTATTTAAAATATAATTAAATTAATTATTTATAAATAATTTCAATTCCTGTATATACAAACTTCTATGCAGATCATGGAAAAATGGAATAGAAAGGACATGGCCCCAAAACAGGCAGAACTGGGGAGGTGATCATCAGCAATTCTTTTTTCTCCTGCTGCCCTCTTTACCCTAAGAATTCTGCTCCAGCTTTGGGGGACCCTCTAGAACAGTGTGAGAGGTGGTGCTGGGTGCTGCAAGGAAAAAGGGAAAGCATTTACAGGTTGTGTTTGTGGAACAATCAGGATCTATCCCAATACACTGACTACCAAACACAGGAATAAGCATCTTACCATCATTCCTTGCTTGTAACCATCCTTTGCTTTCAAACTAATTATTCTCAGTAGGGAGAATTTTGATCTAAGACAATGTATTGGTCCTAGAAAAAATAATCATTGTTAGAATCATAGAATTATAGAATAGCAGAGTTGGAAGGGGCCTATAAGGCCCTTGAGTCCAACCCCCTGCTCAATGCAGGAATCCTCCCTAAAGCATCCCTGACATATGGTTGTCCAGCTGCCTCTTGAATGCCTCTAGTGCAGGAGAGACCACGACCTCCCTAGGTAACTGGTTCCATTGTTGTACTGCTCTAACAGTCAGGAAGTTTTTCCTGATGTCCGGACAGAATCTGGCTTCCTGTAAGTTGAGCCCATTATTCTGTGTCCTGCACTCTGGAATGATCGAGAAGAGATCCTGGCCCTCCTCTCTGTGACAACCTTTCAAGTATTTGAATAGGTTTCACCCTGAGTCAGCAGGATTGTTGTTGTTTATTCGTTCAGTCGTTTCCAACTCTTCGTGACTTCATGGACCAGCCCACGCCAGAGCTTTCTGTCGGCTGTCGCCACCCCCAGCTTCCCCAAGGTCAAGTCTGTCACCTCCAGAATATCATCCATCCATCTTGCCCTTGGTCGGCCCCTCTTCCTTTTGCCTTCCACTTTCCCTAGCATCAGCCTCTTCTCCAGGGTATCCTGTCTTCTCATTATGTGGCCAAAGTACTTCAGTTTTGCCTTTAATACCATTCCCTCAAGTGAGCAGTCTGGCTTTATTTCCTGGAGTATGGACTGGTTTGATCTTCTTGCAGTCCAAGGCACTCTCAGAATGTTCCTCCAACACCCCAGTTCAAAAGCATCTATCTTCCTTCGCTCAGCCTTCCTTATGGTCCAGCTCTCGCAGCCATAGGTTACTACGGGGAATACCATTGCTTTAACTATGCGGACCTTTGTTGTCAGTGTGGTGTCTCTGCTCTTAACTATTTAATCAAGATTTGTCATTGCTCTCCTCCCAAGAAGTAAACGTCTTCTGATTTCCTGGCTGCAGTCAGAGTCTGCAGTAATCTTTGCGCCCAGAAATACAAAGTCTGTCACTGCCTCCACGTTTTCTCCCTCTATTTGCCAGTTATCAATCAAGCTAGTTGCCATAATCTTGGTTTTTTTGAGGTTTAACTGCAACCCGGCTTTTGCACTTTCTTCTTTCACCTTTGTCATAAGGCTCCTCAGCTCCTCCTCGCTTTCAGCCATCAAAGTGGTGTCATCTGCATATCTGAGGTTGTTAATGTTTCTTCCTGCAATTTTAACTCCAGCCTTGGATTCGTCAAGCCCAGCACGTCGCGTGATGTGTTCTGCATACAAGTTGAATAGGTAAGGTGAGAGTATACAGCCCTGCCGTACTCCTTTCCCAATCTTAAACCAGTCCGTTGTTCCGTGGTCTGTTCTTACCGTTGCTACTTGTTCGTTATACAGATTCCTCAGGAGGCAGACAAGATGACTTGGTATCCCCATACCACCAAGAACTTGCCACAGTTTGTTATGATCCACACAGTCAAAGGCTTTAGAATAGTCGATAAAACAGAAATAGATGTTTTTCTGGAACTCCCTGGCTTTCTCCATTATCCAGCGGATATTGGCAATTTGGTCTCTAGTTCCTCTGCCTTTTCTAAACCCAGCTTGTACATCTGGCAATTCTCGCTCCATGAATTGCTGGAGTCTACCTTGAAGGATCTTGAGCATTACCTTGCTGGCATGTGAAATAAGTGCCACTGTACGATAGTTGGAACATTCTTTAGTGTTTCCCTTTTTTGGTATGGGGATATAAGTTGATTTTTTCCAGTCTGATGGCCATTCTTGTGTTTTCCAGATTTGCTGGCATATGGCATGCATCACCTTGACAGCATCATCTTGCAATATTTTAAACAGTTCAGCTGGGATACCGTCGTCTCCTGCTGCCTTGTTATTAGCAATGCTTCTTAAGGCCCATTCGACCTCACTCTTCAGGATGTCTGGCTCTAACTCACTGACCACACCGTCTGAGCTATCCCCGATATTATTATCCTTCCTATACAGATCTTCCGTATATTCTTGCCACCTTTTCTTGATCTCTTCTGTTTCTGTTAAGTCCTTGCCATCTTTGTTTTTGATCATACCCATTTTTGCCTGGAATTTACCTCCGATGTTTCTAATTTTCTGGAAGAGGTCTCTTGTCCTTCCTATTCTATTTTCTTCCACTTCCGCACATTGCTTGTTTAAAAATAATTCCTTATCTCTTCTGGCTAACCTCTGGAATTTTGCATTTAATTGGGCATATCTCCCCCTATCACTGTTGCCTTTTGCTTTCCTTCTTTCTTGGGCTACTTCCAGTGTCTCAGCAGACAGCCATCTTGCCTTCTTGGTTTTCTTTTTCTTTGGGATGTTTTTTGTTGCCACCTCTTGGACAATGTTGCGAACTTCTGTCCATAGTTCTTCCGGGACCCTATCTACTAAATCTAGTCCCTTAAATCTGTTCTTCACTTCCACTGCATATTCATTAGGAATATTAGTGAGCTCATATCTAACTGATCTGTGGGTCTTCCCTATTCTCTTTAGTTTGCTTCTAAATTGTGCAATAAGAAGTTCGTGATCTGAACTACAGTCAGCTCCAGGTCTTGTTTTTACTGTCTGTATAGATGTCCGCCACCTTTGGCTGCAAAGGATGTAGTCAATCTGATTTCGGTGTTGGCCATCTGGTGAAGTCCATGTATAAAGCCATCTTTTTGTTTGTTGGAAGAGAGTGTTTGTTATGCACAATGAGTTGTCCTGGCAGAATTCTATCAGCCTATGTCCCACTTCATTTTGTTCTCCTAGACCATGCTTACCTGTAATTCCAGATGTCATTTGACTGCCCACCTTAGCGTTCCAGTCTCCTGTAACGAAAATAACATCTCTTTTTGGTGTATTATCCAGTAGGTGCTGCAGATCCTCATAGAACTGATCTACTTCTGCTTCTTCAGCATCTGTGGTTGGGGCATATATTGGGATCACTGTGATGTTAAATGGCTTACCCTAAATTCGAATTGAGATCATTCTATCGTTTTTTGGATTGTATCCAAGCACTGCTTTAGCCACTTTATTATTAATTATGAAGGCTACTCCATTTCTTCTGTGATCCTCTTGTCCACAGTAGTAGATCTGGTGCTGATCTGATGTGAAGTGGCCCATTCCGGTCCATTTCAGTTCGCTGACACCCAATATATCTATATTTAATCTTGACATCTCGCCAATAACCACGTCCAATTTGCCCTGGCTCATAGATCTTACATTCCAGGTTCCTATGGTGTGTTGACCTTTAGAACATCGGATTCGTCATTCACCACCAGCACCGTTGGCCGCTAGCTGTCCTTTCGGTTTTGAGCTAGCTGAGTCATCACATCTGGGGCTAGTTGAACTTATCCTCTGTTCCTCCCCAGTAGCATTTTGACCATCTTCCAACCTGGGGATCCTATCTTCCGTTGGTATACCGACATATCTCTGGTTGTACTGATCCATTTAGTTTTCATGGCAAGAGTACTGGGGTGGGTTGCCATTACCTTCCCCAGGGATCGTATTTAGTCTGACCTCTCTGCCATGACCTTCCCGTCTTGGGTGTCCCTTCACGGTTTAGCTCATGGCATCCTTGAGGTGCTCAAGCTCCAGCACCAGGACAAGGTAATGATCTCCTTTGCTGGAGGTCAGCAGGATAGGATTGGGTAAAATTCCAACAAATAAAAGAAGCTGATAGCATTCTTGACCTATAAACTACTGCAGTAGTTTCAGCAATATGTACTGATGTTAGTTGAGGGTGTGTGTGTGCAGGTGCACTGGACTGAAGGAAATTTGGAAGGTTGGAGCTGCATTGCTATCTGCCTCCAGTAAACTTTGGGGAAGCCCTAGGGGGTCACGGGGCACCTTGCCAAGGGCCCTGGCGAACCTTGCACCACTGACCCTGCTTATTTTTATACATATTTTAATACATATAGTCAGTCAAAATAGATCCATATTTTGATATCTTAAACAGCCAATTAGTATATCGTAAGATAGGGGAAGTACAAAATCTGTTGGAAAGCCAAGTTCTGATCCACAGCTTAGTCCAAGAGATGCAGATAAGGACATAAATTAAAGAAATCAATTGTAAATTATGCATGTATTTATATAAAATAAGTTATAAATTAAATTGTTTTTAATCTGTATTTTATTGTTAGCCACTTTCAGCACCATTTGGGGGTTTTGAGGGGTTGGTTGGTGGAAAGGTGAGATATAAATTTAATAAATAAGAATTGGATCCAGATTTATGCTGGTCCAACTGCACTGACGGATGCAGACTTCACTGTCTCCTCCTTCTCCTTCAGCTCTCTGAGAATGCTCCATAGAAAGTCAGGAGACTGCTGAATGTAGTTGGGAGAATGGGAGATCTTCAAAAAGTTGGGCCAAGGGACCTTCCAAAGCATAGCCCTTCTTCTTGCAGAAGTTCTCTTCCTCATGCAAAAGGCAGTTCCTTCACCCAACCCTAAATAATGATCATATAGGAATATGCAAAGATTGAATTCCTCAAGCATCCCTAGTGGCAGTAAACAAGCTGAAGATCTACCAGGTAGAGCCAGCTTCCTTTCTCTTTTAAAGGGATTCACTTGGCACTGATCCTCATACCCCTGTTTTCATTGCTTCTCTGGAAGGATTACTGTGTGTGTGTGTGTGTGTGTGTGTGTGTGTGTGTGTGTGTGTGTGTGTGTTGTAGCAGCAGCTGAGTGTCCATTAATAATTACTCTGGCTGACACAATGAGTGATTATTGCAAAGACGAAACCAAGCTCGTGGGTGGAAATGACAGAAGTGGCGGCCCTTGCCTTGACCTGCCTATTAGGAAAGAAAAATTTCTGAGTCGCAGAGTACAAGGACTAACATTAGTGAACAAAATGCTGGACTCAATGACAGGTAACCACCACTTTGGGTGGAGGGGGACACATTCAAGGGGAATTATGATGCAGCTGCACACTCAGGACACTTAAAAGAACCATGATTCCTTCCACCTGTCTTGAGAAGGAGTCAGCCATAAACCACTTGAAACCAAGGCTAATTGATACTGGGAGTGTATCCAAGCAGCATCAGCAGCCTGTTCTCTTTTCTTTTCTTTTCTTTCTTTCATTTTGACAGGATTCCTCTTTTGCCTTTTGCTTGTGTTTCACAATGCAGCAACAGAGCTTCTGAAGAGCAAGCATCCATGTGGTGTAAAAAAAGAAAAAAGGAAAAGGAAAGATTAGCATCCTGAACCCATCCTGAACCCTTGTTCTCAGAAGATTCTAGCCTCTTGTCCTCAGAAGGAGAAGTTCCAGGGTTCATGGTTCATGGAGAGGACTCAGCAAGGAAAAGGCATCATAAGGCTTCCACCTCCCCAGGATCCAGTTCTGAAGAAAGACCCCAGGGTGTGTCTTCCCTGCATTCAGAGGAAGTTGCATTACCATACTTAGACTGTGAGGACTCAGGCCAATAGGAAACTAACATGCCACAGCAACTCCCACATTGTTGCAGCCTGATATTGCTAAAACAGGCCAGGCCCCTTTAAGGGACAATAGTTCAGTCAGTTTGGAGGCAGGGTCAACCTTCTTAAATTCTACCAAACTCTTATTTAAGGCTCAGGTTTGCTCTGCTCCTTGTTGGAGCAACATACAATCAAAGCTGTGTAACTTTCAGCCCCACTCAGCGCTTCTCATTCTGCTGACTTAATCCTCTCTGGTTTCTTTGTAAAAATTGACCTATTCTTCAGACTTCTGTTCAAGATCAGACCATAACAGAATTCTGCTGCCCAAACTATAGCACAGGGCATCAATAGAACCCACAGTCTGAAACAGTGATCCAATTGCACCATACTGCTTTGAACTTAACTGACTTGGGCTATTTCTGCAATAGAGGCCTGCCTCTGGGCATGGGGGGCAGGAGCCTTGCTCACAGCACTGCTGCTGCTGCTGCCAGCCTGAGTTTGACTGCTGGCTTGAAGGGGGTGCAGCCTCTTAGGATCTAGCATACTTGGGATCCTCCACCACCAGAGAAAAATGATCCCAGGTGCTAGATTTGCATTTTGAAGGAGAGGGTTCAGGTGGAGCCTCAGGACCACCCACACCCAACTTCTTCTCCTGCACTTCAGAAGGACCAGCAGCAGCAAAGAAAAGGATGTGCCTAATTTTGGACAGGTGGACGGGGGGCGGGCAGACTTGAAGAAACATCTCTCCCTCTCCCAACATGTCAGAGCCAGCTTTCTTTACTGGGTTTTCTTTTTTCTCTGTGTGTCTGCCTGTTTTTATTTGCTTCTTGTAGTACCAACCCATGCTCCCTTTTGTGTGTTATTGAATGTGTGTGGATGTGGTGTTTTTGTTCCACTCATGGAGATAGGGGGCTTTGATTATTGTAGGAGGTTTCTAGTTTCTGAAATTTCTGCAAGCTCTCTTGAGAGAAGATGAAGTGCTTCTGAAGTGTAAGTGTGTGGGGGGGGGGTTGGAAGGGGGAAATTTTAAAACAATTCCTAACAGTCAAGGGATGAAGATATCCGTATCCAACTTGGCATGGCTAAAACCCTACTTAAGAGCTACCAGTGTGCCAATTTTCATCTCTTTATCTTTAAAAATGACAAGGATGTAAGCATTTTTGTTAATTCCCATTGATGATAATAGAGCGGTTCTCTGAAAACGGAGCAGTTTTCCACTGGGTGACAGAGCTGCCATGAAAATTGGGGTCGGGAATCACCACATTGGAGCTCCACCCTGAATTCCACCCCTAATTCAGTGGCAAAAAAAAAAAAAATTGAGCAATCAGCCAAGCCATAAAACAAACCAGGGATTGATTAAAATTCATCACACGGTGCCAAAAGCTTCAGAAATAGAAAAGTCTTGACCTGGCGCTGAAAAAATAGCAATGTTATCGCTAGGTGGGCCTCATTGGGGAGATCATTCCATCATTCTCTTAGGAAAAGGGTGAGGGTGAACAGTGCAACCTGTGCTGTAGTTGTTGTTTCATCAACTCAAGGCACTTTCTGGCTTCACATAAGGTGCAGCATCTTTTCATCAGTGTAGTCCCACAAGTATGGTCTTAGCAACCTATAAGGATGTCAGATAAATCTGCATCAGATTAAAACGAGCTTGGATTTCTGTGAATCTAACCTGCAAAGTCCTCAGTGGACCATTTTTTTCTGAGTTGTGCAAACTGGCTTTTTTTTTATGTTGGAGGTTGATTTGCGCCAATTCTTGCTTGCACTAATACTCAATTGCACCAATGTGCATTAGTGCAAGTAGGAATTAGCACTGATATGCATTAACGCAAGTGGAACAAAATTCTCATATACCCCTAATAAAAAACCAGTGAGCATACAATGGAACGAAAGACACCTGACAATCTGCGAAACATAGATGGAACAGATTTACCAAATTCTGAACATCCCTACCAATATGTCATAATGGAGCAGCTCCTCCCCCAGACTTCCAGTTCAACACTTCTTTTCCCCTTTCCCACATGTTTCCCCTTCTAGAGCCTGACTCTTTCATCTTAGTTCCATCTTTTCTTTTAAAAATAGTGATGATGCACTCCTAGAAATAATGATGAATATTTACAATCATGATCCACTTACAAATGCTCTTACCCAAGGCCTGAGGTTGCAAGAACCTGACCTTAGTAGAAACACATCTTTACGAGGACTCAGGGCCAAAATACGCATTACTGTAACAAATATTACTGTTTCATTTTTACTCTGTTTCAGATATGATAGGGATTTCCAATAGTTTGTACACCTCTGACTCTCGCTTTTCCTGTCCCCCACATATGCACACAGGAGAGAGATCTTCGTTAATCTTTTGCCCATAGCAATATGATATCTTCTGGTATCCTGGCCACCCTAGAATCAGTGATACTATCTTCTCTTTGAAGCAAATGCCCTGTTCAACTGGAAGCAATGAAAGCGCAGACATCTTTTTTAAAACACACACACACACACACACACACACACACACACCTGCAGTGAAACTATTTAGCTTGCTTTCTCCTTTGCATTTCTCTGCTTCCCTATGCTGGAAAAAAACTCCTCCTACTGGTTCTTTTGTAGATCACAGTACAATGAATGTAATACAACTACATAAATACAGTGTAGTGAAACTCTTCTTATTCGAGTAGATTCACATTGTGTGGCAAGTTTTATCTTAGAAAAGCAAGTTCAAAAACGCTAAACATTCGGATTTGGTAGTGTTCCTTCCCTCCTCTAAATAGCCAAAGGGAACAATTTTCTAGACCACTAAAATGAGTGGAAGCTTCTGAACAAACAGCTCCCATCCATTTGGATAGAATCTTTGAGGGAGATCTTCCCAGTGGACTGTGCTCAAAAGGATTATATGAGTGTCAAGCCCAATTTATATTATCATTATGGTTTCATCTTCCCTTATTGTTACTCCAAACATGGATAGAGTGGATTAAAGTATAAAGCGCTGGGTGAAGTCTCTCTCTAAGTTGAGTTTGGTGTGTTAATTTATCAGCCAGTAGAGCTAATCACCCATCAAAGTCAAATTGGTTTTTCTGTAATATATCTTGAAAGGTGGCCTGCTCACAGATGAATTTAGAATTAGAACGGAGAAACTAAACAGGGAAAAGCTGCATTTGCAGATATTTTCCCCTTTTGCCAATCTTTGGCCATGTTTACTAAGGAATTTGATTGTGTAGTTCTTTTTTTTAAAAAAAAAAAAACTTTAAAAAGAGCTCAGGGTGCTAAGCAGGCCCAGCATCAGTGGTCGGCATGGGTGGGCAGCTGATGAAGGCCCAGTAGATCAAAAGGGCCCATGCCGATCCCTACAGCTGGTGCCACCATCCAGCTCCTGGTGCCCCACCTCTGGCTGGCCCGACTCCAATAGCAAAAGGAACTGCCATAACCAAACATGCAGGCCCCATAGCACTCCAATCTAAGAGAGAGAGAGAGAGAGAGAGAGAGAGAGAGAGAGAGAGAGAGAGAGAGAGAGAGAGAAGCAGTGCTCTGAACCAATCAGATGCTGCCTTGGAGGAAACTCTGTCAATGAGCTCACATAAGTGACATAAAGGTCCCCTGTGCCCTCATTGGCTGATACCCCCCCCAGGCAGATCTGATTGGTTCTGAGCACTGCTACTCAAAATGTATGGGGAGGAGGTGTCTTTTAAAAGTGTGTGCAGACCCTGAAAGCTTGGCGAGCCAGTTAGCCACCACACTTTGTCAGGAGGTCTGGCCAAGTCAGGTGAGGAAGAGGAAGAACCACAAATCCATCCCTCAGGTAAATTTAAAAATGGGAAAAAGAGAGATTTTGCAGGCAGATTCAGGACTTCACCAGGTGGGTAGGTAGTAGATCTTTGATGGCAGGTGGGGGGGCTGCCATATGGTATGTGTCAATGGGTCCCAACAGTTGTTAGTGCACTTCAATACTGCTGTAAAGCAGTGGTGTGGCTCCTGCCTTTTATATACTGCTTTCATGCCACTTTCATAGTGCTGTATCCTGCTTGATGTGGATTAGGCCTCAATCTTATATTGTAGGAAATCATTATTTTCTCTCTCTGTGTGTGTGTGTGTGTGTGGTTCAGGAGAAAGGGGCACTTTTCACAAAAGAAGAGAAGACACTAGGATTAGACATAGAACTTCTATGGTGCAAAGTCACCATTTCAGACATGGGCATGGCTAGATGGGGCGATATCCCGGCTATCGCCCCGGGATCATCCCTGTGCATCCACATGATGCACCGGGGATCCCGTGGGCAGGAAGGATGATCCCTCCCTTTCCCCGGGATAACTGGGATGGCTTTAATCCTGACTTTTCCCGTGGTCTCAGGATCGTCCTGAGACTGCGGGAGGTGTGAGCAGCCATCCTGGTTCCATCCCGGCTCCTCATGAATAACATCAAGGAACCAGGAACTGGGCATGGAGCTCCTCCAGAGCTCTGTGCCCATCAGGGATAGGGTGGGGGAAGCATAAGTTCTTTTTTTAAAAAAACCACATGCCTTTCGGAGAAATGCTCGAGTGCTCATCTTCAAAAAAAACCACAGTGGCCAGCGCAACATCCTACATCCTCCCAGGATGTCGCACGCCACATGTAGACTGAAGGGGAAGATCTCACAATCGGCATATCACGAGATCCTCCCCCTCCACCCCCCTGGTCTAGCCATGCCCATGGATTGTTTGTTCACAAGAGCCCTCTCCCAAGAAAGAAGCAGGTGAACAAGCAGGCTGCAATAGTGAAAGAGAAGGGGGGAATCTAGAGGGCTCTTCTCAGTGGGCCGTTGTTCGGGTGTGAACCCTTGGCAGGTCCCCAACCATGTCTGCCTTTGACACCAGATCTAGCTCTTAGGAACACCCCTTATGCAGCATGGGAGGATCTGAAAGACAAGCTGAATGCTCCTACAAGTGCCTGGAACTTGTTGGGTGGTTCTGTAGATCCTGTTAAAGAATAACAATAACCTTTTACATTAAAAAAAAACAATAAAAATCTAAGGTGGTTGAAAGAAAAATCCACTTCCAAGGAAAAGTACAGAGAGTTGGGCCAGAGAATGACAGCAGCTGATCTTTCTGAGGAACGATCATTTCAAAATTGCAGTCAACCTCTCTTTGAAGGAATCTCTAAACAATGAAGGCCTCCTATAAATGAAATGCTGACATTTCAAGAACCTTTTCTAAATCAGAGGTGTATTATGAAGTTGGTTCCGTGCACACACAAAATTCCTTCTCTGATTAACATCATGTCTTACATGGCTGTCAATTAACTTCTATTACAAGAGTTCACAGCAGCTGAATTTCCTCTTATCAGGTGTAGTCTGTGTTATTTCAGAGCTCTCAAATAACCACCCAGAGGGAGACCGGTGACGGAGTAGCAAGAAAAAGACTGCCGCGGCCAGCATCAGCACTGGCCGCGGCATTCCAGCCTCCCCGCAGCATCCTTTCTTTCCTCTTCTTTTTAAAACATCTTATAGTCAGAGTAATATAACATGGCCACAGGTGCTCATTTTCCTTTTATTTTATTTTACTTCGAAAATACATTCTCCTTTTCTACCACAAAATGATGCTTGTTCCCAAGGAAACTTGCTTAACAGCAGCAGCAAACTCCATTCTGTGGTCATGATGGTGCTGATTTCAGTGAGTTTGAAATGCAAAACTGCACACGTTCAGGGAATTGCTTTCTTTTTACCAGGCTTGCCAAACCATTTCTCCCCTCTAATGTATCAGGAATATAGAAACATTTGTAAAGCATTGAACGGGAGTGGGAAGTGTGGAAAAGAGAAACGTTGGTTGTGTATTTCATAATGGAAGTAAGAACATAAGAAGTGTCCTTCTGGATCAGACCAAGGGTCCATCTAGTCCAGCACTCCATTCACACACTGGCCAACCAGTGGCTAGCACAATTTAGCAGTCTAAATGGGTGGGGACGGAGGTAGTTGGCTGATTGACATACCATTAAGTCCAGGGTCTATAATTACCTAGCTGTACCACTGACAGTTGGGCTGTTTCTACACCTGCCTTTTTTCCAGGGATCATCCCGGGATCATCCCGGTGCAACCAAATGACACACACGGGATCCCAGGAGCAGGCAGGGACAATCCCTCCATTTCCCTGGGATAACCCTTAGGTGTAGAAAGAGCCTTAGGCCACAGCTAGACCTAAGGTTTATCCTGGGATCATCCAGGGTTCGCCCCTGCCTGAGCACTGGATCCCCTGTGTGTCACCTAGATGAACAGGTTTGACCCCTGGATGATCCAGGGATAAACCTTAGGTCTAGCTATGGCCCTAGTCTCAGTAAAAAGGACAGCAATGGAAATGGCCATACAGGTAGCTCAAGACATCTCACCTCATTCATTTGGATAGAGGCACGTTGGCAGAGGAATACAGGGGATTATTTTTTTTTACTATACTTACTCTGTGAATAAACAGAACTTCAATCTCATGGGCTGTCAATTCGACATGCTTCATGAGCTTTCAATTCACATAACATTTTTTAAAAAAATTACATCCAGGATGGGTGGAAAGAGGTTTGCAACTACAGAGGTGTAAAGTGCATCCTCTGTAATGTTGGTTTGGGGTGTTTTATTTATTTATTTTAATTTTTTTTTTTTTTTTAAAAAAAACAACTTCATTTCTGTGTTCGGAAAACTTGCAATTACTAAGTGGCTGCAATTTTAATTGTAGCTTCCACCCAGCCAGCACTTTCCACGGCCAGCATTCCCTAGTTCACCCTGAAAACTAGTACGCCCATCCCGCTTGGCAAACTGTGAAAGAAGGATCTTGTCACAGCATTTCATTGCTGCTTATAACGGTTTATAATGGTTATGACAACTGTTCAGGCCCTGGACACATTACATATACTGTTTTCATACCATTTTTAAAGTGTTATATCCTGCTTGGTGTAGATCGGGCGTATATCTCCAGGATGAGGCATTTTAAAAGGCTCAAGGAGCCAGAGGGAATGTGAGAAGGTGGCCCCCTGTTCTGAATTCAGATTGAATGTAATAAATAAATGGCCCTGTTTTATGGTCCTCTGCACCTGGCAATGGAGATGCAAATGTTGGGAGAGCAATTGACAACTGCCATATCAATGGAAGATCACAACCTATGACCCATATGAAGTCAAGCAGATAGCACCACCACCACCTCTGAGGTCTAAGCACATAATCTCCAAGACTGGTGAAGTTATCTCGGCATCTGAGGCAGAAAACTCCACAAGCATCTCTCCCTAGCAGTAGACATATAACAATAATAAATAAAGATCACAATTAGTTGCCTGTGGCCATTGTCCCAGTCTTCAATGGTTTTCTGGCATTTGTGCAGCTTCTTCCCCATTCTAAAAAGTTGAAACATCTTTCCTAAAGTTAAGTTACTGGCAGTAAGAGCTTTAAGCTAAAATACGCTGGCATTTGGGGGTATTTTTGCCCCTGCTACTTTTTGACTTTGGCCCTACCCACCACTGGAATGTGGACTGCGAGATCTTCCCCAAAAAAGGAATTTGGCCCTTGGGCTGAAAGAGGTTTAACATGCCTGATGTCAAGTGGGAAGAGCTACATCTCTGAGACAGCTGCAACTCAGCAACATAGGAAATAAATTCTTGCAGAAAGAGAATGGGTGGAATCTCTCCTTGCAGAGAGAAGAGATCCTTCCATTTGCAGAAGGAACTGAGGTTAGGTGGAAGCTCCTACTGGAAGGAAAAAGAGAGAGGTGGTTCCACCAATACCCCTTTCTCTAGATGGCCTCCCACATCATCTCCTACACCATTCCACAGGCACAGGGTCCACCAGCCCCACGCAGCAGCTTTTCAGAAGAGGGGAGGAAGTATCAGCGAAAATCACCTCCCACCTCTTCCTCCACTGGGAGCAGACTTCCTGTTATGGAAATACACAGAGTTCCACTTACGGGAACCCAGCAAATTGGAAAACTCAAGAAAGGTGGTGTCTCTGGGAGGCAACAGATTTTACTTCCTTGAAGTTGCTTAATTGTGGGAAAGCACTATGTAATTATATAGAGCTTGCATTCCAAATTAAAGTGGCAAAATTACAGGAAAGAGTTATTTTAGACTATATACTTCGGATACGTGCAATGAACAAAACACATTTTTACACTGATGAGATTTTAATTAGACACATTTCCCATTAGCTAAGATTAAGAGTTAGATTTCATCTCTGCATTTTTTTGAAACATGATAGGGTGATGAAAAAGAATGAGTGAAAAAGGACCATTAGCACAAAAAGTTTGACTGTGTCTAGGGATATGCTAAATAACATCTGAACAAAGAAAAAAATGACTCCCCCTCCCTTTTGCTGATTTCTTTCGTGCTGATAAACCCAAACAAGAGACAGAGTGAGTGTTTATGTACCAGAGAGAGGTTTCTTTTAAATATTTATAGGGTGCAAACTCCTGAGGAATTTAGAGGAGGCTTTGTGAATTCATCAGGAAGTTTCATATTTTATGGAAATATTTGGTTACCAAGTTGAAGGATTTCCTGACCTACTCAGCTTCAGCGTGACTGGACTGAAGGGTGGGGTGGGGGGCGGAATGTCTTTTGTTGAAGCACACTGGTAATTTTCCCACTTGGTTTATTATCAATTTTATGTAATAATGCAACACCTGAGCCAGCATTATTCTTACTCTTTGTTCAGGTGTGTTACTCTAAGAGGGAATGAAAAAGACAATATTAGAGAAGACATTCTAACAATGAGCAGCAACTTAAAATTTAATAATAAAAAAATCATTTTTCAAAGTATTGGAATATTTCACCCAGTATGTTTAAAAGGCAGCTACAGTGAGGGTTGGATAATGTATAGATCTGTACATTAATTAATTAGCCAGATGATAAATAAGAACTATTTTAATTACTTGACACATTCCTATCATTGTTCAAACCTTTTCATGCATCTTATTTATTTATTTATTTATTTATTACATTTTTATACCGCCCAATAGCCGAAGCTCTCTGGGCGGTTCACAAAAATTAAAACCACAGTAAAACACCCAACAGGTTAAAACACAATTACGAAATACAATATAAAAAATTGCATCTGGCAAAGTAATCTGTAGCAAAAATAGTGAGAGGAATTCACCAAGAAATGCTCTTGTGCATCTGCATTCATTTCAGGGAGACCTTAGAAAGAAGTGTATTAGCAACAGAGAGTGTCATCAGACAAGCGTTTTATAGCATGCTCATTACTGGCCACTGACGGAAGTTCGTGGGTCCATTTGACACCACCATCTGCCTCCAGTGTGTCTCCCATTCCTTCTGCTCTTTTTCCTTGACAAAATAAGACCTGGAAAATCTGTTGTTGTTGTTTTATTGAATCAAAACTCGCTGCCATTTCCTGCTGCGTGCAGGAAAAGCATCATAATAAAAATGGGCCATGTGGTCCCTGTTTGCTTTCTCTTCTTCCCCATATGAAGAAAGAGGAAACTGTTCATCCCTATTGTGGGACAGAAAAGCAACAGTAAGGAAATTCCCCTTGTCTGATGACGCTCAGAGTATCACTTCATGAACAAGCTCTGAGGTGGACAACAGGGCCAGAGTCAAGTACAGGCATGGTTGCCCATACAGAAGAGAAGATTCTCAGGTGCCTTTAAAAAAAACAATTTTATTATGCACAACGCATTTCAGAAATGGTTTTTCTTCCTCAGAGGGCCCCTTGCCTTTCTCCAAATATTTTACAAAGAATCTTTTAAATGTTTCCTCTATTGTAAAATGGTTGGACATGGCTACCATGGGCCCACACCTTAGCAGGGGCCCATTCACAGGAACCCCTTGGACTTGCTCCACCTCTTTGCCAGTGCAGCCTGCTTGTTTACCTGCCTCTCACTCAGGCCCAGACAGTGGTGATGGTGGTGGTTAGGAGGAGGAGAAGCAGATGCCACTGTCTACATGCTCACTAGCTATGCCTGTCAAGCAAGCAAATGGTAACAATGATGTGAAAGAGGAGGAGGAGTAATAGCAGCTGGTGACACCTGAGCTGGAGGAGAGCCTAGAATCATAGAAGAGTAGAGTTGGAAGGGGCCCATAAGGCCATCGAGTCCAACCCCCTGCTCAATGCAGGAATCCACCTTAAAGCAACCCTGACAGATGGTTGTCCTTGAATGCCTCTAGTGTGGGAGAGCTGCCCTGCGTTCCTGCTAGATCTCACCCATCTAGCAGCAAAGGGGGAAAGACAGAGAATGGAGGGGCCATAGGAAATGGAGTAAGGTAGGTGCCCCAGTCTCCTCCCCTCCCTGCCCTGAGAAACACTCCCCTTTTCCCTGTCTCCATGCTCCATTTCTGAGCATGGAGAGAAGTAATCACTGTGGTTTTCTCCATGCCAGCTATGAGGAGGAGGGAGGCAGGGAGCACAGTTTCCTGGCCCCAAGTACAGAAAACTGGGTCTGGGCTAAAACTGAGGAAATCCAACTATCCCACAGATGCTTATAGGCATTGCTACAAGGAGTAGCAACACCTCTGAATCAAATCTATTTCTTTTGTTTGGCATTTATTTATTTATTTCAAAGTTCTATTTTCAGTCTGCTTAATATCAATCTTACTCAACATACAATTAATGCTGAAAAAAATCCCATTAAATAAAATTCACTAAAACAAAAGCATGCACAAGGGAAAAACACACATAGTTACAGCAAAACAATTAAAAAATGAACATATTCAAATGCATGCCCATATAAGAACATTTTACCCATGTTTCCTGCACAGTCTTATCATAGAATTGATCAAGGTTACTTGCTGCTGCAAACCTTGGTATGTTCCTTGCATCTGTTCTTAATAAATGGATGAAGTAAACATTCCCACTGACCAAAATGTTCTTAACTCAAACTTAGACTTGTATACAAGGAAAGGGAAACAAACCAGACCTTAACTGCTACAATCACATTTCATTCTTCCTCCAAACACTATATAAAATACCCTCAAAGGCCCATCAAATCTCGGTGGCTGGCTTTGAAATTGCACTACAATAGATAAACTGGATGGGAAGAAAAGGGTGGGCCTTTGAGCACAAGCAGCAGATGTCCTCCTTATAAATAAACCTCCCTTCTGTGTGTGTTTGGAGGACAGTGGGAATATTTCCATGAGAGTTCATATCAAATACTGTCCCAAAACTGAAGCATAGACCATTTTACACACTGGTGCTGGAGACCTATCATACCCCCTCTGGAGGTCTCCTCTTTAGAGGATGACCTAGAGTTCCCCGAACTGAACATTATGGAGGAGCTGCCTATTCTGAGGAACCTTGGTAGATCAGGTGGATCCTGGACCCACAGAGAAGATGGCTCTTGGCCCTTTCCCTCAAGACACACATAAACCCCGCTTGGGCTTGGAGTCACATACTCAAGAGCCACGTAGCTCACGGGAGTTCAGGTGCCTAAAGGTGCAGGCTTGGCCAGCTACAAGATACAGAAGTGCCTGCCTAGGGAATAAGGACTTCTCATGAATAAAGTTATACCTGCACATAAGATTTTACTTGCAAGAAGGCTATCATCAGCTGACACTGATGGCCTGCAGCTGTGCTCTGGGTGGGGCTCTGAAGGCTCAGGCTTAAAGGCCTTCAGTTCTAAGCACAAAATGTCAGCACAATGTTTGTGTGCTGGCTTCTGCCTTGTATGGGTGTCTTCTCTGGATCTCCCTGTGCTTGGACCACCTACTGACCTTGCTTTAGGATCTCACCCTAGCTGTGCCACCATAAGCAGGAGAAAAAGTGGAACCATCCATACACTTGGTCCTTGGGGGAGGGGTCATATTGTGCTATTTATTTATTGCATTTCTATACCACCCAATAGTGGAAGCTCTCTAGGCAGTTCATTAGAAGCTTAGCATGGTCAAATGATAAGTTAGTGTTTATGTATAACAGGGATGGGGAAGGTGTGGTCCTCCAGATGTTGGTGGACTGCAGCTCCCATCATCCCTCATCATTGGCTATGCTGGCTAGGGCTGGTGGGCCTTGCAGTGTATCAACTTCTAGACAGTGACAAGTTGCCTACCTGGACGTATATGATGGAAGCCTCCAATTGCCAACTGCTCATAATTATGAGCACACTTTCTCCTTCCAATTGAGTAACCTGCTCTTTAGTTGTGGAGCCCTAGTGATGTAGCAGAGATTGGAGGTTATGCTTTACGTCTTGGGGAAATACTGAGATAATATAGAAAAAGTGCCTTTGACAGTGCTAAAACAGCCAGTGTTGTGTAGTGGTTAAAGTGTTGGACCGGGACTCAGGAGATTCAGTCTAGTCCCCACTTGGCCATGGAAGCTCACTGGGTGACTTCAGGCCAGCCATTGGTTCTCAGTCTAACTTACCTCACAGGTTTGTTGTGAGAATAAAATGGAGAGGAGGAGGACCATGTGAGTTGCCTTGGCTTCCATGGAAGAAGAAAGAGCCAGTGTGGTATAGTGGCTAAAGTGTTGGACTGGGAGTCGGGAGATCTGGGTTCTAGTCCCCACTCAGCCATGGAAACCCACTGGGTGACTTGGGACCAGTCCCAGACTCTCAGCCCAACCTACCTCACAGGGTTGTTGTTGTGAGGATAAAATGGAGAGGAAGAGGATTATGTATGCCGCCTTGGGTTCCTTGGAGGAAAAAGGTGGGATATAAATGCAATAAAGAAAGAAAGAAAAAGAAAAAAGGCAGGATATAAATGTAATAATATTTAATTAATTAAAAACTTCTATTTCAAACACATCCAGCTTACAAGGGTAGTACTCAACTGAAGCAAGTCTAGTTAAATCGAAAAACTGGAACATATTTCTCTGTGTGTGATTCATCTATATTAACATTCTTATTGTGAACAGAAAATAATTTTCACTGATGAGGTTTTAATTAGCTACATTTCGGTGTCAGCACTGAAGCATCAACACCACATGCCTTCAACACACTCTGCCACACCTGTTGACATTTACATTCCAAGAAGTGCCATAAACAAGATGAAAGCTGGGGACAAGGAAGCAAATGGTGCAAGAAAATTCAAGGTAACAGAAAAACAAGCACACCTTGCAGACATAGCTGTTTAGGCTGCAATCCTGTGCATGGTTAAGAGGGAGGGAGCTTCATTGAAATCAGAGGGGCTTTCTTCTGGGTTCCCTTACATGGGATCAGGCCACATGCCTGCTTAAATCAGAGATACAGACCCTGAGCACTGAGGTCAAATTTGGCCCTGCAAGATTTCCCAGATGGCTATGCCTTTCCCCAACAGTTTGGTGATCTCCCAGTTTCTGTGCAATGTCCTCATTCCAAAAGGTTGAAATGCCTCTCCTATGGCAGAAAGAGGCCGATGGCTCCTCCTATTTCGGGGGGGGGGGGAATCCCCTCTCAGTTTCAGTCAAACCTTTAAAGGAGCTTTCCAAAGTGTTGAACCCATTTGGAGATGCAGTCCAGCACTTTGGATAGCTCCTCTAAATGGTCTGGCTGGTTTTGACTGAAACCCAGGGTGGATTCACAGCTCCACTGGAATAGGAGCTACGACCTTCCACAGGGAAGAGTTTTAAGGCATTTTGCTGGTAAATGCTAGTACTTTGGCCCTGCCTCATTTGCTCCATCACTGGAAAGCAACTCATGAGGGCTCCTCCAAAATGGAATTCAACCCCTAGGGTGGAAGACATTCAAAACCCCTGGTTTATAGTCTAAGACCTGAGAGCTGTCAATCAAGTAGTTATTCCCATCTTTCCTATTGTTCCTAATCCAGCTACATTTTTATCCTGTATTCCATCATCTGCTACATGGTTTACTGTTGTGGATCTCTGCTCTGCTTTCTTTTTTACACATACATATATAACCTGATTCTCAATTTCTGTTTGCTTTCACCTACCAAGGTCGTCAGATAACCTGGTCTGCCCTCCAGCAAGGTTAACCAAAGTGGATTTTTATCTTTGACGAGAGAGAGAGAGAGAGAGAGAGAGAGAGAGAGAGAGAGAGAGAGAGAGAGAGATCACAAATTTCAAATGTAGATTCTCAAACTAAGACAGTATCACATGCCCTAAGAGAGTAGCAGTATAATCCTATCAATGCTTACTGTGAAGTAAAGCCCAGGGAGTTTAATGGGACTTACTTGGGAGTAAGTCACATTGAACTCAGTTGGAATTACTTTTGAGAAGGCACGCATAAGATTGCAATGTGAGCCTCCTGAAACCTAAATTATAGATTTTTCAAATCATCTTTTTTTCACAAAACATTCTATGTGCTAGGGCCAAACCAGGTGCAAGCATATTTATTAAACATGCATCTGCTGGTTTGTTTGCGAGGTGTGTGTGGAGGGGGTTCACCTATTACATACCAAATGAATTAAAGGAATATGGGAGTAAACCCACCATCCTCTCCTAGCTTGCTCTGGGGCATGAAGACTTTTTTCCCAGCCTGGCTCCAATATGGGAAATGAGCTGCCAGGGGCAAAAATTCTTAAAACACCACACAGTGCATCACACAGACATAAGGCAAGAACAGGGGGAAGATTTTATTGCTGTGCCTCCTGTGCTTCATTTAGCCTTTCAGCATTTTAATACATTATTGTAGAGGACTCAGCATTGGCTACAGTGCCATACCATTGAGAACTATAAGATGTTGCAGTGCTGGCATAAAGTAGGAGCTCACTCGTAATGCATAAGATGGTTCTCGCCAGATTTTGTGATGTTTGAGAGTGTCCTCCCTCATTCTTGAGTCACCCTGAGAAATTATGGTATGGGCAGGAGGGGGTCTGCCATTGCCACCTAAAAAGAATGACATAAACACAAGTTATTATTTTGTATACTGGTTCTCTAAACAAGGGCTACAATCGAACCAATATAAGCTACTAGTCAGGATTCTGTGATCTGTGATGGCCTGGAATTTGATCTCTGGATTTTTGTTGGCCACACCATGCTTATGGTGTGGATGTCAGCTTCCTTTTTTGTCCAAAGGCATGCAGCTTTCTGAGGGAGAGTGTCTGTTTCTCTATTTGATGGGATCAAAGCATTGCCTGGTTGGTGTGTTCCACAGCATTGTGACTTTAATGTCCACCTGTACATTGTGGTGTCTGCTTGGGCTATGTAGGGGTGTGTGTGTAGATGGTAGGGATTGCACTTAGTGTCCCCATTGCTTCTTCTTATCCCCTCCCCATTGCTCTCTCTCATGCAAGATCTTACACTGCACAGTTGCACCTATAACAGTAGACTTTCTATAGCAATTAAACATCCTGGATGTTTCTTGCTGTTCACTGACAATGGCTTTTGCATCTGATCCTATGTACTTTTTGCCTCAAATAGCAAAACTCGGGCTTGCACAAGTAATAAATCCATTATTCAAGTTGGACCAGATGCTGGGCTTCAAACCAAATCATACAGATTGTAGAATTAAGAGTTCCGGCCTGGAAGAAGGCCCAAATCTTACGCTAGGCTAGTCATGTGTCTTTCTATTGCTCTGTCTTGAACTACTCCAATAATGCAGGAATACATAAATGACAGAGATGAGGCAGGACCATGTGGGAAGAATTATGCTAAATCTGCCCCCTGAATCTAGCCACTAACACTACCATGGTTCTTCCCATCTAGTTTCTACATCCCTACATTATCAGAGCACCTTGAGATGAAGCCATAGGTAAGTGGCATTAGCACCACTTCCATGGCATAAGGAGCAGGCCATTTTTATGTGTTTAGCAAGGGCGTAAGTACCTTGGGCTGATCTAGATTCCGCCCCAGTCTATTTTACAGTGAAATCCTATAGTTGTCTACTCAGAAATAAGTTCTATTAAATTCAGTGGGGCTTATTCCCAGGTAAGTGGGTGTAGAATTACAGCCTTCATGTATTAGTCTCCCATTGCCTCTATGAGAGCTTTTCATAGTGAGGACCTTTTAAAATGGAATTTGGTGTGCCATAGACAAGATTTGCAGCTGGAGCAGAATTCTTTTGAATCTAATAGGCTCAGTTGCTTCAGATAAACAAGAAACATGCGAGGACAGTTGAAATGACCACTTGACTCTTCCTTTCCCTCCCCTAGTTGTTCGGCTTCGTGACAAAATCTCATTTACAGCAGAGGACAGTTTTGCTCATGAAGGGAAACAGATTCCAAAGTCGAGATGCTCCCAGAATGGGATGGGTTAGCTCAGAAAATAGACCAGCCGCAGCCAGTACACTGAATGCCATGGGAAAAAGACGGACACTGCTATTTCTGAGTTATTGGGCAATTATAAAATGACTTCCAGACATCAGCTGAGATCATCTTCCTGAGCCCATTGTAACTTTATGATTCACTTATACTGTAAAAACAAACAAACAAATATAATGGACTATACACACGCACACACACACACACACACACAGAGAGAGAGAGAGAGAGAGAGAGGTTCTCTTAATCTCCAAGAATACAGAATGTGTGTTAGGATGACAAAGGAGTGAACACAGCATATGCGCTTTTTAACTCAAACAAATTCAATGTTGTTGAACAAAGAGTTTTTAATTTATGTCATATGCAAAGCAGAGAATATATTGCTGGTATAATCACGGTGATATGGTTGGTATGATTATCCAGAGAGCTGGAATTTTCATTAATCCACAGCTCAGCTTCAAGGGTTTTTTTATTTATATTTTTTTCCCCCAAGAGCAAAATGTCATTGCTATTCTGTTCGCTTTAGGAGAAGCTTTAGCTTCATTGAGTTTTGACATGGAGAAGGTCTTTGGGCCAGAGAATAAAGGAACTAGGAGATGATCAGATCCAATTCCCTGCCCTGGGGCAGCATGCTAAACAATTTACAACTTCAGGAGTAGGCAACCTGGCATGATCCAGATGTTTTGGATTACAACTCCCATAATCCTGATCATTGACCATGCTGGCTAAGAGTTGTAGTCCAAAGCATCTGGAAGGCACCCCTGGTTTAGATTAACCTTCACAATCCAGACCACTGTTTCCCACAAATAGAGGATGGGCATATGCTTGAGCATTTGACGAAAGTAGACATCTAGAAACTGGCTCCTGCTTTCCAGCCTCTGTATAGGGTGGTCACTTCTACATGACCAAAAAAGAGGAAATGCATCACCACAACAAGAGGACAAGAGAAAACCCCAATTTTCATAACATTTCCATATGCAAATTTATACCTATAGGCATCAATTTAGAAATAATTACCACAGTTTACATAGAATTACAATATATCTCACCATAGTGGAGAAGACTGACTAGGTGACATTTGTGCTCAGTCTACTGTCCAGATGCTAACTGTTGATGGGTGACTTCCAGGCCTGTGCTTCTTTCGCTCCTTATGGTTCTTTGGCTTTAAACCAGAAGCTCCTCAAATACATGATTATGATTGTGATTGTGATTATCTAAACTCCTTTCTCAAAAAAAGGCTCAAAGAAATGTACAACAAAATTAAAATATACAAAATGTATTAATACTTATCAGCTAAACAATAATTATCCACTAAAATAAAGGACGCCTTCAACTAGAGGACTTTCCTCTGCAAAGAATGACACCTGGCCACCCTGGGTCCGCATCCGGCATTGTAGGGAAATCAAAATGGCAGGTTTCCAGATACTGCTACTATGAGCCCATGTTCAAGGAACCAGATGGGTGGGAGAGCCAGAGAGGAACACAGTTGGGCCGTGCCAGGATCCTTGGGTCTCAGCAGCTGCCTGAGGAAGCTGGATGCTGCTGCTGGCCCTGTTGTCTCTCATTGCCAGAATCTCATGAGATTTGAGGTAGTGGAGGTATGTAGATTAAAATTAATTCTTTCCTATTATCCTATGAGAATAGGAATGGACTTATTTTTCAGTGTTGTCAAGGACAAATGTAAACAGTTGCAACGCTTACTGCCTAGGAACTGTCAACACTAATGGCAGGGAGCATCTTTAGCCCCCTATTTAATTTATTTATTTATTTATTTATTTGTTACATTTTTACACTGAGGCTGAGGCTTTTTGGGCAGTTCACAATTAAAACCACAGAATACAACAAGACAGAACATAACATAAAGCTTTAAAAGTAAAAAAAAATACTATATATAAAAACAAAATAAGTTACAGCCCAGGGAAAACCTGTGTGAAAAGATATGTTTTCAGGAGGCATTTAAAATATGTTACATTTTCCACCTCCCAAACCACAGGAAGGAAGGTTTTGCAGATGGTAGGTGCCACTACAGAGAAGGCCCGCCATCAAGGTTCTTCGTGGTAACATTCCATTCATTTTAGAATGACCAGCAAGACCTCCTCTGAAGATCGTAATAATGTATTAGTTTTATACATTTTTAATCAGTTTTATATATTTTATAGTATTTTATGTATTTGACGTTATTCCCTGCCTTGATCCAGAGGGAAAGGTGGGTAAGAAATAAATACATTATTATTATTATTATTATTATTATTATTATTATTATTAGGGGTGTGCACAGACCCCCCAATCCGCTTCGTGGCCCGATCCTCTTCGCGCCGCTCTGCCCGTCTCCCGCTCCGCTCTGCAGAGCGAGATCCAGCTTCGCCGACGTCACTATATGGACAGCGGCAGCGGCGGGGGCGCAAAATAAGCCAACCAACCACCCCGCCCCCTTACCTTCCTCCATTGCGGGCTTCAATTGAGGCCCCGGTTGAAGCCAGAAGAGGCCTCGGCCTTCACTTCCGGCTTCAACTGGGGCCTCAATTGAAGCCCGCAACGGAGGAAGATAAGCATCCCTCCTCCCTGCTCCCTTACCTGGCGCTGCTGCCGCCGCCACCACATGGATGGCGGCGCCGGCAGCACCAGATTAGTCCTCTTCCCCCCCACTTACCTGCAGGCGAAGCTCCGGATTGAGGCGATCCTCTTCGCCTCGATCCGCAGCCCTCCTGACTCTATTCGCCTCCACCTTTTCCAGAGGCGAATTAGGCCACCTCGCTCCTGCTTCTCTGAACCGAAGAGAAGCAGAGCACATCCCTAATTATTGTTATTATTATTAAATGTAATCTGAGTGTACTTAAGGGAAGGTGGTTCTGATAGGTATCCTGGTCCCAAGTTCATTATTACAGGATAAAGACATAACCTTTTATGTGGCTCGATAGCTAACAGGCAGCCAGTGCAGTTCTTTTAACACAGGTTTTGTTTGAGCCTAGCTAGGTGTCTCAGTGAGCACCCTAGCTGCTGTGTTCTGCGATAGAACATAAGAAGTCCCCTGCTGGATCAGATCAAGGGTCCATCTAGTCCAGCTCTCTGTTCACACAGTGGCCAACCAGCCATCGGCCAGGGATGAACAAGCAGGACATGGTGCAACAGCACCCTCCCGCCCATGTTCCCCAGCAACTGGTGCACACAGGCTTATTGCCTCGAATACTGGAAATAACACACAACCATCAGGGCTAGTAGCCATTGATAGCCTTTGCCTCCTGGAATGTAGCTGCACCTTCCAAACCACATGCATATGTAGCCCCACATAGAGTATGTTACAGTAGTCTAATTGTGAGGTTACCAGTGCATGGATGACCGTGGCTAGGCTATCCCTAACCAGGAATGGGCATAGCTGGCATACCAACCAAAGTTGGTGTTGGGTTCTCTGGGTCCCCAATGCCACCTGGGCCTCCAGTCACAAAGATGGATCCGGGAGCACCCTCAAACTATAGATCTGCTTCTCCATAAGGTGTGCAACCCATGGAGGGGATCTACACTAGTATAAGAAATGATGTTTTTACAGTCATTGAATGTTTTGTTTTTGAACGATTTAAAACGTAGCAGTTCTTAATACATTTACTTACTTTTCTTTTTCCGTGGGAATGCATTCCTTTTGGCCACACTAAGAAATGAAATCCGTTTGCTCTTTTTCCCTATCTGCCGATTTCCCCTCCCACTTCCTCTTCTCTCTGAGAATCCTTCACTGGCAAACAATCCAGCAAGCAGCCTCCCAAAAGTGAAACTAAAAGTGTCTGCAAAAAAGAGGCTTGAAAGAAAAAAATGGCTCCAACTTTGGGCACGGAAATTACATAAACATGCCCCCCAGGAATGCGATTGGCTAATTAGGAACTACAGGAAACCCATTTAATACGATGAAATCGGCCACATCATACCAAATAGAACGACTTATTTCAGAGAAGTTCAAAATAAAAACCAGAGAACAAACAACAATAAAATGTCACAAACTGAACGTCATGTGGCGAAATACTACCAAATGCACACTTAAAAACAGTAAGACACATTCTAACTTGACTAGTGTAGATCCCCCCATCTAGAACATGCAAACACCCCAATTCCCAGGCCTGGGAACTGCCAGCCCTTATCTAGTCCAATACTAACTGCACAGCTCTTTCCACCCCAATTTCTGTTAGTCAAGATAGAGTGTGGCATGGAGATAAAATGTTAAACTGATTACTAGAGATAGAGGAGGGGGGGGAAAGGACTTAGATATAAGAAGACAGTTCCTACATTTCTTTAAATATCTGCTCCCAGTTATATAAGTGGGTGTCTACTATTCAAGAAAATAAACCAGGCACTTGGAGTCAATATTGTGGCAGGAAGGAAAAAAATCTCCACAAACAGTGAATGGAAATCACTATTGAAATATACATATATATTTTTTCCTTAGGCTTGTCCAAATCATTCTGAAACATTTGAATTTAAAATTTTGAAACTCAAACCAAAATTTCAAATTCAGAAATGTTGAGCAGAATCCACAGGGTTCTTATTAATTAATTAATAATTAATTAATTAATTAGATTATTTTTATCCTGCATCTCAGCCAAAAAGGCTCCTGGGATGGCTCACAATAAATCAGTAAATAAGACAGTCCCTGCCCTCAGGTTTACATTCTAAAAATAAAGACATGACACAGGAGGAAAAAGGGATGGAGAGGGAAGAGGGGAAAAAGAAATTAAGGAGACTGTTAAGCACGACTGATAGGACTTATGCCCCTGTTGATTCCTTTCCACCTCCCTGATCCTTTTCCACAAGCAGTGAGTCCCACCTTACACAAAGCAGATTTAGCACTTCCTAGGGGAAGCCCCCAAATGAGCAGAAATGCTTCTTTCTGAAAGGAGGCAGTTCGGCAGAGAGCTCCCTTATTTATTTATTTATTTATTTATTTTTGCATATATATATCCCACCTTTTTACCTCCAAGGAACCCTCCTCCTCTCCATTTCATCCTCGCAACAACAACCCTATGGGGTAGGTTGGGCTGAGAGTCTGTGACTGGCCCAAAGTCACCCAGTGGGTTTCCATGGCTGAGTGGGGACTAGAACCCGAATCTCCCAACTCCCAGTCCAACACTCTAGCCAGTACGCTGGACGGGCTCCCTTATGCAAGCTCCACCAACCTGCCTCCTTCGGAAAAGGAATGTTTCCACTTGTTTCAGGTTTCTCCAGAAGGGCTAAATCACCAGATGGCTTCAGAAGGGCTAAATAGAGCTTCAGCTATTGGGTGGTTTAAAAAAAATGCAATAAATAAATATATAAATTGCGCACGTCTTTGGGACGGCTTGCACAACAGAATTGGCAGGGGCATAATAGGATTGGCAGCAGTGTAAGTGCCTCATTGGATTCTACCCAGAAAGTTGAAAATGGTTAATCTGAAGAATTTCTAATGGCTGTAAATATTTGTTGCAGTTCTAATGTTTAACATAAGATCAATTGCTTTTCTGCAAGTACCACCATGTCGCCAACACATTACATTTCACTTTTAAAGTGGAACTTGCCTTATTTGTACAATGGACCCATTTGTATGAATTGGGAGGGGGGATTCCTTATATTTAAAATACAGCATCAGCTCACTTAAGATTTAATTCTACAGACATTAGCTCTTTTAAATTCAGTTAAGGTCCAACAGCTCACAACGTTATTACTGTCAAAATGTTAATATCAGAAGTCTGGAAATGTAATAGCACAATGCAGTAAATGTCTTTTATCTGTATTGATTTTAGAGATGAGCCTGGCTCGAAAAATCTCATGCACCTTACGTATATCTCAAGTAGCCAACCTGTCTATGAGGTATTTAAGGCAGCGGAGTAGCTTTGTGGTAGGATATTATTCCCAAAGGTATAGCAGTGATATAGCTATATGGATTAATCACTATCTTTCAGTGGTGTGATGTCATTGCTAGGAGCTAGACGCTCAAAAGCAGTACTTCCAGGAATGATGAAATGCCTGATAATGCCAGCGCACTGACAAGCAGGCAGCCTGGACTCCACTTCCTAGCTCTCGGCTTGGGATGGGTAGGAATTTTGTTTCAGTTTGTGTTTGCTCAGTTAGATAAATAAATTACCAAACTTTGCAAATGGAAAGAACTTGGGATTTAAAAATTCAAATGTGGGAGAGGCCAAAACTGATAGATTCATCTATTTGGCCAGAGATCTTTGAGTGCTTAATTCTTAGAAGTCTGAGAGGTGTCTATATGATGCCACTTGGAAGTTGCTTCCCCCCAAAACCCCACAGCATTGCTGCTGTGGGGCAAGAACTATAAATTTAGATGAGGGGCATGGAGTCTCAAGCAAAGCAGTGAGGCAGAGTTCCCTGCCAATTCCGCCCCTGTGGCAATCTCACAGCTGCAGCCAAGAGACCAGTGTGCTATGCTGTGTGCAATGCTGCTTGAGGGGCCACCCTCCCATCAGTCAGAAAGAAAAGAGAAGTCAACCCATGGTGGGTGGGCTAGCAGCGAGGAAGACCCAGGTCAGCTGCTGCACCCCAAACCAGAGTCACCTATGAGGCAGCAGCAAGGGGGCTGCCCAACAAAGTGGATGGTGATGATGATGATGATGATGATGATGAAATAATAATCTTCCACTTGAGCTGCTGCTACTCCCTTAGTCACAAACAAGGCCACACACACAGCCTTTATTCATTCATTCATTCAGCGAGTGCTGTTTTCAGTGTGAAAGGCACTACTTGTGGCCATTCTACTTGTGAAGCCCAAGCCCTGCCCTGTGTTCCTGGGCTTATGTTGCACTTGGATCTGCCCCTAGGAATGACCGAAACCAAAGCCACCACTGACAAATGGAAGAAACGACATGGCGAGTTTGAAGCAATTGAAACGTTGCAGAAAAAGCACAGTTTTAAAGGTAAAACCCTGATGTGGCTGCATGTTGGCAGCTGCAGCGTATAAACAATGCAGCACCACTGCACAGCCTCTACAGGGTTAACACATACAGAGTACACACACACACACACACACACTGGGTTAGACTCCCTGTATATTAAGATACAGTATTTGAGGACACAAAGGATGCAATGGATCTTCTCCAGGGCCAGAGACAGTGATCCGATTGTAGAGAGCTTTAGCTTTTAGGTGAAATAGAAATGTACATGATATATAAATTCCTCCCTCCGGCCACAAGCTCCTCCCAGCCACTGAGGGAGGCTGCCCCACAGCTCCTTCTCCTGAGACTCCGATGTCAGGAAGGGAGGAAAGAGGAGTATCAGAGGTGGGCCAGGAAGTAGGGATGGGAGACATGGATCCTCCAGTTCCAAAGACCTCTAGTTGTCACCTCAGCAGAGAAAACAGGTTAGATGGCCTCAGAGGCCCATCTAAAGGAAAATGCTGTTGAGATCAGATGAGATTGGAGCCCTCCATCATTTGGCCTGGATGCTCATAGAATTGCTTTCTAAACTATGTTAATGCTGAATTAGGAAAAGAATGTGAAATGTAAACTATTGGACTGCAGGAGAAAGCAAAATAGACAGGTTCATCCATCCCCACTTACAGGTCAATGTTGACAGCTGCCTTCGGTATCAAATATTGCTCACACTGCTTTACTGCAACCATTTTGGTCTCCACAGAAGATTTTACAATCAATAATTGAATTTCTCTCCTGCTTGACCCTTCATCATTTTGTCTTCCCTCCAAGATGACTTTTTGAGGGCCCTACCTAGATAGCTCAGTTCTCCCATGCATTCAGTGATAATGTCCACGGGATAGCCAGATGTCGCAAAAGAAACATCACAGGGACATGTTAAGTTTATGATCACCCTGAAATCTGGTCAAAAGGACTGAAGAACAGCTCTGCAGGATTGCACCAAAAGTGTATTATTTAGCACAGCATTCTTTTTTACCACAGTGGCCAACCAGAAGCCTATGAGAATTCCACAAGGAAGACATGAAGGAGACAGCTCTCTCACACTGTTGCTCTTTGGCAACTGGTGCTCAGTCATACCGGCCTGAAGTTAGTATGTCATTGAGAAGGATCTTGCATAGCCTTCTCCCTGAGGTAAGCTTATAGGAAGAGCCATACTGGATCACACCAATGGTCTATCTAATCCAGCATTCAGTTCACACAGTCATCAACCAGTTGCCTATAAGACAGAAGTAAGTGCTAATACTGTGTGTGGCAGGAACTTTTTGTATAGGGGACCATTCAAATGTTCATCCCCTTCCTGGGAGCTGTTTGACTTCAAAAGGTGTGCCTTCCCAAAGCCCTTCCCCAAAGCCCTGTCTCTAAAGTTATCAGTTTTCCAGTTTTCTGCACAACAGAAAGGCAACCTGAGGGCTGGAGGTTCATCTAAGATTTCATGCTACCCTACATCCATGCCCTACAGATTGAAATGGTTGAATAGTACGACCCAAGCTTGATCACCTTGGCAATAGTGAACACATGAAAGAGTGGCAAGTCACCCAGTATATTATTAAGTGATTTAAACTTCAGCGTCAATCACACTTCAAACTCAACATGCCTAAAATGGAACTTCTCCAAGATTTATTTTCAAATGTTGCTCTCTGTGTCCCCTTGATTTGTAGACTTGACATCTTCATCGAACCTTCTGCTGAAGCCTGTATTCTATTAAAATGTTTTTATTAAATCCTGCTGCTTCTCCTTCCACATATTTCGCCATGTCTAATCTTCCAGTCCAGAGGTCGCCAAGACAGTGCCCGTGAGCACCAATGGACCCACAAGACCATTTTCTCCATCTGCAAGTATATGGAGTGATTCACTTATGAAGGAGAAAAAAGTCCTTCTTGCTGAGAATTGTCTGTGGGGGGGGGGGGCGAAGTACACCCCACACACACCAAAAATCATTGGGGCTTCCCCCTTTCCAGTTACTTTTTGGCAGAGGGGTTGCTCCCTCTTCTAGCCAATGGAGGTCACATCCAGGGTACTTTTTCAAAATGTCCAATGTGCCCAGGGCATTTTTTCAAAATGCCAAATGTGGCCCTGAGACCAAAATAAAAGGTAGGTGAACCCTGCACTATTCTACCCAAACTCTTGATCATATCCTGAAATTTTGAAGAAACTATCCACTGATACTATAATCACTGTTCAAAGTGAACTCAAATATCCAACTGCATTTCTAGATCATTTGTAAAAAAAAAAAAAAAAAAAAAGTTTAAAATAGTATCTAATGATTTGATGAATAATATTTTTCCCATGACAATCCAGAGTGGCTCTTCTCTAATATGCCATACTTTTCTGTGCTTTTATCAAAATGATACCCAAATATTACTATATAGTTTCAACCAATTTGCAGCCCTCAGGGTCAGTTCACAGACCCATACTTTCTGACATCTCATCTAGATCCAATATCAGAGGCAGTAAGCCTGTATACACCAGTTGCTGGGGAACATGGGTAGGAGGGTGCTGTTGCACCATGTTCTCCTTGTGGTTTCCAAGTCGACAGCTGGTTGGGCACTATGGGAATAGAGTGCTGGACTAGATGGACCCAGCAGGGGTCTTCTTATGTTAGAATTCCTATTATATTGACTACCTTCTAGGCCTCACAAACATCTTGCTTGGACAGGCTTATATCTTCTTATAAACACAACATAATGGCTCTTATCAACAGCAGGAATCCTCATGTTTACTTGGTCTTCAAACAACTGTCATTTGCCAGAATATAGAGAGAGCAAACATGGTGTTGAATGTTGATTCTCTAGGAATCCCATCTTTGTTGAAGACAAATACCGGACTGGATTGTCCGTCAGCCAGCATAGACAGGAGCATAATGAAAGTGAAAATGTGAAGTTCAGCTAGTATATCTAAGTAGTTCTTTGAAGATGCAATCCTATGCATGTTTAGGCAGCATGCCTGGCTGGGGGATGCTGGAAGTTGTACGGCCTTTTTTCTGTCTAAACTTGCATAGGATTGCACCTTTAGACACCTGATATCTCAAATATTTAGCTAATGGCAACATGCCATGCTGATGACACTTTTTTCTCCTCTTCGCCAATAACAAACTTCACCCTAAAGCCATAAACCTTTTTCACAAGCATTTTCATTTTTAATCATCCTCAGCTTGAAGACAGCTTACTGAGTTCCCTGAAACTGACAAGAAAAAGAGATAGAGATGTCACAAAGATGAACAATTTGAAATCATCAGCTTTTTTTTTTCCTTTTAAATGAAAAAATAATGAGGGGAATGTCTACATATAGACCAGCTAGTTCAATCTCCATCCCTCTTTCACTGGCTGACTTTGAGTGCAAAGTAGAACAGTGCGTATCTTGTGTCACTAGTGAAAGTACCTTTATTTATTTTTTATTTATTTATCATACTTATACCCCGCTCCTCAGCCAAAAAAGGCTCTCGGAGCGGCTTACACTTAGCAAAAAAGACAGTCCCTGCCCTCAGGCTTACAATCTAATAAAGACATGACACACAAGGAAAAGGAGTCAAGGAGGGAGGGAGGGAGGAGAGAGAAAGAGAGAGAGAGAGAGAGAGAGAGTCCAGCAGGAGCAGGCCCCGATGTTACTTCTGCCTGCTCCTGTCCCCTCGGTCCTTCTTCTTCCCCACAGGGCCACTTTACTTTGCAGCAAATACACATTTATTTATTTATTTATGCAATAAGGGTAAATTCCTTTTTCTTTTTCTTCTCAGTCTCAGTGAAATCATATGGGAATACCTTGGAATTCTCATCTGCTACATTTTTTCCATAAAGCATCACCAGCCAGGAATGAGATGTCGATGCTTTCCTCATAATGCAGTCACTCATTCACAAACAATGTATGTGCTATATGCACATGATATTGGCTGGTGCAGCTTTCTTTCTCCCAACAAAAGGGTGCTAGATATGGCTGTATTAACAGCTCTGCATTATACCCACCCATTGCTCATCCCAATCACTTTGCCTCAGGCACACACCATATGCCATTGATAGCGCCAGAGGGTTTGTTTGTTGGTTGGTTTGCACTCGCACCTTGGGAAAGGGTGGAGAGATTTCTTTTCCCATAAGTGCCTCACAAATATTTCAGGAGTCAGAATGCATGTGAAGTCAGAACTGCCCTGCTGAATCAAACCAGAGGGCCTCCTAACACATTGGCCCTGTTCAGAAAACACCTTAAACCACAGTGGTTAAGGCTTTTTTGTTTTTAAAAAAATCCTTAACCACCATGGTATAAGATGTCTTCTGAACAGGGGCACTGTCTCCCAAGAGTGGCTAGCCAAATGTCATTTGTCCTTAGAATTTTTGGTCCCCTGAATAGGAAAGTGCAATTTCGCTATTGAGGCTAATTGTAGCCTTAATGAATTTCTCTCATTCTTTCTAAGAAGTGATCAAAGCCAGCAGTCATCACTATATTGTATTTCTTAAGTTGACTGTGCTTTGTGCAAAGTATTTCCTTTTGCCTGTCTTGAACCTGCTCTCAATCAATTGCCTTGGGTGGTCCTGCATTCTAGCATTAACTGACATATGGTGTGGGGAGATCACTTTCTTTATATACCTCTAACAACACAGCCCTGCTTTGTCGATATTGTACTGCGCATGTAGTGGTGGCTAGCTGAGCAGTTGTGAATGCTCCCTCTTACAGACATTCCAATGGATCAAGGAACAAAGATGTCAGAAGGTTAATAAAGACGGAGGAGGTGGAGAGCCAAGGAGGGACTCCTATAGTGACCTTAGACTATTAATGTCAGGAAGAGCTGGATGTTTGTGTGTGTGGTGGGGGGAGAAATTTGTAGAAAGTCTGACCAAGACACACATGACCTAATGTGGTGGAAAAACAAGGGTTCCAGGGGTGCTTGAGAAATGGAAGGGCTTCTGAAAGCAAAACCAAGGCAAAACTTCACGTGGAGTAACAGGAGGAATGAACACTACTGGCAGAAAGGAAGTTGCCATGCAAGGAACAAATGGTGATCTATGGGCATAGGCATACAGGTGATAGACTACAGTCTAGATCACTGCTGCATAGAAGAGGTCATTTTAGCTGTGGCTCCTACCAGCACAGCAGCATTTTGATCTGATAACTCTAAAGGAGACATAAAGACCAAGAAGCAGAGGTGCAGTGGAGGACGAGAGCTGAGATACCGATGGTGAACAACTAACCAGCCAGTTCCATCACTGTAGGCTTCTACTTTTCCTTTTTCCAAAATCGAAAGTTCCAACCTTCTAGAGAAGATGCTCCAAGTTTCATTGAACAAAAGTGGTAGCACTTTGTTCTACTGCCTCATGAAGGAGTCGCTTTCTTACACTAGCACTGGTTGAGTCACTCGCACAAGGCTGTTACTTCTCTATTTGTGGCCCTTTGCATCCTTGCAGTTGAATACAGACTTGGAGTAGGGAGGAGGTCAAAAGTATGAGATCTTCAGCTAGATATTTACATTGCACTGAATGCAGCTGAATTTTGATAGAGTTCTACTCTATAACAAACTTAGCATACTGATTCATCGAGCCCAGCCTATCAGTCAGCCTTAAAGAAACTTTGAAACACCACAACAATGTGATCCTTTATTTGTATTTTTTTAAAACCATTTGTTATACTGTGTAGTCAGAATAACAAAGGATATTAGAGATGTGGAACCTCACTACTATATTTTAATATTAGATGCAACTTTCAGAGAAAGTAAAGAAACCTTCTTCAAACTACTATAAAAGCGAAGATTCTAATCTGCCTGACATCTCATCAGCATCTTAAAGACCCTAAGAATAGTTTTATTTTTGAAAATGTAACTATCTTTATGGAGGATAATGTAGAATATTAAGTTTTTATTAACAGATTACCATCAACTAATTTATGACTGCATATGGTATGAAATGAACTAAGAAATTCAGTGTAAGCTACTTAATAATCCTTGAACATAGATTGTCTGAGACTTCTAATAATGGGAGACATTGTGTGCTATCAAAACCAAAGACCCATCCATTATGCAGTCATTTATTTGATATTAGATTCTCGCATGTTTCTGAAAACTGAAACAATATAAAGCAAAATATAAACCTCGAATTAAAGACATAACGGTCTAGACAGATGCTGATAACCTTCAGTTCCCTAGAGCAAGAAATGAAAGATTCAAGACTGTTATGCTTACAGCAGATAATGCATTGCTCATTTTCACCAAATTTTTGCAATATTTTTCATGAATGAATAACTAATGTATGCTGTGAAGGATGAGAGCAAGCTGCACTCCTAATGCACACTTACCTGTGAATTAGCTGCATTGATTGTAGTGGGGTTTATTTCTGAGTAAACATGTATAGAATCAACTTGAACATAGCCTAGCATTCTATGCACAATTCCTTTCAAGCAACTCTCACTGAATTCAGTCTTCCAAGTAAATGTGCAGAAAAAGATAGACATTTCTGTAAAATGCTAAAATTACCTACTGAAACTATAATAATACACACGCGCATACATATTAATGCTACTGTATTGTACAATACTTCTTTGCATCAGCTAGGAGGACAATGTGCATAGAATCCCACTTGATCATGAACCATGTGCACACAGACTAGATGTTCATGTGGGGAAGAGCCATAGCTCAGTGGTAAAGCATAGTTTTTGCATGCATCTTCAGGAACAAGATGCCATGCTACCTGAGCCTGGAGATTCTGCCTCCTCCCTCCCCCGCCCTCTGCCAGCCATTTTAACTGCCCTTAGGTTATACCATTCAAGTTTTCAGATGGAAATCTAGGAACCTGTGAGGAGTGCTATCCCAACCACCTCTCTAATAAGCTAGCTTTCTATGACTGAGGATTTTACCTTTCCTTTCTGGAATAGCCAATCATGTGACTCCCACCTGCAGTTTGCAAGTCCAGAAATAATTTTGCCACGTGATCAGTTGCTTGTATAGACCTGTCCCAGTGGACCAGTTTAATCCAGAAATGATTCTCTCCTCCGCCTTAGCTTATGATTATGGGATACCTGCATTATTTATTTGTTTGTTTCTTTGTTTCTTTGAAGCATTTTGACCTCACTCTTCAGCCAAAACATTTTGCAGATTGACTTACATAAGATCAATAAAAACAAAACAGGCTTACAGTCTAAAAGGCAGAAGACAAAAAAAGAAAGAGGGGATTGGGGAAACAAGCAAGCTCAGGGACCAATGCTAAACAGTACCAAGCTCTTATAACGTCCAGCTGGAATGGAAACTGAGTGTAAATTTTGTCAGCATAATCGATGGAGGGGCCTTGCTCTCCTTGGCCGTGGCTATACGCAGTCGCATTGGTGCCTTGTTATCCAACATCATGGTTTGGAGGTGTGTCAGGGTTTGGAGGTGTGTCAACCGGTTCTGGATGGGGTTACACTCCTCCTGAAAGACTGTGTTCACAGCTTGGGGGTACTTCTGGACCCATCACCCCAAATGACAGTCCAGATACTGTATTTCTTCGATTCTAAGACACAATTTTTCCCCATATAAACATCTCTAAAAACTGGGTGCATCTTAGAATCGCGGGTGCATTTATTATTTCTTAGAATCAAAACTTTTTTTCTGTTGGTGGTACGGAAATTAGTGTGCGTCTTACAATCGATGTACGCATCTACCGAAGAAATACGGTAGATGCGACGGCCAGGAGTGCCTACTATCAGCTTTGGCTGATACGCCAGCTGCGCCCCTTCCTCGAGTTAGGAGACCTAAAGATGGTAGTACACACGCTGGTAACTTCGAGGCTTGACTTCTGCAATGTGCTCTACATAGGGCTACCTTTGTGCCTAGTCCGGAAACCTCAACTAGTTCAAAATATGGCAGCCAGGTTGGTCACTGGAACATCTAGGGGTGATCACATCACACCAGTCCTAAGATCTCTTCACTGGCTGCCAATTAGTTTCCGGGCAAAGTATAAAGTGTTGGTAATCACCTTTAAAGCTCTACATGGTTTGGGTCCAGACTACCTACAAGTTTCGTCTTCTCCCATACAATCCGCCCCACACACTCAGGTCCTCTGGGAAGAATCTACTTCAACTAGCAAGAATTAGATTGACAACTGTTACCCAGAGGACCTTCTCTTCTGCTGCTCCCAGACTGTGAAATAGCCTGCCAGAGGAGACTCATCAGCTTGACAGTCTTTTAGCATTCAAGAAAGCTATCAAGACTGCTCTCTTCTGGCAGGCCTATCCAGTAGAATTTTAGGATATTTTTAGTATGTTTTTAGGATGCTTTTAGGATGTTTTTAAACAGTGTATGTCATGTTTTTAGTCAGTATTTTGTGTATTTTATGCTTCTTGTTGTTCTCCGCCTCTATCTAATCAGAGAGGCGGGTAAGAAATATATTATTATTATTATTATTATTATTATTATTATTATTATTATTATTATTATTTGCGCTCCTCCAGGGTAATACCCACGGAAAGGAGTGCAAATGCGGGTTTTAGAGGCTCATGGGGCTGCCACCGCTGCTAGCAACCCCATTCCTGCACCCCCACACACACTCCTACACCAAGCATCTGAAAACAAAGGAGTTGTGGAGGGGGAAGTTGGCTCCTCACACACCCCTTTTTTTACCAGTGTTTTCAGGTTGTTGTTGTTGTTGTTTTAAAAAACCATTTGTTTGTAATTGTGCAATTGTACAATTCTAGAGAGGTGATGAGACAAGCCGCCACCTCCCCACTTTCCCGGTGGGCCTGTGATCCACCTGTATTTCATTATTATTATTTTTGGGTTTTTTTTATTGATTTATTGAAGGGAAGCTCCCCAAGGTCCCTGGAGGCACAGAGGCAGTCCAGAGGCCATTCTGCTCACTGGACTTCCCCCTCCCCGGCGGATGGGGTGCCATTGCCCCGGGCATGCCTCTGCTGTAACAGCAGCAAACGCGGGTCTGCACCTTGCTCAGTGGAAAAAGTCAGGGTAAGTGCCCAGCTTTTTTAAAGCAGAGCTTAGGGAAAATGCTCTGGGATGGCTCCACAATGGCGGCTGCATCATATAAATGACCTGTTGCCACTGCAGGTCCACTCTGGGGCTTTCCCCTCGTCAAGGCATACCCTCATCTCATCCTGTGCAAGAGCCTGATGGAATGGCTGCTGCTAGGTGAGTGTTGATGGAGGGAGGAGCTCGATGGAGCTGGCCTCTTTGCACTGAGACAGGGACACAATGCCAGCCAGTATTACCCCACAAGTGTTGGCCCCTATGTAAATGGATGAGCTATAGCTCAATGGTACAGCACATGCTTTGTATGCAGAAGGATCCAGGTTCAAACCCCATCATCTCCAGGTAGGGCTAGGAAGTCCCCTGCCTGAAATCTTGGAAAGCTGCTGCAAGTCAGTGTCAACAATACTGAGCTAGCTGGTCCAATGGTCCAACTCAGTATAAGGCTGCTCCCTCTGTTCCTAACTTTTAGTGACACACAGGGATGCTTCTGTAGAATTGGTGGGATGGTTTTTCCTCCTGCAAGGAACCCAAGTCAGCTTACATGGTCCTCCTCCTCTTCAATTTATTCTCACAACAACCCTGTGAAGTAGGTTAGGCTGGGAGTCAATGACTGGCCCAAAGTCACCCAGTGAGCTTCATGGCTGAGTGGGAACTAAAACCTAGATTTCCTGAGTTCCAGGCCAACACTCTAACCACTACACCACAAAACATATCGAGGAGCCCAGTTTAGGGAAGGCTGCTATTCACACTTACCTGGAAGTAAGCTTCATCGAACTTCATAAGACTTAAGTTCCAGTAGCCACACATAGGATAGCTGTGTCAGAGAATTTCTAAACTCTGGTTATGCCCATCTGTTCTCCTGTAAGACATCAGTTTGACAAGTGAGACAAAGCTGGAGTGTTCTGCCTTCCTTGAAAATATAGATTTACAATGGGGTTTAAACCACTCTTCAGGCTGCTCAGCTATGAGTCCTTCTATGTTTGAATAACAGCAATGCTGGAATGGACTGGACATGGTACAACGATAGCCGGAGTGAGCAGAATGGATAGGAAATGGCACATTTCATTACTGTGTACCGAAAAGATTTGCAAGGGGGACACAGGGCATTTGTACTGGTGGTCCAAAGATACTGTCAAAATCTCTCAAGAGATCTTGTGATGGGAACTAGAGCATGTTGGCCTCTTCAGATTGTTTGGATTTATATATCATCTATTCAGGTGAAGGAATCTGGAATGGCCTTACCACTTAGCAACATCAGGCACAGCTTAATTTATGCACCCTCCAAGATAATACTTCTGAACTACCGCCTTCCTGGCAGGTTAACTTTCCATCTGCAGAGAGATTAATGTGGGTCAAACTAGGTATATACTGGACAGAGGACTGTATACCAACTCTAAATGTTTCCATAAGAGATAGAGAGAAATCACTTCATATTTTCATAATCTCTGCAAACTAGCAAATTCTGTAAGGGGGTGTGTGGGGTGGGGATTGTCTATTTCTGCCAATGTCAGCTGCCATACATTTTGATTTTGAACTGCTTCAAGAGTGTCCATCCTAAACAAATGATTGTCTATGTTATAAATAGACATAGGATTTATATGCAAATAGATATTCTCTTTTTCTGAATAGGCAGGCTCTTAGCACGTTGATTAAAGCATAATTTATATCAATGCAGCTCTGGATATGCACATTTTATAGTGCACATAAACACATTTGAAGGGTTAGTGCATAAGAATGGCATTAATACATAAAATGGCATTAACTTCCATTCCGAAGGAAATATATATTAATTTTTTCAAGGATTTTCAAAAGGGGAAAAAAACACCTTAGCACATCATTATACCCTTCCCATCATGTGTAAGTAATTCTATTGGTTATTGCAAAAGATGGGGGGGGGGGTTTAGGGCAGCATATATAAACAAATTAGTTTGCATCCTCTGCTGTATTTGATTCATAAACATATTAATAGTATGCCCTGGATTACAAAATAGATTGAATTGTCCTTACTGATAATATTTAGGAAAGAAAGAGTTTTCTTCAGAGAGTCTTGTTATATAGTAATTCATGTAAATGTGAAAAGGAACTCTTATAGCCAAACATTCCATTTGTATAATAGTCATGGCCAGCCCTACCATTAGGCAAAATGAGGCAGCCTCCTCAGGCAGCAGATTCTGAGGGGAGACAGACAGAGCTATGTCTTCTATAATGTCCTGTCCTCCACTCCCTAAGCTAGAGCGCTGCCCACAGAGGCATTGGTGGATACTAAGCCATTGCAATTGTCGGTGTTGTTAATTACATTTCTATGCCACCCCATAGCCAAAGCTCTCTGGGAAGTTTACAAAGATTCAAAACCATTGAAAATACGTTATACAAGGTGCAAAACTATGTAAACATATAAACAGACAGCACGCAAGGAGACAACAACTATCTAAAAACAATTTTCAACAATCATCCGTAAGACTAAGCCAGGACTTAATTGAAACTCACCATATGCTGCTGAATGCCTAAGAGAAGAGAAAGGTCTTAACTTGGCACTGAGAAGATAATAACGTTGGTGCCAGGCAGGCTTTGTTGGGGAGATCATTCAATAATTGGGGAGCCACTACTGAAAAAGCCCCCGTCTCCCTTGTTGCTGCCTTTCAAACCTCTCTTGGAAGTAAGTGTTGAAGTAAGATACAACTACCAGTCCCGTTGGCTTCTGGGAAATGAGAGGGTGGGGGACACTGTCTTGCCCTTTGCCTGAGGCAACAAAATGGCTTACGCTGGCCCTGGGGCTATAGACCATATATGTAGTATATATGTGTATGTGTGTTTTAAAAAAAACGTTTTTGGAAGTATCTTAATGATTGGGCATATGCTGAATTTTCTCATTTTTCTAATAATCCATGTGTACCCAGAAACAAATGTGTGCATCAAATTTCAAATTTCTAGCTAGCTAAATTTGGAGTGTCTTAACCTTTTAGAGAACACTTCATATCTCCCATATTTGCACATTTTTTCTGAGTAATGGGCTACGCCTTAAATTTCACCATTCTCAAATAGGAGGCTCAAATGTCTGCTTTTCACTTTTTTCAATAAATAGATGGTGGTATTTTTTATTACGTATATGTTAAACCTAAACCTAAAATATCCTAATAATGTTGATACCCCTGTAGCTGAGTTAGTCAGTCCCATGAATATTTATGTCTACGTGTGTGTGTGTGTGTGTGTGTGTGTGTGTGTGTGTGTATTTTAGACATGCAAAGAGTGACATGTTTGTGCTACAGTCAGCCTTGACATCAAGCAATAGTGTACATATGTGAATAAGCCATCAAAGATTAAAAAACACAGAGACAAACAGGGTTGTCAAATTATCCAATGTCTCCTTAGAGACACATTTTCTAATGGAAGCAGTTTGCACGTTTAGCGGGACATCACACTATGATTAGATATCATGCCATCATGTCAGTCCCAGCCATATACACTGAGCTCATATGTTCCACCATTTATATGGAAGCAAGATGAGGATATGTCCATTATATGATCCTACAGAGAAAGAGAGAGAACAAGCTGTGCTATTTGTATAGCTCATTCAGATATAATTACATTTTCAAGCTGGAGTTTTAGAAGTAAGGATTTAGATTGAGCTATTTAACTAGAGAAGACTTCCCCAATCTGGGTTCCTCCAGAGGTGTTGTAGTCCATGCTGAGTGGGGATGATGGGAGTTGAAGTCCATCCCCTCTGGATGACACCAGATTGGAGAAGGCTGAACTTCAGAAAATTTGAATTTGATAGTCATCAAAAGTCAAAATGCTTAGCTGTTGACAGTGGAGACTGGTGGATCCGATGTCAGTGGGGCAGTGAATCCACTATGGATTTCAGTCAGAACCAGTCAGAACTCTAAAGGAGCTATCAAAGGTGCTGAACTTCCTTGGGTAGCTCCTTTAGACTTCTGGCTGGTTCTGAGTGTGACCCAGAGCAGATTCACTGCCTTGCGAATCAGTGAATCAGCCACCAGCCACCAGCCACCAGCGGCTATAGAGAATCCAAGGACTTTATCACAGTAGGGCTGTAGGCTTGGGATAGTGGGTCAGTGGCAAGCTAGAGCTAGACCTTGGGCCAAAGTCCAAAGCTCTACAGCCTAGGATGGTCCAAATGACCACCCAGAGAATGGCAGGACTTGAGAACATCAGGCCAGAAGAAGCAAATTCTGTTTTATGCTTCTAGTCATGCTGGTGCTATGACTGGAGTTTAAAATGCAAAATTGCACATGCTCAGAGAATTTTCTTTGATAGGATTGTCATTTTCGCTATTAGAATATAACATATCAGGAATGCAAGACCATTTTTAAAGCATGAAATGGCCACTGGTGTTAGGGAGAGAAATGTTGCTTGTGTGCAGCTTCATAACTGAAGAAATACACATAACCACCTAAAGGGGTTAACCATAAGACCATAAAGTCCAGAGTCTTTTGTCTGGAACTCCCCTCTCTGGTGCCACTTGTAGCCTCACAAATAAGATTCCAAAGTCTAGGGGGTCACTGCCATAAAGGCCCTGCTTCTAGCTGATTCTGCAAGCACAAAGCAAGAAGCCATGAGAGCTACCAAGTTGGTCAGCCCTCAGTTGGTGCATGGGCTCTGGTAGGGAAAGTCTGTCCTTCACATGTGTTCCCATCTAAGGCTCTAATCATACGCATACTCATCTGGGAAGAACCCCATTGAACAGTGGGACTTATTTCAGCATAGCCATGCATATGACTGGGCTACAAGTATCCTATTCCACACACTTTGCTTGGCAAATGGCATTTTCTTAGGGGCAGAATATTCCAATTCACCATATGAGTGAGTCCTCATGAACAAAACTAAAAAAAACAAGTTGTACAATATTATGTCTGCTTTGGTTGAATATTCTCTTCTTTTTCTTTTTTAGCAGATTTAAAACCGAATGGAATGGCTTATTCCAACTGAGAAAAGGCACTGCAGCATGTAGTAGCATGTGGCACACCTGCTGAAGAACCACAGGGCATGTTCCACACCTGTTTATTTCCCCACTATGTCACAACCCCAAGGCTCTATAGTAAACTGCAGGTGCTATAACAGAACCCTGGCCATGTTGTTGAGTCCTAATGCGGGTACACTGTTGCAAACATATTCTTTACTTATGCAAAATGATCCTCTCATTTGAGTTTTGGGGTGACTTGATATTGGCAAGGGGCTTATTTATGGCTTTTGTAGGGTAGCTGCAAAAGAGAACAGAGATTTGCAGGGAAATTGCTTGTGCTCATTTATAGGAAAAGATGCAAATGTAGAAAGAATTGCTATAATTTCAACAAGTGGTGCCGAACTTTTTTTCTGCCTGAGAGCCAAATTCCAATTTTTGAGAAGCATTCAGAAGCCGCAGTCCAGTAGTGAGTGTGGCTAAAGGCTAAATGGAGGAGCCCAAAAATAGCAGCATAGTTTAGCTTAAAGCTCTTACTGACAGTAAGTAAGCCTTAGGAGAGGCATTTCAAACTTTTAGAATAGGGGAAAATGGCACAACAGCTGGAAAACCACCAAATGGGAAGATGTGGTCATGTAGGAAGCCCCAGGGAGGAGATTGGGAGACCAAGAGGGTCAAATATGGCCCCTGGGCCTGAGACCCTGCAACCATGATTTAAATTGCTGGGGAACATGGGTGGGAGGGTGCTGTTGCAGTGGGTCCTACTTGTGGTTCCCAGGTAGACAGCTGGTTGGCCACTGTGGGAACAGAATACTGGACTAGATGGACCCTTGGTCTCATCCAGCATGGCTTTTCTTATGTTTTTAAAATGGTAATGCAATACATCTCACCATAGAGGGAAGACTATGGCCAGGTAAGCTGTGTACCTGCCCAGTGTCATGTCCAGCTGCTAAATATTGATGGGCCACTTCAAGAACCTTGCTCTTCCTGCTTAAGCTTCTTTATCTTTAAACTGGACTTGGACTGGACAGTTCTTCAAACAGAGGATACATTCAAAATAGAGGACTGTACATCGAATGTCGTCTGCATCCTTAGGTGACCAGTCCTTGAGTACAGTGCAGGCTCCAGGTTTTTGAGAGCTCTTGGGCAATACACCCTCAATGCCCCCCTCCCTCAGTGAAGCCACCTGTTCCAACACCATTGTCACTAGCTGCTGTTGTTCCTCATCCTCAGTCTCATCATTGCCATCACCTGTGGGCTCGACAGGCAGAGCGAAAATCGCTAGTGGCATCTACTGCTCCGCCTTCTCACCACCACTATTGCCTGGGCCAGGGCAAGAGGCAAGTAAACATGCACGTCTCAATGATGAAGAGAAGAGAAACTCCAAGAGGCTGCTGCCAGTAGGCTCTGGTTGCAGTGTGGGCCCTCAGCCGGTGCCCAACCATGCCTACCTCTCCTTGATGTCTGCCCTGCTTCAGTATTAACATTTTCCTAAAGATTTGCCTCGTGCTTAACAGGAATGCACCGCATACCGAAGTCCACAGTTAACTTCTAATGAAAAACAATGAATCAGAAACATTCAATGGGCCAAGCAAACGCTGTCCAACTCCAGCCTGCCACATGCCATATGTTTCAGAACCATCTTGCCAAGCTGCTGAGCCAGAAGCTTTACTTATCAGTGGGCTTGAAAGCCAAAAGCAGTGTAAGGCTGTCAGAGACAGCTGTATGTTCTCTGTCTATGGGTGTGGGTGTGGGTGTGTGGGTGTGGGTGTGGGTGTGGGTGTGAGTGGAAGTAACTCTTTTGCCATTCACTGTTACAGACAGCACACACAGACAAAAGGACCTGGGCTCATATGCAGGATATCTGAAGGGAGCCCCTTGATTAACCTTGAGATTAATCTCCACAGCCTGGAGATTCTCAATCCAAGTTTTAGCAGCTTCTCCCATTTTTTAATGCGTAATGCAGAGTTAGTAGCAATCACAGTAGCAAGTGGGAAGCAGGCAATGAGATAATTTTTTTTATCTGCCTTATCTCTGTTACAAAGCTAACCAAATCTTATGAAGCTCTTTCAAATGCCCCACTACACAAGGAAGACATGTAGTTATGTTAGGATTGCATTTACAGTTAGCTCCATTTTCCTTAAATCATATCGTTAGGGGGAAAGCACTAAAGGTCTCCTCCTCTCTAGTTTATTGTTTGCTGTTGAATCTCTTTGCTTTCATCTTTGTCTGCAAAATTAATTGGGATTTTGCCATTTTCTTTGACAGGAGCAGAATTGAACCTAGTTTTCTTTTTTTCTTTTTTAGCATTTGTGCTCGCTCTCTCCCCCCCCCCCCCCATATGCTGTATTGCGTTGCTAATTTTCTTTTCCTTTCTGAGATTTTATTTTCATTTTTTTCCAGTGACATCTTTTACAAGGCAAGGCTTTTGCCTTGTTTCCCTGTCCCCTCTTGCTGCAAAATGCATTATGAGTTTTATTAAATTCTAGAATAACTAATTACAAACTCTATGTAAACCAGATGCCACTAGGCTGTTTGGAAAGGGTGCAGAAGTATTGTTCCACAGCTAAAAAAAAAACAAGATTGAGAAGAGTTTTCCTCCCTCTTGAGGTGGAGCAGCAAGTCGCACCCTGTCCTAAGTTAAAGAGCAGTGGATCCAAGGCTGGCCAAGTTATTTTGGCTCCTGGAGGAGAAAATCCACCTTTCCCATTCTCTGGTAGTAAAAATACAATGGGTTGGATTGTGCAACTGGGCCAACCCTTGCAGTTTTCCCACCTCTCTTCCCCAAGGCAGCTCCTACAGCCCCCTAAAATACTACACAGAAGGTTGGAGGACCCTGCTGAATGAAGTACGGTGTAAAACAAGGAGAGGAGGAATCCCTGAAAATCAACGAAGCACCTTCTATGAGCATCCGTAGTTTTTAGGAATATAAGAACCTAAGAAGAGCCCTGCTGGATCAGACCAAGGGTCCATCTAGTCCAGCATTCTGTTCACATAGTGGCCAACCGGCTGCCCATGGGAAACCCACAAGCATGACTTGAGTGCAACAACACCCTTCCTTTTCAGGCATCTCCTCTCACTTTCACCCTTTGCCACAGCCTTCCCCATTCAGCAAGATCCCCAACCCTCAGTGTCACATTTCCAGAAGGCTGGAGAGTAGGGATGTGCTCCGCTTCTAATCGGACCGGCGAATTGGAAGCGGAGCGGGGGGCTTCGCCTGCCCTTAAGGCGGAGGCGAAGAGGATTGGGGGGCTGGCGGAGCGTGGCGAAGAGGATCGAGGTGAAGGCGGATCCTTCGCCTCAATCTGGAGCTCCGCCGGAAAGGTAAGTGGGGTTTACCGCTTGCGGCCCAGACTTCCTGGTTGAACCGCGGCTCAATTGAAGACGCCGACGGACCGTGGACGGAGGCAGGTAAGGCCCCCCTTCCCCTTGGTCCCTTACCGGGCTCTGCCGCCGTCGCCGCACGGGCGGCGATGGCGGCAGGGCCCGGTAAACCTCCCGCCCTCCTCTCCCGGCCTTACCTGGTGCCACTCCCCTCCACTGTGGAGCTCTGATTCGGAGCCGGAGCTCCGTGGCGAAGAGGAGCAGAGTATGGGCGGAGCGGGCCAACCCGAAATTTTCGGATCGGCCCGCGGGGCGGAGCGGGGGTCCGTGCACACCCCTACTGGAGAGGCTGCCATGGGGAGGAGGGGGTGGGGAAGTCTGCTTCCATCAGCCCAGTTGAACTCCCATAAATCTGGATGTAACCCAATAATAACATATTAAATAACCAGCCATTTGCTGCCCTTTCATGACACCCCAAATCAGCTGCCTGAAACAGCTGGTTGCTAACCCTGTCTCTGACAAAAGGATTTACCTGTAGCTTAAGATACACCAGTTAATAATAACATGTACATGCTTTTCATCCTTGGGTTTCCGGTTCCTGAGAGGATTTTGTTTTGTTGTTTTACAATGAAGCTAGTAAAAACAAAAACAAAAACACTGCTCCAAGTCCAAAAGGATGGAGGTAAGGTGCCCTCCTCCTCTTCTGGTAGGGAGTCACTTGGGATAGGCTTCCAAAGAGATGAAATCAGTAAATCATGCCAGTCATGTAGGTCAGGGTTGGGGAATGTGAGGTCCTCCAGATGTTGTTGCACTGCAGGTCCTATCTTCCATCCATTGGCTATCATAGCTAGGGATGGTTGGAGTTCCAGTCTGATGTCAACAGGATAGCCACACTTTCCAGTCTGATGATAAAACGATAGCCACACTTTCCTGTTATCAGCATATAAGTATGAGGGATATGTCCACTTTCTTCTCTTCCCTCTTCTTTAGGGAAGATCAGGAATATTCCCCCTTTAAAGGGCACAGTACTAAAGATTTCTTCCTCCCACATTTCAATGTGAAGATCCTACATAAACAACAGACGTTCTATTAGAAGCCTGTGATCAGGGCTCGAACTCTCTGGTATAAACGGAACAAACACTTGTACATTCCCTAAAACAATTCACATCGTGTTTCTCCCACGAGGGCAAGCTCTTTGGTCAGCACTTCCTGTTATCATCCTTAGCACCAAGCACAGCAATGATGACTTCACATTCCACTATCCATTACTCAGGCCTTGCTCATCCTGTGCCTAGTACTAATTATCACACACGCACACACACATTTCAAAGACGGAAAGTGGTTTACCAAAGCCCTAAGGAAATACCCTGTGTCAGTTTGAGTCAAATTCTGCCTGGAGCCAACTGGTCCATCTGGCCCGCGCTCTTCATGTCATTTTAGTTGACTTTATGCATATTAATTCACTTGAGGTCCCGAAGCAGGAAAAGCTCACAAAACCTTCCAGACCTGATTGAGGCAGACAGTTTCCAGGAAACTGGACTTTGGGTCTCTATTGCAAGGCATTCACCATAGACCTCTGAGAGCTTCTTCAGACATTGCATCTTCTTTACACTTGTGATGTAAGATTTTTCTCACTTTTCTCCCTCATTCAGTTCTTTCTCCTTAGCTTCTCTTCCTCCTACTCTATCACCAACTGATTTTTCTTCAGCCCCTTTCACAATATTCTGTGTCTGTCCTTTCATTGGCCCAACACTCTAAGACCTCGCAAGCATAAGCATTACATGTGCATACATATATATTGTGTCACATATTACATTAAATGCACAGTGTGGAGGCATATGTACCCATTTGCCTCATGCCTCTCCCTTCCCGAGTTGCCCATAGCTTGAGCTCTGAACTATACTGAAGTTTCAAAACTTTCTGCATATCCACATTGCACAAAATAAAAATAAGTAAAATCAATCTGGTAGATAATAAGACTTACACTATGGTATTCTTATATGAGAATTGAGTATGGAATAATATTCCATGTAGTACATAATAATACATCTGGGATTATTTTGCTTATTTTGTTTAGAAAGGGTAGACATGATAGAAGTGTACAAGATTATGCATGGTGTGGAAAATGTGGATAGAGGGACATTATTCCCCTTCTCTCAAAATGCTAGACACCAGGATCATCTCATGAAGCTGACTGGTTGGAGATTCAGGATAGATTAAAGGAAGTATTTCTTCACACAACACATAGCTATGGAATTCACTATGGAATTCATTTCCACAAGATGTAGGGCTTCTTTGGATTAAGGGGAAATCATGTTGCCTGCTGGGGCTTTGCTTCCTGCTTCTCTTGCACAATTGTAATGGGCTACATTACACAGGCAGAGAGGGGTGATGACATTATCTATAACTGAAAACTTCCCCTCCTCTCTTTGCTCATAGCCTTGAATGGGACAGTGCCCTCTAATGGGTGCTTTGTAGCATAACTTTTGCAGGACATGGTATGAAATCCTGTGGTATTTCAGAAGAACCAGGATGTCCGGGTGTAGAATGGAATAACCAGTGGATAGCAAAGTTGCAGGAGTTTGATGACATCGTCAAATGGAGCCACAAACTTCTGTGAGTGGCCAGTCACAAGTGTGCTTTATTTCGCCTCATGTGAAGAGCCCCATAGTGATGGCCACCAACTTGGATGATTTTTAAAGGAACGGGAAAAATTCATGGAGGACAAGACTAGTCCTGATGGCCTAGTCAATAGCAACTAGTCCTGATGGCCATATGCTGCCTTCAGTAGCAGGGGCAGTGTGCTTATGTAGACCAGGTGCTGGAGTACATGGAGCTTGGTGCCCAATTGGTGCTCATTTCCTGCTTATGAGTTTCCCATGGGCAGGTGGCTGGCTATTGTTTGAACAGAATGATGTACTAGATGGATGCTTAGTTTGACCCAGCAGAGCTTTTCTTATGTTGTTATGCAAGGAGGGGAGGGAATGACGTAATAGTTAAGTCTTTCCCTGAATCTACTCTTCCTTTATGTCATTGTACTCATTGTTACCAGTACTCCAGCTCAAAAATATGAACTGTGTCTCCTGGTAGAGATCTATATTGATATTGTACACAGGCTAATGTGAAGTCATCAGTCTTTGTCATTCTGCAGATTTTTGTATTCTTTTGTTTTGTTTTGCATGTATGCGTCTTCCTTCGAGATTCTGTTGCAACGATATCACATGTTCTGACCAATCAAAGCACAAGGTATTATACCTTGGAAAATGTGATACTTGGAAAATGTGATACAGATAGCTATTGTGTAATCATTAGAAAGAATGTGATTGTTCACGTTTCATGGAAGCTGGATATTTGACCATGCCGGCATATGAAAATGGAGTTGTACAGTCCTGGGAGAGAAGTGTAACTTTAATAAATAAACATTTCAATTAGCCCTAACTTACCCCATACAGCCTGGTCCTGTGCAAAAGAATCAGACATACAACCCCCTCAGCTTGTGCCCATTTTTCTTCCCCAATAAAGAATTATATTATAAGACTATAATAAAAACAGAAATGGATGTGACAGATAAAACAGAAGCATTGGATAATAATAATAATAATAATAATAATAATAATAATAATAATAATAAATACTTCCCCAAACAGGAAGAGTTTTGCTATCCAATGAAGCAGCATAAGAGGCTGGTTTTAATTATTATTAGCTACCCCAAGGGGGTGCATAATGCCAGAAATTCAAGATATACATTTTCATAAAAATAAAATAATTTTTTTTGGGGGGGGGAATCTGTAGAGCAGTCATTAGCTTGTGCTTACCCAATGACCTCTGCTCCAGTGACAACAGGATTGTGTCATATTCATCAAACTCTTCTTACATTCGCAAAGTAATTCACATGCATTGTGTTGTAACCAATATTAGTCCTGCTTAAAGTAGACCCATTGAAATGAAGGGGACTTCATTTAGTTAGCATCTAGTGAGTCTGTGGCTGCCGGGAGGCTTGAAATTCCAGTCCAAATCTTAATTATTCCAGTACACCAGGTCTCTTTCCTTCCACAAAGACACCCATACCCTACCTACCTACACCTTCAAACAGCTATATGAAATGCAACAGTTTTCCATGCTGTGGAAGGGAGCATTACATGTTGGATTTGTGATTGTAAAGACACTCTTGAAAGCACAGGAGCCCTTCCAGCAGGAGGAGGAGGGGGGGAGGGGGAGGAGGAGGAGGAGGAGGAGGAGGAGGTTTTTATACTGTTGTTTTTATGTTTCTGGTGGTTTTTAAATTTTGTATACTTTTTAATGTTTACCATTTTTAACTGTTGTAAACCGCCCAGAGAGCTTCAGCTATGGGGCGGTATATAAATGTAATAAATAAATAAATAAAGGTCTTACCACCTCTTCTTTCTGCCCCACCCCCCACCCCATGTAAGCATCTTCCCAGGAGCTTCTTTCCCAGCAAATGCAAGTTTCTCTTCCTCCTTCCCCATTCTAGTCGCTATTTATGATCCCTGCGTTCTACTATCATCACTTGAAGTGCACCACAGACAGTTCATCAGTCCGTCAACTGAGCCAAACCTCTTGTGGACATGGCAAAGCCATTCCTTTCACAGAATCCAATCCGGGTTTTGTAGATATCCTGCAGAAAGCAAAACTCCGTTGGATTGGGGATGGGCAAAGTGCCTTTGCCAGGGCAATATCTTGGCTCCTGTATTTGGGACAGTGCAGACTGGTGGCTCCAATGTCAGTGGAGCTGTGGATCCACTCTGGGTTTCAGTCAGAACCAGCCAGGACTCTAAAGTCCAAGGGGCTATCCAAGGGGCTGGATCCATTTGGAGATTAGAGTTCAGCACTTTGGATAGCTGCTTTAGCGTTCTAGCTGCTTCTGAGTGAAACTCAGAGCGGATTCACAGCCCCACTGACATCGGAGCCACCAGCCTCCACTGGGCTGTGTGTGGCGTGGTGGGAATCACTCTCTCTCTCACTCTCTCACTCTCTCTCAACACACACACACACACGTCCAGCTCTCATGTTCGCTCCGCATCCCCTGGCCCATGTGCCTGTGCACACACCTCCCGGCAAAGAAGCGATCTACACGGAATAGTCCGGGGCTTTGGATCGCAAGAGGATGAGGCGTCAGCGTCTTTCGTGCCTGGCACGAACTCCGGTCCTCTGGATTTGTCATTTCACCTTGCCAGATCGTGCTGGGCGAAAAAGGACTGGATGTTGCAGAGCGAATCCACTTCCTTTGGCCTGGCGGGATGGAGAAGGGGAGAATTTTAAGAGCTCGATGCTGCTGCTTTTACCTCCATCCAGGCGCAGTTCAAAACAAGCCTAACCCCTGGGCTTGGGGGTTTGCCCTAAAGAGCGTTCCGCCCTCCCTAAATCCGCACCCACCCCCCACTTCATGGACAAGATAGATAGATAGATAGATAGATAGATAGATAGATAGATAGATAGATAGATCGATAGTAACGCACGCCTTTTAAATTCAATTCCATTCTAGGTAGAAAGAGAAAAGACACAAAGCAAGCAAAAACAGTCTGCTGAACCATTTTGAAGTGCAGAAAAACAACACACACGTGTTTTGTTTTGTTTTTTGAACTTCACTCCACCAGGCGGAATATCACTATCTGCTGGCCATCGCCTATTGCATTTTATTTTTCTGGTATGAAAAAGGCAAGTTCAAAATATGTCTTGATGTTTCTTCTCCGGGACATTCTTGCCTACGACTATTCCCTTCGTTGCTTGCACTAGGGTCTAGTTCAGTGGAAGCTGTTGGCTCTGTTTTCGGTGGGGCTGAGAATCCATTCTGGGTTTCAGTCAGTACCGGCCAGAATTCTAAAGGTGCTATCCAAGGTGTTGAATCCGTTTTGGGGCCAGGGTTCAGTACCTTGGGTAGCTCCTTTAAGGTTCTGGTTGGTTCTGACTGAAGCCCAGGATGGATTCACAGCCCCACCGAAATCCGTGCCACCAGCCTCCACTTGCCTAGTTTGACTGCAAGATTGTCGAGTATGTAGTAGATTTTTTAAAACAACAACACCTTATTTCGACTGGGTGCCTTTAGAAGTCATACGAGAACTAATCAATATATACATAGTCACATGAAATGGGGTTCATTCCTTTTCCTTCCAATTTAATTTCCATCCACTATAACTCCCAGTTGGCTGGATTCTAGAAAGAGAGATTCCCTTTGGGATCTCATATTTAACCGTGAGCCTGTTGTATCAAGAGAAGTAGAATGTTTTGCCTTTATCTATTAACAGCACAATCCTTACATGTCTACTCAGAAAGAAGCCCCACTGACTTCAATTTGACAAGCTCTGGGTAAGTGTGCAGGGACTTTATTCTCTGAAGGAACATCCCCTCCAACTACTAGGCAACACTATCCTATTTGGCTTCTGTTGACTTTTAAAAAATCTAGCACACCATCTAAAATTATCTTCTCTACTGTGGCACCCCGGCTGTGGAATGAGCTCGCTAGAGAGGCTTGCCTGGTATCTACGTTATACTCTTTTCGATGCCAGGTGAAGACATTTTTATTTTTCTGGTATTTTAACACTTTGCCATCTTAGTCTTAACTTTGCTGTTTTAAATCTGTAGTTTAAATCTGCTGCTCGGTTTTATCCTGGCTGTGCTTTTATATTCTACCTTTATATTGTGTGTGTTTTTATCTTGTGTTTTGTTTTATACCTTGAATGGTATTTGATGGCTTTAATTTTTGTGAACTGCCCAGACAGCTACTGCTATTGGGCGGTATAGAAATGCAATAAATAAATAAAAATACATAAATAATCTCTAGCTTTGTTAATATAGAAATGGTTTAGTTCAGCCTTCCTCAAAGTGGTGCCCTCCAGATGTTTTGGACTTTGTCTCCCATGATCCCCAGCCACCATGGCCAATGGTCAAGAATGCTGGGAACTGTAGTCCAATACATCTGGAGGGCACTTGTGTTTCCCACCTACCAAGGAATCTGTGATGAAGATGGTTCTAAGTAACAGTTGGATTTTATATTTTCAAAAATGGGTGCTTAAGCATTATTATTTTTGTTTCTTCATCCCAGCAGTCCTTGGGAAAGTCATAGGTGTGACCCAAAACCAATACAACACCTGGTAAAGTCTAATTTGTCTCCTCCCACTTTCTATCTCATGACTAAAGACAGACTTCATGGCTTGTGTATCAGCCAATCTCCCCACATGCTTTACTCACCATCTTGCCTGATGAAGAGTTCTGAAGAACTCACACAATTTCACACCAGTTTGTGATTTGGAACTGGCCCTGACATGGATTTTGGCATTAGCCTTTGCAGTTTGCACATCTAGAACATGAAGAAGGTGTGTATTCCTCTGTCATTGTCATAACAGCAAGACTGTGCAATCTAGACACCAGAAACTTGGCATGCATACTAAGAGGACCCTCAGGGTTATTTAAAATGCATTAGTTGATTTTAATTAATTTAAATATGTCTGTGTGGACAAAGTCTGCAATAACACCTTTGGCCGGTAGAGGCAGACTTCCCCAACCAGCTCATAGGTTTACAATCCATACAGTTTGAAGCAGGGGAAGATTAGGCCAAGAGACCTATTAGATAAGATAAAAGCCTGCCTCTTCCCCACTGGACAGGAGAATGAGGTGGTCAGACCATTTCCTTAAGGGGCTACAGGACTGCACCTAGCAAGGGCTATTCCTCAGGTTGACAGTGTGCGTGACTTTACTCAGATGGGGAGGGGACGTGTCCAGGTCTCTGACCATTGTGTAGGTTTTATTGAAGTCCATGCTGTTTCAAACTATTTAGTCGGCCAAGGGACATAATTACATGCCTGCTCCCTCCCCACTCAGAGAAATGGAATGGAAAGACCATGACAGGAGACATGGCTAGGAGTGCCAACCGACATAGCTTTACTCAGACAATATATCCAGCTATAACAACTGCGTAAGTTTGCTTGCAGCCTTCACTGTATCAACATAAAGGCTGTTTCAATCTGTGCAAAGCTGGATCTATTTGCTAGTTAAAAATAACACCATTTAAAAAATTTTATAAACACTTTATTTGTGAACTTTCTAATAACAAATGTTCTCTGGGTAGCGTACAAACAGCTGAAAGAAATAAAGAATAATGAAAAAGTCCAAAGAGTCATTTGGCAGTGTGGTGTAGTGGTTAGCATGTTGGAGATCTGGGTTCTAGTCCCCCTCAGCCATGGAAGCTCACTGGGTGACTTGGGCCAGTCACAGACTATCAACCCAACCTACCTGAAAGGGCTGATGTTGTCAAGGGGGAATACAGATGAGGACCACCTTGGGTTCCTTGAAGGAAAAAGATGGGATAAAAATGCAATGAATGAATGAATATTTGGGCTCTCCTCTCTCCTTCCCACATACTAGAACACCCCTTTTCAGACCTCTGAGAATGCTTTTTTGATCTCAGAATGCAGCTGGCACAGTTCTTTTGGTGGCATCTACTTGGGGGGGGGCAGGGGGGGATCAGATTCTGGAGTCCCCACTCCGAGATCATAGCAGTGTCTATGGTCTCAGAGGGGGACTCTGAAAAATCCTATGATCTCTTGGACGTTCTCCCAGAACCATAGAATTGCTGTGTCGATAATATTTTTATTCTAAAGAACCAAAACACATCATTTCTATTCTTCTGCATGTGGAACAAAACTACGTATTGTGATTATGATCTGCTAATGTTGGATGTGTAAGAGGTCAAAAACAGAAAAGTGTGGTGTGCTGCAGAAAGAGACAAAGAGCAGCAGAAATATATACAGCAAACATCTTTTCCAACGTATGTGGCTTATAAGAGCTCACCTTGATCTTATGGGGATGCATACCTGCACTCAACCATATCATTTTCCACGTCTCTCTCTGGCAATGTTTTGTGAAACGAACACATAGTGTGTGATGTCATTGCATTCGGCCTTTCACCATCCTCCACTTCAGCTTCCCTGCTGCCATTTGCAGCAGGGAGGGAAATGCTGAACCCTTGGAGAAACCTGGCACCCTACAACTCCCATCATCAATTATCAGGGCTGAAGGGAGTTGTAGTCCAACACATCTGGAGTGCACCAGGTTGACTAGCCCTGTTCTATACTCATAAATGCTATCACAAATCCAAACCCACTTCACTTATATGTTTTTATTTTATGGTGGGCAACTTGTGGCCCTCCAGATGTCTTTGCCAGCAGCTCCCTTTACCCCTAGCTGACATAGCTGATAGTGAGCCATGATAGGAGTTGTAGGCCAAGACATCTGGAAGTTGCCCATCCCTATTTTACATTGAAAGGTTGTGAAAATACAAACCCTTTGATGGGCCCATTCAGAAGACACCTTAAACATTGGCTTTAACCATGGTGAATAAGGCCTTTTGCTTTATTCACCATAAAGCCATGGATTAAGGTGCCTTCTGAATGGGGCTGATATTCTTAATCTCTCTTCCAAGCTATGAACTTCAGTAGGTAGCCTTTTGCTATAGTATTACACACACTTGTTGGGGGCAAGTCTCATTGAACTCAAGCTTGCTTCTTTCTTTCTCATAAGGTATTCAGAGGATGTGGCTGCACTAGTTCTAAATCACAGCCAGCAACACACTCCTCAAATGCCAACCTCTCTGTACTTCAATAGGTCATTATTATTTGTTTATCCTTAAATGGTAGTGATGGGAGAAATGAACAAGCTAGTCTCACCATATTAGGGAAAAAGAAAAGAAAATTGATCTTATACAAAACTATTCATTATTTTCAGAATTATTAATGTTTTACACATGGTAAAAAGAAACACATGGGGCATTATATTAAAAAAAAAGAAAAGGGTGACAGCCATGTAGCCAATGAAGAGGAGAAACCCACTAATGACTAAAGGAGTCAACTTTTCAGTGCCTTTTCTTCATATGCTTCATTTGTTTAGTAGATCATCTTCAAACTTTGCTGGAATATGTTCTCCGCCCTTCCCAACAAAAATTCACCCATCCATTCAGGACTCATTTTTTATCCTACATTTTATTCAAATGTGAATTTTGTGGCAAAGATACTTTTGGTTGGTATCCCTTTAGCTAGAATTACAGGACAGCTAGAATCACAAAGACATGACCTCTAAGAAATAGTAATTGTAGGAGTGGGAAGTTCATATGGATAGTGCAAAATGGGGGGGGGGAAACTATCCTGCTCATCATACCTCACTTGGGGGCAAGTTCTTAACCAGCCACAACTTAACAAAACCGTACAAATGCCATCTGCCTGCTTCCAGACTACTAAGAGGATAAGAAGAGGAACCTCAAATGTTGGGTAGTCATGGGAGGTTCCGCGTTCAGAAACAGGGTGTGGGCTGCTTTCTGTCTTACACATCATGTTCCTAATTTTATGGGCTACTTGAGCAGAATTAAAAGTACTACATTCCAATGATCTGCATAACAAGCTTTTGAAGATTGCAAACAATTGTCCAATCGACAAATATTTGAACCTCTCTTAGCTCTACCTGTACTGTAAACAAAAGAAGCAACACAAAGAGTAATTGACCAGTTTAGACCTTTACTGAGTTGGACAAATCCAGTGGAGGCTGGTGGTTCTGCTTTTGGTGGGGCTGTAAATCCATTCTGGGTTTTAGTCAGAACTAACCAGAACTCTGAAGGAGCTATTCAAGGTGCTAGATCAATTTTGGTGATAGGGATAGCTTATCTAGAGTTCTGGCTAGTTCTGACTAAAACCCAGAATGGATTCACAGCCCCTCTGAAACCAGAGCCATCAGCCTCCACTGCAGAAATCACATTCTGCCATTATAACCAGAAATCAGTGGGCAGAAGGTGCTACAGCTTATACTCAAAAACAGCTCAACAGGTTGCTCTAAAACTTGTCAGTGTAGAAAAGCAGTTTGAGGATGAACCATGACAATTTTGAAGTAGAAAAGGTAGGAAACAGTATCGTTTAAATTTTGACAAGTGACCTCCAGCAGTTTGACAAGCATCATGTGTTTTCTTTGTCATAGATGTTACTGGGGTTAAATTGTATTGATTGTATTGGCTTATTTCTCAGTCTGTACGGCAACTTTCAGGAAACCATTTGATGCGTCAAGTCAGAGGGAAGGTCTAGTACTTGCTGTGCACTGGTAGTACCAAAACATGGTTGTAGTTTTTAGTTAAAATGTGACACTGACACACACACACCCAGCCAGCCCATTTTATCCCATGAGAGTTCATAAGGTCCTTCGCTGTACATGACTAGAATCATCTTGCAAGAGGGGTGGGGTAGAATGCAAGTAGGTGTGGCTGCTTACCAGGGAAATCACAGTGATTAAGGCCATAGTTTAAGGTGTCTTCTGAACCCGGCCCAGCTTTCTGGCTTAACCACCATGGTTAAAGCCATGGTTTAAGGTATCTTCTGAACAGTGCCAATGTCAGTTAAGGTTTTAGGCAGTTGGGACACAGTGAGGTTTTGTCTGAGAGGAAATACGGGCTGTGCTGTTAATTCTCCTTAAATAAACAAATGAGAAAATATTTATGATGTTATTTTATTGTACTGCAGGGGCAGGGAACCAGTATAACTTAAAAGTTAACACATTCTGAAGCCTGGTTTTCCCAGAGTTTTCCCTAACACCGCCACTCTCTAGGACTATACTGTACATGAAGCTATATTTCTTTACTGAAACTCTATGACTTCTTATTGAGAGACAAAGAGTAGTGTGCTTTCCTATGAGATATGGTCTCTTAAGAACTACACATTCCAGAGTTCCTTAGCTCATGCTTGCATTTTCTGTGCACTCACACGGAGCCACTTCTGGTGCTAAATTTACTGGCCCCAAAAGAAGAAGAAAAATCTTTTCAGCCCAGAAACTGCATAAATAAACTATCATTAATTTACAAGTTTATAAGCCTATCAGAGATTTATGCCACTGGGATTTTGTGATATTAAGATACATGCACAACAATATTTCTTTGTTAAAACAAATGGTTTTTTTAAGTGTATGTTAAAGTGCTTCTATGTGAAGTCTTACCCTTCTAAATGGTGTGTGAAAACCAAAACAGGTATTAATTTAAAGATTTACCTAGCAGCTGCATCTCTGTCTCTGTCTCTCTCTCCCCCTGCCCATTTTTACAGTACAGTTGATGCAGAGGTCCTCATCAGGATTGGTCCTTAGTGTTGCGGGTATGGGGGGCTTTTAAACCTCCCTCACTATCGGCTTAATTCAGATTGGGGGGGAGCATCTGCATTTTATGTTGCAAATAGTAATCCATAAAGCAAGCAGGCACAGGATTGGGTACATAGCAGGAGGGGTTAAGGGATAAAGCCCCCATAACACCACCCTCTCACTAGGGTCCAATCTGGATTGGGAATCCTGTACCTACTCCACAGTAAAAAAAAAAAATGAAAAAAAAATATGGTTGTGGATCCAGATTTCTTCTTATATATTTTGTTTGTTTGTTTTTCTATTCAATTTCTCATTTTCTATTTCAAGTATTGCCTGGTGAGAGAACTTTAAGCATAGGATCTTCAAAATATTAAATACAATTAATAGAACCCTTTTGGTTTAACATATTTTGTTAAGAACTCTGCATGTTTGCTCAAGCTCCAAAATGCTGTTAAGAGCTGTGCCCTTAACAGACATGTTATTTAGGCAATATGCATATTGCTCAGGCTAGTTGCAGTTTCACCACCACCTTGGGGCTGGATTGCTGTCCATGGCAGAATGATGGACCTAAGTCCCAGATTCACTGAAATAGACACGTGAAGTCTATGCATCTGAAGCTATTATTAACAGCTGTAATTTCCCAGCATTTTTGAGCTTGAGTGAACATGGAAAGCCCTTAACAAAACACACTGCACACAAAGGGTTTTTGTTAATTGAATAGTATATACAGAGCAAGTCAAGAAATTAATGCTTTCTTCTTCCTGCCTCAGTAAGCAAAGCCAATTGTTGTGCCAAGCAAGATTGCTAAGAGAATGAATGGGAACCAAGATGTACATTAGTTAAATCCACCCCTCCCACATCTTGAAACTGACGCAAGATCTCAGTGTCTGGCATGATCCCTGATGCCCACCTACCCTTGTTGATCACCTTAGGAACAGAGACCTCAGATTTGTGGCAATGTCTGGAATCCATTTGCAACATTTCATAGGTTTCTTGGTCTCGCTTTTGGTTTCCCAAATCTGGTAACTGTTTTTCTTCCTGGCGATACAACTGAAAATTAGCCTGCTCCCTGGACCACTTGCTCTGAGGGCCTACAGCAGGGATGCAAAAACTGAGACCCGGGGGTCTCACCTCATCCTTGGAATTTTACAGGTGGTCCAGATGGGGGTGAGTCTTCCACTCATAACCCCGTGTTTCCTACCTCTTCTTCCGTCCTTTCTCTTACCTTAGAAAACTGTTAAGAAAGAAAGATGCAATAACTTGCACACAATGCTTTCTCATTGGCAGTGGTAGGGGCCTTCCCCATGGAAGCCACCTCTGTGGGATGGGCAGCTCTCGTCTTGAGAATCATGGGTCAAAAACAGTTGGGTAGCTAAGCCCTCAAATACCTCTTGAGAACTGCCAGGAGACAGTACGAAGCCCTGTTATCTCAGGGAACATGGGGGTGTTGTGATGATGTGCATTTCCTCCTGCCTTAGCTGCAAGCAACCACATCAGGAGCCATGATATTGGACCCACTGCAGTTTGTGTCCCAGGGCTAGGGTGACCATGTGAAAAGGAGGACAGGGCTCCTGTATCTTTAACGGTTGTATTGAAAAGGGAATTTCAGCAGGTGACATTTGTATATATGGGGAACCTGGTGAAATTCCCTCTTCATCACAACAGTTAAAGCTGCAGGTGCCCTGCCCTCTTTTAAATCTGGTCACTCTAGTATAGCTCCTGCAGCTTTAACTGTTGAGATGAAGAGGGAATTTCTCCCGGTTCTCCATATATACAAATGACTCCTGCTGAGAGATTCCCTTTTCTATGCAACTGTTAAAGATGCAGGAACCTTGTCCTCCTTTTCATATGGTCACCCTACCCAGGGAGGGCTAGAGTGATTTCACTCCAAACTGGCCTCACCTGGAGTACTACTGCCGATTAGAACCCCCACTTTGCCGATAAGAAATCTGCTTCAGGGCACAGGGGGATCCGTTCCCGTCACCATACTCTCATTCCGAATACTCCCGGGGTTTGTCCTGTTGAGGACGACTGCGGCCCATCAAGCGACTCGTCCTCTAAGCGCTTGAAGCGGCTAGAGCAGGGAGGAGCCAGCTCCGTCCGTGATTCCAGCTCGGGTTTTGCAGGTGTTCCTGAGAAAGCGGAGCTCCATTGGCTACCGCGATGTGCCTTAGCCGGGGCTTCACTCCGCAGCTCGTGTACAACATTCGGGGGGGAAACGCAGAGGGGCTCGAGCGCGCCGGCTCTCGCTCTCTGGCTCCGCTTTGACGCACGCAGGCAGGCAGGCAGGCAGGCAGCGCCGCGCTGAGGGGCGCGTGCCTCTGCGGGGCTCCCTCGCCTCCCGGCTGAGTCCCTCGGGCCGGAGTTCGGAAGGATGCTGCTGGAGCCCGCGGCGCTTGGCCGCCCGCCCTCCCCCGCCTCTGCCATCTCCAGCTCTCTCAGACTTCTTGGCCAGACTATGAAATGACCATTCCTGTTCACTTCGCCGCCGCCTGGACGCCTTTCCTCCCGCTCCCGCCGCCGCGCGCAATTTGGGCGAAAGGGCGCGCAGCCTGCCAGAGGAGGAGCCCCAGCTGGGTTTATCGGCCAAGTCAAGGGGGCTGAAGCAAGGAGGGTCGGCGGGGGAAGCCCGCCTTTCGCAGGGGCGCCTTCCACACGCCGCTTTGCCCAAGTGAGCTGCGTGAGGCCGGCCGGGAGCCTCCTCTCCTGAGAGGCGGCGCAGCGCAGCGCAGCGCGTTTCTCTGGGGCGACTTCTCCTGCTCCTCCTTCCCTTTCGCCCTCCAGAAAAGTCGAGAGGGACCGGCCGCCGGGCGAGAGCGCGCGGAGAAGGTGGGGCTGCCGCTGCTGGACTTCGGGGGGTCTTTGGCTTTGGGCTTCCCGCCGCCCGCGAGCTCCCGCTTGCCCAGCAGCCATGGGGAAAGGGCTGGAAGCCGCCGCTGCCCGCTACGGACTGGGACTGGGATACTTACTGCAAATGGTCGTGTTGCCCGCCTTGGCTATCCTGAGCGCCAGCAGCCCGGGCTCGGCTGCGCAAGGTAAGGAGGCTGCCCTTCCTTTGCAGGCGTCGCCGCTGCTCTCGCCCGCTCTGCGCCTTGGAGCTCTTCAGGCACCTGGGCTGGTGCCTTCGCTGGCCGGCCAGGCAAAACGAGGCTGCAGCGAACGGCCTCCTTCTCACTCGCACCCTCCGTCCGTCCGTCCATCTTCCCTTAGACCCTTGCAGGGGCAGGTGATCCCCTCTCTTTGCCTCCACAGGTTAATTGAAAGAAGCAAAGAGAGGGATTTGGGGGAGGAGCGGGGAAGGGAGGAGAAGCATCCCTCGTGAGAAGGAGGACCAGGGCTTCGATGGGGCCACTTGCAGTCGCTTTTTCTGCCCAGGTGCCGCTCGCTCTCCTCCGGCATGTTTACTCGGAAGTAAGTCCCACCGCCGAGTTCAACGGCAGTCACCTCCCGAGCGAGGAGGGCGCCCCCGCTGGAACGGCCGCCTTGCAAGGCATCGCGCCTGGTCCCCGCACGGAAATGCGGCGTCTTCGGGCGTTTTCTTCGCTTCCACGTAGCTCCAGCTGGGGGAAAACTTAAAAGCACACGCGCAACCAAGGGGTTCCCCCTCTCCAGCGAAAGGGAGAGAAGGGAGCACACACATTTTTCTCCCGATCCGTTTTAAGGGGACACGAGGAGATCCGGGTTGTGACCCGTGTGGGTTTCTTGGAGCCGAAAAGTGTGGCGAGCCCGACCTCGCAGCCTCCTAGTGCTGCTGCTGAGCCCTTGGAAATGGGAACAGAGAAGGGGCTGTGAGCCTCCAGGAACCAAGAGGTCCAGGGGAAAGACAAAACTGGGTGGGAAGGTTGCACTACTACAGGCTAAGCACTTTAGGATTAACAGAGTCTAGCTGTGATGCTGGGCATGTGGCATCCGGTAGATACCTGGGAAAGAAGGATCCGTGGCCTTCTGCGTACCAGCTGGAGTTTGTTCACCTCTTCTTCTATCCCAGATGGTGCCTGTATGTGTGTGTGTGTGTTGGTATACAGCTGTTTGCACTTGGTGTGTAACTGAAGTGATAATAGTAGCCTGGCTTTCTTTTCTTGTTTATTTCTTCAGGCATTCTCCCCCCCCCCCAACTCTTAAATTAAAAATCTGTCACACACACTCACACACATTCCCTCAACTGATTTGATCACATTCATGTATGTTGTTCATATGAGGTCCAGCTCATTTACTCTCACCCAAATTGTTTGGTGGCACCTTAATACTACTGATAGGCGCATTGTTGCAGAAGTCTTTGCCACCAGTCTGTGTGCATGTTGTGTGATCTGCTGTAAAAAGAGACTACCCCTCTGGAATTTGTCTTTCAGCAGGAAGACTTCAAGGAGAGTGAGCTGTTGGCTTGTTTGAGGCAGCTCTAAACATGAGCCAAAGTGAAGCAGCCCCTTCAAGTGGCACGTTTTGGCAGCTGAAAAGGGTAGCAGAGCAGGAGAAAGACAGAGCTGACCCACAGGGCACAATCCAGTGGGGAAGCTGCCCTGTGCAGGTCTTATGGAAAAGGACAGGGGCTGTGTAACAGTGCAGTTCTTTCACAGATCCTGTTCATTTTAGTGAACTAAAGGTGAACTTTTCCATGAATAGTGCAGTAAATAATGGGGAGATGCACCATTTGGATTTTCCACATCAAACACTAAAATGTCTTGGGTAGAACCTGAAACAAGTATGCACTCCCTACTTGCTGAATATTTGCCTCTTCCCAGATATTCATATGCAAACAGTGCAATTAAAAAGACCATTTAAGTCAAAGAGAGGTGTTCTGTGGATCTCACTTGTTAGTCAATCTATATCCTGAGCATTTGTACAGATAGCAGGAGGTACAGTAACTCCAGGTATTCTTGCATTGGTATCTCTATGAAAAATAACTCTACTAAATATGCAACCTCTGTAAATTCTCTAAAGCTACATTCCCCAGTTCTCTGGGAATAAGCCCCATTGAACTCAATGGGGCATACTTTTAAATAGACATGTATAGGATTGAGCGGTAAACTGTTTGTTGCATTGATAGCTTCAAAACCAGCAGGAGATGCCGACATTAATATTCTGTTGTAGTTTGTGGAGAGAAGCCTGTTTCAGTGTGAAGGATTAATACCACCATGAGCACCATTTGCTGACTTGCCTGTTATTTGTTGGTTTGTCTAACTTTACATGAAATCCTGAGTTGCCTGATATTTGGTTGACTGGGGGGAGCTGGAAAAATATTTTCCAGATATCTGCTGAATGAATTCCTGTAGGAAGTTGATAAAAATTCTCTAGCTCATATTGATTCTCAGGCAATATGGTAAACTCCCAGTCTTTTCACACAACACAAGAAATAAACAAAAGGGTTAATCAGGGAACAAAGCACGCTCAAGAAAGACAGTCAAATGGGAAAATAATCTGATTAGTACTGGAAAGTTGGGGAGAGTGGGCAGAAGCATTAAGAATGGGACAATTACTTGGATTGCTAGTTCGCCCATCCCTGACAGGCAGAGGTTCCTGAGAGTTGATCCTTCTTCCTCTTCTTCCTTTTTGCTTTGCTCAGCATGAAGCGAGCTTTCCTGAGCTGTTCTCCACACACATACACACCCACACACCCACCCCGCTACCTCTTACTGCCTACTTGAAAGAAAATCTGCCCCACCCAAAACTGTCTCTGTATATATAGAGAGAGTAATGTCATCCATATAAATATTGCTGTCTCATTTTTTAATCTGAGAAATCTGTATTAGAAGATAGTGGTAAAATACAACTCTCTGTATTACTTCTGTATCTGGCCATGTTTCTGTGTTTCTCTGTGAATGTTTTGCTACATTCTAACTAATCTTGCATACAGCATTGAGAGTCTCTATTATATTTGCCTTGGTTAGTACATTACAATGCATTTGCTTTGCAAAACTCTCTCAGTAACTGCCTTCTTGAACTTTCTTTTCCACATACCAGTTGGCTCAATAATAAGTGGTGGAAAGAAGTCCCATTCATGTGTTGATCTATATACTGTACACAGCAAAGATGAGCAGCTTCATTAAACTAGCTGAGAAACCTGTTTTCATTGTTACCATGGAAAAAAAAGGGGGGGAGAGACACCAGAAATACATATTTATTCCAAGCATAGCTGAGAAACACTGTGTGGGTGGTGGGTGTGGTGGAGTGGGGGAAACAGCTCTAGCAGGTGGCAAAGTTGTTGGTTGTTTCCCTGTCCCCATAGGATGCAATTCTCAGTTTGCACAAAGCATCCAAGAAAGTCAGACACATCATGAGATAATTCTTGGTATATAAGCCATTCCGTTTTTAGGCTCAGGGAACCCATAGCTCTGTTCTCCCCATTCCCAATCTTGGATACAGCATGCCTAGAAAAACAAAAACAACCTATATGTATCAACATTATCTTCATTGAAGACTGTAATAGCAGCAACTATACAGCATGTGTCTTTGAACTTGTATTTTTTTAATGGTGTATGAAAACTGCTATGAGTTTCCAATAATTCTTGTAGGTCTTTGTCAACTACCAGGAGCCTGATGGGAAGAACAGGATTGCTAGGCTGTATGCAGAATTCTTAAATCATTTTGCTTCTTGTACTGAGAAGCTCTTTTCTCTTATTGAGACTTACCTAATATGTTGGCCATGTGAATGAGGCTTGCTTTAGATATTTTTGTATGTGGAGCAACCCCCCCCCCTTCAATTACTTCACTTCTTCTCTTGATTGGACCACCTTCTTTTAAATTAGAGAGACTGAAGATAGCAAAATGGCGCCCTCTCCGGAATCTGCTGTCTGGTACAACTGCTTCATATTATTTCAGTGGAATAGTCCGGGTAGGAGTCCTGAACCTGGAAGTGATGTGAAGCTCTGATAGTAAATGGAACTTTCCTCCCAACAGCATGAGACATAAATAGAAAGACCAGCCGTTGGAACTCTTACTAGATGTGGTGATGAAGATAAATTATTAATTTTCTGGACTTTCTTTTAGTCTGTCTCATAACTAAGTGTTACAGCACGCCAAAAATATTTGAGAACATATACCAATCTGTTTTCATTTGGTGAACAAGATACGAAGTAGGGGTTTTTGGTTATGCATTAGGACTAGACATGTTAGATGCTGCCCCTTGTAGATGTCCACTGAATGTATGGAAGGGGGGTTGTGATCATGGTGGCAGAGCCCCTTCGGTCAATATACCTATAGCCACATGGATTTTTTAAAAACACATTTGTGCTGGGACCTTTGCATGATTTCACCCTATGAACGCTATTACCCATGCATATTTATTGGGTATGTAGGGGGGAATGACTTTCATCAAAATCTCTCTCCACACTTCCATTGAATTGTGCACTAAGGGTGTAGTCGTATGCATGTTTAGATTAGGGGGAAAGAAGTCCTACAACTGTCAGCATTTCATGCATAGGATTGCACCTTAAGCTTTTTTTCTTGGTTTAAAAACCTCTTTAAAGCTCATGGGTTGACACATTCTTGATTCCATAATGCTTTGTACTATTTGTGTGTGAATGAAGAACTAGGCATGTCTGTAAGCAGAGATCCTTGCTTGCGAATTAGACAACCAGTCTCTTGAGAGCACTTAAACTTCAAAATTGGTGGTTTTGCTTTTGCAGAGTCTAAATACAGTTAAATATACCTACTGAATGAAAACCTTCGAGTTTCTCCACTTTTAGGAAGTAAAGTGGGTCTACCTTTTGCTTTAAAAACATACACACATGTGTGCGCACACACATAGACTTCGTTCAGACAACACAATAGTCAACAGTGGGGTAATAATCAACTTGACAGTTGTTTATCTAGGGGGGAATCCCCCACACAACATAATAATAATCAACCGTGGTGTGGATAAGGATCAGCATTGAATTGACTGCTAGTCCACCCTAAGTTGATTCACTTATCCCCCATCCTGTCTCTCCCTTCCTCCTTCAGTCCTCCTACTAGTATCCCATGAGCCATTGCTGCTGAAAATCTATCCTGCTGGCTGGACTAGAGCAGCAGTCACTGCTTTGACCACTTTTGCCTTGCGACTCTGTGGCTGAGGAAATAACCAATGGTGCCTTCCTCACAGCATGATAACGAAGGGAGGTTCAAATAGCCACAGCCTTGGTTGTAACCAAATAACCAACCATTGTTTAAAAATTCCTACCACACAACACGATAACCCATGGTGGGTTAAATAACCAACCATCGACTATTTAAACCACCATTGGTTATCGTGTTGCCTAAACCCAGTCATACACTCCTTGGAATGGTTTTAATTTTATTTGCTTCTAGTAACATGGTTTCATAATTATCAAGCATTTTGTTCCATTTTTTTCTCTTGATCTCTTGAAGTAGGGAATGGATGCCTTGGGCATTTCTGGAATGCCCTCTCTCCTTCTCTTTCCTTCCGCTACATCTTGGAAAATAAATGCACTAATTGAGTAATTGATGGATTTTTTTAGTGTTCTCCCTAGAGAGATGTGCTTGCTGAGCATAAGAATAAACCATTCAGGATAAAGCATTAGGAAGAAGTACATTTATAATTAACCAGGAGGAGAATTATAATTTTCTATTGTATTACTAATCTTTATTTTAATATCTCAAACTGTGTGCATATTTGATTTTCTGCAGTTGTCACAATTTCCTATAACATTTCTTAGAAGTTGCTAGATGCAAGCTATATCTTAGGGAATTTGGAGTATTAGCTTTCATATAGGGCCTACTAATGAGTCAAGCAAATGAACAACAAAAGAAAACCCAAATCTCCTGATGTTTATGTTTGTAATATTTATATAATTTTATATAATATAATATTTATAATTCATAAAATCAGGGTGACTTCCAGTGATTTAAAACAATATGCAGAAAAAGAAAAAGCAGCAGTACATAATAAAACAAAATCATAATGTCACATTTTAAAAACAAAACAAAACAGAGCCAGTTAATGTTCAACTGCTAAGACATTCTTAAATAGAAATGGCTTAGGCTGCAATGCTACACACAAAAAGCTAATGCTCTAAGGTCCCTAAGACTTATCATGCATGTAGCAACTTCTCTATCAGAAATATTATTGAAAATTGTGATAACTGCAGTCCTAGACAGACAGCCCAGTTTGCATGATCACTGAGGGAAAATAAGCCATGATGACATCTTCCATCCTACCCACCCTCAGTGCATAGAAGAACCCATGGGTTCTGGGTGGCTTGCTATCCATGGCAACAAGCCACCCTGGCTGGCTCCACACAACATGACAACATGCGTTGCCAACAAAGATTATGCAAATACCCCCCAGCACACAACCAGTATGTGTGTGTCTGTGTGGGGATATGTCATCGGGGCTTAACAACTCCCTCCGTGATCTTGCAAACCTGGTGTGGGCGTGGAAGAAGTGTCTGGTCAACCAGAGCAGCAATTTTGAATGTTTTTACTACAGTCAATATTCTAGCAGAATAGGCAAGCTGCTTTTCAGCAGCTGCTTATTTTTTATTGTATGTTACCTTGATCACTCACTGAGTAGAGGAGCAATCCAAAAGTATCCCAAATAAATACTTCACAAGAGGTTAGATCAGAACCTAGAGCAGGGCCATAATGACCATGGTGGATTGGATAGGATCACCCTGATCAGGAGTGCTCTTTACATGTTTGAGCTCTTCTGTAGTATAGTCTCAGGCCCAGATAACTGTGTGAGGTTTCAAGGTTGTACTGGAATGAATGCTGTGCTAATGGTAGAAATAAAAGTGGTGGAAAGAAGCAGAGTAGGATCTTGTGGTGAAGTTGCGTGTATAAAAAATTGTTGGGTTGGATCTAGACTAAAGCTAGTTACATTGAACTCAATGAGACTTAAGATATTCGTAATTAACTTTACCCAGGGACATAAAGTGTGACTAGCTTAGGCTGGACCTAACTAATTCGAAGGTACTTGGGAATGGATGGTCAATGACATACTACATCAATGGTCTATAGTAAAAGTTCTCACTTGTCTGTTTTCCCTATTGTGTGGTCCTTGTAAAATGCCTGCATCTACCACCTATCCAAGCCTGTTGCAGGAAAACTTATGCTAGCTGGTCCACATGCTGGAACTGGCAACCACTTTCTTTAGTGAACCCATAAAATGCACATTGTCCATAACTCAGATAACAATCACAATACACCCCACATCTCAGCATGAAATAAGCAACATACCCATATTTCCTAAGAACTTCCCTTACTTTGAAATATCATCCATATAGCTAGCCTGCTAGGAAATAATTATCGAACTATTCTGTGTAATGCATTTCATTATGCATTCAGAAACTTTCCCCTAATGTTGGGTACAGCAACCATTCTTGTGATGAAGTATGCAGGTCCTCTGGTGACACACACAGTACTGACAGATTTATATGCTGAGAATGATGGTGAAAAAAATGGAGGCCAAAGGTTATGCATATTACACAGATTTTATTTCATTCATTCCATGTGTGTGTGTGCAGGCGGACTGTATTGTTCAACTTTTTAAAAAAGTGACTCTATAATTAAATTAAAGTGATAATTCTGAAAGAGGAGAATAAAAGGAGCCATATGTGCAGATATTTACCCTAGCGCACTATATTAGCAACAGCAGCAGTTTGAAAATGCTTGGTGTGGAAAAAGTGAAATATAATATGTGAATATGCTACCCTTTTGGGATATGCTTTTTAATTAAGCACCTAAATGCATCCTGTTGCAAAAAAGAAAGAAAGAAAAGTGAGCGAGAGAGAGAAAAAAGGACTTAATTATCTTGATGCTTCAGTGAGTCGGTTCTATTTGATATGTCGGATGTAACTATTTGTATTTGTAAAAGATGTGCTGAGTAGGGTTTGCCTATAAACCAGTTTGCAACTTTTAAAATTATTATTTTGAGCTCATGAAAACTTGATGGATTCAATAGCCTTAATAATTTGAGGCCAGTCTGCCACCCTTAGGTTCATCTTATTACACTTGTAGCCACATCATCTAATAATTTGGGGGCAATGTAACAACATCATCAAAGCTGTCCATTGGGGCTCCTTATAAAGTAAAATGCAAACTTAAGCTAGACCGCATGAAACTGAGAGGCAGCATATAGAGTAAAATGCTGCTGCTGTTTGTATATGTGTTTAGGGAGCACTCCCCATCATAAATATGCAAAAATGTATACACTAATGCTACATTACAACAATAAGAAAAAGTGAAAGTTGTAGAATACAGTTGTTTTTTGTGCTTTTTTGCACTGGTGGTCTTCATACTTATACCCAAATTTATATAACTTATGTCCGACTTCTGACATAATGCGAAACTGTGATTCCCTACTATGCGAATAAGGCACAGCAAGACTTGGGCTCTCAGGGCCCTATTCCCATTTCCTCATCTTGCGTGCTAGAAGAGGAGATCATAATTTCCAATATTAAATTGCACAGTTTTCCATGATGCCTTCACTTGGAGCTGTGGTTTATTTAACTTACGTTTAGTGAGAACAAGCCAGGATCAAACAATGGCTTTAGATGGATTGTTTTTGGAATAATTTTTAGAGAGATCATAGGGCAGTTTCCAGTTACACAGTTGACAAATTGTAAGGCACGACACCTCAGGAAGAGAGGCGTCGTGCCCGCCATTTTTTTTTAAAGGAAGAGGAGCGCACGAACAGTCGTACGCAAAGGTAAGGTTTTTATTTTATTTTACCTACTTTCCCCGCTCCCCCCACCCTATCCCCGATGGGCGCAGCGCTCCTGGCTCCGCACAAGTATGTTTGGACATCAGTTAAATGCATGTATCCTAATTGGAATGTTCAGTATTTAGACGGTATTTCCAGACAAGACTTCTATATGCAATCAGAATGCCTCATTCACAGAATTTTACTGGCGACTCAGATGCTTTGTCAAATGGGCCACAAATTATATACATTTGGGTTATTAATTATTTTTTCTCCATTTTTTCTTTCTATATATATATAAAAACTGTTAAGGAAGAAAAAACTGAATAGCTCCACAATGTTTTTGGTAGTGCTAGGAGCTATCCATGTGGAAGCAACTTGGGATTACTTCCATACTGATTTTAGATATCTTGTGTTTCATATTTTGAGCCTTAAGTTTATTGTGGAACAGAAGTTAGTAGCCTAATTGTAAGCACATTCTCAGAATAAAAGCCCCATTGAGTTCAGTGGATCTTATTTTCATGTTAGTGTGCTTAGCGCTGTGTTAAAAAGAGAGAGAGAGAAATTTAGGAATAAAATTTAATGGCACTTCCTTACTTTGAAAGCATGCTTAGGGATGACAACTGAATAAATTAAATGGGCTCTGGTCATCTTTTTATTTCTACATTAATCTCAGTCCTATTAATTGACTGAAAATTCAACCAAATGAGAATATATCTTATTCAAGCCTCAGTTTAAGTCACCTTGAATTGCTCAGGGCTGTAGATGAGTTTTATACACACACACACACACACACTGATTTAATTAGTGCCATCAATGCACATGACACTGTACAAAACAGGAATAAAACAGCACACATGGTTATTATGATGCATACTTGAGTGATGTTCCTTGTGGATAAGGTCCTAGTCAGAAGTAAAATATTCCACTTATGAGTACAGTAACAAATGCTTTCAAAATACTGTAGACTAGAACTTTACCCGGTTTCCATACATCAATAAATTGATCATCAGTTTTCAAAGCAAAATGTAGCCTTGGGTGTTATGCCGCTTGAAAAAATCAGTTTGGTTAATAAACTTTAGTTTATCTATACAAACGCTTCTAGAGGGAGAGATAGAAATGCTTTACTTTTTCAAGTATGTAGTTCTTAGCCACCCAGTGGAGATATTCAAGTTTAGCAAGCAACAACCTTGACATCAGAACTGTTAAAACAACAGTTGTGTTACCTGTCATTTTCATCTCCCCCCCCTTTTTTTTGTCTTTAGACTCTACTTTCTGTGTTTGAATAGTATGAGCTTTTAAATGCCAAGTCAGCGATCACATATGAAGAATAAAAGAGCCAGGTGGGCCCTTTTCCTTTGTACTCTCAGTGCATTCTTGTAGTCTTGTATGGAATCATAGTTCAGAACTAACTGCTTTCAAGGACTCAAACCCCCCTCCCTCTAATGCGGTAAGTGATTTATTGCAAGTACTCCACAGAGTCCGCTGTCTCAAGTTCAGACTTCTCTTGAGCTCATTCTATCATAATATTGTTGAACAGGCAATCTTAAGGAAATGCTATTAAGCCACTGGGCTGCAAATTTTACCCAAGCAGTGACTTAATTTGCAACATTTTGCAATTAATGTCTTGAAAGTGTAGGGAAAGATAAAAAAAATGTAACCAAATATAAATAAGGATGTGTCAAATTCATATTAAGGAAGATGTTTGATGACCACTCAGTTCTGCAGGTGCTTCATTTCAGCATGACAGTTTTAATTCCAGATGCTAATAAGCAGTGTGTTCATTGGAGGGTTGGTGTGTCAATATAGATAACAATATTTGTTTTATAATCCTTTTCCATATGACATTACATAGAACTCGAACATTTTAGATAACTATAAGAATAGCAACAAACGCTTTTCAAAGTTTGATTTTTGACAAGGCAAGGTAGAATCATAGAACCATAGAATAGCAGAGTTGGAAGGGGCCTACAAGGCCATCGAGTCCAACCCCTTGCTCAATGCAGGAATCCACCCTAAAGCATAACTGACAGATGGTTGTCCAGCTGCCTCTTGAAGGCCTCTGTGTGGGAGGCATTCCCACAACCTCCCTAGGTAGCTGATTCCATTGACGTACTGCTCTAACAGTCAGGAAGTTTTTCCTGATGTCCAGCCGGAATCTGGCTTCCTTTAACTTGAGCCCGTTATTCCGTGTCCTGCACTCTGGGAGGATTGAGAAGAGATCCTGGCCCTCCTCTGTGTGACAACCTTTTAAGTATTTGAAGAGTGCTATCATGTGTCCCCTCAATCTTCTCTTCTCCAGGCTAAACATGCCCAGTTGTTTCAGTCTCTCTTCATAGGGCTTTGTTTCCAGACCCCTGATCATCCTGGTTGCCCCCCTCTGAACACGCTCCAGCTTGTCTGCATCCTTCTTGAATTGTGGTGCCCAGAACTGGACACAATATTCTAGATGAGGCCTGAGCAGGGCCGAATAGAGAGGAACCAGTACCTTCTGTGATAATGCAGCCCAAAATAGCATTTGCCTTTCTTGCAGCCATATCGCACTGTTGGCTCATATTCAGCTTGTAATCTACAACAATTCCAAGATCCTTCTTGTTTGTAGTATTGCTGAGCCAAGTATCCCCCATCTTGTAACTGTGCATTTGGTTCCTATTTCCTAGATGTAGAACTCAAGGTAGATATGCAGAAGGCATGCATGGAAGCTCCATGGAACATTTTGCGTCTTGGATGATTCACCTAAACAGCAACCTCCAAACTGACCCACCAGAAAGTCACTTTGACCCTGTTCAGATGACACACAAAGCCACAGTGTTTAAGCATTTTGAGCTAAACATTATGGCTTAGTGTGTCATGTGAACCATTCCTAACCATGATGGCTACATAATCATGGTTTAAACATGTTCACTAAAAGTTTCCATTTTTAAAAAACTATTTGCTGAAGAAGGGTTAGCAGCCTAAGCAGGGCTTAGGGTGTCATCTGAACAGGTCCTTTGAGTTCACTAGAAGCTCCTAGCCAGATGGTAAGTCTTTATAGATGAACACCAAGAGAGAGAGAGAGTCCTATAATTAGCTCTATGTTCACAGTGGAATATTTTGTTTTATTTTCTCCACCAGTCACTCCTGAAATTCAGAGCAGTTTTCAGCAAAGGATAGGGAGGAGAGCTGTTGTTTGAGTGAGAAACTGGTTAAAAAATATGATGCTGGTTGCATCAAAGCCATTATGTTAGCTGGAGGGGTTCTTTCAAATACAAAAGTATGTGTAGCATTATGTTGCTGCTGCTAGTGGAAGCTGATGACTCCCGTTTTCAGTGGAACCAGTTCAGCCAGTACTCTAAAGGAGCTATCCAAAGTGCTGAACCATATCCCTCAAATCGGAGCCACCAGCCTCCTGCTGCTTAATATTTTACTAAAGGTCAACAGTATGATATTTTTATTTTGGTACTTAGGTACATTGGAAGCTGCCTTATATCAAGTCTGATCATTTGTCCATCTAGCCCATCTTTTATCTACACTGTCTGGCAGCAGTTTCAAGTAGAAGTCTTTCTAAGCCCTGAAGATCCCAGGATTTTAACTTGGGACCTTTTGCATGCAAAGTTTAGGGACAGACTATCCAAGAGAGTCTCTTCCTCCTCTATGAATCTGCCAATAATTTACAATAATAGTCAGAGGCCCTATTACTGTATGTCCCACCACTGGGGACTCAAAATGCGGTCTTTTCCATAGCAGCATCCCAGTTATGAAATTCCTTTCCCAGATCGTGTTTCAGATGGGCAGCAAAGATGGTTTTGATCTGTACAACTTTTAATGGTTTTTAATGTCAAACATTAATGTTACTTTCTGTTTTTTGCTCTTGTGATTTTATAATGTTTTGAGTTTTATTCAATTTGATTTGTATATTGCCTGAAGTGTCTGTTAGGCAAAGCGGTGATTCATAAATATATTACATATGTGTCCTCTACCACTGAGTAAAAGTGGTCCATGCAATAGTGAAGTTGACCTAGGCAGTGTACTTTGAGCATTTGACTGTGGGACGGTGTAAAAGCCGGAACGGAACGGAACAGGCCGGAACAGCCCCATTATAATAAAAAACCATACCAAAAACAGTGGCATGTGTTAGCAACACTTGAGAACAATATTTTAAGACTAAAACCATACCAATATTATATCACTATTAACCCCAGAACTCCCAAAATGACGTCCGGAACAGAATGGGATGGCCGGAACGGCCACTAGGGAACGAGCGATATCAACCAAACTCACCAGACATGCATAACTAAATGGCAGGGATGCAATAGGCCACAAAAGTTGCCCCGAAACCACGTTCAGATACCCGTAACGGGCAAAAAAGCGTATTGCGCAAAATGGGCCATAACGGCAGCTTCCCAATGAGATAAGTGAACCAAACTCACCAGATGCACATGACAAGGTGGGACAAATATAGAAAGCTCCAAAAGTTGCCCCCAAAACACGTTCAGATACCCGTTCCGGGCAAAAATGTGTATTGCGCAAAATGGGCCGTAACGGCACCTTCCCAATGAGGTAAGTCAACCAAACTCACCAGATGCACATGACAAGGTGGGGCAAATATAGAAAGCTCCAAAAGTTGCCCCGAAACCACGTTCAGATACCCGTTCCGGGCAAAAACGTGTATTGTGCAAAATGGGCCGTAACGGCACCTTCCCAATGAGGTAAGTCAACCAAACTCACCAGATGCACATGACAAGGTGGGACAAATATAGAAAGCTCCAAAAGTTGCCCCAAAACCACGTTCAGATACCCGTTCCGGGGGGAAACGCGTATTGTGCAAAATGGGCCGTAATGGCACCTTCCCAATGAGGTTAGTGAACCAAACTCACCAGATGCACATGACAAGGTGGGACAAATATAGAAAGCTCCAAAAGTTGCCCCCAAACCACGTTCAGATACCCGTTCCGGGCAAAAACGCGTATTGTGCAAAATGGGCCGTAACGGCAGCTTCCCAATGAGGTAAGTGAACCAAACTCACCAGATGCACATGACAAGGTGGGACAAATATAGAAAGCTCCAAAAGTTGCCCCGAAACCACGTTCAGATACCCGTTCCGGGGGGAAACGCGTATTGTGCAAAATGGGCCATAATGGCACCTTCCCAATGAGGTAAGTCAACCAAACTCACCAGATGCACATGACAAGGTGGGACAAAAATAGAAAGCTCCAAAAGTTGCCCCGAAACCACGTTCAGACACCCGTTCCGGGCAAAAACGCGTATTGCGCAAAATGGGCCGTAACGGCAGCTTCCCAACGAGAAAAGTAAACCAAACTCACCAGATGCACATAACTAGGTGGGGCAAATATAGAAAGCTCCAAAAGTTTCCCCGAAACTACGTTCAGATACCCGTTCCGGGCAAAAACGCGTATTGTGCAAAATGGGCCGTAACAGCAGCTTCCCAATGAGGTAAGTGAACCAAACTCACCAGATGCACATGACAAGGTGGGACAAATATAGAAAGCTCCAAAAGTTGCCCCGAAACCATGTTCAGATACCCGTTCCGGGCAAAAACGCGTATTGCACAAAACGGGCCGTAACGGCAGCTTCCCATTGAGGATAGTCAACCAAACTCACCAGATGCACATAACTAGGTGGGGCAAATATAGAAAGCTCCAAAAGTTGCCCCAAACCCACGTTCAGATACCCGTTCCGGGCAAAAATGCGTATTGCGCAAAATGGGCCATAACGGCAGCTTCCCAATGAGGTAAGTGAACCAAACTCACCAGATGCACATGACAAGGTGGGACAAATATAGAAAGCTCCAAAAGTTGCCCCAAAACCACGTTCAGATACCCGTTCCGGGCAAAAACGCGTATTGTGCAAAATGGGCCGTAATGGCACCTTCCCAATGAGGTAAGTCAACCAAACTCACCAGATGCACATGACAAGGTGGGACAAATATAGAAAGCTCCAAAAGTTGCCCCAAAACCACGTTCAGATACCCGTTCCGGGCAAAAATGCGTATTGCGCAAAATGGGCCGTAACGGCAGCTTCCCAATGAGTTAAGTGAACCAAACTCACCAGATGCACATGACAAGGTGGGAAAAATATAGAAAGCTCCAAAAGTTGCGCCAAACCCACGTTCAGATACCCGTTCCGGGCAAAAATGCGTATTGCGCAAAATGGGCCGTAACGGCAGCTTCCCAATGAGGTAAGTGAACCAAACTCACCAGATGCACATGACAAGGTGGGACAAAAATAGAAAGCTCCAAAAGTTGCCCCGAAACCACGTTCAGACACCCGTTCCGGGCAAAAACGCGTATTGCGCAAAATGGGCCGTAACGGCAGCTTCCCAACGAGAAAAGTAAACCAAACTCACCAGATGCACATAACTAGGTGGGGCAAATATAGAAAGCTCCAAAAGTTTCCCCGAAACTACGTTCAGATACCCGTTCCGGGCAAAAACGCGTATTGTGCAAAATGGGCCGTAACGGCAGCTTCCCAATGAGGTAAGTGAACCAAACTCACCAGATGCACATGACAAGGTGGGACAAATATAGAAAGCTCCAAAAGTTGCCCCGAAACCACGTTCAGATACCCGTTCCGGGCAAAAACGCGTATTGCACAAAACGGGCCGTAACGGCAGCTTCCCATTGAGGATAGTCAACCAAACTCACCAGATGCACATAACTAGGTGGGGCAAATATAGAAAGCTCCAAAAGTTGCCCCAAACCCACGTTCAGATACCCGTTCCGGGCAAAAATGCGTATTGCGCAAAATGGGCCATAACGGCAGCTTCCCAATGAGGTAAGTCAACCAAACTCACCAGATGCACATGACAAGGTGGGACAAATATAGAAAGCTCCAAAAGTTGCCCCAAACCCACGTTCAGATACCCGTTCCGGGCAAAAATGCGTATTGCGCAAAATGGGCCATAACGGCAGCTTCCCAATGAGGTAAGTGAACCAAACTCACCAGATGCACATGACAAGGTGGGACAAATATAGAAAGCTCCAAAAGTTGCCCCAAAACCACGTTCAGATACCCGTTCCGGGCAAAAACGCGTATTGTGCAAAATGGGCCGTAATGGCACCTTCCCAATGAGGTAAGTGAACCAAACTCACCAGATGCACATGACAAGGTGGGACAAATATAGAAAGCTCCAAAAGTTGCCCCGAAACCACGTTCAGATACCCGTTCCGGGGGGAAACGCGTATTGTGCAAAATGGGCCGTAATGGCACCTTCCCAATGAGGTAAGTCAACCAAACTCACCAGATGCACATGACAAGGTGGGACAAATATAGAAAGCTCCAAAAGTTGCCCCAAAACCACGTTCAGATACCCGTTCCGGGCAAAAATGCGTATTGCGCAAAATGGGCCGTAACGGCAGCTTCCCAATGAGTTAAGTGAACCAAACTCACCAGATGCACATGACAAGGTGGGAAAAATATAGAAAGCTCCAAAAGTTGCGCCAAACCCACGTTCAGATACCCGTTCCGGGCAAAAATGCGTATTGCGCAAAATGGGCCGTAACGGCAGCTTCCCAATGAGGTAAGTGAACCAAACTCACCAGATGCACATGACAAGGTGGGACAAATATAGAAAGCTCCAAAAGTTGCCCCAAAACCACGTTCAGATACCCGTTCCGGGCAAAAACGCGTATTGTGCAAAATGGGCCGTAACGGCACCTTCCCAATGAGGTAAGTGAACCAAACTCACCAGATGCACATGACAAGGTGGGACAAATATAGAAAGCTCCAAAAGTTGCCCCGAAACCACGTTCAGATACCCGTTCCGGGGGGAAACGCGTATTGTGCAAAATGGGCCGTAATGGCACCTTCCCAATGAGGTAAGTCAACCAAACTCACCAGATGCACATGACAAGGTGGGACAAAAATAGAAAGCTCCAAAAGTTGCCCCGAAACCACGTTCAGATACCCGTTCCGGGGGAAAACGCGTATTGTGCAAAATGGGCCGTAACGGCAGCTTCCCAATGAGGTAAGTGAACCAAACTCACCAGATGCACATGACAAGGTGGGACAAATATAGAAAGCTCCAAATGTTGCCCCAAAACCACGTTCCGATACCCGTTCTGGGCAAAAGTTCATATTGCTCAAAACGGACCGTAACGACAGCTTCCCAATAAGTCAACCAAACTCACCAGACGCACATTACTAGATGGGACACATATAAAAAGCTCCAAATGTTGCCCCGAAGCCAGGTTCCAATACCCATTCCAGGCAAAAACCCATATTGCTCAAAACGGGCCGTAACGGAAGCTTTCCAATGAGGTAAGTGAACCAAACTCACCAGATGCACATGACAAGGTGGGACAAATATAGAAAGCTCCAAAAGTTGCCCCGAAACCACGTTCAGATACCCGTTCCGGGGGGAAACGCGTATTGTGCAAAATGGGCCGTAATGGCACCTTCCCAATGAGGTAAGTCAACCAAACTCACCAGATGCACATGACAAGGTGGGACAAAAATAGAAAGCTCCAAAAGTTGCCCCGAAACCACGTTCAGATACCCGTTCCGGGGGAAAACGCGTATTGTGCAAAATGGGCCGTAACGGCAGCTTCCCAATGAGGTAAGTGAACCAAACTCACCAGATGCACATGACAAGGTGGGACAAATATAGAAAGCTCCAAATGTTGCCCCAAAACCACGTTCCGATACCCGTTCTGGGCAAAAGTTCATATTGCTCAAAACGGACCGTAACGACAGCTTCCCAATAAGTCAACCAAACTCACCAGATGCACATTACTAGATGGGACACATATAAAAAGCTCCAAATGTTGCCCCGAAGCCAGGTTCCAATACCCATTCCAGGCAAAAACCCATATTGCTCAAAACGGGCCGTAACGGAAGCTTTCCAATGAGGTAAGTCAACCAAACTCACCAGATGCGCATTACTAGGTGGGACAGATGTAAAAAGCTCCAAAAGTTGCCCCCAAACCACGTTCAGATACCCGTTCTGGGCAAAAGTCTGTATTGCCCAAAACGAGCCGTAACGGCACCTTCCCAATGAGGTAAGTCAACCAAACTCACCAGAAGCACATTACTAGATGGGACAGATATAATAACCTCTGAAATTTCCATGAAAGTCAGGTTCTGTTACCCATTCCGGGCCATAGTTCATATTCCCAAAATTAGCTGGCAAAGAAAATTATGGGTGAGGAAAATGAGGCACTATCTATTGTCGGGAAATTGCCTCGAAAGGCAACTTCTATGTGTGTGAATGCAATCAAATAAACTACTTTCATTGTACTAACTGGAACATTTAATAAACTTTCTCAGAATCCAGAGTGAAGTTCTGCAAAGATGGTTTCCTACAGAAACCCATAGTTGTCATTTGGTTTGGTAGTGTGCTTAAAATATCAGTCTATGATGGCATTGTTGGGGTTGGGCTGTCTCATTCCATCATGAAGCTTACAATGACCTGTGGCTATTCACATCTTTCAACCTCACTTATCCCACAGGGTTATTACAAAATTGGGAAAGGCCATTGTAGTTCACCATGCGTTTCTGGGTGGCGGGTGGGATATAAATGTTCTGTCAAAAAAGCCCAGGTCTTTTGAGGATTGCCATGGGAGTACTGGAGGCTGCATTCCAGGAAGTCCAAAAACGTGGCCCCCAACCCCTTCCAGGGCTGATGGAGGCCTTCTCCTTCAGCCCTTTCCCCCAGGAAATTGGGTGCCAGTCCCGGTTGCCCTGGAGATCTCCTTTTTTCCAGAGGTCTCCCGGGTTTTCCGGGTCATCTGGTCACCCTTATCACACCAGGAGACAAAGTGTTAATGCCCACATTCCACAATCTTGACAGGTACCCCTCCCCTCCCCAAACATGGAATTTATTTTTAAAAGCCAATCACACAATTTTTAATTGTATGTTAGGTGTCTTGAATAGGTTAGCCCCATGTGAATAAGAGGGAGCTAGGTTGACCATTTGTTTGATTCAGTATAACCCATTGTCATTGGCTGTGATGTTCTGAAGCTTTATTAACATATACGCTTCTTTAGTCATATTCTTTATGAAAACATGAATACAAGAAAAATAACCACAAACAGTAAGAACAAAAACAATGTACATAATATCTATATACTCTCTCTCTCTCTCTCTCTCTCTCTCTCTCTCTCTCTCTCTCTCTCTCTCTCTCTCTCTGTGTAAATGTAAATGCTAACATATAGCACCTGTTAACATAAATTTTTGCCTACAGTGTAGATTATTCATTTCTCACAACACTTTGGACATTTGAATATACCACGAGAAGCTTGATTTATCTCAAGGCAAGAGAGATGGTGCCAGTCCTGACAGGCTCCCTCGCACAGAACCATGGTGTCCTCCTTGGGTTTCTTGCACTGATCACCCATTAAGCACAAAGACCAAGATGAAGTGTTATACTGTTGTATTGTACTGTAAGACAAGAACTGGATTGTAGAAAATGTTCCTTTCGGTGGTTTTCTAGAAACAGGACTATTGAATTGCTTAATTTCTCTCTGATTTATTTGCTTCTTTATTCTCTGCTGCTGTCTCTGCATTAAACTTGGCCGTGGAAGAAGTGATTTGTGCATGAGAAGTTCATTTGCAATCCACTGCCGTACAGGCACCATGTCTGCTGGGAAAGGGACAGGTGAGCCACTGCATAGCACATGTGCAAAGAGACATACAAAAAGTTTGGTTGACTTACCTCATTGGGAAGCTGCCGTTACGGCCCGTTTTGCACAATACGCGTTTTTGCCCGGAACGGGTATCTGAACGTGATTTGGGGGCAACTTTTGGAGCTTTCTATATTTTTCCCACCTTGTCATGTGCATCTGGTGAGTTTGGTTCACTTAACTCATTGGGAAGGTGCCGTTACGGCCCATTTTGCGCAATACGCATTTTTGCCCGGAACGGGTATCTGAACGTGGTTTTGGGGCAACTTTTGGAGCTTTCTATATTTGTCCCACCTTGTCATGTGCATCTGGTGAGTTTGGTTCACTTACCTCATTGGGAAGCTGCTGTTACGGCCCATTTTGCGCAATACACGTTTTTGCCCGGAACGGGTATCTGAACATGGTTTCGGGGCAACTTTTGGAGCTTTCTATATTTGTCCCACCTTGTCATGTGCATCTGGTGAGTTTGGTTCACTTACCTCATTGGGAAGCTGCTGTTACGGCCCGTTTTGCGCAATAGGCGTTTTTGCCCGGAACGGGTATCGGAACGTGGTTTCGGGGCAACTTTTGGAGCTTTCTATTTTTGTCCCACCTTGTCATGTGCATCTGGTGAGTTTGGTTCACTTATCTCATTGGGAAGCTGTCGTTATGGCCAATTTCGCAAAATACGTGTTTTTGCCCGGAACGGGTATCTGAACGTGGTTTTGGGGCAACTTTTGGAGCTTTCTATATTTGCCCCACCTTGTCATGTGCATCTGGTGAGTTTGGTTGACTTTCCTCATTGGGAAGCTGCCGTTACGGCCAGTTTTGCGCAGTACGCGTTTTCCCCCGGAACGGGTATCTGAACGTGGTTTTGGGGCAACTTTTGGAGCTTTCTATATTTGTCCCACCTAGTTATGTGCATCTGGTGAGTTTGGTTTACTCTCCTCGTTGGGAAGCTGCCGTTACGGCCGGTTTTGCGCAATAGGCGTTTTTGCCCGGAACGGGTATCTGAACGTGGTTTCGGGGCAACTTTTGGAGCTTTCTATATTTGTCCCCCCTTGTCATGTGCATCTGGTGAGTTTGGTTCACTTACCTCATTGGGAAGCTGCTGTTACGGCCCGTTTTGCGCAATACGCGTTTTTGCCCGGAACGGGTATCGGAACGTGGTTTCGGGGCAACTTTTGGAGCTTTCTATTTTTGTCCCACCTTGTCATGTGCATCTGGTGAGTTTGGTTCACTTATCTCATTGGGAAGCTGCTGTTACGGCCCGTTTTGCGCAATACGCGTTTTTGCCCGGAACGGGTATCGGAACGTGGTTTCGGGGCAACTTTTGGAGCTTTCTATTTTTGTCCCACCTTGTCATGTGCATCTGGTGAGTTTGGTTCACTTATCTCATTGGGAAGCTGTCGTTATGGCCAGTTTCGCAAAATACGTGTTTTTGCCCGGAACGGGTATCTGAACGTGGTTTTGGGGCAACTTTTGGAGCTTTCTATATTTGCCCCACCTTGTCATGTGCATCTGGTGAGTTTGGTTGACTTTCCTCATTGGGAAGCTGCCGTTACGGCCAGTTTTGCGCAGTACGCGTTTCCCCCCGGAACGGGTATCTGAACGTGGTTTTGGGGCAACTTTTGGAGCTTTCTATATTTGTCCCACCTAGTTATGTGCATCTGGTGAGTTTGGTTGACTTTCCTCATTGGGAAGCTGCTTTTACGGCCCATTTTGCGCAATACGCGTTTTTGCCCGGAACGGGTATCTGAACGTGGTTTCGGGGCAACTTTTGGGGCTTATTGCATCCCTGCCATTTAGTTATGCATGTCTGGTGAGTTTGGTTGATATCGCTCGTTCCCTAGTGGCCGTTCCGGCCATCCCATTCTGTTCCGGACGTCGTTTTGGGAGTTTTGGGGTTAATAGTGATATAATATTGGTATGGTTTTAGTCCTAAAATATTGTTCTCAAGTGTTGCTAACACATGCCACTGTTTTTGGTATGGTTTTTTAATATAATGGGGCTGTTCCGGCCTGTTCCGTTCCGTTCCGGCTTTTACACCGTCCCTTTGACTGTGTCCTTTTAGCTTATAGATCAAGACCTTATACTTCAGTTGGATTCCTTACCATCCCTGCTTGTTGTGTTTTACCCATGTATCAACACAGGACTGACCCATGTTACTTTGCTTCCTGAGGTATAGAACAAGATCCTCCCCCCCCCCCGCCCCCATTCTGTGTACAGTGTCCTCCACTGTACCTGAGGGCAGCAGGGCAATTTAGTGGATGCAGAGCAGGCTTCAATCTCCAATAGCTCTGTCTCCAAGACCTTGCTCCACCCTCCAATCTGCTGCCTGAGGCAGCTATCTCACTCTGCCTATTAATAGGGCCAGCCCTGTTTCATCAGGCTTTTAGAATCCTGTGAAGCTCAGTGTTCCTTTTTTTAGTATGTTTCTAGTCAGACTGCAAGTATCCTTTTATTTTATTGATAGGGTAATCTACTAAAGATTTAATTGCAAATTAAAATTTGTCTTGTAACTAATCAGTGGAGTCAAGACTGAAGGGTATACTATAATACATGCTACATCAATGCTCTGGATACCTCCTCACAGTGTCAGATTTGATGAAAAGAAGTATAAGGATTGCTATTTCTTCTAGGTTATATCCAAAGCTAGTATATATTCTGGGTTTCCAGGTGAAACTGTTGTAGGGTTTCTTCTAGCAATAACAACTTCAGTTACTGTGTCTACAACTGATGAGGTTTAAACTTGTTCATTATTTGAAATCAGTTTGGCTCTGGTATGTTAAGATAGAAGGGGATGTTCTAAAAGCAGGTTCTTAAACAGATGGAAAAATATTAAATATGGCTTCTTCTTCTGGTAGCTTTTGTTTGTTCAGTTATAATTAATTTCTTAAGTATTCTCAGAAAGATATTCCTTTGAAGTTTTTGGTAGTATGCAAATACATTTAATAAATGAAAAGCTAAAATATTACTCAGCTAAAATCTTTAATTAGTTAGAAATCCTAGTTTCTAGTTCTCATGTTTCAAAATGGTTGACACAACCAGGAAACAATTAAGAAGCCTACATTTGCCTGCACATCAATACATGTCACTTGCTGACTCATTTTTCATATTTTTGAGGGAAGCTTTCAGAATACTAGGATTATAGTTTTAAATGATACACAGATTATGTAAATAATACTCACCTGAAATAGGCAGATTGCTGCAACTCTAGAGCACATGATATCATTTCTAATGTGTCTGTTACTGCTGAACAGAGACCGAACTGTATGCGACGTTAAAATGCATCTTAGCATTTTAACTGCACGGTTTTGTAAACATGCAAACAGCAATTGCTTCAGGGGCTGATAACTATTAGGATTGCAGCAGACAGCAAGGGGGAATTTAACCCTTTCTTCCCCCCTCACTTCTGACAAAAATTGGTCATTTGAAGTTATTATTATTTATTGCATTTTTATATCGCCAAACAGCCGAAGCTATTAATGTTGGGAGGAAATCTCCAGTGGAACATTTAACATCATGTCTCATTTGGCCCTAAATAGCTCATCCTTGTCTTAAAACACAGTCACATGCATGTTTACTCAAAAGTAAGTGCAACTGGGTTTAATGGGATTTACTCTCTGGCAAGTGTGCTTAGAACTGCAGCAATAAAGTATTTCCATAGAGAGAAGGAGATCCAAGAATGGTTGTAAACCATGTAGAGCATGAGTAGGTAATCTAGTGCCCTCCAGAGGTTCTGGACTGCAACTCCCATAGTCCCTGACTATTGACTATACTAGCTGGGTCTTATGGGAGTTGTAGTTCAAAGCATATGGAGTGCACCAGGTTCTCTACCCTGACGTAGGTCCTACGTCAGTCTCATATTCTGAGTCTCAGCACACCGCCGTGAAATGTGTCATGGAGTTGATATTTGTAGGACTGGTTCAGTGTATTGAGAAAGTTATTTGGTCACTTTATCTGTAATGCGCATTGTATTCTAGAGAAATCGAAAAGATTTTGTGATAGAAATCACAATGCAAATGCTTATCTTCACCTCTACACTTAAGCACAAGCAGCATGAAAACACGGAATTCCAACCTTCGTTTCTTGGAAGGTTTTGTACTCTTTAACGGATTTGTTGTATAAGTTGGTATAAAAATGAATCTACTTTAAAAAAAAACACTGTCTGCTTTATGAAGTTCAACATTTTTTGTACTCATTCACGCTGTATCTGTCGCCATAGATGTCTGGGGGAACAATGTAATTAAAGCCTAAGGACAAAGCAGTATTTCATTATTCAGAAAGAGGGGCCTGTCTAATAAAACCACTAAAATTGTGTCTGGAACATTAGCCCAGTTTCTAATTTCAGTATATAACTTATCTTTGTTCTGGATCTTCTATACAGTCCCCATTATGACAAATCCCCCTCAACATTATTCGTCAATCTTGCTTTTACGATCACCATTTCTGTAAATTATCTCTTCTTATTATCTTTTTTGCCTTTTAGTCTGTAAAAGGTTTTGCTTATTCATGCCTCCCCTACCCAGCGCTTGTGGATATGGTGGTCGAAAAGCTTTTCATGTACTTTTACATAACCTATTTTATCTGCATATTATATATATAAATCCAGACGCAAAATGTATGGGAGAGAGATATTCTATAAAGGTGCCTTAAATCTAATTTTGACACTGGTCATTTAGATTACAGTTTGTTTTTTCTTGCAAATCATGGGCCAAGCAGGTCAAATTAAAAATGTAGTAGGATCCTTATTTTCTGCATCTATTTCAGTTAAAACTCCTGGCTACCATAATGCTTTATCCTTCAAACTCATGCAGCCATATGTGTGGCCAATTGAGGTAAAATCCAACATATGCCTTACTTAGAGAAGGCTGAGTTCAGACAACATGATAGTCAACAGTGGGGTAATAATCAACTCAACAGTTGCTTATCTAAGGGGTATTCCCCACACAACGTGATAATAATCAACTGTGGAGTAGATTAGGATCAGTGTTGAGTTGAGTATTAGTCCACTCTGAGTTGACTCACTCATCCCCCGCCCTCTCTCCCCCCTCTGTCCTCCTGCTGGTATCCAATCAGCCATTGCTGCCAAAAATCTATCCTGCCAGCTAGATTAGAGTGGCAACCATTGCTTTGACCACCCTTGCCTTGCAACTCTGTGGCTGATCAAACAACCAATGGTGCCTGAGGAAATAACCAACTGTGCCCTCTACACAGCATGATATTTGCGTTAGATATTTTGGCCACATAACCAACTGCAGGTTAAAAAACTTCCTCTATGCAACATGATAACCTATGGTGGATAACATAACCAATATCAACTACTTAAACCACCATGGGTTATCATATTGTCTGAACCCAGTCACATTGAAAGGGCTGGTACTTAAGTTAGTCATGAATAACTTAATTCCCATTCATTTCAATGGGCCTACTTTAAGTAAGATTTAGGTTGGATTTTACCCTTACAATGCAACCATATAGGTGGAGCTCCACTTGAGTTAGCTGCTCTTGATGTGCTTTTGATGTTTTAACTCTGCCAGTGCAGCTCTTCTCTATACAGAATGTGCACAGACTCCTTTTGTGCAAACAGCTCTCCACATGGAAGTTTCACTCAGGTGCCTGAGCCACCCACATGGCTGCTTGAATGTAGTAAGTGGCTTTATATTGTCGGGCTGCATTAGAACATCTAATATATATCTTGCTCTTGTTTAAAAAGTGTGATGCTGAAGAATTTAGTAGGGTTCGCCTGGCAGCTGCTGATTACTCCTTTCAGTCAGTTTTCACAAAGCAAAGCAGTTTTATTGCTGAGAGGTTGAAATGTTAAGCTACATGGATTATTGGCAAATCCTGTGAGAACAGACCAAGTTTGGATTTACCTTGGTTTCTCTCCTGGGTACAGACTGTAATAGTTTGAGAAAACTAATTGTACTTGTTATACCTCAGGAAATGTTCACCTCTCTCTTTAGTGTACTTCCAAAGGGGAACTGAATTTATTTTGGATAAAAGTTGATTTGTTCTTGTACTCCTTGTTTTTTGCATACAGTGTTTAATCCGTAAGCATACAGTATTTGGAAGAAGAAGCTTCTAGAGCCAGAAATTTACTAACAGAAAATTTATGAGAAACTTACTAACAAAAAATGTTTCTCCCAGAAATTTGTTGCAGCTGGAATTCAATCAATGAAATTCCCCTCATGCAACGGGACTTTCTCCTCCTCCCTTCAGCCTCCATGCCTCTTAAAAATCTGCTCCAATCCTCCATACCAGTTTTTGAGGGTAGGTGAGGGCTGAAGAGGGGAGGGGGAATTGTCTCCTCCCAGTTCCACTGAGAGATGTAATTCTGTTAGTAGAATAGCTTAACTGGATTCTACTATATCAAAATCAATGTGTCTTTAGTTAGTCATGATTAAAGTACCATTGATTTCTGGATATAACCCACTGGGTCAATTTACACAATCAAATAACCCACCATGGTGCATGCAGGTGTGTGTGGTCACCATTTTGAATATTCAAGCTGCAGCTTGTGTCATCCAAACATAGATGGCTGGGGTTGTGTGAGGGTTAAGCAACCCTTGCATAACCCATGACCTGTTCTTTGGCAATGCAAGAGTTGTTTAACTCTTGCACACACCCAGCCACCTGGATTCAGACTACATGACAAGCCATGGCTGTGATTAGAATATTAAAATAACCCGCCTGGCATACACCATGGTTCATCAAGGCTTAAAAAATCCATGGTTGGCCACCATCATCATGAAAACTGTATCAGTGTCTCCAGGAGGGGTCAGGGTTTACTTTTGGTGGTTGGCAGTAGCTATTAAATCTCTGTGGTTTAGGGCTGCTGCACACATTTCTAGAGAACACCATTGTTATATTACTATTTTTCATATAAAGAATTTACTTCCTATGCTTGTATACACATACTTGGAAACTCTTAATTTGCCAGGGTACAACACTGATGCATTTGCAGCAGTGTTTTCTGTGTAATGTGTGTAGCTATCTTTAATGATGAAGTAACACTGCCATTTTTGTATTATATATGTATACACACAGGCATATCTGCTTTTGCTTTTTGTCTTTTTGGCCTTCAATGTTGTTCTGAAGGTATTTATTTTTTCAGAACAAAATGTAAAAAATCCTGACATACTTCTTTGTCATGGATACTATATCAATGAAATCTTTCAAATGGTCCCCCCTCCCATTTATTTACCTTCTATTTAAGCATTAGTGCAGAATGAAGTTTCTAGTGGAGGAAAATCTTATATTTGTATTTATAAGAAATCACAGGATAAACTGACTTCAAGTGGCTGAGTGGTGCACCACAAACTCCTCATCTGATCTATCTCAAATGAGTTTAGTCTAAGTAATTTGCTGCAATTGCAGACGTTTTCTATACAGACAACTTTTAAACATTAGTTGGAACACAACTTGATCTTGTCTTAGAAAGAGTTAGACCACCGCTTTTCTTAGCAAAGGAACCTTATGGTGTAGATCTTGTAACAATGCTTTCTTGAGAGGGTGTGTGAAGTCTGTTGGCCCTTTGCCTTTTATAAATTTGCTAAACCTCTGGCCCCCAAATGCAATGTGCATTTTGACAATTTTAAGGTTGGATTGAGGTTAATGAGTTGCTTGTAGAGATAACAGCAGATTCCGGAGCCTTCAAGTTTGTTTTGCGTTCAATGACAGTCATTAAATCAAAGGAAGGAACCTTTAAAAAAAACTTGGAAAAAGGGATCTTTTTTCTTTTCTTTTTAAAGGCAGAAATAGAAATGGCCCATTCCTGCTAATAGCCACTCACTGAATATAACCCCATTGACATTAAAAGTCCATTAGCTAAGCCCAGTTTAAACAGCAGCTGATGCTATGTCAGCTAAATGTACATTGGAATTTTTTATGTAATGCTCAAATGGGGCATCTGTTATTTTTCTAAAACAATATACATTGTAGGAAATCAAATATCATCTGATAGACGTAGATATATAAAAGGAAATAAGTATAATAAGAACGAACTAATCAGGAGCAGAGGGAAGTATAGATCGAACAGCAAAGATCTTCAAGTTGAAATTAAAGTAACTCTAATTATTTGGAATAACTTAAGTTTCCAAAATATTTTCCCCAAACACGTAAAGGCACTGTCAATATATTATGCTTTGCATCATAACTTGTCATTTGGGATAAGGGGTAGAATGAGTATAAATGCTTTAAGGACTGTGGCTGATCATGTAGTAATGATTACATATTTATACAATTTCATCCATGTGGGTGGCATTGATTTGACAGCTCAAGCTCTAAGGACTGTGCAAATTTAAAATTTTTGAGTGGGGAAAAACAGAGAGAGAGAAGAGATGGGTAAAACTAAGCATCAATGTGAGCAAACGTAATTACAGATATTTAGATTTAAATATGGTTAGGAAATAAGATTGGGGCAGGTTGTAACAAGGCCTTATTAGAAAAGATGGATTTTGAATTAATGCATTGGAGTTCTGGGAAAAGATTTTTTGTCTGTTTTATTTAAAACAGCCATATCCTGCCTTTCCTTTTAAAAGTTGAAGGTAGCTTACAACAATATTTAAAACAAATTAAACCCTGAATGCCAGGGTTCCTGGGATAAGGGGCAGCAAGGCAGAGTGGCTGGAGTCATTTAAAAGAACAGTAAAGTTTATGACAAATGAGGGTAGGAGATTTTGAGGAGTGAAAATCATGGCTAGATGTGTGCTAGAAAATAAAGGCAGAAAGATGGGGTATGGCAGGCCATGGGGAGCTTTAAAGCTAAAGAAGAGTTTGTGTTGGCTAGGAAACATGTTTCCTGTGTGCTTTATTGCTTGACTTAATAATGCATATGCAAGCCTTGACCTGTAGTCTCAGCTTGCAATTTGACTCACTGCTTTGTTTGGATGCAACATTAAGCTATGGTTTAGCATCATATGAATGAATGAGCCTCAGGCTCATCAACTCGCCTCTCCTTGTCTGGTGTGGCTGCTTGAAGAAGATTGGAAGCTTCTGGGTCTATTTTAAACTGCATTTTGTCATGATGTCCGAGCCCAAATAAACTGTGGTTAATTCCAACTATGATTTAGGGAAACAAGCGTACTTCAAACCATAGTTTATGAAGTGGGCTCATTTCCTTAAACCATAGTTAAGATTAACCCCAGTTTGGATGTAACTGCTTTAAAAAATGGAAGCAAAAGTTTCCCATCTTCCCCTCACAGCAGGCAGAAGTAGCCCTATACTCAGCATTTCTTGTTAGGTGGGGCAGCTACATTTCCACATGGGGCTTTTCTGGAGAGGAAGCACATAGTTCCCCCTACCCCACTCACTGGTGAAATCTTCTTAGAGTGTGAATGGAGTTTATTTGTTGAATTGTCACCCTTTTTTGAGAGAGAGAGAGAGAGAGAGAGAGAGAGATCCCCAGGAACACCATACTTTGCCTATAGCTACAGTCTATAGGCAACATCTAAAATCCCCAGGCTTGACTTTGCCTATAGGTACAGTCTCTGCAAATTAGTCCATGTGTCACAATTTTGTTTTATTTCAAGGGCTGGGTATTCTACTCAACCTGTGCCACTTGTTGCATCAATGGGAAAATTGTTCACACAAGGGGAGACAAATTGCATTTTAAAGTACAGCTTTTTTAGGAAATTCTTAAATGGAGGCATGCTTATAGATGCACACTTAACAAAAAAAAAAAGTACAGTAGTTAGTGAGAATCGCAAATCTTTCATACCCCATGCTGTGCACATGTGGGCCTCTGTTAAAGCCAGTTTAAATTGCAGCACTCTTCACACACTTAAATATTCAGGCGTGCTGAAACAGATGTTCAGAGAAAAATATTTTTGAAACATTTGTCACATAATTGAAATGCAGAAAATGGAAATCATAAATGACAGTACAGTGAAAAGATTTTTTTTTTAACAAAGCACTCCAATTCATCTTGAAAACCAGACAGTGAACTACAAGCTCTTAACCCAGGGATCAGAGGCTTCAAAAGGACAAACAGCTTAATGCCCAAAGACTATTGGCTTCCAACCCCATTTTGATAAGTTGTTATTTTAAAGTGTCTTGTGAAAATAGTTATTGTGCTGTTACTGTAATGCCATTGTGGAGACAGAGCTTGTTTGGTAAGCTAATATATGAGCTGGGATTGGAGTAGAGCAATAATTAATCACTTTACTGTCACACTCGTAACTGCTATGAAGTATTAATATGACCTCTGTCTTCCACCCCCTTCTATTATTAGTCCATTAGCGAAACCCTGTGCAAGTATCAACAAGTGTAAAGCTTTCCTAAGTATATAATCAGCAGGGGTATTATCTTGACAGAAGACCATCTCTATGTAGTTGTTTGTGGTTATTTAAATTCTTAACTTGGCTCTTTGCAGACACAGACAGATACCACCACCGTCCCATCTTGATTTGGTATGACTTCATTCTTTCCAAGCTTTTTCAGGGTATTCTTAGAAAGAGCTTGGGCTTACTAAGGGTCCAGGCACCCTATAAAATTAGAGTCGCACTGGGCAGTTCCTGTTGATAAAGCTTTGGGGTGCAATGAAGGCCTGAGGAACTGCCTGTCAGCTCCAGGATTTTGAGGACCCTAGGGCAAAACACCCTCACTGGACCTCCTCCTTTAATGAGTTTACCTTCTCACCATCATTGCCACTAGCTGCTATTGCTCATCATCCTCTTTCTCACCAAGCCATGCTGTGGCATCTCCTTCTCCTCCTTCTCACCACCACTGTTGTCTGGGCCAAAGTAAGAGGCAGGTGAACAAGCAGATTGCAGTAGTGAAGAGGAGAGGAGCAAATCCATAGGTTCTTGTCAGTGGTTGTGAGCCTTCAGTTGGTGTTCTTAACAATGGCCCTGGAACAGCCCTTACCCTTGTTCCATTCCCACTCCATCGCTCTTTCTGCAAGTTCTATTTTGGGGAAAGGAACAATGGGGGCAGCTCAGAACAGCCAATCTTATTTATGAGCCTATCCAAAATTCAAGAAGGGTTTGTCTCAAGACTGAAAAAGCTCTCTTTCTGGCTCCCTACCCCCATTCATTCAAAACCCAGCAACTTCATTTGTTTGTTGTTATGTGAGCCTATTGGTTAATGTCCCCTGCATATTGAAAATGGCAGCTGCATGCAACCCGCATGTGCTACAGCCTCACTGTAGGTTAAATAACTCATGGTGGGCTGTTGTGTCATGAGAACAGCCCCATAGATTGTGATATAGGAGGTGAGCAACAAGATATGAATTAGTGCCTCACTATAGGATGCAGAGATACCAAAGTCCAAAATTCATTTATATATTTTCTGTAGAAGATTGTTGATAATAAATGTTATATGTATATCTTTTCAGCCAGTATATAAGCCTTTTCTTGGATATTATACATAGCACTTCCTATAGTATGCTTTTCCTTGAAAGTTCCAAAGCAAAATGTACCTTGTGTATTCACCTGATTGTCTGATTTATTTTAGTGGAATTTGATCATGAGTGAGTGTTTTCAGAGTGCTTCAGATCTGTATATACTGTTTTACTGATTCATAACATAAGCTTTGTGGGAGTGATCTTGATTTATTTGTGGAAAGATTGCAGTTCAGTATTAAAAGTGGAATTCTATTACACTGCTTATTTCCAAAAAGCCGTAAGTAGCACTGTAAGCATGGTTGTTGCCAAGTAAAATCTGATAATATTGATTAATAAATAATATAGGCCCTGATCCAGAGAAGTGCTTGATCAGCAGAAGTTGGAATATATGCTACAGCATCCATGGATGAATAGTGCAAATCTTGTAGCCTTGGGAAAAACATCAGAGGTAAGACATGGGATTACATACACACTAGCCTGTTACTGGATGTAGTCTCCACATACAGTGCAGCTATTTTTGCACAACTGGCGCAAAAGATCTGGATATGGAAACCTGATTGCAGACAACCACCCTCAGTGGATGACAATAATATTTATATTTCACTGTCTTTGGTAAGCCACAGTAAAATGTTATGATTTTAGTACCATTAAACCTCATGTTTCATTACACATCTATCATCTTATATCAGGGATGGGGAATGTATGTCCCTCCAGATTTTATTGGACTGCAATTCCCATTACCCTTCACCATTGGCTATGCTGGCTAGGGCTGATGGGAGTTGCAGTCCAACTTTTAGAAGGCTACATGTTCCCCACCAGTTTCTTAAATACATAAAATAAATGTTCTCATGGGTACTTCTATCTGTAGCAAGAAAAGTTTTACTACAATGAAGTTGTCTATTAGTTTTCTATATTTCATAAGTTTTTTTTCCATTTCCAAATATAAACCATACCTGGGATTTTCTAGGGATAAACCCAAAAACGTTCCTTCATATTATGTTTACTGTATTTAGAAGATTATGTGAACCGCCCAGGGAGCTTCGGCTATTGGGCAGTATAAAATTGCAATAAATAAATAAATAAATAAATAAATAATCTTGGTTGAAAGAAAAAAATAGTCAAATTTCACCAAGGTGGTGGTTCTTTCCTTACACATGCATTCAAGTAAAAGGTAAAATGAGTTATTGGGTGTTTATCTAAAGATAATTGAAAGTGTAACTAAGCCTGTAGAAAATAATTCAACCTAAGATAACAATGCCTTAACTCATTCTGCCGTGTTCAAGAGCTTTATCTGATGATCTAGTGAGAGAAAAGTGATTATACAGGGAGAACTGAAAGTCTCTCTGAAGGGAGAATGTAAATTATTCCAAACTCCTTGCAAGGTAGACCTTTAATTCCCAAGAGTCAGCAGGCTGCCACCACCCCTGATTCCTTTAATCCTGTCTGAGTCAGGGGACTCTTGGATCTTCAGGTTTGCTTGAGGATCTACTAATCAGGGGCTCAAACTGACACCTATTTTAGCCCCACAAGCCCCAAAATTATACGATAGCCAATTGCTCGGCAAAAGGCACTGAATTTAGCATCAAAGTTTACCCAGAAGGAAGCACACCCAGCTCTAGATCTAGATAAATAGTTTATCTTGTGTAGGAAGGGGGAAATGCTAGGATTATACAAGCAAGTATTTAATTGTGTACTGCCCAGATAACTTCGGTTGATGGGCAGTATAAAAATGTAATAAATAAACAAATAAATAAGTACAGAGGACTTTTGATACAATATCCCAAGCAAAACAATAAATACTAACTGACCTATCCTATAAATTACTAAAGTAAGAGTCACCCTAGACAGAGTCCCAGCCAGGATTCAGGAATGCACTAGTTCACAACCTCTCGTCACAATAGGATGGGAGACAACTAAACCATTCTCGTCACCCCTTTTATCTCCCAGCCCTGGCAACTCGGGGCAGATTTCAGACAGCTAATCACAGGCCAATGCCCATGGAGTTCCACCCACCCACCCACCTTGAAAGGAGTCGCACTTTCTCACCAAATCCAACTGTGACCCATTCATCCAGTTTAGCAGTTGTGGCCTAGTTGTGGCCTTGATCACAGGGAACTGCCCGTCCTTCCTTGAGATAGTAAATATACAGGTCATTACATCATATGAGCTAATTGAGCCTTGCCTGATGGTTGAGGCAACCAGAGGAGAAACTGGTAACCTGTCTGCTGTTCTTGATAGACTCTTTCTCTGGCTATGTTTTACTTCAGACTAGCAGACTATATCATGGTTAGTACTGCCTGTCATCACCAAGCACTCTGGTTATATACAGACAACTGCCTATCAGATGGTACCTTAACACCATAGGGTTTTAGCGCTGGACTGAATCCTGTCCCTTATTTTTGGAAAGAGGTATTGCTTTTTCACAGGGAGGGGGGGAAGTTCAGAGAATTTTTCTCCTTGGGGAGAGGGACAGGATTTCCACATACCCTTTTTAAGTGTAGCCAGTTTCTGAGGGGGGCTTCTTCCTATTTTTTAGGTTTTCCAAAAGAAACAACAAACCCCCCTTCCCTCAGCATTTGGATGAGCCCAGCAGTGAATGCTTATTGGAGACCATATGACGTCACCCTCTCCAATAAGTATCCAGTAAGCACTCCTGGGCTCCTGAAAATGCCAGCAGTGTTTTGAAAAAAGAAAAAGTAAGAAAGGGTCCCTCAACAACATTTTAAAAGGTATGTGGAAAGTCTGTTCCCCTCCCCAAGGAGATTTTTTTGGTCAAAATTCTCACCTCTCCCAACCTCTTTCGCCCATTTTTTTGTTTTTTCCCCATCCCCCACCAAATGCCAAAAATGGTATCGTGGAAATTTTTGGCCCAAGTTTTAACCAAAGATTAGAAGGATCTAGGTAGTGTTTGCCCATGTGGTGAGGGAAGGTAACTTTACCACTCTCTTCACCTGATCACAAATATGGGAAAGTAGTGAATAGGTTTCTAGAAAAAGTTAATATGGTTGAATGAAAACTATATGCTCAGATTTTAAGGTGGCAGAGGGAGGGAGAGTTTCTTCCTAAGTATCCCCTTTCCACCCAACAGCTTCGTGGTAATGCTTTTGCTCCTGGTGGAGATGAAAACTGCTAGAACTGGTTGCTGATATGGATCAAGAGGGCTGCCTGAAATTTTGGACTCACTGTGGGGTGTGTGGCTCTGGCGACTCTCGTGATGACCAACTGCACTTCAAAATGTAACATTACACCATGGTTTTGTCACTGCAAAATAACCAAATTCCAGTTTTTTATTTGAGTTAGAATGATAATTTCCAATTACCAACTTTTGAAACAATGTCTATCAACTTCAGTATACAAACAGGGCAGTAATTGCTTCTCCACTTAAGATACTTGTATCAAAATGGAAATGAAGGTTTTAATAGAGTTAAATAATTATAATGTGTACATGTTCGCTTTAGTGCAATTGACCTAAAGCTTCTTTTTTTGCATCAACTGACCTATATTTTAATTTGGGGGAGGAAGGGTGGAGTGGAGGGCTCTTCACAGAAGACCTATGTCATACATTATTAGACCTTAGAAATATAACCATTACTGTAGGAATACAGTTTCAAAGAAAAGCAAAAACAAGAAGCAAACGCAGCAGCAAGTTGCATTAGCTAGAAATTCTAGTATTAACAAGGAGATTTTTGAGTGCCACTGAACAGTCATGAAAATAATCCTCCTGTATCTTTACAAGATCTCATCCCATTTAAAAGGACCAAAATAAAAGACATGTACCCAGAACAGCAATTATTGGGCAATATGCCTTTAATGGCAAATATGGCCAGGTTTTTAAAAAAACTTTAAGGGGAGCTCAGTTTGCAAAGTTTTTCTTTGAAAGCTTTTAGTAAACCACTGCTAGATCTGTGCCATAACTCAGATAGCATTTTGAACAATTTATAATAAGGTATATAAAGCTTTCTTAGCGCTTACTAGTCTAGAAGCATTTCTTATTAAGATGGCACTTTTGTGACCAAAACCCCTTTTACACATATTTATTTATTTATTTATTACATTTTTATACCACCCAATAGCCGAAGCTCTGTGGGCAGTTCACAAAAATTAAAACCATAATAAAACAACCAACAGGTTAAAAGCACAAATACAAAATACAGTATAAAAAGCACAACCAGGATAAAACCACGCAGCAAAATTGATATAAGATTAATTATACACACATCTCCAGCATCATTGTTGCTGACCTTAGAAAGAGTCAAGTTTGATAATTTTGTAAATTTGCCCGATTTTCCTTTATAAACAGTTTTAGAGTAAAATTAAAAACACAAACTGCATTAGTTTTTCAACTTAGTATTAAATACACTTTGAAATAAATAAATTCCACTGGTTTTAGTGGAGCATTGCTTCATTACTGTATTTAGGATTGCAGCCTTATATCACGATCCTAAGTCCATTAATGCTGAGCCAACATATTGCCTAGTAGAAGTTCAGTGTGTGAAATCCTCCCCAGTTTTCTCCAGTTTAATTTCTTCTGAGCATGTTCTGTGTACAGCCAACTATCAATGCCATTTTGCTTGAAATTTGGAAAAGTTGACCATTGCATAAGCAATGAAGAGAATGCCTTCCACTTTTCCTCTATTTTTATTTATTTATTTATTGCATTTCTGTACTACCCAATAGCTGAAGCTTGTACTGTGATTTGCAACAGAGGATGTGAACCCATCAGAACCATGGTTCCCCAGTTGTCCATGAAATCAAGGAAATCAAGTGAATATTCCAGTGCTAATCTGTGGCACAACATGGGAAGACCAAAATTCGGCTAACAACCACATAACAAATGAATTTGAAGAAAAAATGAGGAGGAGATCAGAGAGATAGCACCATTGGCAAACATGTCCCTTGAAGCTTTGATGAAAAGTTGGTTGCTATTTTGCATGCAGTTCTAATGGATGTTTACTGAGAAATGAGTCTGATGATATTAAATACATAAGATTAAGGGCATCTAGTCCATTGGGGGTGGGGTAGGGGAAGCGGGATTTATTTATTTTTTTAAGAAAAACACTTAACTTTCAGTGCATGAGCGTTTGTGCGCTCCCTCTGTTTTTTTAAAAAATGAAATGGCGGGCTTGACTTCCTGTTCCTCCAAGGCTGTCGCGTGCTGCGTGTAAACACAGGGGGAGATCTCGCGATAAAAATATCACAAGATCCTCACCCCTCCATCATGCTAGACCTGTAGGTCTAGCTGAGGCTTTATTCTCAATTCCTTTTCTAATTATGCTTAACATGGAGTTCACCTTTTTTTTACAGCAGCCACATGCTGGGTTGACTTTTTCATCAAGCTGTCCACCCCAACCCCGAGATCTCTTTCTTGGTTGGTGCCTATTAGGTCAGATCTCATCAGGTTATACTTGAAGTTGGGATTTTTTTTTGCCCCAACCTGCACCACTTTACACTTGCTTACAAACTGTATTTTCCATTTGGATGCCCACTCTCCCAGTATGGAGGGATCCTTTTAGAGCTCCTCACAATACCTTTTTGTTTTAACCATCCTAAATAATTTGGTGTCATCAGCAAACTTGGTCACTTCACTGCTCTTTCCTAATTCTAGAACATTTATGAACAACTTGAAAAACGTTGGTCCCAATACAAATCCCTGTGGGATCCTTTGCAGCCTTAATCAGGACCAATCTTTTACACTATTTTGATACTTACCAAGAAAATTCTATTTCTAATTATATAGTAAAACATATAGCTCTTCTGATTAGCTGTTGCCTAGAATGTTTAGGAAGGAATGAACCTATTTACTGGATTTGGTTTAAGGGCATTTTGAATATCTGACTATAGGAAGTATTAACTTTAGGGAAATAGTGTACTGTATGTTTAATAGTTCCACATAGTCAGGGAAACTATTTTTTAAAAGATCAGCACAAAATGTTAGATTATACTATTTTGGGCAAAGGGAGAGCAAAGGAAGATTATTTCAACTGTTCCTTTTGGTTAAGACCGCAGTAAACACAAAGCTGGATAATTACCACAGGGACTTGTGTGCAATGGTTTCTTTACTGGTAGTTGTTTGTTATCAAGTGATGGAATCTTTCTTGTCTTGACATAAAACAGAGGAAGTGGTTAAGAGACAGGCCTGTAATTATCAGCAGCAGGTGCCCATAATTGAATGCCAGAAAGAGGTTTTAAGAGACAAATATTGCTTTAGGAAAAACTTCAAGACTGTCAAAGAAAACCAGAAAACAGCAAAGTGAAAACAGTGTAGGGAGGGCAGAAGGGAAGAAGAGGCGGGAGAGGGACAGAGCAGTTTGTGGGAAGAAATCAAATATGTTTAGGCAGGCTTTGGAAGCAACAAGAATGTGTGAAACGTATTTAACTTCTACCAACTTTAAACATTATTTACTAGGAATAAAAAAGGTCTTGAAATAAAAAGTATAATTTGAATATATATTACTGTTATTATTAATAAATAACATAATATTGAAATAGTTATTAAGATCATTCAGAATAACAACCACAAAACACATGTACTAGGCAGCAGCTTTAGCAAAAATCTATGCAATGAGAGAGATTTAATCCAAAGAAAAAGCACGGTTATCTCCTTAGCAATAGTCTAAACAATGCAAAACATTTCATCTTATGAACCACATAGGAGCCCATCAAGGGCTATATATTGTTTAACCCTGTCTTAAAGTTTTATTGCTCCAAAACCAAGACTAGACATTACTGCATATTTCATTAACAGAATTAACATTTACCTAAATTATATAGTTTCGTTCTTTTTCTTTTTAAATAAAGAAAAGCATGTTTTAGTGCTTGTTTGGATTTTTAGTAATACTCTTCTGTTTATAAAATGTCAGTACACAAGTCTGCAATATATTGCAAAACTTTAACCCTCTTCGTTTTTTATCTAAGAAAAAAGGTTGTTTGAATCTCCCTGGGTGGGAGATGTCAATGAATCCTGTTGAAGAAACCTTCTAGGCTATTGTAAGTAAACACTGAAGGTACCTGCAAACTAAGGCTGAAATGAATCAAATGATGACAGATTCAAGCATTTGACTGCACTCTTTAAGTCCCTAAGATTGCAATCCTACGTACCTGGGAGTAAGTCCCTTTGAACCCTATGGGACTAACTACTTAGTTGACCTGTATAGGGACCGTGCTGCAATTTTTTGAAATTTAAATATTGCAACGAATAGGGCCAATTTTGAAAGGAACTTTAATAGGTTGTTGAGATGTTCTTGCATCTTTGACACATGTATAGGTTTAGTTCACTGAAGAGTAAAGGAATTTTGATGGTTACTAATACTTATCAGAAAGGATTAACCCTTGGCTTCTGCTTTAGCTGAGCTACTGAAATCACTTTCTTTATTGACCAAAGCAGCATTTCCCCCTCCCCCTTGAAGGTTAATGCCCAGAAGTCTGTAGTAAGATTAACAAACCAGTATTTCAATGTCACAGGTTTTGAAGAGTAAGCAAAATACATGCAGTTTGTCTGTAAGGTGTTTTGATGCACATTTACAGTGAACCAGTTTAACCCTCCTTTTCTTTTTCACAAAAGAAAAGCTCCCATAAATCTTAAGCCTTGCAAGCTGATAAATTTTGCATAATGTGTCTGCGTGCTTTTCTCAGTACAGGAAGTTAGGTAGACAGAATGCATATGCACACTTGGGCGATATGGGCATTCTGATCTGAAGTGCATTGCATATATGTAATGACTTCCCATTGATTTCAGTAGAATTTGTATCCAATAATCAGGCTTACATTTGCAACTTGTATATTACAATAACTGTTGTTGAGGTTGACTCATATAAATGACTGCGGTGTAATTGACACGCTAGCTTCTGCTCACAAATTGTACTTTCAGGCTTGAAGCTCAGCAGTTTCTTTTTAAGACGCTCCTTTGCAAACTATATAGAATAGCCCAGGATTTCTTCAGAGAGGGCACCTGAAATAGTTGCTTAGCATTCCATGTAAGATACTTGAAGTTACTAATTGGTGATTGTCATTACCTAGGGAGGTTGTGGGCTCTCCCACACTAGAGGCATTCAAGAGGCAGCTGGACAAGCATCTGTCAGGGATGCTTTAGGGTGGATTCCTGCATTGAGCAGGGGGTTGGACTTGATGGCCTTGTAGGCCCCTTCCAACTCTGCTATTCTGTGATTCTATTCTATGATTCTGAATGATCACCTCTTCCTGCATTGAGCAGGGGGGTGGACTCGATGGCCTTTTAGGCCCCTTCCAACTCTACTATTCTATGATTCTATGAAATGGGTTTGTTTGTTTGTTTGTTTGTTTATCTGTTACATTTATGCCCCTCTTTTTCCTCATGGGAGCCCAAGGCAGCATACATAATCCGCTTGTTCCTCTCTACTTTATCCTCACAGCAATTCAGTGAAGTAGGTTAGGCTGGCCCAAAGTCACTCAGTGAGTTTCATGGCTGAGTGGGAACTGAACCTGTGTCTCCACAGTCTTAGTTCAACACTTTAACCACTACACCAAATTTCAGCTAGATTCATAAATAAACTTGAGCCATTCTGAGTGGTACCTTCCTCAAAACATGCCTTCCAAGAGCAGCAGTTTGAAAGGAGCATAAAGGAGAGAGCTGCTCCTTGGCTCTTCATTTGGCCGGAAAGCTTTACCACCAGGACACTCTGAGTGCAAAAATCCCTATGAACTGTACTTTGCAAGGATTTGTGTGTTTTTAGCACCTGGAAGTCCTAGTAAAGAACAAATTCCAGGGATCTTTACACTGCACCATTACCGCAGCGGGGAGAAAGGACAAAGGGCGCACACAGGTCAGGGCAAAAGTGAGTCCCACCTGGACCTATGCACCCTTTGTCCTGTAGGTGTGATGGGGCTAAAATCTATGGGGTGCATCCGTTGGGGCCCAGGAGGACCATACACAGGAGCATACACTGCCCTCGCAGGCCCAAGTGGATTTTCACCCCATCTCTACTCCCAGGTAAGTGGGTATAGGATTGCGGCCTTAATCTGTTTAGAAGAGTCTTAAGGCTTTTAAGATAGAAAGGCAAGATACAAATGTCTTAAGTAAACTAAACATAAATAAATACAGACGTTATGTCAAAGGATGGGTTATAATGTTTACAGTTTACAACTGAGTGTTTGAGCTTCCAGGTGTACAAAAGGCAAAATATAAACATGCTCAGCAATCCTACTTCTGTGGTTAAGGAGCTTCCAGAGGCACAGTGAGAGCTGTAAATAACTAGGTTTTTTAAAATTTAGGTATCATGGCAAACTAAAGATAGGCTAATTTTGCTTCAAAGCATGATGTTTGATTCTGGTTGTGCCCGCTGATGGCAAACCATAGTTCATTAACCATGGCTTCATGTGATGTTTATGAATTCAGCCATAATCTGCTAAATAGCATTTATTTTAAGAAAGAATATAGGGTTATATATGGGGTTGGTGGAAAACCAACTGAACAAGAGTCAATATGATGCCTTCGCATAAAAGGCAAATCTAATTTTTAGCTTGTATTGCTAGAATACGTTTATTTATTTATTATTTATTTATTTATTACATTTCTATTCCGCCCAATAGCCGAAGCTCTCTGGGCGGTTCACGTTATCATTGCCATGATAAGTAGTAATAAGTTCAGGCGTCTCTCTGCTCAACTCTGCAAGATATCTTTTAGAAAAGCACTAAATTCTTGGACTCAAGTAAGGATATCATAAATGGACTAAGTAAGCATTATCATGCTACCTCTTGGTTTCCAAGCAATAACAAGCAAAACTAAAGACGGTACTAGTTGATATATGGGCCCGTTTTTCATGACCCACAAGAGATTGCTATGGGAGTGATAAATTAAAGAAAATTCTAGCCCCTGTGGTTGTAGAGAGATAATTGAAAATGTGATGACATGTAAATTGACTTGGACGAAGATGCATAATTATCAAGCATAATTACCATCAAGGTCAGTATAGTTTTTAGACCCCCTTTCTTCATATACCTTTTTCCTAAATCTTTTTTAAATTATTTTTTCAGTATGGACTTGTTTACCATTATATCTATCCAAACAGAACTCTGTATAGTGGGTTGTTGTTTTTTTGCAAAGTTTTGCATATTCTTCGTATGTCAGGAACCTTAATGAGTTTCTGTGAAGGCAGTCCTGCATACTATCATAAGGGAATGAGATGGATCTGGCCCCTTTTCTCAGGAGCTTCTGTAACTTGCTGGCTTCCTCCAACCTCAAAGTCACTCTCCGTGGTTTTTCATGGGTTTCAGTTTTCAGATCTATAAACCTTAAATGGCGTTGCTTTTAATGACTACTTCTCTTAAAATATAATGACCAACTACTACTTCCAGCCATAGGGAAATATCTTTTTAACTCATATGGCACACATCTGTGGAATGAAAGGGTGTGGTTCCTAGACAACTGTTGGTAATTGTATGTTTTTGCCTCAAGATTATAGGTTTGCTACAACATATTTCTGCTGCGTTTTGGGCCTTTCTTCCATTGTTAGTGCTGAAAACATAGTGCTTCTATTCAGTTTAGGTTCCCTAAGCTACCCCTTCTACTCTGCCATCTCCTGAGGATAGGGCAGGCCACAAATCAAGTGGAAAAAGTTTTTCAAGGGTGCTGGGAGACTGACTCTGAGACTTCTATATGCTAGTCTCTCTGCAATTCTGCAGGACCGGCAACTTGTGGCCGTGGGGTTGGTGGGTGACAAAGTGGGCTGCTTGAAGCCTGCAGTGTAGAAGTCATTCATCCCCTATAAAAGTCAGTGCTTGGGTAGAGAACTTGAAGTCACATTTATAATATTGATGACCTTTTTAGTGACCTGATTGTGAAGAATTTAAGCATGACAGCCGAGTCGCTTTCATTCAGTAAGCTATTGGAAAACGCTGGATTAGGCAGTCAATTGAATATTAATAATGTATTAAAACACAGTTGCAGCTACATGTTTTCCCAGAGTTAAAAGGAAAGGAAGTACAATCTCCCAATTTTGATATTGCACACAATGAATGAATGACATACATTCGCTTGATGAACGTGTGATGTTCTTCTTAGCTCATTTATATAAGTGTTCTGGAAAATATGCAAAGACAGACAGTATCTGTGCGAGCAGTGTTTTTAGAAGATTCATAATATTGCTGTATGAATAATGGCTGTAGTTACAGTAAATGTACTTCCTGTGAGAACATTTACCATGCCCAAAGCATTGCTTCAGGATATAAGTTTTACCAAAATGAGTAAGGCTTAACTGCATAAAGCTTTTTAGAAAGTGTGTGTTAAACGTTTTTCTTAATAGTTAAGCATAAATTGGTGAGAAGATAAAAAATTAATAACATTCTATGTCCACTAAACATCTCTCTCTCTCTCTGTCTCTATTAAGCTGGGGATTTTGCGTTGTTGTTGTTGTTTTAAAAAAGCTGAATTCTTGCAGAGATGTGAGAGAGCTGCCAGAGCTTGTGCCATAAAACAGCGGAGGAATTGACAAAAACACAGATCAAATTTGTGTTGTGTGGTGTTATACAAGATAGTACAGGCTAATTTGAAATCCTTAGAAGTATGTTTTCTGCATGACAACAATACAGGCAAAGCAAGAACTTGGAGGGGAAATGATTTCCCTAGTCCAAGCAAGGATTTGCCAAGGAAGCAAGGCTGCCTGAATTTTGGAAATGGTGTAGAGCAAGCATTGCAGCGTGTGAGGGTGGGCGTGGGTGGTGGGCTTGAATTTAACCCTCAGGTTTTAAAAATAAATTCACTTAGAACCAATTTCAGGAGAACAACATGTCCGATTATTGAGTACTATTAAGTAAATATCCATAGTGTGACATACTATCCCTTCCCTTTTTCCTGATTTCTTGCATTTCTCTCCCCCTTCCACCAAGGATTAAATACTCATTGTATATTCACAGCATCCCTGTGAAGTGGGTTAGACTGAGAGAGACTGACCCCCTTACATGGCCATCCAAAGAGCTCCACAGCGGAACCCAACAGTCTGTTTCCTGTGTCACATTAACTTTCTATTCAGAGTTCAATGAACAGAACACTGGAAAGAGATTTGACTTTAAACTACAGTTTGAAGATAAGATCTTTTTTTAAAAAAATCCTTTAAGAACTATTAATGCATGTATTTAAGGTGAATTAAATCCCCCCTCCCCATTTTATCCTTTCACAACCCTGTGACATAAATCAAACTGAGGAAGAGTGGTTGACCAACTTTTACCCATATGTTTTGAGGTTACATGGAGTTTCAAACTTGGGTTTCTCTGGTCGTAGACTGACACTTCAACCATTACACCACAGTGTCCCTATGGGCAAGGGTGTTTGTGAGAGGAAGGCGAAATAACGAGACAGACAATGAGGTTGGAGTTAAATGGGGCCACAATTTATTTATGAGGATTCAGCGAGGAAAGGTGGAGGCCTAGGCAGGCATCCTATCTTGGCCAACGTCTTGGCCATAATTGAGATAGGGCGATCCATTCTTATCCTGACAGGTGATGCCACCCATCAGGATTCCCCTTTTGGGGTAGGTAGGCCTTCTGATGTCACTCCCCTCAGGTTACAAAACTCTGAGTGAGTGATTAAGGTTGGCCTAAGAAGTAAACCTTATCCCGTCACCTGGTGCCACAGGACTGCCAGGTGAGGGGGCTCACGTGTTACCAATCACCTCAACAGTGCCTTATGAATGCTGACCAACCTTATTCTTGCTCCCGATGCCCGCATGCCTGCCCCTTCAAATGTGACCAAATAGAACCAAATTAACCTATTAATACTCCCTCGCCGTCTTACAGTGTGAAGTAGGTGAAAAAACTCCCAAATAAAAAGGAATTTGAGAGTAAAAAAATCCTACTTGCCCTCCCAAAGGGCAACCAGCGAACCCACACTGTTCACAGGGAGGGAGGGAGCCGCAAAAACGAAAGTGGAGCAGAGGGGCAAGGCAAAGCGTTAAATAATGCAGCTCGCCCCTCCCTGCATCAGTGGCACCACCAGCCAGTAGGCCAATGTTCAAGCGCCACGGTCCCATTTGCCTCCCAGGCAATTACCTCCCCACACCCATGCAAGCAGGGCGTGGTGGTAAAGGCTTTTTTCCTAACTGATCCATGGCTTTCTTTAGAGACTTGATGAAAGAGGCGTTGGAAGTTCTGAGACCTGAAGTTGAAAACTGTTGTGTTTTTAATCTTGCTCCTTAATCTCATTTGTCTGTGGATGCCCTATAGATACTCCAAAGTTAATGTAAAGCATTCCTTGCATGTTCAGGACACACTGTTTGCTACTATTTTCCATACTTGCTGGGCTGAATCCTAGCATTACAAAAAGTTGAAATGCCCATCATTCAATAGTTATTGCTCCACTGAATATTTGTTACATATTACTCATTCAGATATAGTACTACAAAGACTTGTAATGAGCTACTTACTTGGTCACTTGAAGCAAGTAAGAATTGATTCAAGATGCCAGGAACCCTCTGTAAATTGCAAGAGAGCCGTTGCTTCTCTTATTTTCTGGCTTGCGATATGTTACTAATCAGTAACATCAGCAAGTGTGACAGGATGATTATTTTCTTTGTGTGCTGGAAACTTTTATGAACTTTAATTGCCATACAGGCACTGACCAGACCCAGACCTGCTAAACTTTAGCAAGCTTGCTGCCATTAGACAATGTCCTGGAAACTTTTAAATGGTAGAAGGAAGAAAGGAGGCTCAAAGGATGCTGATATATCCCAAGAGCTAAACTATACACTACCCTAAATACATAGTGTGCAGCTTATCCTCACCATTTTGTTTACCATAGTGTAAACATGCAGGGGCCCAATCTGGATTACAACCACCATTTGTGGGTTGGGAAGGTTCAGCATTTCCCACCCAGCCACTTTCCTCCCCCCAAATCCTGCTCCCCCTACACACACAGCCTGTGAGGACTAAAAAACAAACTAACCCAATTGGCTATGTTTGTGTGTGTGTGCGAGAGAGAGAGAGAGAATTTGGGGTGTGGGAGTAGGTGGGTATGAGGTTTAACTTCCTTCATGTGGTGTTATCAATCTGGATAGGGGTTTTGTGTATTTACACTAAAGTAAACAAAATTAAGAGGAACAACTGTATGCTATGTACTTAACATAGTTCGTAGTTTTGTCAAGAGATGGATAATGGGGGAGGTGAAGGCAGGGCGGTGAAGGCAAGGTACCTCATGCAACATATTCTGTGGTACCATGAAAGAGCAGCAAACTGTCCAAGGGTTAGTTCCATTATTAATGTTCAGAGTTTTCAGTCTGGGTGAAGAGAGGAGGCCAAACTGCAATGCAGGAGACTGGAAGTATGGGATGGTACATTCTTTGGATAGGATTAGCAAACTGTCCACAAATAACTTTTGTACATGGTGAAAAAAATTTACTTGCTAAAATATCTTAACTACCCATACCACAACATTGGATGAATTTTAATTAGATAAAATCACTGGAGCCAGATTTGCTCTGCAGTACAAAGGCTTTTGTTAAATACAAAATTTATTTCCCATTCACTCAGGCTTAAGAAATGGCTTTTAGATCAATCAATGAATGGTAATAATTTTATTTATTAGGATTTAATACCCTTTGAGCACATTTCTTAGACAAGAATTAGGTCCAAACTACATTTGGGGCACATATTCTGAGATGGGGAACATCTCTTCATGGTATCTTTATGCTACAGTTAATAAGAATTTCAATGAAAGTTAGCTTATTGAGCTTATTGAGTTACCATTTAACATCATAGTGATATTAATGGTATTGGGCTTTACTTTTTTTTAAAGAAGAAACACTGTACTTTTATGTGCATGTTTATTTTCTATTAGAGGGTTTTGTAGTGGAAGATGTATTAGGAGAGAGGATGTCCGGCTTATGTCTCAAAACACCCCTTCAGTGACATAGGCCAAAGTGGAATGAGATTAAGCAGCTTCCATCATCAAAATCTGCCATGATGTGAGCCTCTCTGGTATTTTATCAGTGCTTGAATAGGGAGTGCAGGGTTAACTTGGATAACACATTCATATCTCTGTTGATTTTTCCACTTTTAAATAAATCAGCTATCAGTGTATAGATAATGGCCCCTGAGATTGGCACTAAATGCTGTTGCTAATGTCTTCCAGATGTTGTAAAGTCTTGGATCCAGCTAACAACAAAAGTTCTTTTATTTTTCATTTTTATGTGAGATAAACAGTGCTACACTTCAAAATTGGCAGCATAAGCAGTTATTTGTTGGGTGAATTCAGTTTGTAAATGAAGTAGATTACCACCCTTTTTTTGTTTTGCTTAGAAAACCCTTCTTAGTGCTTGCTTTGACTTTTGTTTTGTTTTAGTGGGAATGTAGCTATTGCTCCTCATACAGCTCTAGTCACAGGCAACTGGTGTGTAATAACCAGTAGACCTGGATGGGAATTCCCACCCAAATCTAAAGATGAAACCAGCCAGTTGTGGGACCCAGATGATTAGCTCATGTGCATAGAGTTGTGCTTCTGCATCAACTACATGTGTGAAAGGTTTCTTCCATGTGCAGATCTATCTTGCTGAATAAAAGTAATTGACTTAGGTAGAAACAAGTCAAGTGTTTAATAACTATGTGGTTACAGGCATATTTGTATGGAGGAATGCTAATGAGAAATGATCAGTTTGAAAACAGGCATTAATCACTGAGAATATGAGAGTATCAAGTAATCATTTTGATTTGTCACTGTCACATTTAAAAGGGAATATATATATTCATTGTGTGCATTTGTGAATATCTCAGGGAATTGTAGTTAGTGAACTTTTGCAGTTGCTATATGGACAGTCTTACATTTTCTAACAAGGTCCTCATCTTTTAAGTAAGAAAATGTACTAGCCCCTCCTTGGATAGGGAATAAACTCTCTAGGATGAAATCTCACTTATATTTGTTCATGTTTATAAAGGGGTATGTGGAATGAGGGTTGAAGTATGCTTTCTTACATGTTCACATGTCCCAAAATTAAAGGCCAAAACAGATCTATACCTAACAGCTATGTCTTTTTTTTCATTTTTATTCTAGAGTAGGTGCAGGAGGACTGATGTGGATTGGGACCCTGGTATGGGGGTAGGGGAGTTTTTAAGATACAGATTTTAGGAGTTGTACGTATCTAGAGGGGGGGGTGGAATGAAGTATTTAAAATAATGTCTGTTTTGGTCCAAAGTAGGACTGCAATGCCATTAAGCACCTACACTTTTTATGAGTAGGTGCATAGAAGGAACCAGTTCTACAGAACCCAAACAAACAATTGAAACCTACAGCTTTTGTTGCATGTATAGAAAGGTTCCTGTTACATATGCTTATGAAACATTGACAACTGCCCAACAGAACTATGCACAAATAGAAAAAGAAATGTTGTCTGTGGTGTTATTCAGACCATTCTACAGAAGAAAAGTTACTGTGGAAATGGACCACAAAACTTTGGATGCAATTTTCATAGAAATATATAATGCTTCAAGAATCTAGGCAAAGGGATAACTATTGTTGTCTCCAGGAATTACATATAGAAGCAGAAGAAGGAGTAAGTTCTGAGAAGGTTGATGTTTATATGCATTATGTTGTCTTATTTGCAAATTTCAGAAACAAAATTAAAGGAATCTCCAACAGCTATTGCAAATGAATAATCTTAAATAGTATTTTGCAGGGATGGCCAGATAGAATGAAAACTCCTGAAGATATTTGAGCTTATCAGAACTTTAGAGAGAAATTAAATGTATGTGATGGAATATTTTTTTCTTAAAAAGAAAAAATAGGGGAGGGAAAGAAAAGACAGAATCCTCATACCACAAGTCCAAAAGTATGAGAAGCTGTAAACCAAGAAGACTCATCCGGGAAATGAGCTATGTAAAAGAAGGGCCTGAGAAAATATTTGTTGGCCAGATGTGTGTACTCAAATTGAAGAGTTGGTACTGTCCTCTACCAGATGCTTTATAACCACCATCATTGGAATCAGTTGCTTCATGAAATTCCAAGATGGCTTTGGCAGAAACAGCAAATAGATTCACTGGAATCTAAAAAGAAAGGCAGAATTGTGGTTTTGGTTTTTTTAATGACAATTCAAGTAAATCAGTATAATCGATCCTGCAAGTCTATGTTTGCCTGCATGGTATAGAGTACCGGAGGACAGAAACTGTTATTGATAACACTGTTCAGCTTTGAGAATGTTTTGGACGCTGAAATGCCTGTACTACATCAAGAGGCAGAATGATTAGAAAACCTGTTCGCTATAGAGAATAATCTTTTCTTTAAATGTAATATTTAATGATAGTATAGACCACAGTGTTTTGTGAATAGATATATGGAGACAAATAGGTTCTGGTGAAAATCAGCAGAGAATTGAAACTAGGGATGCTGCCATTTTAAAATCCTTAGTTATTAAAGTTTCATAATTTTAAGTCAATCTTTTGTTCCACAATTCGGTCTCTTGTCTTCATGGCTGCCTTCCACAGCTCCCCTTCATTCTGTAATCAAAAAGTCACCCCCTCCTAACTGAACCCCGTCTTCTAGTGGGATGTATTGGTCATATGTTTCCAGTTAAGTCCACAACTGACCATCCTTCATATCTACCTATTTTGGGGGGCAAGGGATGCCATTTTGTCGTAGACTTGGGCACAGATGTTATCTGAGATGTCATAACACGTAGTACTTATATAGTTACTTTCCTAAGTGAACAGTGAATTAAATTTTCTGTATTTCAGCAATTTCTTTAAGGTTTGGTAGGTACACTTTCTTCATAAAACAACATCATTTGGAAAACAGCAGTAATCCTCATTATAACCAGTGCCTGGAAGATAATATGTCATGAATACAGAAGTGTTTCAGTATTGCAAGGAATATATGTTAGGTAGGATGCTGAAAACTACACAGCAACTGCTCTGAGCTTCATGTGCTGCTTGGTTTATTATTTCTTGTAGATTCTTTCTTTTCAGAGTGTTTCTGTCATTGGTTTATGCCAACACTGATTCTGGGCATGTCTACACCAGCTCTATATCCTGGGGTAGTGCCTGGATCATCCCTGGATCGTCCGAATGACACACAAGAGATCCTGGGGGCAACCCGGGAAGACCAGGGACTTTCCCCAGGATATCTGGGACTGCAGAAAATCCAAGTTTTCCGTGGTCCCAGGACCATCCTGAGGAACGCGGGCCGTGTGGCCGCTGCACCCAGGTCATCTGTTCCTCCCCATGAGTAGTGGGGCTATTAAAATGGGCCCAGAGCTGCTTAGGGGCAGTCCATGCACATCGGGGGTGGGGTGGGTGGGGAGCCGGTTTGTTGTCGTTGTTTTAAACTCACTTTTTTGCTGGACCGCAATTCTGCTCTTCTCCCCTGTTGCTGTTTTTTAAATGGCGGCCACGATGTCCCTCTTTCCTTCTGGGATGTCACACGGCTGTCAAGATGCTAGCAGAGGATCACAGAAGCAGGTAAGTCTGCGATCCTCCCCCTCCCTCCCTCCCTCCCTCCCTCTCTCCCTCTACACCCTTAAGGTGTAGACATGCCCTCTATGTCATAGTACATGACATGAAAATTCTTCTCTTGTATTACTATCATTTAAGCAAAAAAACGCCAGTCACAGTTTATTTTAGATTTCATGTACACCTAAAGGTCTATGTAATCCAGCAATCTGTTTCCCACACTGACCGACCAGATATTACTTGGGAAGTCCACAAGAAGGATATGAGAGCAATAGCCCTCTGTTGTTGTTCTTCCCCAGATATTGTTTTGAAATACCTCATATGGCCATTCTAAGAAAGTAACAGAACATACAGGAAATTGACAGTGATGTGGACTCATTTTTGTGGTTCCTTCCTTTCCTGGCTTTTAGTTGTTTGCTTGTTCATTTTCTTTCTTTTGGGGATAGACACATGGGAAGGACAGTCACATGGGGACAGAGTTACTGCATCACTCTGGGCACCATCAATCAAAGAATAGCAGCAGGTTGAATTCATCTTTATTCAAGCTACTAGTGCATTTCTTGCTAGAGGGGATGCAGTGCATACTGCTACCAAAATAATAAGGAGAAGCAGATATTTTTCACTGTACATTCAAGAGTACAATAAAACAGGCTAGCTAAGGATACTGCAGGAGAGCAGAAGAGCTCAGAAAATCTGAGGACACTGGATAAGGCTGAAATTCATAAGGCACAGTTGATCAAAAACCATGAGCTAATTTTGTCAACGTTTCTTAAACATAACCTTTATATTTACTCAGTTATTACAACAGTAAAAACAAATTGCAATGTGTCCCCTAAACTGCATGTTCAGAATTGGAAAGAACCATAAAGGTTCCTTTTTTGAATGAGCAAATAGGTTCACTTTATGTTTATCTTGTCTAATTTCTCTTCCCTCACAAGAAGGCAATCCCTATTGAATTCTTCTTGAGGAGGGACTATAGCTGTGATAGAGCAAATGCTTTGCATGCAGAAGGTCCCAGGTTCAATCTCTGGTGTCAACAAGTTGCAGATGATGTGACCAAGCTTTGCTGAGACTCTGAAGAGGGACTGTTTATCAAAATAGATAATACTGAGCTGGATGGACAGTTTGACCTGGTATAAAGCAGCTCTCTGAGACAAAATCCTACAACAGCCAGCAATTGATATTGCAGGCCTTTAGAAATGGAAAAGGATTTATTCATCAAACCTTAGTCAATATAGCTCAATGGTCTTCAACTGGTCCAAACTTGAGACCCACCTCGTACTCCCAACCTGCAACTTGGAGCCCTTGCCCAACGTTTCTCCATGCCCAAAATGGAGGCAACAGCTTTGCCGCAACCCATTTGGACTGATCTCACAACCCACTTTCGGGACATGACCCACAGGTTGAAGACCACTGATAAGAGCCCGTCTGTGCTGTGAATACTCATAGACAGTTTATACAATCTGTAAAATCAAGCAGTGAAGTCTTTCCTAGACTTTTGGGCTGCAGAATTTAGAATGCTTTAACATGAAACAAGCTCCCTATGTATAGAAAACTAGCATGTTAGGGGAAAGGGTTCAGTGAACTTTCTTCCTACATACAAGGAGCTCCCCCTACTCCTTTTGGTACAGGAGCATTCAACAAACTATCCTCCGTACTTGTAAACTGAAATGGTACAAGCAAGGGGAAACGTCAATGCTTGATTTGGTTTACTGTAGAAACCTGACGCTGGTTGCTGTGGCTATAAGCACCTACAATGCCTTCATCACTCATGTGGCTGAAGACCGGTGGAAAGCAAAAACCATTTCGTTGCAATTCTCCCCTTTATCAACAATCCTTGGCTTCCCACCAGGCTTCTGGTGAAGACTGTGGCTGTTGCTTACATGCCGTTGCGAAGATTAGTTATTGCTTTACAAGAGCTATGAAATTGTCAGATGAGAAGTGTAGCTTAAGTGCAAACATTATTCTGGTTAATAAAACAGCCATGCAATTTGCTATTAAAACAGCGATATCACACAGTTTGAATGTTGTACTAGTTTATGCAAAACAATGTTCATTATTAAGAACTTTGTAAGGGTTTGTTTCTTCTGCCTTTTTATTTATAAGAAAATAAAGTTCGGCGTATGTAATGAGACAGCACAGAGGGAGCAGAAGATGTTAGCGCAACATCTCCAGCTAATTCAATATGATAGTAATGTGCATGGCTTCTACAGCTATTACTGTTGTAAAACACAATGAGTGACAAACACTATTTAGCATACTGAATGGGGGCAGCGTCTCTGGCTTTAATCTAACTAATGCCCCCACTGCAAGATATAAATAGATTAAGTGAGGAAATCCAATATTTTCTCCATTCTCCCACCAGAGCGATACACATTAGCTGTTTCTTGCCATCTAATTGTATTACATGGCAGGGATGCGATAAAGGTTTAATGGCAGTAACAGTCAGCTGTCACTTCTCTTTAGATGTATGTTGCTCAATATGATTAACATGCTTTGTGCTCCAGGAACACATTCCTTCCACATGTATCATAGCTGCTAATAGACCACTAAACTTTTTTAAAATATTTTGTTTTATTACATTTATATACCACTCTTTTTCACCTGCAAGGAACTGTAGGTGAGTAACATGGTCCTCCTCCTCTCCATTTTATTATCACAGCAACTCTATGAAATAGGTTAGGCTGAGTCAATGGCTGACCCAAAGTCGCCCCAAGTGGGCTGAGTCGGAACTAGACCATGGATCTCCTGAGTCCCAGTCCAGCATTCTAACTACTACACCACACTGGCTTATCACAACACAGCCCATGACAAGAAGCCTGGCGCGGACGTCTGCTGTTTGTTTCTTCCAAACCATGGTTTGCTAATCAGGAACTGCTTGTGCCTATTCCATATTTGGACCCATTTCAAATAGGGCTAGCCCCACCCCTCCCAAATTCTAGGTAGACTTCAAATAGTTTTTGTACTGGCAGCTGCAGTCATCCTCTTTCACCTTTACTTAGCTGGAGTACGGAGTGAGTTGAAAAGTTTTCAGATACTGCCAAAAAATACACCAAGCGGCATCCTTTGGAGCCAGGAAGGATAGTAAATATGGTATTTGTGCTTTCTGGTGTTAAATGCTGTCAAACATATTACATCCAGCCTTGAGTTGTCCTGGTCCCATGCCTGGGGAAGTTAAGTTTGGAAAAGTGAGGAGAACATATGGAGAGGCTTCTGTGCTGTTCTTCATTGTGTCAGTGGAAGCATGACGGGGCCTGATTCTATTGGGGCTGGAATAAAATAAACAAGTTGGGCCTTCAACAGAATGCTGTACTGAGTTCCTGGGTATGTTTCACCCTTACCAGTGCTGTGTGCACACATAGCACTCCCTTTTCTCTCAGAGCATCTTATTCCTTCTCCTCCTACAGGCAGCTGATGTTCTGAGTCAGGTGTGGGCAATCTTGGGAGGTCCCAGGGCCATTCCCCCCCCCAATCAGCCACCTCCCACACATATATGTGTTTAAAAGGGGGAGATAATAATAATAATTTAAAATGGCATCCAGGGCTGCTACAGAGCACCAAAAGGGTCAAAATGAAGCAATTTAAGAGCACAACCCTGTTTAGACAGAAAAAAAGTAATACATGGCTGGCTGGGGTATGCTAGGCGTTGTAGGACCTTTTCCATCCAAACAGGCATAGGGTTGTGCACTAAGACCACAGCTAGACCTAAGATTTATCCTGGCATCATCCAGGGTTTGCTCCTGCCTGAGCACTGGATCCCCTGTGTGGAACCTAGGTGAACAGGTTTGACCCCTGGACGATCCAGGGATAAACCTTAGGTCTAGCTATGGCCTAAGTGATCATGGGAACAAGCCTAAAGAATTCTATACTTAGGAATTAAATCAACAGACTGGCCATATAGTTGTACACAGGAAGCCAATCCAGATAATTCTCAGCTATAATAAATATGAAATGTATTAAACATACACACACATACATACATAGTAGCCTCAAGGCAACAGCCTCTGAAGCCCATTAACAACTCCTGGAGGTTTATTATCTTCCAACTAGGCCTGTTTTGAGATTTCAAAATAGAGATTTCATTTCACTTCTGTATATTTCACTTTGCTGCACTTTATGCTTAGCAGTGGATGAAGGCTCAAGCTCGCCCAAGATGTTAGTGCTCACTCAGTAGTTTTTTTTAATAATTCTTTACTGACCCAATGACTTCTATCTGTTCTAACAAAGACAACATGAAAATGCAACCCCAGCAATCCAGCTTGTTCGGTGGTGGGGAAGAACAGCGGAAGGGGTGTTGTTGTTGTTGTTATTAATAATAATAAAATAATATTGCAACGTGTTCCAGAGGACAGCAAGCTGTACTCTGTCTGCCCTGAAATTTAACTGTTCGTGTTCAAAGCGGGAATGCTTTTTACATGAAAAGAGGCAATTAATTTATGGATGTGTATGTGTGTGCATGTGCCCCCTCCCAATTTGCTAGCACGGTAGCTTCAGCTATGACATTATTATAGTCTTCTGCTAATTTGACAAGGTCAGATCATGTGGCACTTTCTGCATTGCAAACAATTACCAAAGGTTGTTGAGGCAGCTTCTGTACGATGAATCACTAAATCATTAACTTCTTTGTCACTGAAAAAGTGTCCTAGCTACTAGCCTTGTCTCAATCAATATCCCCAGACACAGAGTATCTCTGTCCTTTTTCTTTAATCTCCCAAGGGGATGACTCAGCCACTGCACCACTTCCAAATCACTCAGCTAATGGGCACAGGAGTGGGGACCCTGATTGTCCCTGACACCAACACAACCACTTTTCTTCTTTGCATATCAATGCTATACATCTCTGTCGCAGAGGAAACAAATTGAGTTATGGAAATGCTAAGTCTGCTTTTGAGACTACATTAGATTGAATTTGGGGCCTGCAGACTTGATTCTGTTTAACATACCTGAGAATTTTAATATCCTCCTGAAAGTGGTTATTTGTCATTCATCGTTGAGGCTGTCTAAATTAACTCTAGTACAGGGTCATGTGATACAAATTTCAGAAGACATATGCCATCTCTCTTTCCTTCCTTTCAATTCAACTTTTTATCCACCCCCAGATAAGCATTCTCAAGTATGCTCAGTCCAGGATAAATTCATTTCAAGCAGCAGGGGAAAGAAATTAAAAGAAAAGGGAGATGGAAATTGATAATGGATCCTACACATGTATGATGTACAGTGATGGCATATGATTTGATTGCCAAAATTCTGTCCCTTGCATGTGTAAATGAGGAAGCAAAAGAATATGGCCCTGTACAGTGTTAGATTGCAGTAACTACACCCTCTAGTGGCACTGGATAATGATTAAAGTATGATGAGCTTCAGAACTCTTGGTGAAGCTGTGTGGTTACTTTCTTTTACATCGAATGGATAATTTGTGAATTAATTATGTGATTTTACATCAACCATATATGCATTTCTAAATATTTCAAAATGTTTTACTTTTAAATATAACTTTGATCATTTTTCATTTCTTGCATGTGTACATTTCTAAAGACTTTTAAGCTTACTGAAATCCTGCTGTAAATATATGCTGCTGATTTATTATTTACAACTTTCTAATTTAATTATATAAGAAAAGAAGGATTTAAATTATAGACATGGGTTCTTGGAAATGCTTAATCTTTGGGAGAAAGTCTTTTGTGGATACTTTTCTTACGCTATCAAAACTGTTACATTTTCAAAGAAGAGATTTATATAGTTGGTGCTGATTCTATTGTACTTCCGCAAATGTCAAACCGATCAGTTTGGAACATTAAAATGTAGTTACAAACAGGATAAGTTAAAAACCCAGTTTTTGTTATATTTGCCTCTGAGATAGAATCCTTTATGGTTCCAATAACATATTCAAATTGTTTTTAAATGGATAGTTCTGACTTGGGCACATGTACTTCCATATGCATCCACCTAGGAATTTGTAATCTGACAAATTAGGGCATTTTAGCTAATGCTTTTGAAGAGAATATTCATATGCATCAGCACAGGATTTCCGGCCTATATATGTTTGGCATGTGGTCCTGGGAATGAGAATCTTCTTCCATCATATTCAGTGCAAAACAGAACCCCCATTTGAAAGTGATCTGGATGAATCCAGCGACCACAAAGACTTGTTCCATGTTGTTTACTTAGGCATAAAAAGCTGACTGTACAATTTCTTCTTAAACATAAACCAGCCTTCGATTCCCTCCTCTGTCCATGGATTAGTAGAAACCCTGCTGCATGTCTGACTGATATTGTAAGATTTAATATGTTTTATTAGTTTTACCCTGCTTTGGAATTGTTTTATAATGAAAAGCAGGTAATACATTTCATAAATAAATAGTAACTCACAGTAGTGTGATGCCTGAGTCAGTAGTCAAGATTCAATGGAGAACACATTCCCTATATCTGGCACTGGAATCATAACAAACTTTTTTTAGCACTAGATTTTTAAAAATCTTGAACTCTGTCTTTGTTTGCACATAATTACATAGGCTACATACTTACCTGAAAGAAAGTTCCATTGAACTCAGTGGGCTTCTGAGTAGGCATACACAGGATTGTGATGTAGGTGTGTACCCTAGAATATGTCCCCAAACCCTCTACTATACACAGGGACTCCATGGTAGACACTCAAGAATTCCTTGGTTGATCATATGATAAAGAAAGTATTACTGAAAGGCTGGATTAAAAAATAGAACATGACAAAAAGTGATTGAGTTCAATCCTCTGCTTGAAAACACTGAACTATCTAAGCCCACTCTAGCTAATCTACCTAACTGACCAAACACAGAGCATCTGTACTATAGAAAGATGTCTGCACGGTAAACCACTAGTAAGCAGACCAAGGCACACATTTTAAAGCAGGGTTGTCCCTCTTGTGGCCCTCCAGATGTTTTGTCCTACAGGTTGCCTACTCCTGCTTTAAAAGAAGGCAGAACTCTCAGGGCACAGCTACACCAAGCAGGATATTCCATTATGAAAGTGGTATGAAAGCAGTATATAAAAGGCAGGAGCCACACTACTGCTTTATAGCGGTATTGAAGTGCACTGACAACTGTTGGGGCCCATTGACACATACCTTATACCACTTTCATACTGCTATATCCTGCTTGGTGTGGCTCCTGACTTTTATATACCGCGGCGCTTTCATAGTGCAGTATCCTGCTTGGTATAGATGAGCCCTCAGTCTCTAGCCATTTGGAGCTGTGTGTGGTGGAGGAAATGTCTCCACCCACTCCATAGCACCACCTGCCATCAGGAATATGCAGTATACCAGAGGGGGAAAACTTTATGTGATCCAGGAGCCAGATGGCCCTGCAGAGCAAGCCCAGCAGGCTGAACCATGTCAAGGGGGTGGCCCCACCCTTCCTGTGATTCTATCAGTGCTGCAGCACCCTTTTTTTCCATAGAGAAAGGGACAAAAGTCTCTGCCTCTCTCTCTGCATGGAAAGCCACTCATTCAGCACTTTTAGGAATTGGCTGAGTTTCTCCTTCCCATCACACTCACATCCCAATTGGGGTGCAAGTGGGGTTGGAAGGGACTCAGCTGGTGCTTGCAATGCCAGCTCCTGTGCTGGCTGAACCGAGTGGCTTCTCCTCACTTGCTAACATCACAATTGAAGTGGAAAGAAGGACTCCAACTCAGCCAGGGCTTTCAGGAGCTCCTGCAAGTCCAGGCTAAGTGGCATGGGGGGAATCCTCAACATATCTCTGATCAGAGCTCAAACTTCCATGGGCTTGATTAGGCCCATAGGTCGGACGTTGCCCTTCCCTGTTGAGTTATGCAGTAAACCCAGTACAGACACACTGCTATGCAGAAGCATTTTTTCAGTGAACTCATAAGATAACTAACTTTTCCCAAGTGTGTTTAGGATTGTGATGCCGAATAGAGGGGCCAATTAGATCTATGTAAGGGACTCTGAAGGAGGTGAACAAGCAATGCCAGTCTTCAGTCGGAGGGGCATGATGATACCTGCCCCCCCTATCATTTTGACAAGCCCACTGATGTAGAGGGACGGGTCTGTATCTTCCGAAGCAAAACCAGACAAAATGGCAGTGAAAGTCAAATGTAAAATGCCCTCTATCACATAGCAGGTAAGCACTGAAATCTAAAAAGTGTTGCCAGAGCCACCATGTCTTACAGCAACAGTGTTCAGTCACTGATCTATCATTACCTATTCATAGGAAGCTGCAGGAGTCCTCTGTGTATTCTTCCGTTTCTTTAATGTGCCTCTAAAGTACTTAGAAGTTTGTTTGCAGCTGCCCTGTCCTTGCTCTTTTCCATTTTTGCCCACACATTTGTAAAATTATACTTTAGTGGTCACTGGAGTTTGAAATCAATTGAAGCTTTTCTCACATTATCACATTGCTGCTACTTAAAGACTGCTCGCGCAAACACACACACACACACACACACACTTTAAAAAAGTCAATCCTGGCTTAATGAAATTAAAGTTTTATCAAGGCAGTCTTTTCACTGGTGGTTTTATATAATCATCACTCACTTAAGGTGACTTAGACCATTGGACAAAATGTAATCAGTATAACTAACTATTGATCAGTGCAAGATAAACAAGAATTTTAATGCATACACAAAAACTGCCTAAAGGCTCTTGATTGTTGAAGTGACCAAAAATAGTGGTTTAAGTGCACTTATATTTCATGTAAGTTGATAAAATTGTTGATAATTGCAATGAAATTTGGCGATGGTTTAAGCCTTTGCTCCCAGTAGGAGCAAATTGTACATTTTATTATGTAATGTATCAGATATGTTTAAAAGATGTAGTGATGGCCATCAATTTGAATGGCTTTAAAAGAGAGTTGGCTAAGTTCCTGGAGGAGAAGGCTATCAATGGCTACTAGCCCCAATGGTTGTGTGGTATCTCCATATTCGAGGCAGAAGTCTGTGTGCAGCAGTTGTTGGGGAACATGGGTGCTGTTGCACCATGTCCTGCCTTGTTGGTCCCTGGCCAATGGCTGGTTGGCCACTGTGTGAACAGAGTGCTGACTAGATGGACCCTTGGTCTGATCCAGCATGGGATGTCTTCTGTTCTTAATAACCAAAGCTTGGCTTGATTTCTTGGTCAACAATATTCATCATTTACAGAACAGAATCATCCCATAATACAACAGCTCACAAAGTATTTATGATTCAAATGAAATTGCGATAGGAGAGAGAAGAAATGTGGTTGGAGTTCTTTTTTTACTGCCAGGTCTGCTTATAACATTCTAAGGAAATCTGATGGAAGCTAGAGATGCAACATGTTAAAAAGACACTTTTTGACTTGACAGCTTTTGTAATGTTGTGGCCTAGTTTGGGCATCTTGTACTGTCAGTTCTGTGTTAGATCTGGGTTCTGGTTCTGCCAGGTCCAAGTCATCAATGAAATTGTTTTGGTTACTTAGATGAAGCAAGCCAATTGTGTAAAAAGATGACAGTTAATTGATGCAAAAAAATGTACATGCAAAGAAAGAAAGTTCACACCTCCTAATCAAGTTCTCATAGCTGGGTGTCTATTGGGAGCCCCATAGTAGACAGAAGCTGTCCCTTGAACCACAAAAGTTCTCCAGGCTGACCGTGCACATTAACCCCTGAAGTGAGACCGAAGAATGAAACCTGTGGATTGGATCTTATAGCTTCATCTGCTAGATGCCTCTCTCCCTCGCTCCCTCTCAAGAGATGAGAGGCTACATCCCTCCCCACCACATCAGAAGAAGAAGGGCTCCCTTTCACAGGTTCCCAAAACATCTCAGCTTAGGAAACCAGTTGCTTTTCTGGTGCCTGGTTAGGAGTGAAAACTTCCCACCTTCTCTATGCTGAGATAAGACTCTGTAAGTAAAGGGTGAGATAACTATGAGCGGCTCATTCAGAGAATGGGGCCTACTCTTGTCAGCTAAAGCCTGCTAATATCTGCTCACAGTGTTAGGCTATACAGATGTCTATGTGGCTACCCACCAGCATTTTGGAACTCTGTGAAGTCCATATTTCTGTTCACTAACAAACTCACTGCAGTTTCTTTTTATAATTCACATCCCAAAACATAGGAAATGGTCTGGAGAAAAAGACCAATGATAAAATGAGGAGTTACTGCCATTTGTGGCTTTTTGCCAGTTAAAAAGTATTTCTTCTTCAACTAATTCAGCTATACAAGTAACAGGAAAAGATTTTAGTAGTCAGTACCCAAGATCTGGAAAAAGGATACTGGTCTGTAGAGACCTTTGGATTTTAGCATAATTTGGAATGATATGGAGTAAAAGGATATGGTCCTGCTTACTTTTTCAAACTGGGGTGTTCCAACTTGAGTGGGGTGCAGAGCTCTAGGATGGAGAAGGTCATAAAGTGTAGTGAAAGGTATTTTACCTCCCTGAAAAGGCTTGGTATTGCAGTTCTTATTAGTAACTGAGATAGAGGTGACATGAATATTTTTTATTATTATTATTATTATTATTATTTATTGCATTTTTATACCGCCCAATAGCCGAAGCTCCCTGGGCGGTCCACAAAAAACTAAAACCATTCAAAGTATAATATATTTAGGGGCAGGGGGGAACCTGTAACATCTTCCTTTCAGACAGCTGATGTTTGCCATTACAGCCATGACCACTTCTGTGTTTTAGAGAGATTCTCTGACCTAGCTGAATGAAGTATTGCTCTGGTGTATAGGAATCTCCATATGCTCACCTGTAGAACAAATAGTTGGTGTTGGCTTTTGAGGCCAAAAAATAGAGTATATTTAGGATAAGGGTCAGAGTTCAAGAAGGGTGCATTAGACACACCACATGCATGCAAAAAATAGCAATAACGATACAGTTTCGTGAATTACCTTCTTATTGTCCTTTCTTGGGAAGAGCCTTTGAGCACTGTAGTATATGAACGTACATCAACAATAATTTCAAATAAATGTATATTAAGTAAACTTATTTTGAAGATGTTTTGTTACTGAAAAATACAAGAATGCAAAGATGATTAAAAACTCCAATTCACCTCCCAGAAATACGGATAAGGAGTTTTTTATATATATAATCTTGGCATGTTCTACTAAACAGCTTTCTTTCTCTTCATTTCACTTGCTTGAAATATTATATGAGAGAGAGAGAGAGAGAGAGAAATGTTTGTGATTCACAGCATATAATTAGGAAGTAAATTCCTAAACTGTTGTTTTAACTGTGCAGTCGGCACAGCTTTTGAGCCTGAATTGGGATCTTTGATGACCACAGCAGGCTACTACAATGTGCTCTTTGAAAAGCCTTGCTATGTTGGAGTTTAGTTGCTGAAATGTTTCCACGGTTTATTTTTCTAGGATCTCTTCCATGGCTGCTTGCTCATAAAGACAAGGCTGTGGAAGGAAATTGGGCTTTTTATTTTATTTTTTTGCCTGACTCCATTGACCTGCACAATGGGCTATTGCACATTTAGGGTTTCAAGTTGTTCGTCTGCAATTGCTTAATTGATAAATGACCTAATAGTTTTAAAACAAAATCAAAGAGGCCGTGAAGAGGCTACTCTGCTCAAGAAATGGGGTTCCCATACCCACCCAGACATACATTGGGCTAGAAGATAGAGGGAGGGAATTATGCCTCTTCTTCCTGCCATTGAATCTTGATACTTATCCTATCAGCAGGGATATTTTTATGGCAAGTAAAATGATACATTGTTTCTTAAACTAAATATAATGAGATAGCAATTAAGTTAAGCTTAGTTTGTAAGTGCAAACACTTAATGTTGGTGCAAATAAGGGTATCGTCCTTCTAAATTTTCTGCTTGAATTACAGATGCACACAAAGAAAGTGTGTGTCAAATGAAAAGTATGATAAGACCTGTTCAGCTTCTTAAAGTATTCATGCATGTATATATTAAAGTACAATTTTTATGAATGTTGATTTCACATTACATTTGAATAACCACCAGAATATCTCTCTCTCTGAACTTTTTGGAAATGGTCAAGGTAGTGCTTACTTATAAGACATGTACAGAAGTATATAGGAAAGAGTAGATGTGGTGAACTTGAAAGCACACCCACCATGTTCTTGACACAGTATTTATTGCCTTCTAGGACTTCCCCTCCTTGGTGCAGGTTTTTAAACGTTTTCCCCTAATGGATTGTACTTTTAAAAACAATTACAAAAATAAGATGCCAAATGAACAGTTCAGAGCCTGCCATTTATTTGATGCTTAAAATAAAAAGCACAATCCATTTTTAAAATGGAACAGTGGGCATGTCTACACCAGCCCTATATCCCGGGATCGTCCTGGGATTGTTCCTGTGCATCCAAATGCCACGCAGGGGATCCCGGGAGCAAGCAGGGATGATCCCTCCATTTTTGGGGGATAACACTTAGGTGTAGAAAGGGCCTGTGTGTGTGTGTGTGTGTGAGAGAGAGAGAGAGAGAGAGAGAAAGAGAGAGAGAAAGAGAGAGAGAGAGAGCATGCACGGTTGGCTCTGTTGTAAAACCCACAGAGTTTTTCTCTGCTGGGGAAAAATACAGCACTAGGTTCTTTTTGGAGGTACGTTTCTACACATCCTTAGTGACTGTCGCTATTCACTATTGTATTTTTGGATTTTAAACTGATAGTAAAATCTGTCTGAGGCTTTCAACACCCACCAAATTTCAGACATCCAGATTACAATCCTATACTCAATTACTACCTTCTGACCAGACATAAATAGGATTGTGCTGTCCCTGTAATGTATGTATAATTGTTTTAATCCCTGAGGAATGCCACTGATGAATTACATTAGTTTTTATTAAAGATTACCCTAATTTAGTGAAAAAGGCATTTTGACTTAAATATGGAGTGAGAGGCCATGCTTTTGTTGCTGTTCTGAAGGCTGCTTTAAGAGGTCGTGTTTGCCTTGTGGCAAAACATGGGAAATCAAGTCTGTGAATGACCATTGACATTAACAGTTCATTCCCGGTAGTTGTTCAGACAGATGTCCCTTTAATCTGATGGTAATATCTTGATGGTTTGTCACTCAGGATATTTTGGGTAGAGGCATCCAAATGAGGACAGGACCAGAGATGGATAATGTTGGTATCTTCTATATGGTTAAAGGAGAGAGGAAAAAGCTTACTAATGTAGGGCGGTAGATTGGGGACAAGCCAGTAAGGGGCATCAAATGGGCATCTTGCAGCAAGCAAAGGGAGGAGTTATATCTTCTATCTGACTTTGCCTGTTCTTTTTGTGGGTAATAGTAGTACTGGAACTGGGAGAGGAATTCCAAGTCTTCCACTCTACATAAGACCCACTGGGATGGGCTCTCTCCAAGCTCCTTTTCAGCAAGAAAATGATTTTACTGAGTTCCCCTTCACCACCACTATCCAATTGAATTGGAAACTAGTAAAAATAAAATTGCCACTCAGTTTGCAAGATGAAAACACTGGGCATGGCTAGATGGGGCGATATCCCGGGGATCACCCCGGGATTGTCCCTGTGCATTCACATGACGCACAGGGGATCCCAGGAGCAGATATCGCCCTACCCTTTTAGCCCACTTTTTCCGCAGTCTCGGGATGATCCCAAGACAGTGGATTGTGTGGCCGGGCGTCTCGGGCTGTCCTGGCTCCTTGCAAGTAACTGCGATAAGCCTGGGCACAGGGCACAGAGCTCCTCAGGAGCTCTGTGCCAATCAGGGGTGGGGTAGGGGAGCAGGGAAATTTTATTATTATTGTTATTATTATTATTAAAAATCAACTTACAGTTTGCACAGGAGCGCTTGTGCGGTCCTGCTCCTGAAACGTTGCACGCTGCGTGTAGACAGAGGGGAAGATCTCACAATAAACATATCGTGAGATCCTCACCCCTCCATCGCACTGGACCTGGTAGTCTAGCCATGGCCACTGTTTGGTTTTCCATGGCATAAGAAGTCAAAAAGCTGGCTACCCTTCCTATCTAGATTGTTTGGTGCTTGACACCAGCAGAAATATAAATAAGAGGCAAGATGATCAAAAATAAATAACTCATTCATGGTCTTCACATCACAACAATATCAGAAGTGACAGTCAAGACTTTTAAGACGTATCCAATAGTGCAGACAGGTGCAATACATATTTTGAAGGTCAATTCAGGTATTGACTGCCATGTACTCCTCATAGTGGCCTTCTGCATCAAACATCGATTAGCAGAGGCACAATAATCTCTGAAGCAGAAAGGATGTGATGCTAACACAATTGCATAGCAGTTTCTTTTTGCCTAAGCTATACAAATAATTTATACAAATAATGCATTTGTAATACAAATTACGCTTTTTTTTCTTTTTCTTTTTAAAAAGGAGTTGGGTACCTTAGGAACATAGGAACCTGCCTCATACTGAATCAGACCATTGGTTCATCTAACCCAGTATTGTCAGCACTGACTGGCAGCAGCTTTCGAGGTTTTCAGGCAAGAATCTTTACTTCACCCTACCTGGAGAAACTGGGGATCGAACCTGGAACCTTCTGCATGCAAATCATATGATCTGTCACTCTGAGCTATGGCACACCACCCTGAAACTGAAATCAATCCATAATTAATAAGATGCATGTGGGCGTGATGATGTTACATATTTGCACCTATACAGTTGGCATTCATTAAACTAGGCTGGGAAAGCTGGTATTTGCTTTTGCCACAAGATCAAGATTTGATTACTTTGACCCCATTTCATCAGATCTTTCTTCCTTCTAGCTACATAACTCATTGCAGTAAATCTCTATACATCAGTTGCTGGGGAACATGGCGGGAGGGTGGTGTTGCACCCATGTCCTGCTTGTGGGTTCCTGATCAATAGCGGCTTGGTCACTGTGTGTACAGAGTGCTGGACTAAATGGACCTTTGATCTAAACAAGCATGGCTCTTCTTATGTTCTTATTGTTAGCGTTGTGGGTCTTCCTAATTTTCAAATTGCTGACACCTCTGCCCCATTAGTTACTGTTTCTACCAGGAGCTCATACTCTCACTTACATGCATCAGCTCTACTTCCACATTGGGAGGAGTGGGGTGGGGAGTGAAAGATGTGCACCACTGGAACAGGCACCTGCTCTAGGGCAGAAGCACCCACCACCTGGCAGGCAAGGCTTCCAACAAAGCTTCTGATGCCTTCTCATTCCAGCAGCCAATCAGGGATCACATCCTTGGGATCCTTGATGCACCATGAACAAAACAACAGGTGTTTTGGATGTCAACTCCCATCAGCCCTAGTGCGTATGGCCAATGGTCAGGAATGCTGGGAGTTATAGTATAAAACATCTGGGTTAGAGGACGATGCTCTTGTACTTGTGCATCGTGAGCAGTGTTCTGGGTTTTTGTGAGCCTTTGGGCAAGGCACCCTCAATGAGTCCCCTCTCTCAATGAGCCTACCTTCTCACCAACATTGTCACCAGATGTTGTTGCTCCTCCTCTGTCTCATCATTGCTACCACTTTCTTGCTTGACAAACCGAGAGCATTTAGGAAGTGGCACCTACTGCTTCTCCTTCTCGCCATTCTCTCAGCCAGAGTGAAAAACAGGTGAACAAGCAGGTCACAATAGTGAAGAGGAGGGGAAGTCCAAAGGTCCCTTAGTCAGCTGCTGCTGGGGTATGGGCCCTTATCAGGGTTTGACGCTGGCCCTGATCATGAGTGAACAAGCATGAACAAGAGTGTCACTCATCTGCTTATTAGGCTGCTGACTGCTGGCCTCTGCCTCACATTTCCCAAGCAGAACACTAAGATCACATATGTGCCAAAACATTACAACCTACCTTCCCCATCCCCTCACCGAAGAGTTTTAATCATTTTCCCCCAAATGCTTGTTTAAGGAGGAAGTTCATTTAATAGCCCAAATACAATTTCACGTTCTGGCAACTCGGGCACTGGACTGGGACAAGGAAGAATCCTGCAGACAAGAGGCACCGATTATTAAGAGCCTGTTACTGCAGCAGTGGAAGCATTTTTTTTTTCCTCCCTGGAAGAACTGAAAACCAAATATGTGCCCGCTGGTCACTATTTGCAACCAGGGAAAGGATAATCTATAGAAGCAAAGTTGAGTGGTACCTATCTCCCCAAATGGCCATCTTTTGCTGAGTTGTTTGAATGTGAAGAAGGAAAATGCTTTCATTCCATGCCCCCAAGAGCCATTAGCAATCTAGCTCTATAATTGTTGTCCAGATTGTGACATGGTTTTGTTTTGTTTTTCATTTTGTATGCTATTTACTGCAGTTTACCTTCAAATAATTGTAGAACAAAGAAGAGTGGAAAATAATTAGCACTATGCTATTTGAGTACTAATTTTTACACCTTCTTTTTTTTCCTTTGCTCCTACTCCCTTTTTTAGTCTCATCATTTCCCTCTTTTCCACCTCCTCTGCCCCCTCCGTAAATGCCTAAAAGCAGTATTTGTCAGATTTGCACAGCTATTAAATAACATATTTTTAAAGGAAAAAGTGAACTTGTGTAGATTCCACACAACAATTTTCTTATCTGAGTTGCCTGCAAGGGCTTTAGCTTTCCACATTAGGAAGCTTTTTGTCTCTGTTTTTAGCCTGCCTAGTTTATATTTGATAGTGCTGCTTCAAGAAGAAGAACTAGACCATTATGCTATAATCACTGGCTTGAGAGGAGTTTTCTCAATCTATTTGTTCACTCTTGCTGTTGACCCTTAAGTATTAAAAAATTCAGTGTGTTGAAAGATGACCTGTATATAAACCCAAAGCCCCAATGATGCTTAAAATTCATCCCAGTTCTTTTTGGAATGCTACTGTTATGAAGTGAACTCTATAAAGAAGCACTTAAATGAACAGTATGTGTGTGTGTGTGTGGTTTCCCCCCTAAAGGTAAAGTTAAAGCTGACATATTAGCAGCTGACACAGAAAGCAAAAGAAGAAACTAATCTACTAAATTCAAACGACTGGGGAAATGGAGGAATGGCAGGTTTAGTATGGAGTGAATCATAAACTTTTTTTATTGTGAACACCAGTGTATATGACCAGCTGTCTTGTGGCGTAACATCATTTTCTAGGAAAGTATTGAAGGAGAAGAGAGGGGAAAACAATTGAAGAGGGTCATTCTGAAAACACTAGCAGTATCTGACTCCTAGGGATTACTACCCAAACTAGCAGGACTATGGGCATGTCTACACCTAGGGAGGGAAGGGGGAGGATGTCTCAGGTTTACACACGGCGCACAACATCCAGGGAGAAAGCAGGATGTCACAACCGCCATTTGGGGGGGGGGGAAGCAGCGGGGCTGGTCATGCAAAAGCGAGGCCCCACTGCAGCGAAAATAAAAATAAAAAATAAACTGCCCTGCAACCCTCTCCCTGCCATCCCAGGGGTGATGAAATTGCTGCTACCCCTTCTCCTGATGGGCACAGAGCTGCACCGTGTGCCTCCATGCCCATTTCTGGTGCTGCTCTTACTCGCAAGTAAGTGGGCACCAGGCAGGATGGGTGCCCACACTTCCTGTGGTCTCGGGATGGTTCCAGGACTGACGGTGGGAAAAATCGGGATAACTGGGGAACCAGTAATTTGAGGGCTTTGGAGTCAGAGATATGCTCTTGTTTTCATTTCCTTTATTGCTGTTTTTTTAAAAAATAAATACATACGTGTAACCTGTGAAAGAGGTTTTTTTAAAAATGTATGAAGTGTCCTTGAGTTGAGATTTGGGACCAAATCTCCTATGCTACCACCTTGAACTGTTCTGGATTATTCTGTGGAGGGCTCGATCTACTAGTAAGTGCTATTCAGTGCAGTTAAACCTCTTTGCTTTAACCTCTCTTACCCATCATTTAAGTAGCAGCACTTGTTTCTTCTCTCCCCCACCCCATACTCTGAAAATGGTTCAAAGTATCATTGTTGTGCTGTGTGAATTGTATTTCTGTTTGTTTGAAGTTTTAGTCCTTCCCAGAACAATTTGGATGAAAGGAGTCCTTCTAAATGGTTCTATTGCAGTATCTGCCGGTGTGAAAATGCAAAGTAAAAGCTTTTCCTTTTGGGGAAACACAAATTATTAACAAACAAGGGGATTGCTAAAATGAACATGTTTTCCCATCCCCATTGGGGGAGGTAGTAATGATGCTCCCAAGAGCAATTCCTAAAGGACACACACAGAGTGATGATATTTATCTAAGGCTTATAGAGGTATATAGAAGATATTTAGAAACACTGCTGCTTGATAGATGGACAGGCAGAGAGATCAATCTACTCTTGCTTTCCGGTACAGTCATTGTCCTTGCAACAGGGCAGTTTTATTTGAAGGACTATCAAAACTGAGAATGCCTTGTTCATATCAAACCCCTTGCTTACTCAAGAAGCAATTCAAGGATATTAATAGTACAGCTTTCTCTCCACCACGAACAGACTTACCACTAGCCAATTTGTCCTCTGATAGAATAAGGGCCTCTCATTTCTGTTTCATCATGGGACAACAACAGCATGCTTAAGCCTCCATAATCCTACAGAGAAACAGAGTCAGAAAGAGGGTGCGGCTTTAAACCACCTTGAATTTCTTATTCAGGTAGATGGGGACTATCTTTAAATCTTGAATGGGTAAACAAGCTCTAAAATACATAATGTGATGCTCTTTTCCACTTGGAGCATATCTAAACCACAAGGGTATAGGGGGAGGATCACGGACTTACCAGTTTTTGCAATCCTTCCTGGGTGTGTAGATGGCTGCGCGACATCCCAGAAGGATGTTGTGGCTGCCATTTAAAACAAACAAACGCCAAATGTAAGGGGGGGGAAATAAAAACACCCAATCCTGACCCCCCCCTACCCCTGATGGGCACGGAGCACCTGAAGAGCTCTGTGCCCCCTGCCTGGTTCCTGCCTCCTCACGTTTTCTTGTGAGGAGGTGGGACGAAGCTGTGATGGGCATCCACTCTTCCTATGGTCTCAGGATGATCCCAAGACCGCAGGAAGAATCGGGCTAAAAGGGCCTGCTGATATCCCGAGGAAATGGAGGGATCATCCCTCCCTGCCCCCAGGATCCCCTGTGCATCATGTGGATACACAGGGATGATCCTGGGATGATTCCGGGGATAAGGCATGGTGCAGACATGCCCTTGGATGAGGAACACTGGATTTTCAAAATACAAATCAGAAGTCAGGAAAAATATCTTGACTGTTTTAAATTAATTTTTTTCTAACTATTCTTGGCTTTTCAAACTGTACTCATCATTAGATCAGAATCCCTTTATTCCTATAGACATTTGTACTTACTTCTGTGTAGACATGCATATGATTGCCCTGTTAATTTCCTAATTAATAGAAAATATGTCTCTTCCTGGATGGTTTGCCTTCTTTAAGCACCTGTGATTGCCAACGGAGTTCTACTCCCATATCTGCTCTGCCTTAAAGAAAATCCAGGTGAGGTATTCTAAAATTATTTTATTTATTTATTTATTTATTACACTTATATACCGCTCCCATAGCCAGGGCTCTCTGGGCGGTTTACAGAAATTCTAAAATTAAGATAAAAACAAGTATACAAAATTTAAAACTCTAAAACACAGAACGTACACACATAAAGCATTAAAACCGTTAAAAAAACTAAATATGTGGGTGATTAAGATGAGCCGCCATATGCCTGGGCAAAGAGGAAAGTATTAACCTGGCGCCGGAAAGATAGCAGCGTTGGTGCCAGGCGAGCCTCATCAGAGAGATCATTCCACAGTCTGGGGGCCACCACCGAAAAGGCCCTATCCCTCATTGCCACATTCCGAGGCTCTCTCGGAGTAGGCACCCGGAGGAGGACCTTAGATGTTGAACGTAGTGACCGGGTATATTCACGTCGGGAGAGGCGTTCCGTCAGGTATTGTAGTCCCAAGCCGTGTAAGGCTTTATAGGTCAAAACCAGCACCTTGAATTGGGCTCGGAAACATACAGGCAGCCAGTGCAAGCGGACCAGAGCAGGTGTTATATGGTCAAACCTTCTGGTTCCCGAAATCAATCTGGCTGCTACATTTTGCACAAGCTGCAGCTTCCGAACCATCTTCAAAGGCAGCCCTACATAGAGTGCATTGCAGTAATCTAACTTGGAGGTTACCAGAGCATGGACAACTGAATCCAGGTTATCCCTGCCTAGATAGGGGCGTAGCTGGGCCACCAACCAGAGTTTGTAGAAGGCACTCCGCGCCACTGAGGTCACCTGAACCTCAAGTGACAATGATGGATCTAAAAGAACCCCCAAGCTACGAACCTGCTCCTTCAGGGTGAGAGAAAATTAGTTTCTCTGATGAATGATAAATTTTGCTTCTTTAGCTGTTGCCCATTAAAACACACACAAAAACATTTTGCTGTGTGCTACAGTGGCTCCAAGCCAAAAATAGTGCATATCTGAATAGCTGAGCAAACCTGAAGTCTGTCTTCTAGATAAAGTCTAACCTCTCAGTGCCTTGAGTAACAACATAGTTCCTGATATTTGTATTCCTTGCTTCTGCTGATGAACCTATAATCATATTTGCCTTTTGTCCTTCTGCCACACTAGGCCAGTGCCTTCAGAGACAGTTTCTCCACCTTCCTGATATAAAATATGACATTTCTGTATGCAACTGTTTTATACTATTAAGGAATACTCCTCTACATCTATAGCCATTTTTAGACACTCAAACCCACACACCCTCTGTTTCACTGACGATACAAAAGAGGACAGGGCACCTGCAGCTGTAACTGTTGTGATGAAGAGGGAATTTCACCAGGTGCTGCATGCATACAAATGACACCTGCTGAAATTCCGTTTTTAATACAACTGTTACAGATACAGGAGCCCTATCCTCCTTTCCATATGGTCACTCTGCTGTGGTTTACATACTTCCTTGCCCCTTGATGAAACAAAAATAAGAGGCCCAGATCCATCCAGAGTTGCTAAATCTGTTTCTGCTCATTCCATCTCTGATTTACCCTGTGTAGGGCTTGGTATCTTGAGCTAGTTGATTTTGTTAAAAGGCACAGTATAGTACAATTAGGGAACAGGAGAAAGCAAGGTGGCAGTGGTGCCTTTAAGGCCTGGAGATAGGTTTGAATAAGATGTAGCTTGATAACCTTTTTGCATATCTGGATTTAGTAGGATTTCTGCCAACATAGCTTTTGTTGCCTAATAATCAATACTAATTTGTATCGAGCCATATTAGAAGGCCGTGGATGCCAGCAGCATACACACTTTTCATCCTGGCAGGTTTTGGATCAGGCCTGCATTATTAAATGTATCAAGCAGGCACAGTAAAGCAGTGATGCCTGTCCCAGATATGTCAGCAACAATGCAACACACATAATACAAATTCTGTTCTTTTCAAAGTGGTCTGCTAATGCTGAGCTTCATCTTCGGTGCATTAAATATGTGAAAGGAAGCCACTAATTTTAGTCTGCCTGCTCAGATAAGGGTTTGGTTTATCTAAAAATGGTCGTGTTGAGACTGGAAATTGCAATCAGACTGACTTTGCAAGGGAAAAATGCCGCATTGTTTGTGAGCCTTTGGGATGATTCTCATGCAACATTTTTCCTTGCAAAAATATATGTGAGAGTATACAAGTAATAAATGTTTAACTCAGATACAGAATTTACCTGCGTTCTTCCTTTTGACATAATCTGGATTCCTCTGCAGACATTCATGAAATGTTACATTAGACTTTGAGATGTGAGATTAGAAAACAATTGTAGCAATTTTTACTTAACAATTTTGGGACTATAAACCATGGTTTATTGGAATAAAAATGAGTGTTGTACCCACATGTTCTATCCTTACAATATTTGGGCCTTTTTATTTTGCAAAAAGTGTGAGTAAGGGAGAATATGATGGAAGATTAGAAAACTACGTGTGTTGTGAAGAAAGTGGATAGAGAGTTTTTTTTTTCTTTCTCACAGTACTAGAACTGAGAATCTTCGAATCGCAAGCTGAATATGAGCCAACAGTGCGATGCAGCTGCAAAAAAAGCAAATGCTATTTTGGGCTGCATTAATAGAAGTATACCTTCCACATTGCACCAAGTACTGGTTCCCCTCTATTCGTCATTGGTTAGGCCTCATCTAGAGTATTGTGTCCAGTTCTGGGCTCCACAATTCAAGAAGGATGCAGACAAGTTGGAGGAGGTTCAAAGGAGGGCAACAAAGATGATCAGGGGTCTGGAAACAAAGCCCTATGAAGAGAGACTGAAAGAACTGGGCATGTTTAGCCTTGAGAAGACTGAGGGGAGACATGATAGCACTCTTCAAATACTTGAAAGGTTGTCACACAGAGGAGGGCCAGGAACTCTTCTCAATCATCCCAGAGTGCAGGACACAGACATGGAACCAATTATCTAGGGAGGTCATGGGCTCTCCCATGCTAAAGGCCTTCAAGAGGCAGCTGGACAGCCATCTGTCAGGTATGCTTTGAGGTGGATTCCTGCATTGAGCAGGGGGTTGGACCTGATGGCCTTATATGCCCTTTCCAACTCTTCTATTCTATGTTTCTATCATTCTATGAAGTTGAATGGTGTAAGTAAGTATTATTTTTTTACATAGTGGATAGTTAAACTATGGAATTCACTTTTTCAGGGTGTGACTGCAAACAACTTAGATGTCTTTAAAGGTGGATTGACCCATTCATAGACAATAGTACTACAATGGCTATTGGTCATGATGACTATATATTATTTCCAGGATCAGAGGCAGCATGCCTCCGAATATTAGTGGCGGAGGAATAACAGTGGGAAAGCACTTCATGTCCTGCTTGTGGGCTTCATAGACTTTTGGTTGGCCATTGTGGGTCACAGGATGTTTCAGTAGGACTCTCCTTATGTTCTCTTCCACTTTCCTCATCCCTTCTCTCATGCATCACAATGCAATATTTCTGAGGTTTGTTTCCTGCCTGGAACAGGGAACTGTGCTTTGAACTCTGACTACAAACCAGGATTATAAACCACTGTGTTATTCTGCTTACAACTGTGGATAGTTATGTCTGAACTGAGCCAGTGTGATGTTATGGATTGAATGTAGGAACATGGACATTTACACTCTGCCCCCCAAAAAGTGATTTCAGACCTTTCAACAGCCTGCTGTGACCAATTTGCCCAGCAATTTGCAGATAGAATCACTCGGATCCACTCTTACTTGGATGCTATTGTTGATACAGACCCAGTGGATGTAACTTTGGCACTTGCTTGTCCAGTATTATTGGATACCTTTCAATTTGCACAGTCTGATGATGTGGACAGGGTCCTTGGATTGGTGAGAGCCACCACGTGTATGCTAGATCCTTGCCCTTCCTGGCTTATAAAAGCTGCCAGAGGGGGACTGGATGAGTGGGTAAGCGGAGTGGTCAGTGCCTCCCTTTGCCAAGGTAGGGTCCCAGCCTGCTTGAAGGAGGCAGTGGTAAGACCCACACTGAAAAAGCCCTCCTTGGCCCCCACTGTATTGGATATCTACCGGCCAGTCTCCAACATCCCATTTTTGGGCAAGGTATTGGAGCATGTGGTGGCCTCCCAACTCCACGGATTCCTGGATAAGACCGATTATCTAGATCTATTTCAATCTGGCTTCAGGCCTGGTTATGGGACAGAAACAGCTTTGGTCGCCTTGGTGGATGATCTTTGCCGGGAACTGGACAGGGGGAGTGTGTCCCTACTGGTTCTGCTGGACCTCTCAGCGGTATTCAATACCATTGACCATGGTATCCTTCTGGGCTGCCTTGCTGGGATGGGTCTTGGAGGCACTGTTTTACAGTGGCTCCATTCCTTCCTGGATGGACGGACCCAGAAGGTGGTACTGGGGGACTCCTGTTTGACTCCTTGGCCGTTGGCCTGTGGAGTCCCTCAGGGCTCTGTTTTGTCCCCCATGCTATTTAACATATACATGAAACCGTTGGGAGAGGTTATCCGGAGTTGTGGGGTGCGGTGCCACCAGTATGCTGATGACACCCAACTCTACTACTCCTTTCCACCCAATTCCAAGGAAGCAATTTCTGTGCTAAACTGGTGTTTGTTGGCAGTAATGGGTTGGATGAGGGTGAACAAATTGAAGCTTAATCCAGATAAGACAGAGGTGCTCCTGGTCAGTCGAAAGGCAGATCAGGGAATAGGGATTCAGCTTGTGTTGGATGGGGTTACACTCCCCCTGAAGACACAAGTCTGCAGCTTGGGTGTACTTCTGGATTCAGCCCTGAGCCTGGATGCCCAGGTTTCGGCGGTGGCCAGGAGTGAATTTGCACAGTTAAAGCTAGTGCGCCAGCTGCGCCCATTCCTAGAGATGTCGGTCTTGGCCACGGTGACACATGCCTTAGTTATATCCCGATTGGATTACTGTAATGCGCTCTACGTGGGGCTGCCTTTGAAGAGTGTTCGGAAACTCCAGCTGGTTCAAAGAGCTGCAGCCAGATTGTTGACTGGGGCTGGTTACAGGGAGCACACAACTCCCCTGTTAAAACAGCTCCACCGGCTTTCAATCTGTTTCCGGGCACAATTCAAAGTGTTGGTTATGACCTATAAAGCCCTATATGGCTTGGGTCCAGGTTATTTGAAAGATTGTATTCTCCTTTATGAGCCTGCCCATGCTTTGAGATCTTCTGGAGAAGCCCTTCTTTCAGTCTCACCATCTTCACAGGCACGCTTGTTGGGAACATGGGAGAGGGCCTTCTCGGTGGCTGCTTCAGTGCTCTGGAACTCTCTTCCCAGGGAAGCTAGGCTGGCTCTCTCCTTGATGGGCTTTCGGAAGCAGGCTAAAACTTTTTTGTTCCAGCAAGACTTTGGAGAATAATCAGGCCCTCCATCTATGTTAATGTCTTATAATTTTGTTGTGTACTTTAAACTATGTCCCCCCCCCCATGTATGTTTTAAACTTTGTAAGGCCGCCTTGAGGCCCAGCATTGGGCAAAAGGTGGGATAATAATAATAATAATAATAATAATAATAATAATAATAATAATAATAATAATAATAATAATGATCTGGTTTCAAAACCCTGATATTTAAGAACCATGAAATATATAAGGTAGCAGTAGGGAGGTCACAATTTCTCAGCCTTCCGTACTGCACATAGTGTTTCTGAAGATAAAATGGGACACAATCTTGACCTCCCTTCAGGAAGAATAGGTTGCGAAAATTATAAGTCAATAAATTGTCCTTTTACCAGGGAACAGAACTAGATGGATTGTATGATTCTCGTCCTAAAAACATAGAATAACAGGCTTTGGTGATGCAAGCTTGTCAGTATGGGTCTGGATGCTTGTCTGCAGTTGTCAGTTGTATAACAGACATTTCTATCAGCAACAGAAGGCCTTCTGAGAATATGTTACTAAATAATAAGAATAATGACAAAGAAGAGGTAAGAGGATATTCATCACTCCAAGAGTCTTTTCAAAGGCAATGTCAGCCTTGTAATTCAAGACAGCTTCAAAGCTGGATACCTGAACGAAGAATTATAAGCAGAGGAACACAGTCAGAGAGTCTGGTGTTCTCTGGTTAGCTTTCTTCCTATCACTCAAATGGGTTGTATCCAACTGTGTCTGCCTACCAGCAGAACAGACACTGATGACAGAACATATCCCCCTCCCTCTTGCAGCCCCCATGCACCTTCTAATTCTGCTCTGGAGGGCTGGTAACCTTCTGGAGCAGACTGGGAAGGGGCAAAGGGGGCTGCAGTTCAGAGAGAGAGGAAGGGGCTGTTCCACTGAAATGCTGGATGAAACCTTATATGTCTATATTACATACAAAGTATGAATGTATTTGGCCAATGCAAAAGAATTGATTTTTGATCATGGTGATTTAAAAATTACTAAGGAGAACTGAACCAATTCTCTGTTATTTAAAATTGTAATTACCATTTATACTTATGATACTTTCTAAAGAGCACACTTATCTGTTTGATAACCTCTATAACACCTTATTTATAACTAAATTCTTTATGTTCTATTTTGATCCATCATATTCTGGGTTCAGGACTGGTTTGGGAACAGGAATGTCTTTGGTCACTCTGGTGGATTGTTTAACACTGGGAAATGGACAGGGTGAGTACAACAGTGTTAGTTCTCCTGGATCTTCTCAGTGGCTTTCGATATCTCTGACCATGATATTTTTCTGGAAGATGGGGCTATGGGACTTCTTCTGCCCTGTGCCTTTGGGTTATTGCAAGGTTCCATCTTGTTTCCTGTGCTGTTTAAAATGTACGTGAAAGTTATCTACTGGTTTGGACTGCAGTGTCATCAATATGCACATGACATGCAATGTCTCCCATCAACTTCATCCCGGGGGAGGGGGGTAGAATACCTGAATACGTGCTTGGAGGCAGTTTTGGGATGCGGAATCTGGAGCTTAATCCAGACAAGACAGAAGTACTTTGAGCGGGGAAATCTGCTGATCTGGATAGAGGAATTCAACTGGCATTGAATGGGATTGTGCGCCCCCTGAAGAACCATGTCTGTAGCTTGGTGTTCTTTGGGACTCGTCACTGTCTGTGGAAGCACAAGTGGTGGCAGTTGCCAGGAGTACCTTTTATCAGACCTGGCCTTGGTTATACATGCTATAGTTACAGCTAGACTTCACTGCTGTAATGTGCTTTATGTTGGGGCTGCCTTTGAAAGTGACTTGGAAACTTCAGCTGGTACAGAAGTTAGGCTAGACTGTGAGATCATATTATACAAACCCCATACTAACTGTACCAGTTGCCAATGCATTTCCAAGCCCAATTCAAAGTGTTATTTTTGACCTATAAAGCCACAAATAGTTTGTGTCTAGGTTATTTGAAGTAGGGACATGCCCGTGTTTTAACACCACTTTCAGAGGCCCTGTTCATTGGCCCACCACAAAGATTAGTAAGGCTGCTAGCACTAGAGATGCCGCCTTCTTGGTGATGGCCCCTTAACCTATGGAATCCCCTCCCCTGAGATATTCAGCTGACCCCATCTGTACCTGCATTTAAGAGGGGTTTTAAAATTTGTTCATTGTATTGTTTGTACCGTAAGCCACTTTAGGAAGATTATGGTCTTGAAAGATGGGTAAGAAATGTATGGTGATGGTGATGATTAAACAAAAATGCTACTTAAGATTAGTCACCACTTAAACTATAGCTGTATAATAAGAAGATATGGCGCAAGACTGTTTGAAGAGAGAGCGCCTAGCGCTACTCAGAAGCATTTGCTTGACAGCTGCAGCTGTCCTTGTTTGTTTGAGTCCTAAACAAACTGGTTATGCTCTGTAGATGGATGAGGACCCTAAGTGGCAGGGAAGAAACCCACCTAGTCTTCAGAAGATTGGAATGACCACCTTCCTCCTGCAACCCTCTCCCCACCAGGGAGTACAGGCAACAGAGAACAGCATGCAGTTCTGAGTCCATATCTGGCTGGGGCTGGGAATTATACAGACTGAAGGGTCATTTGTTGCCCTACAGCCTAAGGTATGGCATCCCCCAAGTCCAGTTCTCTCCCCTCCTTTTACCTATGGATTTCACAGCTCCCATCTTCTGTTAAGCATTTGAGAACTAATTGCAGAACACAGTAGGTGATCATGAAACAGAGTACAAGAAGATTCTGGTGGGATTGGTGGATGGTTGTACGATGGCATCTTCTGGAGTCAGGAATTTGTTCCCCAAATCCAGATTTTATCTGTATTGGAGTGGCAGATGTTAGAACGTGCCAAGAAATTGTTAGAAACACATTCCCTTAATATAAAAATTGTGGATCTAATAAAAGACAAGCAGGCTATGTTCCTTCAGGGTAGGATTAAGATCAAACAACTGTTGTGTCCTGGTATTGTGTTTTGATGTAAAGAAATAGCTAGTAAATAAGCAGCTTCCCATCTGGATAAACAACAACAGCCTTAATTTGATTAAAGAGAGCTATTCCATGTTCTTCCTCAAGCTATTACTTTGCTAGGAGTATGCTACTAATTCACAAGCAGCAGCAACAAAAAAACCTCAATGAAAGAGCTTGATCATATCATCTATTCTAGCTACATCAGTGCAAATAGCATCTTCTATTGCTTTAACTAAAATCCTATCCTTATTCTGGGAAGAAAGACAGAAAATCATGCTCTTCCTCCTATCAGGAAAAATCCATGGAGTAGGATGAACCCAGCAGACAGCACTAAAACACAAAGGGCCTGTTCAGACAACATGCTAAGCCATAGTTAGGCTGCTAACACTTTCGCAGCAAATGGTTAATAAGTGTGTTCAAATCGTGGTTATATGTAGCCGTCACGGTTAGGAATGGTTCGTACAACATGCTAAGTCATGGTTCACATGACACACTAAGTCATAATGTTCAGCTCAAAATGTTTAATCATAGAATCATAGAATAGCAGAGTTGGAAGGGGCCTACAAGGCCATCGAGTCCAACCCCCTGCTCAATGCAGGAATCCACCCTAAAGCATAACTGACAGATGGTTGTCCAGCTGCCTCTTGAAGGCCTCTGTGTGGGAGGTATTCCCACAACCTCCCTAGGTAACTGATTCCATTGTCATACTGCTCTTACAGTCAGGAAGTTTTTCCTGATGTCCAGCCAGAATCTGGCTTCCTGTAACTTGAGCCCGTTATTCCGTGTCCTGCACTCTGGGAGGATCGAGAAGAGATCGTGGCCCTCCTCTGTGTGACAACCTTTTAGGTATTTGAAGAGTGCTATCATGTCTCCCCTCAATCTTCTCTTCTCCAGGCTAAACATGCCCAGTTATTTCAGTCTCTCTTCATAGGGCTTTGTTTCCAGACCCCTGATCATCCTGGTTGCCCTCCTCTCAACACGCTCCAGCTTGTCTGTGTCCTTCTTGAAGTGTGGTGCCCAGAACTGGACTCAATACACTGTGGCTTAGCATGTCATCTGAACAGGGTCAAGGGGTATTAACCTGTGCAATAGATACAGCTTTAAGCATGTACTAGCAGATCATCTTAAGAAGCAAACATTTCCTCTCCAAAGCAGCAACTACAAAGTTGATGAAATTTCCTGTTTGTCCTGCAAGTTCTTATCCTATTTAACACATTTTGATTCTCTAATAACAGAATCAGCTGCCTATGATCTCACTTGATTAGCCACTAGCAATTCTAGAACTTCTGTTGTCAGTGCTTGGTCACTGTCAAGCCCATCTTGCAGTCCTGGTTACCTGTATAAGGTAGGGCAGGACTTGCTACCGAGGTTGATGCTACATAGATTCAGAAGCTATTATTTGTGAGCACACTCTAAATAAGAAGCATCTTTTGTGTTTTGCATTTTATGTTTAGCCTTGTAATGTCTATATTGTGCATTAAATGTATATTAAATGTGGTGATGGTGTGTATAAATGTGTGGTGCACAAATTTGTCAAGATGATGTGGGAGTGAAAATAGCATTTCCCAGTAGCCTTTTTTATTGTACATGGCAGAATGTGAATATGTTCTTTGCCAGATTGCATTATCCATCTGTTACCCAAGAAAGCTTAGTGCTTCCTGGGCTTCTTTGAGTTATTTACTTTAATATTCTTCCTTTTATAGAAAAGATTATCTCACAAACTGGATTCTCCATACTAGATAGACTTTATGGTTTAATCCTGTTGTTGATATATAATTCTAATTCTATTTCTCTCTCCCCACCCTTTAAAAATGTAATATTACTTCTCCTGAAACAGTTACGTAAACATATACAGGATTTTACTTCATATGTTTGCGACATTGCCCTGAGTACAGTTTCTTTCCTTGCTGCATTTTTATTGAGAAATAGCCCATGTGGGAATCTCTGGATGATCTAAGCCCATCTATCTGGGGATGTTTCTCCCTCCCTTCTGGGCAGTCTGGACCATTTAAATGGTCATATATTATTCTCCTTTGGGGAAGGGTGGGGGCAGCTTGATGATACCCTTTTCTTGACTTAAATGGATTTGGATCAAAACTATTAATTAGAAGGGGATGCAGGAGGTTTCTTCAATAGAGGTGGTCTTCCTAGAACAAGAAGCACCTGCATTTTCAGGATTCCTGATGGTATGAAGTTGAACATACGTAGGTCAGAGGTGAGAAGAGCATCCCTGAACACATTCCCTGCTCTATATACGTTCAATGATAGTGTGAAAAGAGCTACAATCTGAACTCATCTTGTGAAGCAGGTGAAAAAATCCTTGGTTTTCCTTCTTGAATATGCTGTATTAGATTCTGAGTTTATTTGTAATGTTAAAAAAGTGTGTGCTTGTCTGTAAAATATAGGTGTGTGTAGAGTTGGATGAATGGATATACTTACATTCATTATGTCTGTTGGATGTTTAGGGGCTCATCTACACCAAGCAGGATATTTCACTATGAAAGCAGCATGAAAGTGGTATATAAAAGGCAGGAGCCACACTACTGCTTTATAGTGATATTGAAGTGCACTGAAGGATCTACACTACTGCTTTATAGTGGTAATAAAGTGCACTTACAACTGTTGGGGCCCATGACACATCTACACCAAACAGGATATAACACTATGAAAGTGGTATGAAAGCAGTATATGGTATGTGTCAATGGACCCCAACAGTTGTCAGTGCACTTCAATACCACTATAAAGCAGTAGTGTGGCTCCTGCCTTTTATATACCACTTTCATGCCACTTTCATAGTGCAATATCTGCTTGGTGTAGATACACATTCAGAGAGGTATGTAAACAACAACGTGTTAAATGTCTATAATGATTTTATTGTACAGTCCTAGAAAATGCTTTCTCTTTGTCGACATAACATTATACCCCGACTGTACTTTTGGAAAAGAGGGACAAATCTCTAGAGCAGGAGTGGGCAAACTGTGGTTGGTCCAGGACTGGCCTAAGACATTTTGCTGACTGAAGCAAAGGACAAGATGATGTCTCTCCCATTCCATGTGCAAAACCTGACTGGGTTGGTAGTTAACTCTTTCTAGAACACTGACAATGGGAAAGCATCCTCCACAACACCTGAAGGCAGCAGGGCAGCCTAGGGATGTAAGGTATGCCACGTGGCGTACACCTTGCTGCCCGTGCACCCCTTGCTGCCACCTTCCAGCATCTGTTGACTGAGGCAACCACCTCACTTTGCCTAATGGTAGGCCTAACCAAAAAAGCCCTCTAGTAAGAATGACCTGTCCCTCTCCAGGCAGCCCACAGGGGAAGAGGGAACAGAAGGGGATGGCAGACAGAGCATAAGGGGAAAAGGAGGTAGCCGAGAAATAGAAAAAAGGGGGTAGTATCACCAACTTTCAGCTTTCTACCCACCTCTGGCATGCTGCCTTAAGGGATTACACCCTCAACAGAAGAAGAAGAAGAAGAAGAAGAAGTAGTAGTAGTAGTAGTAGTAGTAGTAGTAGTAGTAGTAGTTCCCTAGCCCTGCTGGAACCACTGATCTGCTGGAACCACTGATATGCTGCTAAAGAACCACTACAATTTAAATAAGTGCAATCTTATGAAAGCCCTACAACTTTCAGCATTCCTCAGCCAGCAGGGCTGGCTAGGGCATGCTGGGAGTTGAAGGACTTTTTTCTGTCTAAAGATGTATAGAATTGCACCCTAAAGCAGCCTTTCCCAACTTGGTGCCATCCAGATGTGTTGACTGCAACTCCTGTAATTCCCAGTCATCATGCACTGACCATGCTGGCTGGGAATTATGGGAGTTGCAATCCACCACATCAGGTGGGTCCTGGGTTGGGAAGGCAGAATTAAAGGATACTGTGTGATCAGAGCACTTGCCTATAGAAGAGTCTACTTGATACCTCTCTTCATAATTCACTGATCTGAACTTGGCTTCTTCCAACCCACCTCCAGTGGATTCTGCCCTGTCTCTGCACATGGGTTTGGATCCTTCAATCACCCCTGAGGCAGCAGAATTATCTGATCCAGCAAGAATTTGTACAGAGATACTGGAAGCATGTTCCTCTGAGGACAGCTAGTTCTCACTTTAACACTCTCTGTAAAACCAATTTTAAAGTACGCATGCCTCTAAATTAATTTGTGGAGTGGGGGGGGGCATGAAAGTGTGGCTAAGCTATTTGAAGATTGGAAGTTTCTGCTCTAAAAGTTCTTGCCTTGACTTTTATTTCTCTCTCTTATTTGTGTCTTTGTATTCATTTGTCTCTGCTCAGTCATTGATGGAAAAGCAACTAAATACCTTCGACTCATAGCAAATCACTTAATGAATGAAGAGTAAAATACTTGTGGGAGTGTGAGTTTAAATCTTCTTTCTAAGCTGAAAAGGATTTAGATATCCACTGATTGACCAACACCCTCCTTTCCTGCCTTCTCTTTCTCTCCTCCCCTTGCCTTTCCCCTCCCCTCCCCAACAACTCTACTTCTCTGGCCAGATCAATGTCAGTAGTTAAATGGATCAGTTATTTGAAAGCTGTCTGTTGACCTTTCCGCCGTGATTGATTGCATGAGAGTGCCCAGAAGTGAGGATTCCAGGCAAGGAGAGGAGTCACTGCTGCCTGCTTTCTCTCACCACTCCCGATAGGCTGCTACAGTTTCCCACAGAGGAATAAGCTGCCTGCACAGATGTGGGGCCAGAGAGTGCTCTCAAGTAACCATAATGAAGCCGAGAGCAGCATCTAGCCTTCCTCAGTGGCCTGGAGGAATTATTTATGAAGAGGAGTCAAGAGCTGAGTGGTTTACTGGCCTTCAACACACTTCCTGGCCTGAGGTTTGGAATCAGAAAGTCACAGGAGCCCTGTGTGACAGCTGCCCCAGGGTGTTGGCCTGCACATTACCAAAATAGAAGACCAAGTGACAGCAGGCAGAACCACAGAGATGTTTTTTGTCTCTCTTCCTCCTCACTCTGAGTAGCAATTTGCTTTTAATTTACCATTCCCTCCTTTGTGGCACTGTTAAAGCACAGGAATAATAACCGACAAAGCAAAATGCGTGGAATCTCTTCCTTCAAGAACGCTGTTCCCTGTTGTGTTTTCTTTCTGAAAGTAATTTTGACAGGGTCTTTAATTTGATTTAAATCTCATGTATCTGGTTCTATGGAAGAAAGGGATCTTGACCTTTTAGGAACCTGTTTTATTTAGTTCTTGGGGATTTGTTTTAGTTTTATGAATAAGAAATACCTTTGAAACATTGAGTTCGATAATACAGTGAGCACCCATTCTCTTTGCACATAGCCGGAGAATACAAATTACCTTGATAGGGCAGAAAACATGAAGCAAGTTGTGCATGATTATTTTGTTTTTCATCTTTTTAAAGTCTCCTCAGTTGACTCTGTAATTCACTACATGATCTCAATTTTCAATCACTTACTTAATAAACATGTAACAACGCTGCCGTATTCTTGGTCACGTTGTGATAATGTTCTTGTGCTGAATCCATATTTTACAATCCAGCAAAACAAGTAATGAAAAAGTTCATGGGGTTGTTTCTTGATTTCAGATTATCAGAGAAGAACATAGTTCAGGTGTTTATATACAGCTGACAGAACTAGAGAGGAAGAATAGACTAGTGCAGGGGTGGGCAACTTGTGGCCCTCCAGATGTTTTGGCTTATAACTCCCATCAACCCTAAGTAACATAGCCAATGGTGAGGGATGTTGTAGGCCAAAACATCTGGAGGGCTACAAGTTTCCCACCCCTGGACTGATGAGACAAGTTGCCTACCTCTGGACTAGATGATTATATTATGCAATTCTGTACACACTTTTCTGGAAGTAGATCTCACAGAACTCAGTGGGACTTACTTCTCAATCACAGTGTATAGAATGAGTGTTGAATTTGTTAAATTGGTTGCTGATTTTATTGATACATTACATCATCCCAGTTTTAATGTTGTTGATTTGTCATTAATATATATTTTACTTTATATTTTCATTGTATTTTCATTGTGAACTGCCTTGAGCATCATCATTTGGTGGAAAGGCAGGAAACAAATGTAATCTATAAATAAACAATCCTGGAAACAATTGGTAGCGGAAAAATTGACATATGCACATCAGTTGAGAATTGCAGTAGGACAGTAGAAACCAGTAGAGTTTAACACAAGTGGATTCCTTTTGAAAACATAAATTTGAGGAAGATGCAGTTCAACAAAGACCACATAAATGTTTCTTTTAAATTATTAAATGGGTTTCTTTGAGCAGTGGCATTTTAAATATGGTTTTAAGATGTTTTATTTAGTAGTTGTAGCTAAGGACTATTAATGTTATTTGATATTTGATTAGGTTATGAGGTTTTTTTCTGTTTCTCTTTTTGTGATCTTGTATTACAGTAAAATGCTGAGATTCTCAGGGCATTGCTTAGGGATGCAGCTATAAGCATTTAAAAGAACTCTTTGCTTTGAATCTTTAATGAAAAGTACAAAGCAATAATTTATTATTTTGTATTTTTCATTAAAGATTCAAAATAAAACTTACTTGATTATTATTATTTTTTTTAAAAAAATCATAGCCACATCCATCTGCAAAGTCCTACAAAATCCAGTTCTCTCTCCTACTTTTCAGATCAAGTTTCAAGCTAATCATTCTGAAGAAGAAGGAAAAAAAAAACCTGTTGAGTAATTTGGGACAGGGTTTTCTATAAACTCAAAATTATTATTATTATTATTATTATTATTATTATTATTATTATTATTATTTGCTGCTGCTGCTGCTGCTGCTGCTGCTGCATTTTCAGATAGCCACCAACTCCTCCACCAACCCTTTGTGGATAAAAGAACTAATACAGAGACCTGGTTCGCATAAAACACTAACCCCATGGTTTATTTAATCCATCGTTAAATCATGGTTTATTGCCCTACCCAAGGTTTGTCTGGCTGATGATTAAACAAACTGCAGTATGTTTTGTCTGTGACTGGGTGTTCCCTCCTTACTTGCCCACTCCTTCTCTGTATCTCAAATGCCTTTGCAGCATTGTACTGCTGGCATGTAGTCAGCTAGAGTTGGTTTTTTGTTTTTGTTTTGCCACTCTTGCTCTCTTCCTCTGTAGTCTGGAAAAACAACCCATGGATCTGAGTTCACATATAATGGCAACCCATGGTTTAAACTTCCCAGAGTTCACAATCCAACAACAAACCATGTGTTTTTTTCTAGCTTGTTCATGTTTAAGAAATGTTAGTCTGTTAGCACAGCTGAGTTCTCACAAGTAGAAAACCTAGAATTCAAAACCCATACCTTGGGTTAGCGTTACGTATGAACTCAGCCAAAATCTAAATTGAAATCGCTTCTGATTTCACTGAAATTTGTGAAGATAGGTTAAACCCACGCTAATCACTTGACCCTATTTACAAGCAATGAAAAGAAGGAACTGTTTGGTTCTTTCGTTTATTCCAGTTAAAATTGGCAATACAGAATATAGGTTAAATTTTTAGAAAACTCAGTCTCTAAAATTCTTTTTACGCTTTTAACACAGTAGAAAGTGGCACAATGACAAAGTTGAAAGGGAATAGCTAAAATGACACCATCTGTTCTAGTCCCTTTGGCCCAATGGCACTTACTACCAAATGAAGAAGAGTTGAACATGTAATGTTCTACATATGTTAGTGGCATAACTGACACGCACCCTTCAAAAAACCAAACAAAAATACCACAGCATGAATCTTTAGAATATACCACAGGAACATTCACTTCAAGAAATAATATGTCCTTGGGATTCAAAAAAATGTTCCTTTGCGAGTGAAGGAGGTGAGACAATAAAGAAATGATACAACTGTATGGATTGTAAATCGGGCCACATTTATTAAATCTGATCTGCAAGGGAGATCCCTGGGTACCTATTCCACTGTGCCAGCTCTAGCTGGTTAATGTAATTGGGAAGAACATTCTTTGCCTGCTGGATGATGTTTATAGAATCGGCACCCCAAGGATTTCTCCCTCCCCTGTCACATCCCCCCGGGTCATGAAACTCCAGGTGTGCAAGGTGAAATGGCCTCACAGGCAATCCTTATCCCCCTGTTGGGGCCGTGAAACCCTCAGCAGGAGGCCTCAGCCATCCTCTGTCACGACCAACGATGCCTCAGAATGATCACCATCCCTGTCCAGACAAACATAGGCCACCCAAAACAGCCTACCTAGGGGAATGTGACCAATTGGACCAAAAGAAAACCACCAAATCTATCTTAAGCTGATACCACCCTACTTACAGTGTGAAGCAGGCAAAAAGACACACTTCAAGCCAATGGGACCATGTGCCAAAAAATCCTGCCCAGCCCTCAAAAGATAGACCAGTTAAATCCCCACACTGCATACAGGGAGGGAGGGAGCCACACTTCAAAGAGGACGGCCGGATGGCTCTGCTCCACAGGCTAATATTGCCTGGTAAGCCTGTCCTCTGGGCAGTGGCATCACCGAGTCCTGCCAGTGCTGAGGCTTGCCGGCGCATCCCTTCATTCCCCCTCCACACTTTGAATGTCCTCCTCCCTCCCCGTGGTCAGGCAAGCCAAATGCTGGGTAGGGCATTTCTGTACAATAGGAAAAGAAAGACATTCCAAGGCCTCATCTACACCAAGCAGGATATTGCACTATGAAAGCAGTAGGAAAGCGGTATATAAAAGGCAGGAGCCACACCAAGCAGGATATAGCGGTATGAAAGCAGTATATGGCATGTGTCAACGGGCCCCAACAGTTATCAGTGCACTTCAGTACCACTATAAAGCAGTAGTGTGGCTCCTGCCTTTTATATACTCCTTTCATAGCACTTTCATAGTGGACTATCCTGCTTGGTGTAGATGAGGCCCAAGTCTTAATGGGGTGTTAGTACAAGCTGGAAACCTTGAAAAATAACTGATTGCTACTTTGTTTTGCTGACTGGTAGATGAAGTAAACATCTTTAATCAACTGGTGACTGTGGTCCTGTTACAGCTGTAAGACCCTGCCCAGCTCTTTCCATTGGGCTGGATCCAAAGGTTTTGTTCTGTGAATGAAAGGAGCATCAGTTCATGTATGGAAAGTTATCTCCCCTTGGCTTCTTTATCAATTATTAGTTTGTATGCTTAATTTTTTTTAAGCATTAGGTGCTGGATGAAGCGGCTGCAGCCGCCATCTTCATTTCCCCAGAACGCCTCTGGACCTTTTGTTGGGGACCAGGCACAATCTGGAGAAGTCAAGATGGTGGCAGCTGCAGCTGCTTCACGCAGCACTTTCCATCAGAATGCCGGGCTGCCTGTCCTTGCTGCTGCCCACCGCTCCACCCCTGGTAAACTTACCAGGAGAGCCCATCAAGGTGGTGTTTGTTCAGAGGCCCATGGAACCGGACATCAGCCCTGGGCTCTGACTTTAAAAGAAGTAGTGTTGGGCTTCGAACGATTCCTCTATGAGGAAAGGCTACATCTGAGCTTTTTATTTTAGAAAAATGCAACTAAGGAAAAGCAACAGTGGTTCATAAAATTATGCATTGTATGGAGAAAGTGGATAAAGAGGAAGATTTCTCCTTCACAACACTAGAACCTAAAGTCATCCAATGAAGTTGAATGGTGAGAGATTCAGGGCAGACAAGGACAAGTATTTCTTCATTCACATGTAATTAAAACTATGGAATTCGCTATAAGATGTGGTGAAGGCCTCCAACTTAGATGGCTTTTTATTTATTTGATTTATATCCTGCCCTTGGCTAATAACCCATATAAAATGGCACAACATTTAAACACCATTAAAATCATAACTCTGTAATTACAAATACATGGTAAAGTACAATAACAACACCACAAAAATAACAGAAAGCAAATGAAACACTTGCCTTTACCCCCAAAACCTGTAGAAATAAATATGTTTTAAGCTGGCACCTGAATAACAATGGAGCTGGGGTGCCACCACGGCGAAGGCTCTGCCATGCATCATAGCCCTACGGGCCACATTCCTCAAAGCCATCACAAGCAGAGCCTTCCTGGTTGATCTTAAATTGGACACTACTGCGAAAGGTGGTCTTTCAAGGCCTTTAAAGCGGGATTAGACAAATTCATCATCACTTGCCACAGCAGGAGTGAGGCCAGTTGGGCTCTCCGGAGCATCTACACATGCCCCTCCACCCATGCCTCACTTTGAGAGGCACAGGGCAGTGGCAGGTTGTGGACTCCGGGGAGTGGGCAGGATCCACCATCCTTTCTGATCTGCCACCTGATGTGGGGGATTCACCTCACCTCATGGGAGGGCCGTCCCTGATGCTGGCTACTGATGCTTCTCTTGACATCATTACAACATTAATTGATTCTATCCATGGCCCAGCTCTCTTAATATTACCCCTGTTCGGGCATTCGCTTGAGTGCCTGAGAGCTTAATGTATGTAGATGGATGGATCCATGCATGCTGGTCCCTCCCCTATGTTTCCAGGTGCTGTGGCCCCACCCTATGTTGAATTGGCAAGGTCTGAAAAGGAACACTTATCAACATTCCTTACCATGGGAACCGCGGTTTTTGTAAACCGCCCAGAGAGCTTTTTCTATTGGGAGGTATAGAAATGCAGTAAATAAATAAATGGGAAGGTCTAAATTGAGGTGGGCTGGGCAATATCTGAACTGAGGTAGCGCAGCTGGTGTGCTCAGAGACTCAGGGGGCAGTGCAAGCATGCAAAGCCAAAATTCTTTACACACTTTAAGCACTCATGCATTTGCCTGAACAGTGATATCATTACACTCAAAAGCTTTCATTGCAATTAACAAGGGTAATATAAGCAACAAGAAAAGTTCCTGCCCTGAGAAGTTTATAACCTAGACAAGATGGGATGGTATATCAGAGATAAACCACAGTATCAAGAGAGACCTGTTGTTTCCATGATTCTTAAAGAGGTGTTCACTGTGCTTGAATGTTGTCCTATTAATATTCCTCTGAAAGGGATACCCAGGGCTTTGCTAGACCTACCGGGTGTTCCGCCGTTGAGGAGCGGTGAAAGTGGCTTTTCCCGTTCAGCCGTGACGCCTCATGATCCACACCTGCCTTTGATTTGTGGCGGAAGTTTGCGCCGGTTGTGCTGCTGCCGCCACGAGCACGGTTGCGCAGCCACACCGGCCTGATTGAGACTGTAATGTACCAAAATATTTTATAGGTGATAATGAATGTTACTCTTTGCTTATCTGAGGAAACAGTGCTGGTAAACGGTGTTTCAGAGATATTTGTCTAGTTTGTGTAGTAGACTAATTTGTCCAATAAAATCTCCAGGAAAAAAGCACTGTTGAGTTAATAAAAAAAGGACCAAAGGGCTCATTATCTCATCCATCTCCAAAGCTGTCTTTGTTTAATGGTAAGGGATCTATTAATGACATACACTGGTAGATTAAAATTTGATTGGGTAGGGATTTGGGGAAACTGAACCAATGGCCAAATGTTTCTTCACATATGCAGTCATCAGGACTAAATGCTTCCCTACAAAATATGTGTAATCTTAAAGGTATTAAGTATTATCTGTACTAGTTCTCTTGGTGAAGAGGAGTCAAGCAACTTTGAATTTGCAGTATATTTTGCTTGTATTCTATTGCCTGATCTTGTGAACTCCTGTGCCTCATGATATCTGCCATAAGCCTCAGCAGACGGGGTCAACTTGCCCCCTTGTGCCAGCCAAGGTTATATCTCAGCCCCCAACACCAGCAGAACAGCAGCTGTTGGAAATACCATGTTAGAACTTTCCAGACAATTCGATAGCATAGTGTTAAGCATAGCACCTATGTTAAGCATAGGTGATTCAAGTGTGTGTGTGTGAGTGTGTGTGTGTGTGTGTGTGTATGTATGTGTGTGTGTGTGTGCACGCATACATATGTGCCCTTATCAAAATGGCCTTCACTCCATAGGTAACTAGTGTAGCACAGCAATTATGGCATGATGGTAAAGAAGAAAATGGTGGGCAATTATTTTTGTCTCTTCTCACCATAAGAAAATACTCAAAACATTGTGCTTAAATATGCATCTGTTCAACACTGCTGTCCTTTCTTTAATGAAAAGGGAAACTGGGGCAAACTAGAGGGAATTAATGTTTTAATTTAGTTTTTTTCACACTGCCTAGGTGCCATAGCTGTTTTTGAACATTTGAAGATAAATGCAGGTCACAGACTCATGGATAAAAGTTTCCTAGTGAATGTTGAGTACATAATTTATGTTTTATCATATTGAAATGTGGCTCCTACTGTGAGTTATTTCTTTGCAAATGCCAAATCAAATGTTTAAAAGAAGAGTGAAGATGAAATGTAAATGAAGATGGAAGACAATATATGTCATTAATCTGCAGATTGTTTATGAGTAGGAGAGCTGACCTGCAGGTCTTAATGACATTGATTTGCATACTTTAAGTTGGAGATAATGGATTAATGACTTGCAAAGCTCTCTGCTGCTAAAACAAAGACGTGTCTGGGAGCCTTGTTATAACAGGGATTCCTAAAATATGAGCATGTCTGATTATGCTCCTGATTATGTACTTACCTTTGCTTCCTAGGACAAATTAATAGTAGCATCCTGCATGTAGTTCCTAACACTAGCAGTGTAATTAGAGATGTACCAGTTCTCCAGTTTCTGTTTTCAAGTCAAAATAGTGATCCCTCCATTGTTGTTATTGTTGTTGTTGTCAATATTCACCTTTAAAAAGCCCATTTGGTGTCATTAATTCCTAGATATTTCTGCTTCAATGTCATTTTTATTCTCTAAATGCTGTTTTTTTAAATCTTTCCTATATTAGCCACATGGGTGATCCCATCCAATTATGGATCATGTAGTAATATGTTACTCACCTGCCCAAGGGTCTCTACTTCCCTTGCTCAACTTCATCCATTTTCTTCTGCTCCCCCTTACGCCTGGAACGCTCTTCCAAAACATTTGCGAACTACAAGTTCAATCGCAGCTTTTAAAGCTCAGCTAAAAACTTTTCTTTTTTCTAAAGCTTTTAAAACTTGATTTTGATCTTACTTTTATACTGTTAGTTTTACTCTACCCCTCTGCCTGTTTGGTGCATTCTCTTCCCCTGCTTATTGTTTTATTATGATTTTTTTAGAATGTAAGCCTATGCGGCAGGGTTTTGCTATTTTATTGTTTTACTCTGTACAGCACCATGTACACGGATGGTGCTATATAAATAATAATAATAATAATAATAATAATAATAATAATAATGTAGCACTATATAGCTTATTGTATTCGGCTATGTGATGATATCACAAAGGGCAGATGAAGTTGAGTATAAATGAGGCCAGGGCTTCATAGTTTTGTTACATAGGTGATCCAGCTAATTAGGGCATCACACAATGAACATGATGAGGTCACACTGTGTTATGATATCGTGTGATAATAAGTGAAATAATGTAAATAAGCTGCAAGGGAGCAGCATGACCGATGGTCAGGAATGTTGGACACTGTTGTTCAAAATATCCAGAGGACACCAGGTTGGGGAGGGCTTCTTTTGTAACATAAAGCAGCCCTTCAGAACTTCTTTAGATTAAAGGGAAATTGTGTTTGCTTACCAGCGCTTTGCTTCCTGTTTCTCTTCTGCAGTTATAATGAGCTGAATTACATGGGAGGAGGGGGTGACCACGTGGTCCGTAATTGAAAACTTCAGTGCTCATAGTATTGAATAGGACTTTGTCCTCTAGTGGGTGTTTTGTAGCACAACTTCCCCTACACATGGTAGGGAATCCCCAGATATTTCAGAAAGAATCAGGATATCCAAGGGTTTCTTTAAACGGAATAACTGGGGGAAGGAGCAGGAAATGTGCAGGAAGTTGATAATATTGTCAAAAGGACCCATGAATTTCCGTGAGTCACAAGCATGCCTTATTTTGCTCGTGTGAAGAAGCCCTCAGTTCCTAATGTTATTTTATGTATAACTTTGTTTTCTCATAAAATTATCATTATATTTAAAACTTTTAAAAGTAAACTCAGTAGAGCTGCAATTATTGTCGGAATAGATTAGAATTACATCAGATGGCTGCTACAGCATCAGAAACACAGGACTCTGTGGAACAAAACGTCAAACTGTCCAAAATGAACATCGACTTTGAGGAATGCACAATGGTGACTCTTCTCTACAATGAAGACTCTACTGACTATAAGTAAAAATACTTTAGTTCAATAATTTTAGTAAGGAACGAAAGAAATAACTATGTGGGGAATCTTACAGAAGGGATTAAAAAATCCCCCCTCCCATGACTTCGTTATTTCCAGACAATTTACATCTCTTGTCTTTCTAAAAAAAAGTGTTCTTATTCCACAGCTTTTAGAAATCATTTTGGGGGGAGTAAAAGCTGGGTAACAATATATAAATACTTTGTCTTAAATTCTAAAAGGAAATATTTCATAATGCAAAGCTGTTCAATTTTTCCAATTTTTCAGAAAAAAAGAAAAGAAAAACGGCCCTGGGGAAAAAAAACCCAGAAATCCCATTTCTTGGTGCAGCTTGTGGTGTCACCCAAATAAGCCGACAACAGTGTATTGGTTATTTGAGGGTTGTTTCACCCTCAAGCAAGCCATGCCATGAGGGTTCAGTTCACACAACAAGCTGTGCCTGGGTGGGTAATTTGACAAACTGTGCCCTGCATACACTGACTATTAAACAAGCCAAGGTGACTCGTTTAACTCTCTGTAATTGTGCAAACCGGGCCCAAACATGGGAAGGCATTTGGTGTCTTCTTGTAATGGTTTTGGCAGTTTGTTTATGAACCCCCTCCCAATTTGTAAAGTTTATCACAATAACACATTCATGATGACAATAGCAAAGCTACTTTACTTCAGTGAAATGCCCTTCCAGTGCCCCATTCTGTGAACAGAAAATCAAAAACTGTCAGACCCAAGTTTACAGATAAATGGCTTCATATTGTAACTAACTGGAGAGACATTGTATGACTTTTTTGGTGTGTGCCTAGCAGAAAACTCACCCTACAGTTACCACATTACCGTTAGAAATCTTTCATTGATAAACAGGTTGGGTTCTGAGTTGAATGCATAGTGGGTTTTGTACAACTATTTCAATACTGCCAGCTACAATGTAGATCTGTTCAGTGACACAGCCCCATACCTCAATTCTGACTGAACCTTTTGTTCCCTGGGTCTCTTTACTATATTCACGGAGGCAGAATTTGGCTCAGACTGTGAAATGCATCAGTGGCTTATAAAAATCACTGCGTGTTTCTTGCTTCCTATTAAGTAAGACATGCCAAAACTGCAAACCTTTTGAGACATGAAATATGACTCAAAGGTCACTGCTTAGAACGCGGATAATACGGTGCATAAGACAACACTAATCTCTTGGTACTGTGATGAATATGTTGACAAGCATTTGACTTTTAATAATTAATCACACACAAAAAACAAAGCTGTGTTAATAATTTAAGGGCTACTAATGTAGGGTGCTATGGCTATTTGAATACCGTGCTTTCTGCTGAGCTTTGCCTGTGTTAATTTTAACCCAAAGAACACTGACCACCATCACTTTTACTGATACGATTTTCTCATTCTACCACTGGCCAGTCCACCTCTACTAGTTGTAACAGCTAAAGCAGTGGGATCAGGATTGATAAATTTTAAAAACACAAAGCTTCATAATATCAGATTCATAATAAGTGCCACATACTAGCAATTGTAGAAGCTGGTTGTACACCCTACTCTATTTTATTTAATTGCTTGGCAAAACTGTTTTGTTTGTTTTTTCTTAATCTGTAACAGCAATACATGTGTAATATTATTATTATTTATTTATATAGCACCATCAATGTACATATTTTCGTTGTGGTTAAGATTCCTGCCTGGCTCTCCTCTTACCAGTTTACCCATTTTACATTACATGAATGAATATAGTCACTTCTGTCTCTGTCTTCATCCTACTGTGTTTCTTGATACTTATGATAGGAAATTCCTTGAATACTGGAATTACCAAAGCACCTATTTAGTAGTCCAACCTCTTTGGCCGATTAAGTAAGGGTGATGGCTATTTTTGCAATTGCACACTGCTCCTATATAAACAGAGATTGACATTTTCTAAAGAGTCCCACTCTGTTCACTGTGTTGAAGTTGGAGCCAGTAAATGGAAGAAGAAAATACCTCTCATGTTGCATGTCTGGTTACAGAAATCGGATGATTTAGCGTAATTTTTTCCAATGTTAGCTGCTTAAATGCCTGATTTTGTTCTATATTTGGCTAGCTTTTTTTTTTTTAAAAAAAAGGTCTGCTATTCTTAAATTACACACCAAGAAATAGCACACTCTGCTTTTAAAGTAGCCAGCTACAGGAAGTGCATGAAGCATTCAATAAACAATATTTCAGTTTATTTTAGTGTGTGTTGGTCCCATTGAAGAACACACACACACACACACCAAGAAGAAAAAGCGAAACATAACAGTATGCTCTAAGGGAAAAAGATGGTTTCAAGGCAAAGTCTAAGCAATGGAATGCTAATGCTTCAGATTTCAGTGTGTGTATGTTGGTAAGAATCTACAAGAATCATATTTATTTATTACATATTTATTATTTATTTATTACATATTTATACTGCCCAACAGCCTAAGCTTTCTGGGCAGTTTACAACTAAAACCATAAAATCCAGATTAAAACTTTAAAATCACATAAAACCAGAATAAATTACAGTCCAGGGAAGGCTTTTTTAATGTTTTTCTTGTGGTTAAGAATATTAAAATACTTGCGCCCCTCCCCCCCCACTGCTGCAGATCCTATCACTTGCTGCTGACAAGGTTGAGTTTCCAACAACAATAGGGGCCTGATTTGGTTGTTTTGGGGTGGCCTGCAACATGCTGAACTTGTGCAAGAAACCCATGAAAGACGGTAAAACCACAAAGGAAGATGAAACCTAATTCCTTGTGGAATTAGATATGTCATGAAAGGATGTTAATTTTATCATGTTGGTGCATCTGTATTGATTGAATGAGAGGTTTACAGCTTTGGATCCTTTAAGACAGGGATAGAGGGTACCACTTCCAGCCCACAGCCCAAATTTCATTTTAGAGGAGCTCTTGGGTACCATGTTCTAGTGGTAGGTGGGACCAAGGCACAGGGCCGAAAATACACAAAAAAACCCACCAGCATATCATAGGTTAAAGTCCTTATTGTCAGTAACGAAGCCTTAGGAGAGGCATTTAGAGGTACTTCGAATTCTGCCTTGTGTGGATTTTGGACAGTCTGATAAACTATTTTCGGCCTTGCATTTGTGAATTCAGGTGGCCTTGAAGTGTCTGTCTTAATTAGCTGCTCTGGCTGGCAGGACTCCCAGTTGGAGTAAGCTGCTTGTTTTGAAAACACATGCAGAGACAGGACAGAAGGGCTGAATAGAGACTCCAGGAAGGCCAGATTTGGTCACCAGGCCTGATGTACCACACCCCTGCTTTAAAAGCATAGTTTATTTGTTATACCAATGTTTAGAAAGCTCAGAGCAGTTTACAGAGATTTTCAGTAGTGTCACATCCAGGCACTGATCACCAGCTTAGCTTCAACAGTGCTACAGTATTGGTCCTAATCTAATAGTTTGCAATTCTGGAGCAATGATGTGTTGCATGATTTGCCTATAACACCTCTCATCTTATTTGCTAAGCTAACCTTCACAGGGCTTCCATTGGCAGTCCATTAGTGCTCCACATTTATTTACCTAACCTTACCGCTGATTGGCTAAAGTCTCTGGAACTATCAATTTATGCTAAAAGGGCTGGCTAGATTTCAAGTATATATTTATAACACTTTGGAAGTTGGCTTGGTTTAGTAAATTCAAACTATTACAACTTTGGGTTGTAATATGTTAGGGTGACCAACTGTCAGGATTTACCCGGATTTGTCCTGGTTTTTGTTCTTTCCATGGTGTCGGGGGATTTTCTATAATTTTCAATAATGTCCTGGAATGACACACCTTCCCCTTTAAGGCTGCCATTAGCATGGCAGGAGGGAATGACATGCTTTCTTGAGGCACATCATTCCCCCACCCCGAGCTCCAATTGAGGTCTTAAAGGGGAAAGTGGGTCATTCGTGGACATTATAGAAAAGGCCCCAATTGGAGTGGATGGTGGTGGTGCAGAATGAAATCCTTTCCCTTCCTCCACTCTAATCAGGTTCTTTAAGGTGGCGGGGGAATAACGTACTTTCTGCAGGACTCAGAAAGCTGCTTCCCCACACACACACTAGGGGTCCTCTTTTTTGGTTTCCCAAATATGGTCACCCTATAATATGTCAACAGCTAGAAAAGTGGATCTTGATATTTATGATCTATGCCACCTGGTAACTTTAACTACACTTCGTTGCATGGCTTCACAAAAGTCTATATTATATAGATTTCTTTAGGTTCTTCTTTAACCAGAAGTCTGTTCACACTACTCATTATAGATCAATCAATCAAGAAATCCATTCAACTCACTGTAGTCAACAAATACATAATATTCTGTTCCTGAACACTTAAAATCCCTGGAACCAATTACCTATATTTCCTAACCTACAAAAATTCTCACTGTAGCATAGGATAACTATACGAAGAGAAATGAAATGAAATAATGATTGCTCACAGTGTTCTGCTACATATATAGGTGCAATACCCCAAGAGCCAATTTGTCCAAACCCTACTTTATTGAATAGGATCTCTGCAACAGAATATCTGTACTCACTAAGGTTTACACAGGAGATGTTCCTAATGATTTGTGGCTTGTAAGTAGTTATGCTGCAAAGAGTTGTGTTTTGCAGCCCTTGCCATAATCTTGACTTTTAAAGTATGCGCAGAGCATATTTATTGGAAGTTGAGAAATATAGGTTATCTGAATTACATTAAATCACTCTTACCTTCTGGTCAGATTCTGAATAAAAAATACCAGTATCCCATTTTTGACTCCCATCTCTGTGCAAATCTGTTTTTGCTCTGTTTTTGCAACTATGGGCAAGGTTGTAAATAAGATTAAGGATTGGCAAATCAGTCCTGTTGCTGGTCTGTGATGCTTCGACATGTGTTTACCCATACGTTACTTTAATCTCTTTTTAATATCTAAGTGAAAATTTGTATTTAAATGTGTATTTAAATACACATTTCTAAGTTTATTTTCTTCCAAAATACACATTTCTGAATATGTTTTGATGTATCTTTTGAGCTGAGAATCACATTGGAACATTTGGAAAGTGTGAAAGCTGGTGGATAAATAAATGTCAATTTGCAGTTTAGTCCAGGAGGTATCAATTAGGTCAGTTCATCTCAGAAGACACGAACATCAGATTCTTCAAGGTTCACTGTTTGGCATGTTTTACTTCCCTGGACCTCTAGAAGAGAGCTGGCTGGGGATGCTGGGGGTTGTAGTCCTACACATCAGGAGTGCATCAAGTTGGGGAATATCTGGCTAGACAGTATGTTCCTGGTAGCAGTTGAGTCAGCGTATTGACCCAGGAAAATATAGAGGCTGCTTGCAAGCCTGCAACTTCTTCTTGTGATGGATCAAGAAGTGGGCACTACTTTGTCATCCATAGGACCCAGGGTGAGCCTTAGACTGAATTAAAGCTAACCTGAACACCAATTTTAGTTGAAGGGTATCTAAGGAAGCTTATTTATCTGTACAACCTTTATTACACAGACATTAATCAGCACTTTACTGCTACCTGGGGCCAAATGTGACTCACCTGGGGCCAAATGGGGTTTTTTTTTTGGTCCACCCGGAATCACACATGATCTTACTGAACATATAAGAAATTGCCCTAAACTGAATCTTCTAACACAACTGAATCATCCAGTATTCATGTGCCTGAGTTCTTTTTTAAAAAAATGGTGCAATGGATCAATGCTGAAGTGCATATACATTTAATACGTAAGTTTTACCACAGTGTTAAAATTTCACCAAGCTAAATGGGGTCAGGTGGGAGGGATTTGCTCTTGTTGATATTTGGTTTTTATTTGTATATGGAGTGCTTTGAAAGTTTTATTTCTATGCCTTGTCTTTTAAGGTGCTATAACTGGCTCTGAGTCTTAGGAATTGGATGCAATAAAAAAATTAAATAAATAACATTTCAGAATGCTATCTATCCTACCAGCTACTATGCAACATAAATAAAGCCTACATATATTTTATGTGCAATATATGGACAGGAATAAAAATCAACCCAAGTGTATTCAAGATTTATTATAAAAGGGGTAGCTATTATGTTTTGATTTCTGGCCAGCAAAAGGCCTTTATGCCTCAACTCTCTCCCTAATAAATAACATTACAAGTGTGTTAAAGACAGACTACCATTAGGTATATAAAAAGTAAGTCTCATCTAGTAACTTTTCTAGTTGCTGAAACCGCCACTTGCATTTCAATGTTATCACATTTTTCACCATTAAACAGCTTGGATTCTACTTTTAAAAACAGTAAAGCAACTAAATAAATGTGTGCAAGGTTTTGTGTATCTATTTTTTTTAAAGTCAAGCAATCCACTCCTTAAATGTGCTTACTTTGCATTTAAAAGTTTTATAAGCTCAGAGTATATATGACCCTTTGTCTAGAAGTCTTTTAAAGTTCCAGTGTCCTTTGAGTGTTAGTCCAGAGTTGTATTGTGGTAGGCATCCAGTTGAGTGAGACCTCTGTGAAGTAAGTGGTGAAGCCCACAATTTGGTACAGTAATAAGATTTAAGCATATCTCTTTAATTCAGATCTTCCCTTATTGTTAATATGGATTTTTTTCCTCCATAGTACAAGCAAGGACATACTCCAGGGGAAGGCAAAATGTGCAGGATGTGGAAATTTGTAGAAAAATAAGAGTGAGAATAGACAACACTTTAAATAAGTCATCTTCATGGCACGGAGAGAATATATAGATGTTACTACTAGAGGTACAAGAGGACGCCTGTTCCTTAATTGGAGGTGTTATTAGCTTGGGGTGCTAGCCTCCAGTTTATTTTATTACATTTGTATCCTGCTTTCCCCCTCTCCTTAAGGAACCCAAGGCAGTGTACATAACCCTCCTCCTCTCCTTTTAATCCTCACAACAGCAACCAGGTTAGGTAGGCTGGGCTGAGGGTTTGTGACTGGCCCAAAGTCACCCAGTGAGCTTCATGGCTGAATGGGGACTAGAACCCAGATCTCCTGACTCCCAGTCCAACACTCTAGCCACTATACCACACTAGCTGTCCACTTCACATGCCATAACTATAATCTTCTGGTCTCCAGCTCCTCTTCCACTATGACTTCAGATTTTAAGTTTTTCCATTCTCCCTGTTACTTTTCCCCTAGTGGTATATTTTACTGTGTGTCACTGGCTTATGCTCCTACCTGTAAAATTAATCCATCTTTTTATATCATTTTTGCTAGCTCAGTCTGGTACAATTCTTAAGCCATCATCTCCTACTTATTTGAAGATAACTAACGTGGAGTAAGATTTATTTTAGGTCTGGTTCATAATATTAGCGTAATACAAGTCAACAAGTTTGGGACTTCTGTATTTTTCTATCACTCCTTCATTGTGCTCTGGCTTCAGATCCTGGTTTCATATGCGGGCTAGTAAGCCAACATTTAGCCACAGTTTCCTGGTTCATAATGTGTGTGTATAAACTGTGGTTTACACAAACCATGAAAGAATGAGGGGCAAGGGGAACTGCACAGGGCCAACGCGCATTCTCACTTGAATAAACCATAGCTTATTAAATCAAGATCATTATGTCTGAACTGGCCTTAGTGTTATGTGAGAAGGAATGTGAAACTGATCAGAAAAACTGGTTTTTCCAACTCTGTTTGGGGTAGAGAGAGAAAGAGCAGAGATTATATGAATACTTTTAATGAAATAAATATCTATGGGGAAATGAAGAAGTACTGAATAATGTCTGAAATAATGGACTTTTGAAAGCTGCTATGCTTTATTCTTTACTTATGATGGTTATACATATTTTATACACAGAGGGCCAGTGCTAACATTAGGCCGCCTAGGGTGCAGACCTCAGAGGGGCACAGTACTGACCTTACAGCACCATGTACATTGATGGTGCTATATAAATAAATAATAATAATAAAAATAATAAAAGGGAAATATAACAGTTCAGAAACTCTTCTTGAACAGCCGGATCGAAGTTCAGATTTTTTGGGGTGTGTGTGTGCAAGTAGTTCGCCTTGCCTAGGGTGCAAAATAGTCTGGCATCGGCCCTGTATACACATTTATCCTACATAGAAGGGCCCTTTGAAACATTCTGATTAATGTTTATGGTGGGGGAAAGGAACACAGGAGTACCATTCACCCTGACCTACATAGGCTCATTAGAATATCTGTAGAGATACATACCCATGTACTGCTCTCTTCATATATTGAGGGGGGTGTTTGTACAGATATTCTCATGTGCATGTTTAGGTTGGGCGCAGCTTGCTATTGTGATCCTGATCTCCCCCACCCTACTTCTTATGGCCCTTCAGTACCCTTTCAAATGGACTAATGACTATGCCAGTCAATCAATCAATCAATCAATCAATCACTTTATTACAGTCCGAGACCAGCACAACATTAATCCAGAAACAACAACCATACAAAGTAGTACAGATCTTTAGTCCCCATCTCCCAGAGATTTAACAGTCCTCCGGGGTTAAATAGTCTTCCGTGTCCTCATAGCCAAGTGGCAGAATTTAGCAACCTTATAAGTAACTGAGGGGTTTCTATTGGCAAGAAGAAACTTGGTATAAAATTCTTTAGTGTTATCTGGAAAGTCCTGTAGTAGAGCATGGATTAAACTTGACCGGGCCTCTGAGTAGAACGAGCAGTGTAAAAGCACATGAGAGGATGTCTCTATCTCACCTGAATCACATGGGCATAACCTTTGAGGGACTGAAATTCCTTGATAACTGCCTTCTGTAAACTTGGAAGGGAGAGCATTATAGCGAGCCCTAGTAAATGCCCACCTGTATTTATTATATGTAAGGCCACTGCCCTGTATAATGACTATGCCTATTTAGGAAGAATGCCACATGTGAATCGTATGCTTTTGCCAAAGGCAATTAGTATTAAAAAAAAGTATATGGAAAAAGGAGGATTCCTTTTATATTAGCCAGTTCACTGTGTGTGGATATGTGCACGTGAGCCTAGAGATCAGCTCTATTAGTTAATCCAAACCTTAAATTTGAGACCCACAGGAATTAACTGTGCTTGACCAACAGTTATGATGATATAAAGAGAAGAATATGGTGTTTTCAAGGTTGGAATGCAAACCTATATCAAATATCTATAGGTCTAACTTACTTGGGTAGAGTTAACTTATGTTAACTTATGTTATCCTGATTTACTGTTCTCATTGCTATGATTATTCCCTTATTTCTGTTTTGTGTAACCCCTTCCCCCCTTCATATGTTTTAATGTGATTTTAGACTGTAAGCCTCTAGGCAGGGTATTGCTGTTTTATTTGTATATTCTGTACATCACCAAGTACATTGTTGGTGCTATATAAATTATTATTATTATTATTATTATTATTATTATTATTATTATTATTTTGCTTTGTACTTAATTTCCCAATAACTAAGAAAGATATAGCTGGACCAAACATGCTTATCTCTGGAAATCAATGACAAGTCACTAAAACATATACTGCCCCATGGCCAAAGCTCTCTGGGTGGTTTACATAAGATTAAAGTAAATAGTAATGTATCCAACAAAGTTTCTTAGGTTTTGTATTAGCCAGAAAGAAAAATGTTTGAATATTGAAATCTCTGATAACCCTGTACTTTTGAGTCTTCCCACTAAACACTAACCATACTGTCCTTCTAGCAAGGTGCAGGTAGTACGAACTCTTCTTAGCTCCAGAGATCGATAGATATCCAAGGCAAAAACAGGTCTTTCCTGTGTAAAGCTGCATTTCCCCTTACTTGCTCTCTTCAAATTCAGGAGCTTGTAGCTCATCTCTACACATTGATGCACCACAGGAGAACTATATCTTGTAGGATAAATGTGATACTACATATGGTACATTAGGCATTTGATGGGCTTAGGAGATGTACTGATACTTATATGTTAAGCAGCCTGGTCCACTTCAAGTCCTCATGAGTCCTTTTAATACATAAACATTATGATTTGAATAATAATGTGGATTAGTATTCTTTTTTAAATGGGATAGAATAGATGTTTAAGAAACTGCATTAATATGCAAATCACATTTATATATGAAATCTCACATTGACATAAATATGTTAATGGAATATTGTGTGTGTGTGTTTATGTGTGTGTGTTATAATGTACACAGCTTTTTCAAAGAGATTTTAAACATTAATAGAAATCATTAAATTAATCATGAAAATTCTTTCTTCAGAGGAACTCTAATGTGGGTTAGTAGCTGACAGTTAATGAATTTCTACTTCTTTCTGTGGGAGTTGTCATCAGAGTCACTTCACTAATAAGACAGCGTGCTGAATTTAAATTGCAATATAAATTCTACACCATAAAATGCCTGGACTGGTAAGAAGGGAGATAGAATTACAAATGACAGATATTCCAAACAGCATCTATTTTAAGACTACTGCACTCTGAAATGTTGTGTCAACCCAGGAAAATGGTTTAAGGTGGATTGATCTTGCTTAACTACTGACATATTCCTTCGTCCCACCATTTGATGGCATTGAACACCATGCTCAAAGAAGCCCATTGGAAGAGCAAGTCAAGCCATTTACAGTCTCTCTCTTTTTCTTTTTCTTTTTCTTTTTGGATTTTTTAAAATGTTTGGTTTTGTTCAAATGGTTTTCTTAGGACATGTCTACACCAGCCATTTATCCTGGGATTGTCCCGGGATCATCCCTGTGCATGCAGATGACACAGGGGAGCAGGCACGGACGATCCCTCCATTTTCCTGGGGTAATCCTTACGTGTAGAAAGGGCCTTAAAGTTCCTGTATTGTATATTGTATATAAAGGCAGGGAATGTTACAAAATTAAAATACTTCAACATGTGGTTTATCTTCTGCAACAGTGAAATTGCCATTGGGGCTAAATGCTGAACTGCTTTTCTAGGGCTATTTCCCCTGCTTAATGGAAATATTTAACTCAAAGAAGAGGCAATGCTCTGACGCAGCATGAATAAGTTTCAGTCAACACCACATCTTAACCCTGCCCTTCCTCATATAGTACGTTTGAAAGAGATGCTTCAATACCATAGCCCAGGAGTAGGGAACACCTTTCAGCCCGACGGCTGAAAATAACTTTGGAAAAGCTCTAGCACATTGCATTCCGGTTGTGGGTGGGATAGAAGGCAAAGGGGTCTAGGCTAAAGGCAAAAGGGCAGGACCAAAATACCTTATAATAGCTTATTTTAGTTTAGAGCATTTACTGCTAGTCTTAGGAGAGGCATTTAAATCTTTGAGAATGGGAAAAACTGGACAAAAAATTGGGAACCACCCAATAATTGGCAGAAGAAAGGAATGGGGTCATCAGGGGAAGCCCAGAGGACCAGATTTGTCCCCTTGGCCTGAGGTAGACCACCCCAGCTATAGCCTGACTTTGAGACTTTGACTGCTGATGGTTCCATAGAGATGAAGGAAATTCTATAGAATATCTATCAATCTGAAATAAGGAAGAAGAGGCAGCATAATTTAACATATAGGGAGTGGAATGTGGAAGTCAAGGTTGCTGCCATGTCTTCCCCAGATATATTTTTTTACTGTTCAGCTCATATATAGAGCATTTGGGAATGGAAATAAGTGAAAGACAGCGTCAGTTTCTTTCCTTATGGGAAAATCTTTCTGTTACTTAGTATAACATGGCACTTAAACGGAGGATTCATGGACTACAGTGATCATGCTGCTGCCATGTGCTGACTCATCTAGGAGGAAAAAAGGGAAATGTCACCAGCAAGATTTACCTTCCCTATCTGTGGTAAATCACCTCCATCACAGGATAAGACCCTAATGTTGAAATTCGCCTACAAAAGTAAATAGAGTGTGGAGAGACTATTCTGCAAGCAGGTTCCCATATTGGTAGTTAACTACAAGGGTGGAAATATAGGAACATGTATGCAAGTCAGTACAATGTGAGAAGATAAAATTTACTGGCACATCAAGACAACAATACTGCACAAACCAATATGTTAGCCCACAATCTAGGTACCATTACATAAACTGGCGTTTATTGTCACTGGAGAGGTTTTTTTGTGGAGTAATGCTCCCCACTGTCCATCTTGTTGGCTCACCTTTCTGTTCACCCTTGGGGTTACAACTCTGTGGATTTTACCCCCTTTTATTTCAACTTCTTACAGGTGTAATCCTGTTTTGAAATATCATATTTACAGTATTTCATGGCAAACTTACATCATAGATATAGATGGTGATAGAACTTTAGGAGGGAATAGACTGACGATGTGAAGCTTGGAACTGCTTAGATATCACACTAAGAATAATTGGGAGATTATTCCCAATAAAAAAAGGAGATGAAATTAATTCATTTGCTGTAATAAGATGAAATTAGTTAATCAGGGGGAAATCCTATATTTAGCTGCTAAATTGCTGGACTAAAAGGTTATAGGCAAAGCAAGAAATGAATTTTTTTGGGGAAACTTTGTCATAGCTGTTTCTCTTGGAAATGCTTAGCCACACATACTTTTGAGAATGATGTTGCCATAGTCACTATTGTATTACCAGTATCCCAAAAAGTTAGCCTCTTAGAATTAGGATTTGGCTACAATATCTGTAGAGCAGCTGTCTTTTGAAGCCTATTATAAATCACTCAGAAACTCCTGTTGTGCTAAATGAACTGAAGTCCGAGAAGACAAAGAGAAACAACCTGGAAAGGCAAAGGCAAAGACACTTCGAGAGAGTTGTTGATTTGATTTTGATAGCCACTGAACAAAATAGGTTAACAAAAGCATTAAATGTCCCTTTTGGGGCTGCTCAACAGGAGGTCGAAGGACACACAAGAGAGGAAAGGGTCTGTGTGAGTTATTTTCTGCCTGAAAGACTGTAAGACTGATGACTTATTATGCTTGAATTCAGCCAGAATTACTTGCCACCGATTGTCCTAGCATACCAGAGCAGAGGCCTGACATTGAATCCCAGTAGGGGGGCATGAAAGAAAGGCAGCAAAAGACTGTTGTTTGCACTAGAACCGCAACAGTTGGCATGTGGGAACTGTTACTGCACCCCACTGGTGTGCCAGCAGAGTCTTTTGTGGCCCTATGAAAGTGGACTATTCTTGTCTGAGGTATGGGAGGACAGCACTACAGCTGCTCTGTGGTGCATATTATCAGAGAAATGGCAAAGGGCTGAGTAAGTGTCACTCACACAAAGTCTGTTGAGCAGATACTTAGCACAATAATGTCTCTCTACCATGACTGCAGTTTTATGATGAGTCCTGCTGTCTCTTGGCATGAGGTGGTAGTGGTGGTAAGGCAGCAGTTGTTCTGTTCTTGTTGGGTGTTTGTCATGCTTTGCACACACAAAGTAAAAGATGGCCAAAGTATGAGTTTTGTGTCTCATTAAAATGGCCTTAGGAAGGAATGACTGTTCTGATGCAGGGAGTCGGGGAAATGGCTAACAGCTGGTAGGTCTGTGCTTGATTGCATATGCCTTTTGATTGCATTTGTTCTATGTTAGGTTTAGCTATAAAGAACTTCTGAGTCTGTCCCTGTGTGTCTTGTTAATGCTGTGTAGTTCCCATGGACCTCTGTGTTCTCCAAGGCATTAAAAATGGATTCCCAGTATGGTAGGGTGTAATTATAGTTGAAGAAAGAGGGTGAAGCTTACCTTTTTCCTTTGAGCTTTTGCTTTCATTGATGGGGAGGCTGACAACAAAGGCATGTTTGGAAGTGATGGGATCAGCTTCACTGTGATGGTGTGTTCAGGTACAGGCAAGACACACTGCTTGGCTCAGAGAACTCTGAAGGCATGTGATACTAGAGATAAGCAAGTCTGGTTCTGAGCACTACTTCAATGAGAGTCTACTGGGAAGCTGCTCTGAGGCATATTGGAGAGGAAGGTACAAGAAGGTACAGTAATTATTTGAGAAGACTGACAATTTTGAAAAGTTTGAGGAATGCTAACTTAAAGGGATACTAGCATGGCGTTGGCTATAAGGTGGCAACCAAGAAAAACCTTCCAATAGTACCATCAGATTAATTCAACAGTTAAGAGTACCAAAATGAAGCATTAAGTGAGATGAAACATAAATTGACCTCATATTTCAGTACATGAACTCATAGCAAAAAAGTGATGAGGACTTTGCTTTAGATAAACAGCTGGTATTCCTCCAATAACTGGTCAAAACTTAAGGAAACCCAAAAAAACATGTACTACATCTTGTTCAATTCTCTTTTAAAAAGCACAGCTATCCATTTACCATTGAATTTGGCTTAGTCCCTGTTCACTCCTTTTTCCCCCCCTCCTCCTGCTGCACAAACAGCATCTACCATATGCATTGAATTGTTGGCTCTCAAAACTTATTTCCATGGTTTGCATCAGGACAGGACTAATGAGGCATGAAATCATCCTGGCCACGAGACGTTCTCTAAGCAAAGTCTCCTCCAACACAAGCAGGCACTCTGGGCCCAGTGGAGCAGTGAAAGCTTCAAGGCACACAAGGAGGGCTTTGGAAAACCGGGCTGTTGAAGATTGCCAGTGATATTTCTACTTCTATCCACTTGTGTGCATATATAGTGTATTTTGGTTGCATGTTTTATAATCCCAGTTTACTCACACTAGCTGAGGTATGCTTGATGGAACATCAGAAGACAGCAAGTCTTTCTGGATAGAGTAATGAAGAAAAGTAATGTTTTGAGTAGAGTTTAAAAAAGAATTATTTGGACTGGCAGGAAATGTATGTCAGATGAGATGGAATATTAGATGAATTGGAAATGAACATATTTATAACCAAGTTCTCGCTTGCATTCGAACTGTCATTTATGTTTGCAGGTGTGCTAACGATTAAGGCACACTTGTGCTTGGTGTTTGGTGGAAAGACGATGATTTAATGGCAGGCAAAAGACTTGTTCTGTGCTGCTATCTCCTTATTTACTGTATTTTTAATGTTGACTGTTGTAAGCCACATGGAGTAAGGATGGAGTGTAAATAAAATAATCGAACAGAAATGAGCATTTATTTTAGCAAGCCAATTTTTAATGAACACTTTATAATTCCTTATCTATTACTATTATTTCACTAATGGATGTAAGGTCTATGGAATTATTTAAGAGCTAGCTAGTTGGTGTTTGCTCCATCACCTTGCTCAGTTGTGCTGAGGGCTGCTATCAGGGCTACTTTGTGGAGGCGTTAATCTTAAAACCAGTTTTACCCTCAAAAAGGCCATCACGGGTTGTTTTTTGGGTGTGTGTTTTTAGTTTCTTAGTTGTATGGATCTTGCAAGATGGATCCTAAGATACATGTCTGTAAACACAACACCCGAAACTGCTGTAAGAAATTACTAGGTCTTGTTCAGAGTCTTGTGGGAATTCTATGGCAAACAGAGGAATTGAGCCTGGGATTTTCAAATCCCAGTACGTCACCTTTGTATAAGATCATTCTTCCTGAAGAAGCAGAACAACATTTACTTGTCATCCAGATATTGCAGCAATATTTTCCACATATACCACAGTGTTGTTAAAACTAGGATATTTAAGGCTTGTCATGTCATGGGCTTTCTTACAGGAATGCAAGTTATAGAAACATTCATACACATTCATAGAGTACTGAATGGAAAAACTGTAACTAACCAACAACTAATTACTAACCAACAACTAATAACTAGCCAACAACTAGCCAACAGTGCGATATGGCTACTAGAAAGGCAAATGCTATTTTGGGCTGCATTAATAGAAGTATAGCTTCCAAATCACGTGAAGTACTGGTTCCTCTCTATTCGGCCCTGGTTAGGCCTCATCTAGAGTATTGCGTCCAGTTCTGGGCTCCACAAATCAAAAAGGACGCAGACAATCTGGAGTGTGTTCAGAGGAGGGCAACCAGGATGATCAGGGGTCTGGAAACAAAGCCCTATGAAGAGAGACTGAAACAATTGGGCATGTTTAGCCTGGAGAAGAGAAGATTGAGGGGAGAGATGATAGCACTCTTCAAATACTTAAAAGGTTTTCACACAGAGGAGGGCCAAGATCTCTTCTTGATCCGAAGCCAGATTCCAGCTGGACATCAGGAAAAACTTCCTGACTGTTAGAGCAGTACGACAATGGAATCAGTTACTTAGGGAGGTTGTGGGCTCTCCCACACTAGATGCATTCAAGAGGCAGCTGGACAACCATCTATCAGGGATGCTTAGGGTGGATTCCTGCATTGAGCAGGGGGTTAGACTCGATGGCCTTGTAGGCCCCTTCCAACTCTGCTTTTCTATGATTCTATTTACTCAGAATGGGAATAATTATGGTAGCATTCTGGATAAAGCTTATAGAGAAGCTCTGGAGAGGTCTCCTGTGGAAATGTTTATAAGGTACTTCAGAAATTCAAGTGCAGTAGGAAGAAACTTGAAGAAACATGAATTGCTGAAGTACTCAGCTAAATGAATTGCCTAAATTGGCACATTACTAGAAACTCGGCCACCTGGATCAGTATCAACCTGAAACCTGATGTTGAATGCTGAATGTGGGCTTCCATAGATTTATGCATATGTATTTATTTATATTTATTTGTTTATTACACTTATATACCGCTCCCACAGCCAGGGCTCTCTGGGCGGTTTACAGAAATTCTAAAATTGAGATAAAAACAAGTATACAAAATTTAAAATTCTAAAACACAGAACATACAAACATAAAGCATTAAAAACCGTTAAAAAACTAAACATGTGGGTGATTAAGATGTGCCGCCATATGCCTGGGCAAAGAGCATATGGGTTGTTGTTTTTTCTTGTACATCACCTCAAACACTCATTAAGTGAAGGTGTGATCCAAAATATTCAAAATAAATAAATAAATGCAAGCCACATGCTTGAGAACTTGTTTGGGAAGCCAGAGCATGCTAAGAAGATATAGCGCAGATCAGGTCATTGTTAAAATCTATTATTACTTCGGTGGGTGCCACTGTGCCATAAGCAAAGTTTTAAATCAGTCTCTGTTGTTGTACTTTGGTCAACTTATATGATTAAAAATAAGTAAATGGACCAGAGGGAATTTAAACCAATTAAGTGTGCAATCCTATGCATGTTTAAAGAGGAAAAAGTACTACAATTCCCAGTGTTCCCCAGCCAGCCTCACATTGGCATAAGCCTACATATTCTAGTTCAAATGATTGCAGATTGATCTCTAAAATATAAACACTAATAAAACTCAAATGGTTAAAGGGAAATCTGTTCAGATTAATTGATCTTTGGGTTAATTAGTAAGGAATTAACAGAATTTGCAGCAGCCGCTGACACTGATATATGATACTGGTTTAAGATAACATCCTTCTTCCACAGAAGAATATCTCCAGTGAGGGGGAAATTGCTATGTGTTGCAAAATCCATATGATTTTTTTTATATATAGGAAAGGTTCATAAGCATCAGCAGGTAGGAATCAATTCATCTGCTAGCAAATATTTCTTGCAAAATTCATGTGGATTTTGTATAGTGACATAACATTTTTCATTAATATTACTCCTCAGGTATGCTTTCCCAGATGAAACAACATTATAGATTATGTGTTTAGAATGCTAGGTCATCTTAATACTAGTCAAATGTCATTGATGAGATACCAGTTTGAAGTACAGTGGAACAGATGGAATAAGTTGTAGTCCTTCAGAATGAAATGTGCATGTAAGGACATCTATTAGTCCTGTAGCTCCTGGTAATACAGATAGAAGTGGAAAGGGTAGGGTAGAAGTTGTTGGCCTTGTACTGTGGAGTGCAACACATTTACCAGTTTACTACTGTGTATGGTATGGGTGATCAATCAGGCCACAAGCTGCTGGCAGGCACCGTGAAGAGACTGCTGCTGGGTGCACTGAAGCCATGGCAGTATAACCTATTAAGATTCTGGCAGAGGCTTGGAAGAAAGTGCTCTATTGCCTAGAAAAAAATCACAACAGGTGACCCATGCAATGAATGAGACCAACCTAAAGGGGCCAACTAGCACAGTTTGGTCAAAAGAACTGGAAATGGACTCTGCATGACTTTCTCTATCTCTGTGGAAAGTTCTAAATTCCACAGAATAGGAGAAGGGATGTAAGAGGTAGCAAAGGAGTTCTTATCAAACGATTCTGCAGACGGATTCCAGCATGGACAAGCATATTGTTTATAAGTAAAGATAGTCGGGAATTTTGCTTCAGTTAATTTTTGATGAGAATTTACCAAAATTATGGCTGCTTTTTCCTGTCCTTTGCTACCATTTCCCTAATTACCATCGCCACAGAACGAGTTGCTGTGTTGTTGAAATCCGGCATGGTGCAGGAGGGGTGGCTTACAAACTACCGGGTCACCCCTGCAACAAGATATGAGTTATGGGGTGATTTGGAAACAACCCCCACTGCACACCTTGCCAGGTTTGGATGGCATGGTTAACCTGCACTGTAGCAAGGGTGGTTAGGAAAATTGCAGAGGCGCAAGCAGCATGCATGAGGCAGGGGAAAGAAGCCACTGATTGTCTGAACGTGGCCCCTGTGTATTCAGCCACGTTTGAATTAACCATATGTGTGGTGTTGTATTTTGTTTTCCAGACAGGCTTCTCATCTTTAAAAGCGACATGGCAGGCAGCTACAACACGGTCCTCATCATGCTAGGAACAGCTGTATCTCTTAGATTTGGCTGGTACCTATGGGTGAGGATTTAGTTCCAGTTCGTTTTTAGAAGGATTTACTAGAACCCCCAAATTTCTTCATATTTAAGACAAAAAGAAATTGAGAAGCCTGAAGGAAAAAAAATCCATGCCTAATAATAACTAATGTAATAGTTCTAATTGGATGTATTTGTAATGATACCTAGTCCCTGTATATCCACATGTTGTGACTATAAATGGGAAAATTCCAAACTATGCTATAGAAGATAAAATGGGGTGCAACATTTTATTCCTATAGAAACGGGACACAATAAGATCCAATGCCATACTGTAAGGGGGAGAACTTGCCAAGGGGCTAAAAAGATTTATTATTTATTTATTCACAACAATTTAAACCATAAATTACAACACGATAAAATTAAATATAAAAGTTTAAAAATGCATTATAAAATAAAAATAAAGAACAAAATACATCCTAGCAGCACTGAAAGACTAAAATGCCTGGGAAAATAAAGTCTTCTCCTGACTCTGAAAAAAGCACAATGTAGGCACCAGGTGAACCTCTCTAGGAAGCTCATTACACAATCGGGGTGCCACAATAGAAAAGGCCTTCTTCTTAGAAGCCACTCACCTCAATCCCTTTGGTGGATGTTCCCAAAGAAGGACTGCTGAAGATGATCTCAGGTCTGGGCAGGTATATTTTTTTTATTTTTGTTTATCATTACATTTCTATTCCACCTTTTTTTTCTCTTCCTAGGAACCCAAAGCAGTTTATATGGTCCTCCTCTTCTCCATTTTGTCCTCACAACAACCTTGTGAGAGTCAGTGACTGGCCCAATGTCATCCAGTGAGCTTCATGAAATGGGGAATAGAACCCAGATCTCCTGAGTCCCAGTTCAACATTCTAACTACTACAGCCCACTGGCTCTTAATATGGCTCTCTATATAGAAAGAGACTATTTATTTGGGTAGTTATATACCATTGAACTGCCTACCAATGTTGGGCATATGTTAGATTCACAAGTAGGTGTTATAGCATATACGATGAATCTCAGAAGCCCACAAACAGGACATGAAGGCATTAATTCTCTCCCACAGTTGTTCCCTAGTGGCTGGTCTTTTATACTGTTAGTTTTACTCTACCCTGTGACTGTTTGGTGCATTCTCTTCCCTTTCTTATTGTTTTATTATGATTTTATTAGAACCGGCAGGGTTTTGCTATTTTATTGTTTTACTCTGTACAGCACCATGTACACTGATGGTGCTATATACATACATACATACATACATACATAAATAAATAATAACAATGGTCTTCAGTGGCATAATGCCTCTGAGCATGGAGTGCATCATGAATAGTGGCCATTGACAGACATAACTATTTTGAACTTGTCTAATGTCCCTTTAAAGCTATCTAAGCTAATGGCTATTGCCATATTGTGTGAGAGAAAATTTCATCTAAGATGTTTTAAGGCTTTAAAAGATTTTTTTAGTTGTGAATGGGGCAAACTCTTGGATTCTGCCACTCCAAGGATGACTGCCAAGTGTACAGTCAATGGGCATCTCAGATTTGCTGTCATGTAATTTCTATGACTGTATGTTCGTAGGTCCATGTAGTTCAGTACTGTCTTCATTGACTGGCAGCAACTCTACAGTGTTTCAGACAGGAAACTTTTCAAGTTCTACCTAGAGATAATTAAGATGCAACCTGGGGCCAGTGGATGCTGGTGGCTCCAATGACAATTGGGCTCTGAATCCAATCTGGGTTTCAGTCAAAACCAGTCAGAACTCTAAAGGAGCTGTCCAAGGTGCTGAACCGTAAACCCACCCCCACCCCCCAATATAGGGAGGCACAGCCATGGGATTTTCTCCCAGCCGTGGAATTATCTCCAAAAGCAAATTCAAATGGCCCAGTTTTTGATTTCCAGTCAGCCATGATATTATGATTCCCCCAAGCTTTTAGTGTTTTTTAAACATTTGTCAATCTTTCCTTTTTGATGTTGTTTTTTTAAGCAAGTATTTTAAAGACGTTCATTGATTCCACTTTTTATTGCATTAAAATGTATGCTTAATCTTGTAAACTGCCCTTCAGGCCCTCATGAGAACTGAAAGGCAATATATAATTTTTTAAAAAAGTTTCTCAGTTACCAAAACACACAAAGATATTGTGTTGGATGTGGAAGTACATTTCACAGGTCTGTCCAGTGTTAGGTACAAATTTAATACACAGAAGCAATGTGTACTTACTGAGAAAGCAGGTCCTATTCATATTATACTTTGGAGTGTTCATGCAATTTCAACATGAAGTGGGGTGGAGTAATTTTTGCCGCAACTCCACATTACTGGGCACTTGAAAGTTTTACAACATTAGAACAAGCCAAATATCCTTATAAATTAGATTAATGAGAGAGATAGCTGCTTGTAATTGAGCCCCTGTGCTTCACATTGCACTGTGCGCTGATGTGCCAGTTAATAAGCCCTAACAGTGTTTCTGTTCATGGAAAATGAATCTGAAACGATTGTCAGATTATCTGTTTGGCATGCTTGACTGGTATCTGGAATGGCACTCTGCTAATGTGCTATTACTCAGTGTCATTAACCTAGAGAAGTGATTGAAAGGTGAATTCATATTTGCATTGTCCTACTCAAAAGAGGTGGTGCTTTAGTATTCACACAGTTCCTGTGAAGTGATGTGGCATGGAGTAAAATGTCCAAATTGTAATTGCCTCATTCTTTAAGATCCCATTTGAAAACTGGGTTGAATGTATTTCCACAGGGGTATCTATGTTAGCCTGTGCTGCAGCAAAAACAACAAAGAGATGTAGTTTAAAGATTAACACATTTATTAAGAATTAAGCTTCTCTGGACCAGAGTCTACTTCATCAGATGAATGACATGTTATCCCCAGTTTCACACATGTGCACACACACACATACATACACACACACAGGGTGGGTTTGTAGAATAATGGAAGGAAAGTAAGCCACGGTGGCTTATTTTTCCTCCCTGTGCGTACTGGTTGTGAGCCTCCTAATTAGCATAATTACTCTCGCTGGGCCCAGGTTGTCGTGACATCCAAACCCAGAAAAGCTGGTTGCCTGGGGTGGTTTGTAAAAATTGATAGAAAATCGAGTCATACCAGTGTTTGGGATGGGAATATGATCAAATCAGAGAGCGCCAACGCAACATGTGTTACTATAGAGGACATTTGGCATAGAAAATATGTCAGAAAAGATGGAAGCATTAACAGAATAATCCCAAAGGAAATGGCAGGCTTGTACATGTTGATCTTAAATGAGAGGTTCCACAGTAACAAATTGATCTTTGGAATCCTAGTGACAAGCTAGTGTTTCATGGGTCAGCATATATGACAAGCCAGGGGGAGGGATACATCACTATGTTCTGTACTAGTCTGGGGATCTTTCCTAATGCATGATGTCTCTCTCCGGTTATTTCTCTCTCTCTCTATGCCTTATCCCCCATCCGCAGGCATTTTAACATTATATTGTTACTATTTAGATGAGGGGAAGAAAATAGATGATACCTGGCACTATTGCTTTATTTACAAGGTTTAATTAATGAGGATTGTGCATTGCCAGACAATCACGGAGCCAATTTGAGTGCTCTGGTGGGATATGTCCATGCCATAATTGCTCCTTTGTTGACTTGAGAAATAGAAGATTGTCTTTGGCCATCAACATAGTTGTTCCAAGACATCCTTTCCCACTGCTTCATTGGCTTATATCCACATGATGTTATGAATGTTATTTTATTAGAATGTAAGCCTATGCGGCAGGGTCTTGCTATTTATTGTTTTACTCTGTACAGCACCATGTACATTGATGGTGCTATATAAATAAATTAATAATAATAATAATAATAATAATAATAATAATAATAATAATAATAATGAAGAATCATGGGCAGCTCCTTTATAGCACTGAACATAGCAACTAACTGCACCATTGATAATTTGTAAATATCTATGCTATGGCAGTGATGGCTGCAAAGAAATGGTATTTCTAAGCTACCATACTTTTGCAGAGTTTCATTTGGTGGAGCTAGTAAAGATAGCCTCATAAATTCTAGAAATGATCACTCAAAAATAGAGTAGTCAGAAGACTTCTCTTAGGCAATTTGTAAACTCCTTTGAAGACAAAACCAGTTGAATTTTGTTCAGCTTGGAAATTGCAACATTGAACATAGCCAAGAGTTTGATATTTTGGAAACTCAGTCTTGTCCTGTTCAATTGGATTCATCACAGAAGAGTGGAGGGATAGGTTTAAATTTCACTTTTGACCCAGATCAGGACCCTAGCATGGAGAGAGAACTTTTTAATCCTTTTCTTCCACTGTAGACACATTCATTTTAATTTATCTTCTTTTGGCAATGCAATGTTCAGGCATGCTGCCCCCCCCCCCGAATCCAGATTGGGACCACAGCAAGGGACAAAGGGTTGAAGTCCCTTATCCAAATGCAAGGGTGCTGATCCAAAGTAAATCCCATCTACTTACTTTGGATTAAGGGGGGGGGGGAATTTGCTGCTAACTACGTCTTTAACATAATGTGCAGTTTAACCCAGAGTGCATATACATTCTGGAATCAGAGATGGGTGGATTTCTCCCACTCCATTTCATTTCTGTTTTATGATTTTGCTGTGCCCTGTGTTCTGTTCTGCCTCCCACAATAAATAAATAAATTTGGTGCTATGTTTCACAAGTGCACACAAGTGTGTGTGTGCCCAGGGGAGGAGGAGGGGGAGAACAATGTAAGCATGCAGAAGGGACTAGAAGCTATAGCAAACTACACAAGCCCAGCAGTCTGTACACAAGGTCCGGAAATCAAAACCAGGAGAATAGTAGATTGCAAACTCATCCGTGCCGCTGTGCAGACAAGAATAGGTAATTCGTACTAACAAAATCAAAGGAGACATTTGATTGGAAACAATTTAATGATTGTTCCAATCCAGATGCACTGTAAGACTTTTAAACAAATTCTGGTTGTGGTTTGATAGACAATATAGAGCTTATAGGCTATATGCAGTCAATTATGGCTTTAGCCTACCATGCACAGCCATTTGATATCACTCTGTGATAAATCATCCATGAGCTGCTTATTCTGCCAGAAAGCAGGGAAAGCCTTTGTAATCCAGATATTGCTCTGAGCCCTTGTACTCCCTACCCCAGGCTATCAGACTTTCATATTCTGGAGGGGTGGCCTTCTCCTGTTTAATGGGATTGGTCGCTATCGCTTCTTAAGCTGAACAATTAAGGAGTTTAGAACAAAATTGTATTTAAGCACTATTACAGTACTTAGGAGGAACAGGGAGTGCATGAAGGTGTGTGCAAGGAGTTCAACCCAGATGACTGAGTTAGGGCTTACTCCATCCTTCCTCATTGCCCAGCATAGAAACCAAGCAGGCTGCTAGAGGAAGGAACCCTCCTTCTCTACACTCAGAATTGTTTTTATTATTACTGCATTTATATCCAGCCTTTTTTCATCCAAGGAACCCAAGTCAGCATACATAATCCCCCTCCTCTCCATTTTATCCTCACAAGAACAATCCTGTGAGTTGGGTTGGGCTGAGAGTATGTGACTGGCCCAAAGTCACCCAGTCGGTTTCCATGGCTGAGTGGGGACTAGAACCCGGATCTCCCGACTCCCAGTCCAACACCTTAGCCACTACACCCTCTGCCAGCCCCTAGCATCCTATTTAATTTTTTTGCAGGCTAGTAACTTCTGCAGGCCTGCTTACAGAGCTGTTTTAACATTTGGTGCTTTCATAGTATGAGTTCTAGTTGTTCTAGTTTATTTTGCCTAACATGGCCTGTTGTATTTTGAAAAGTATTATTTCCTTTTCCAATTTATTGGGGGTGTTGTTGTTGAAATTTTCCTTTCTTCACAAGAAGCTCTTTTTTGTTCATATCTGCTTAAATTCTGAATCATCATCATCATAACAACAACAACAACAAAATAAGGCAGCATGTACAAACAGTAAAAAGGCAGATAGAAAATGATGCTTGGGTGAAGGTCATGTAAATAAATGTTTAGTGTATAACCATTATGTTTTCCAAAGCCTAAGATGAGAAATCCTTTACCAGTGAACTTCAACATCTTCGACAATTCTTTAGTCAGACCGTTTGGCAAAACGCCACTCAGGGGGAGCTTCTCACTCTCTCTTGGAAAATACAGCTACAATTTACTTCACGGTTTGAAAGATCAGCTCCAGGGAGAGGAGCTGGGATTGATCCTTTCGTCTGCATGAGAAACCACCCATCACTCTGTCTCCTGAGTGCTCTTGGGCTTTGTAATTGTTCAATTTTAATTTTTTATTGTTTTTGTTAGCTTAACCTGCAGCTGACCCATACAGATTTCATTTGGAGCTGTGCCACTTAGTAGTAATGCATTTTCTGACACCCTGCAGAAACTGTGCTGCCATTTTTGTGGCCTCTGCCGTGGGTTTGGTTGTGTGTGTGTTTTTAAAAAACAACTGGTACATCCCTGTGTGAAAAGCCTAGTTCTTTTCCATTATTTAATACCCCATTACATTTGAACTTCAGAACTTTTCAAGTCTGCTTCATTGCTCTGAGTTTGATAGCTGGTTGGTTAACCCAGATGACAAGATGGGGGTGGGGGGGAGGTAGTAATACTTGAGAACAAGAGGCATGCACAAAAAACCTATATGGAAATAAGAAACATATAACACACCAGGCCCACTGTGCCAGCTTCGCTTTAGTCTTCTTCCTGTTCTCCTGCTGTTCCTTCTGCCCACCTCTTGGTCCTCCTTTTAATCCTGCTCCCAGATTGTCTTAAAGCTCTTACTGCCAGAAACTAAGACATTTCAATCTTTTACACTGAGGAAACAAACCTGCAGAGAAGCTGAGAAACCATCAAATGACCAGTGGTTGGGAGAAAGGCAGCCTAGCCAGCTGGGGAATCCTAGAGGGCCAAATTGGGAAGAATTTGTGCCCTAGGCCCAAGGTTCTGCACCTCTGTAATAGAATATTGAAAAGAATTGATTACCCCTATCTGCAATATTAAATGGTACAGTCCAAGAACTGCTGTACCATATGCTTTTGCTGAATGTACACTTCGGTTTATACACTTGATTAAAGGTACATCTAAATTCTTATTTCAACGGTTTTGATCTCTGCAATCCAGATATACAAGGATGGATAAATTCCTGGAGGAGAAGGCTGATACCTCAAGTATCAGGGACAGTAAGTCTATATATATGAGTTGCTGGGGCGGGAGGGTGCTGTTGTACTCATATTTAGCTTGTGGGTTTGCTGTGGACAGCTGATTGGCCACTGTGTGAACAGTGTGCTGGACTAGATAGATCTTTAGTCTGATCCAGCATGGCCCTTCTTATGTTAAGGTGGTTCAACCAGTGATGTGGAATGGAATTTTTTTCCCAGTCCTTAAGTTTTCCATAGAGAATTTTCCATTTCAATATGTTCATTGGTAAAAATGAAGGGATATCAAATGCAAATACAGTACCTTTTTTAAAGTTACATTTAAACAATGACTGACAAGTACATGCTCCTGTCTTTACATGTTTTCAAATATTCCAATAAAAATTCTACATAATATAACGTTTAAATCATAATAAGTGTGCTTTAATCCCCCCCTTCAAATATTTCAGATCAAATGCTGGTGGTGTTTTGGGGCAAAAAATAACAACATAGGATCCATTTTTAAACCTTTGTTGTTTACTAAATACAAATCAAATAAACATTTTACATTAGATCACGCTAAGGCATGGGTTAACTTGTGTCGCACCAGATGTTTTGGCCTGAGGTCACCTCTAAAACAGCATAGCCAGTGGTGAGGGATGATGGAAGTTGTAGGTCAAAATATTTGGAGGGCCACAAGTTGCCCAGCAAATGAATACAAACTAAACATTTTATTTATTATTTATTTATTTACAATATTTATATACCACTCCCCATTAAAAATTTCAGAGCGGTGTACAAGATAAAATAAAATAAAAACAGAATAAAACACTTTAAAATAGATTTTAAAAGAAGCAAAATGTACAGTGAACCGTGGCTGGTCATTAAGGAAAGGCTTAATTAGAGTAATTTGCACTGGATTTTTTTCACCATAAAACCAACCTCTCTGGGTTCAGGCCATGGTAGTCCTCTTTCCAGGCAGTTCATATACCTGCCTGGGATCAGGCTGTCTATCCCCATATTACTGCCTTTTCCACAGTGTCCTAGGGGAGAGGTACATGCTTTTCCCCCACAACCCCTTCCTATGTTCCATTGTAGTCTATAGCAACCAACTAGAATGGGGGGGGAAAACCTCTTATTTGGGCGTGCCCTAAAAAGCACAGAGTACTCCTTGAATTTCCGCTTAATTGTGTATTTGCTCATTGACCTTAGGCAACTCACCATTGCTCAATCTCAGTCTTTTCCCTAAAGCTGATCTTTCAAACCATGAAGGTAAAAGGAGAATATCAATAGTAGCAGACTTTATTGGCAACTGGTAGGACTATGGGAATAAACACTTTGTGTGCTTAGAAAAGCACTATATAAATACTAAATATTGTGTGAGGTGTAACTAGCCCCACCCAAAAGCCATGCTGTTTATTTCAGTGTAGTCCCTTTAGGGCCAAGATGCCACAAGATGCCAATGTTCTAAGCAAAACACAGTGCAAGGAACAGGTGCTAGCCTTAACCAAAAACTGAACAGGTGATAACAAACCCTTAACTTCTTTGTTATCAACTAAGCAAAACACAGCCTGTGCATCAGGCTCCCAGCATCTGGTCCACCTTTATTCACCCTTTTGATCCAACCTTGGGAATTGGTTGAGAAAGAGAAAAACTAGCATTGAGACCACTGATGGTGTCAGTCATGCGATGGTAGAGATAGAGGGTGTGTGTGTTCCAGAGTAATCCCCTTGAGCATTTTGGTGGATACATTTACAAGTTAGTGTTTCTGTTTGATAGGGCTAAATAGCTCACTGATCACACCTGCTGTGCTACCCCATATTGTTTCTTGTGGGTCAACTGACGGGGCAGTTTGCATGCTGTCATATGCCTACCATTCTGTCCATTTTGCATTGAGATTTTAATCAAAGAGATCATAGCCCTGTTAAAAAGAGGAAAGAAACCTTGTCATCATTTAATTCCCCCAAGGTGACTTATCTTCCATTTAAGGAATGAGCAAAGTCTGCAGTGAGTATGCTTGTTTTAATGGCAGATCATGCTCTTCTGGGTCTTCTCCAAGGGGAAGTGGCAGGTAAACACTTATTGTTTGAATGTATTAATATCTTAAGGATGAAGTCCTATATGACCCAGCCTGGGTATTCTGAAGCCTCCGAAATCAGAGGCTTATGAGTATCCTCATAATGTTTCCTCTGCATATAAACTAGACAGGCTATTTCAACCATCTAGCAGAGGCTTTGGGGACAGGGAGGGAAGGAGACTGGGGTGACCATAGGATTCCTCGTATAGCTGATGCCCTAGCCCCCTCACTTTTCTGCCCCCAGGAATGCTCCGATTTCAAGCATTAAGACATTGCTGGCATGGAGAGAACTGCACTGGCTAAGAGAGGAATGGAGAGGAAGCATAGAGCAGGGTTTCTTGACTCCGAGGTCAGAGGCCTGTTTCTGACCTCAGAACCCATAGACTGGGGGGGGGGGCATAGGATTGCTCCCTAAAATTTACACACACTATGTACATTTTTTTTCTATAACATTGAGAAATTCTCATTCTATAGTGCAGCATTTCCACGTGAGGTTGAGTGTGTCTCGGGGAAATAATTCAAGCAAGCTCCTCTCCCTGTGGATTCTCTCCTCCACCCACCCTTATATACATTTTTATTGTACTTTCCCTTGTGCATTCTAAGGTAGATAATTGTGTGAGATTCGTCCTTCTATATCAAGAGTAGGCAACCTGGCGCACTCAAGATAGTTCAGATTACAAGCCCCATCAAGCCCAGCCAGCATGGCTAATGGTCAGGGATTATGGGAATTGTAACCCAAAACACCTGGAGGGCACCAGGTAGCTTACCGCTGTTCAACATAAAGGAGTGCCTAATGTTTCTATAAACCCAGCCTTAATTCCATATTCTGTGTTTGGCTTTCTTTTTTTTTATAAGAAGGATAAAGACATGCGTCTTTTCTTTCTTGAAGAGCCATAATGTTATAAAGTAGATATTGTCTGTGGCAGCTATTTTAGGTTCTTTGGAAGCAAAAAAGATGCACCCCTTACAAGATTCAAAAATGCCCAGATTCTTGCTTAATTTTCTATTCGATATTTAAACTTGCTATGGTGTTTTCCCTTACTTGCTTCTCCCCCCCCCTTTTTTTTTAAAGTGTTATTCTCTTTCGAAAACGAGATGGGATGAGAAATGGAGAAAAATGCAACAGAAAGTCTATGGCTTATATTTCAGAATGAAGCAGAATAAAAAAATGCAGTTTGACCCTGCTACCGCAGCTGCTAAAATATTAACAGCATTAAATGCAGGTGAATCGGAAATGTGTGTGCAGGCCAAAGATTCCTCCAGGCGGTTTTCTTCTAGCTTGCTTGTTCCCTCCTTCGGTTGCCACGAAAGTGGAATCTCATCTGCCTCTCTCGCCCAAATGAAGAGTGACAGGGGTGATGAGGATCGTGGATATTGCAACAGCATTTCTTTGATAGCAGAAGCTGTCTGTCTGATATGATTTAGCAGGCAATATGGGTTTTTCAGGAAATACAAAGCTACCTTTGAAAAGTACAGAGGAACTCCAGGGAGAAATGTTTATGCAGTCTCTGGCTGCTACAGTCATTCCTCTAGGTCTCTCTTTATTATTTTTGTAAAATATCTATAATTAATGCTGTCATTCGTTCTTATAGATGTCCTTAAAAACAAGAAACCCAGCAACTAAGTACCACTAAGGGAATGCTTCCTAGTGATCTTGGTATTTATAAAGCTATCTGCAGAAAAAAGGGGAAAAAAGAGAGAGCAGCTCTTTCTTAACTGGTTGTGAAGTTGTAATTGATGTACCAAAGAAGCATAATGGCCCCAAGTTGCCCTCTGCTATAGGACTACTCACTTTCTGCTAAGCTTCCATTCTTTCAGCAAGGAAGTGCATATGGATCTTGCAGACTTGTAGAGAATCCCCCAAATGTTACTGGGCTGCAGATAGTTGCACTGGCTTGCAGGGGACTGGCAGAGGAGCAAAGGAGAGCGACATTTCTTTGCTAGGCTTGGTGGAAAGGGCTTCCTATCTGAGGCAGCCCATTTGATTTCACTGTTTGGTGCAGAGCAGGGAGGAAGTACGACAGCCCTCCTGGTCACTATTCTGTACAGAATTCCTGGCTGCCCGTGCCAACCAGGCTAGTGCTTAAATAGAAGGGTGGGTTATTGAGATATCAAATGTAAAAGAATATGCATTTGGTTGCTGTTTTTGTTTTTGCAGAGAATTTATTTGTTTTAAGTTTTGCTTCGTTTGTTTGTCTTCCTAAACCTTTGAGCCTTGACTTCCACATAAGACCAAATCAGTTTATCCATGGACCAAAAGTCTTCAAGCAGTTTTGCTTCCCCCCCCCCGCCCCACTCCAGATATGTTTCTTAGTACTTTAGCACTTTACTCCTGTATTATAGTGATTGTCAACGTGCCTGGCAAATTTTTAGGAAAGGCTCAAATTAGCTTAGAAAAAAAGTTGACTGATAGGGTGCTTTTAGACAAAGGGCTCCTAGTACTACTGATTAGTAGGCATTGTACAGCAATTCCATCTCCCCCCTTTAATTAGTTTTCTTCAAGAGGGTTACGAGTGGAAGATGGCATGATCTGCCCCCACTCAATTCCATGAATGTGGTAATTGCACAATAAAATCTAATCTGGATACACCCCAGGTATGGCGAAAAAGCTGGATTGCATTTGCATCCCAGAGGGGGAAGTGTACATCCCAAAGTGGAAACTGTCGAAAATTGGCTTGCATTGTTAGGCAGGAGTTCATCTGGAGTGTCAAAATGAACAAAGCTATTCTTCACTAACTGCACACACTATCTACACTTCCTGTGAACAAATTTAATGTCTGAATAACTGCTTAGTCTTCCAGTGACCTTGAAAAAATACCTTGCATCATTACAAATTCATAGAAATTATTATTATTTTTTTGCAAGAAGACTGACACATGCAAAATTAGTAGTGCTTGTTGAAATGCAGCAGGAGTAATCCAACCTAGTGAACTTTTAAAATTGTAATTCTTCAAGGAACTAATTGCACCCACCTGAAAAACCTGGATCAAGTATAGCAATTTGACTTGCTAAAATTATATCTTGCAGTGTATGAACCATGGAACATATTTATCATTCGAACTTTTGACAGTTATTACATTTTCAGTGCTGCATGTTAACAGATAGGCAGACCTGAAGAGAGAAAAGTGAACTGTAGTGCTTTGCTTCTCAATGTAGCAACTGTCCAACTTTTCTGTAAGGCCGCTTAGAAGTGACATAAGTGGAAAATAGATTAAACTTTATATAAGCAGTGAGGGAACAGCCCCTTCCCCCACTTGATAATATTACAACAAAGCAGGCCTCACCCCTATTAAGAAACTTTCTGATCATGTGCCTTGCATCTTCCCATAGTTGAGCTGTCTGCCTCTACTAAAAGGAAACTAAAGAAAAGAATCACTATTATCTTCCTGCCAAACAGCTAATCAAAGAGATTGTGGGTTAATTTGACAGTCTTCCATGCACACAGTTAAACTTGGCCCATACTTCAGTAAGCCAACTGATAACAGGACATCTATGTTACAGTATTTTGCCAACTGTAGCTGGTATTGATGCTAACCAAGGCCAGAGCTAGACCTAAGGTTTATCCCTGGATCGCCCAGGGGTCATACCTGTTCATCTAGGTGACACACAGGGGATCCAGTGCTCAGGCAGGGGCGAACCCTGGATGATCCCAGGATAGTACATGGACTGTTCCAACACAAATCCAGAGTTTGCCATATTATGCCTGGACAAATCTCTGAAAAATGAGTTGTAGAAGAATCTGATAAGATGCAATTATTCCATAAATAGGCTCGTCTGAAACTTGGAAATCCAAGGGGGGGATCTACACTACTGCTTTTAAAGCGCTTTAAAGCACTTTGAAAACGTTTTGAAAACTGTATATGCAGTGTGTCCTGGGCCCCAACAGTTGTCAAAACTGTTATAAAGCACTTTAAAGCGCTTTAAAGCAGTAGTGTAGTTCCCCCGCAACAGTTTTCCAACCCTCGGTGGTAACTGTTGTGCTTGTGTGGGAACAACTGCTCAGACACTGAGGCTTTCACACTGCTAAAAATAACACCAGAAATTAGCAGAAATGCTCTTTTCCAGAATGGGGCAGATCAGCAGAGCTCACAGAAGGGAGTTCCGCTCACCTGTCTCAATGCAGAAATGAGAATTTCTGGGGTAAGTTTTAGCAGCACAAAAGCCCTATTGCACAAGCAGCCACTCTTGCAAGTACAACAGAACCAGTGGGCCTGCTGGATTCTACCCCAAGTCTTACTCAGCCCTAATTTTAACTCCCTAATTCTGTGTATCAGCAATAAGTCTAACTCCCTAATAAATTCCATGTACACATAAGTATCGTGAGCAAACGCTGATCCAACAGAGACACTGAAAAGAACAATATATCTTTTTTTTATTTACTTATTACATTTCTATACTGCACATTAGCCAAAGTTCTATATAGAGCAAAACAAATTCTTACACATCTTGCTTTCTCTTTCCTTAGAAAATTGTTGGAAATGTTATTCTGTATCAGGGAGTGGTCAAAGGCAGATGAGTTGTTTTCAGGGAGCACATACCCTCTTGGTGCCCTGATCAGGTAGCAGATGGAAGGACATGAAAGATGAATGCCTTCAAGAACTCACATGCTTCTATATTGCTTGCCATAAGTAGCATAGTGATGCACGAGTTCTGTGTGCAGGACTAGGCAGAGGGCCAGAGAGCTGATTTTCTGTTTGTGTAAGCAATCACTTAGAAGGAATACAAAAAGCATTTTAATTTTTAAATGGTTGTTTTTCCTTTCCCATTACATGGCTACAGATGCCTGTCAGCCTTGATTAATAGTTTTGCAGGGGGTGCTTTTTTTGTCTTGTTATAAAGGTTTAATTTGCAAGCATTATATCACCAGGATGAAATGGAACAGGTAACAAAAGTACAGCGAGAGAAGGAAAAGGTTTTAACGGAAGCAATTTGAAAATACTGCTTCGGGGAAAACATTCTAGGCTGTCCCCAAATTGAACACACAAATGAAAAGAAAGTAACTTTGTGGCATGTATGTTTCCAATATATTTCTTCCATCATTCTAGCAATGCCACACATCCTGCACCTTAGGATAGTAGCACTCATGTTGTGTTATACTACCCTATTTCTTCGATTCCAAGACGCACTTTTTCCCCATATAAACATCTCTAAAAATGGGGTGCGTCTTAGAATCGCAGGTGTGTCTTAGGGTGTTTTTTTTTTCCTGTTGGTGGGTACTGAGATTAGTGTGCGTCTTACAATTGATGGCGTCTTACAATCGAAGAAATACGGTATTTCATTTAGTGCTGCTATTTATTTTCTCCAAATACTGCTGAAACAGCAATGTCAAACAGCAAGATGAGAATATTCCCTGTCCCATTCTCATGTTATCTTTCCTAATTTGTGAAGTAGTTGCATTTGAGATACCTATGGAAGAAAGAACAAATCTAAAATAATGGAGAGATGTTCTCTCCTACCCCGCCCCCCTCTTTTTCTGTCTCTCTCACACACACTTTCCCCTGAAGAAACAGTGTGAGATTTCTAGTCCTCAGCTTTAACACATAAAATATTAACAGCCAATTTTCAGCTGCACCTCTGTCACTTCCATTATCATTCTACACGTCCAGGGTGATAATGGACTTGGTAAATTGAAGCCTTGTTTCCATTCCAGACCCACTAGGGTTTTCACCTGGGGGACAGTTCTGCACTCGGGGTGGTAGCCCCAGCTAAACGTTAATGGCATGACAGAAGGCATATTGTGTTGGGGAATAAAACCAAATGGCCTTCAAAATACCTTCCATTGACAAGTTTTTAGGAACTAGGTTGTGTTGTTGTTTTTTGCTTAAAGAGACATTAAGGGACCTGTTGAATGTTACTCAATAATTTGTGGAGTGGGAGATCCCCTCTATTTTAGCTCTGAAGAAAATCATTTGTGTGTGCGGGGGGGGGGATTCAGAATCAATAAAGAAATAAGGCTTTGCCTCTTAAAATGCATTCATATATTTTCTTCGAGATCCAGGGATGATGGCTGATAGCATAGAGGATAGCCCAAATTGTTTTTCCTTTGGCCGCACCCTACCTGAATTTGCCTCATGGTTCAGTTTCCTTCATGGCGGTAAACATTACTGAGAGCAATGATTTTTTAATTAGGATGTGACAGCAGAATGGACCACTGTGCAGGCGCTGGGAGAGCTGAAGCTGGCATGTCAGCTGAGTTCAAGGGCAGAACTCAAAGTCAGCCACACGAAAAGCTAGTTAGACAGAGAAATATTCATTCACACTTCGGGGAATTCCATAGGTTTCCAGCTTTGCTTGAGGACCTGGCAAAGTGAGTGGCAAAATGTTCTTATTCTGGCCCTATCCACCCTCTTCCTGTCTTATAGGGAAAATGTAGAAAAAGCACACACGCAAATGACCTCATCTTACTTTGGGGTTACAGTCTGCTGTTGGTTACATGAGAGGGATGCTACCTCTAAGCAGGACTTCATTTCCTGTTCCTCTTTAAAGTATTTACTGGGAAGTAAATTGAATTTATTTAAATGGGAGTTATTTCCAAGTCATATGTTTAAGAATCAAGGTGCCATCCAAACAGTATGGCTTTTTTTAAAGGAAGAAAGAAAAAGAAAAGACCCAGTTCAGTCCCTTTTCACATTTGCAAGAGATTATGCACATACAATGGGGTTTCATATTTGTAATTCCACAGTACGGTTAAGTCAGGAGAGCTTTGAAAAACAGCTTCCAATAGTGTGTGCACTTTTGTTGTTTGGGACTAGAAAACAAAACCCACATTACTGCATGCAAATTTCTTCCCTCTCACAGTTTTTCTTGATCAGGGCTAGAGTATTTTACTGTATATTGTGCACTGAGAGCATTAAATAAATGTTAATCAGAAATAGAAGTAGTAGTAGATGGGTCATGATCCAGTGATTCCAAAGTCATAGTAAAATGTGAACAGAGGTGTGAACTTTTATGCAGCTTGATAGGGTAATTCTGCTGGTTTCCACTCATGTCATGTCCTGATTATTATTATTATTTATTAAAACATTTGTATTCTGCCTTATTATCACTGGGATCTCAGGGCTCTTACATGTATAATAAATTATGTTTAGATCATACCTAACTATTCAATATTTTCTGTTGTAGAACTTGGTGGGGAGGAATACTTGATTAATTTAACAGAGAGGGCACAAACCTGTGGAACCACTTTAAACGGAATGAATCCACTAAGGGAAGATGGGTTATGGTCATGGATTGTAACACCTCAGACTGCTAGAACTTGGCATAAGAGACATGACAGGTAAGGTGATAGCTATCGATGAACTTCCTTTACTTGGCTGTCAGAGTAAAGCAAGCTATCAAAAGCCCTGGTGTTGGCAGTAATTGACACAGTTCTGCCAAGAGGTCATAGAATACCATTGCAGTGTTTCTGTCGGCCTTGTGCTAACCATTGGAGTTCTGTACATGTGTGCAGACTTACTCTGAATGGGAACTCAGAAAAATTGGGATACTTTGACTTTGAAGGGCTGGAGCTTGGACAGAGGCTGCACATATCTGTAACAGAACCAAATGAGTTCAAATTTTTATGAATACGACCAGCTTTTCTCTTGACGGTTAGCACAGGGCAGACAGAAACACCGTAACTTTATTTGACTCTGAATGGATTCACAAAAAAGAGGTGATAATTTAAAGGGCAGCATCTCAGACAAAAACACACCGTATTTTTGATGGGAGAGGTAAACCTATCAACAGCTACTAGTCATGATGGCTATATATTACTTCCAGTATCAAAGAGAGAATATGCCTCTATATACCAGTTGCTGGAGTACATGATCAGGAGGCGGCTGCTGAATTCTTGTCTTGCTTGTGGGCTTCTCATGGGCATCTGGTCACTCATTGTGGAGAACAGAATGCTGTACTAGATTCGGCCTGATCCAACATGGCTATTCTTAGGGTCTGTGTGAGATTTAGTTTCTCCAGTGTAAATTAATAGGAAACCATGAAAGCCAAGAAAGCATAATATTTGCCAGATGAGATCCATAATTTTGCCACAAGTCTGTAGCATATCATCAACCTGTTTGAGTGTTTCCATTCTGCTGTGCCACGGGTAGGGATGGCATTGAAATCCGCAACAGAACCAAATAAGTTCAGATTTTTATGAATCTAACCCACAGATTCTGCAGCGGACCAGCTTTTCTCCTGTCAGGTGGACTTGTGGTCTGTTTTCCTAACCTTTTGTGCAAAATTTTGTTATAGAACCAATACACAAAAAGTTTTAAAATTTCATTTCAGTGGATCTACCCATTCATTTCAATGGGTCTACTGCTAAACAGGACTAATATTGGCTACAACATAGTGCATCTGAGCTGAGAAAATAACCATCATGACCTTGGAAAAGAACAGTGTGTGAGAAGACCTATGGCATGTCCACCTTTATGTGTTCAGAATTATGATTCTTGATTTAACGCTATTGACTTGTGACTGGAGACTAGGCCTGTGATGACCAGGACTGTGGTTCTCCTGCTCCATCTCCCAGTATCACTGATCATTTTAGTAGCTAGCACATTCAGAATACATTTTGTAAAATATGTGCTATATATGCCAATTTGCTTAACTGAATAATTTGTTTGGGATATCTAATTTGTGGGGTTTTAGTGCAGAGAGGGTTACCCTTTCCTTCTGTAGTGTGGACTGTATCTTGCCATGTTTTATCTTGACATATGATGGTGGAGATGCTGCTACCAGGGTTAGCTATACATCACTAATGGACTCAACAAGTCCCATAGGTTTGTTTCCTGCACCGCGCTGGAATCTTTTGATGAAGGCCAGTTTTAAAATCTTTTAATAAATGTAATTAATAAATAGGTCTTCCAAGCCTATCCATTGTTTTTCAGTATCCATAGTTCCAGTTTTCTGAAGTAGCTTTATTTTTGTAGCTGGCTAAAACTCCAATTAGATCATGGTGCTAGAAATTCCTGTTGAAAGAGAAGGTGTGGGAACCTTCTTTCCAGTAATTACTGATTAATTAATAACCAATTTCAGATAAATAAATATTGAATGATTACACCTACTATAGGCAAATGTTTTGGGTGATGAGCACTTTTGGTAACTATCCTGCCCCACCACCACTCCAAATGGCTGCCATGGGAGCCATAGCAGGGGACAAGTAACCTGTCCAAAAAACTGAGTGCAGAGATGATTCTGAGCCTCAGCACACTAAACAATTCCTGTAAAGAAACCATACAGTATCAATCTATGTAATGAACCTTAAATCGTAGGCATGAGAAAATGCTTATGGTAGTTAAAAGTGTCCTCTAGTCATGTTTACAGCTGCTGGAGAAATTCGAGATTGGACTAAAATGAGTTCAGATTTCTATCTTGTGGAATCCACTATGGATTGGTTTCCACAGGCCACACAGAGTCTGCAGACTTCCAGGTGTTTTTTAAAAAACTTTATGTTAAATTTATGCATAATCATTCACAGGAAAATACACAAGTTTCTGCTGAGACGTATGTCAGCCTGGAAAATATATGTGGGGTGGGGGAATTGAATGGAATGGGGGACAATACGCTAAATGTTAGAAACTCACATAAGTTATGTAAATTGTTGCAAACTTCATTCTGGAATTATTTGCATATCCATTCATCAGATGGATGCCGGAACAAATGACACTGCACAATCTGTGACACACTTGGGACGGATTTCACAAAATCCGGACATCCCTAGTCATGTCAGCTTTACACTTCTGAGATGTTAAGTAACATTATGTGCTCCTTTTCTACAGTTGTAGAATGTACACAAAGAGTTTCAGTCTCAATGCCCAAGATGCAATATTGCCACCTGCTGGTTTTTAACATATTCTAGAAGGCTATAATTAACTTTGTTGGGAAGTCATATGCTAAAAGTCCTGATAGAAGTAAGAGTCAAGATTTCTTACCTCCAAATTGGTGGTCCGTTGCAAGATTCCATAAGGTATTTGCATCTTACTAGATTTATGTCTTGCATTTTGCATATCTGTTATATAAAAGTAAGATATTTTTGCTTGACTCTACTACTTAAAGTTAGCAAATATAACTGAAATGATGCCACATAAAAGTCTACTAGATGACATATTTAGTTGTCATATCAACACAACAAAGTCCTATGAGGAGAGACTGAAAGAACTGGGCATGTTTAACCTTGAGGAATGAGGAGACACATGATAGCACTTTTCAAATACTTAAAAGGTTGTCACACAAAGGAGAGCCAGGATCTCTTCTCCATCATCCCAGAATGCAGGACACAGAATAATGGGCTCAAGTTACAGGAAGCCAGATTCCGGCTGGACATCAGGAAAAACTTCCTGACTGCTAGTGACAATGGAACCAATTACCTACGTTGGTCATGGGCTCTCCCACACTAGAGGCATTCAAGAAGCAGCTGTCGGTATGCTTTAAGGTGGATTCCTGCAATGAGCAGGGGGTTGGACTTAATGGCCCTACAGGCTCCTTCCAACTCTACTATTCTTTGATTCTATTATACTTTGTGTATGTTCCATCTTGGTCTCACTTTGCAGAATTCTAGCTGCTCTGAGTAAGATAGGAAATGTTTAGGAAACTAGAGAGTTGTTTTCCCTTTGACAGAACCGTACAACCGAAATTAGTTCTTCATAGGCCTATCTATATATATAAAATGCCTAGGTATGTGTCCGTGCAGGCTTCAGCTGATACAAGTTGCTAAGCAACAGTAACGTGTAATGTCAGCTGATACAGGTTGCTAAGCCCCTCGCCCGACTCCTCCTGGCTTTCCAAGGTAATTCTACCTCCCTTTCTGCCTCTTCGCTCTCCCCCCCCCCACAAAGGGGGCAGCGCCATGGTCCAGAGCATGAGTGAGGCACGGCAGAGGCCTTTGGCAGCCGGGTTGGAGGCCGCTCGCCTGCCGCTCGCCAAGGCCCCGGCCTAACCTCCTGCGAGCTGGGCGGGTGGCCCAAGGCTAACAGGAACCCCAGAGAGAGGGTCCGGATCATGAGTGAGGCATGGCTGGGGCCCTTGGTGGCTGGGTGAGAGGCCGCTCGCCTGCTGCGAGCCCAGGCCCCGAGCTATTCTCATACAAGCTGGGTGGGCAGCCCAAGGCTGACAGGAACCCTGGGGAGAGGGGGATACCTGCTCCCCCTCCCCCCGACCTCCCTGCCCCCGAGGTCTGCCAGACGGTGCTGTATCAGCAGCCTCCAAGCAGCCCGCGCCCCCGCAATGATATTTAATTAATAAACTTTAAGTTATGCTACAATGACGTATGTTATGCCAGGTACGGCTAGTGTTTCTGTATTTAGCTATTTCTAAAAAGGAGCCAAACAGATGACCTCAAAAGGAAAATAAAAAATAAGTTCTGTACAGTTCACTTCAGAAATAAAATGCCATAGGTATGTTTTCAAATTGCAACAAAGGGAAATAATGTGTTATTTCCACAAATTTGAGATATAAGTTTGTTTTTCTCCTGCAAAACGATGAAAGGTAGAATGGCTCCATCATACTTTAGAAACTAGGTTTTCCCTTTACCCCTTTATGACTGCACACTTTTTCAGGTGTATTTTATGCCTCTGGCTGTATTTTATGATTCAGCTTTTCTCAAAGTGATTTCAAAGGTGGATGAATATTCAATAAGATGTATATTAAAAGTATGTCGATACTGGTACCAGAACACAGGACCCCCCTGTGAGATTGGGAAGCCATTTCCCAGAAATGTTATGTGTGTTTGATAAAATAGTGTGATACTCAGTTCAAATCAATGACCACCAGCAATGGATAATTGATGCCAGAAATACTCATATAGCTCAAACCTTTGTATGTTTAGTTGAAAAAGTAAGCCTCCCTGAGTTCAATAGGGCTCACCACCGAGTAAGTGTGCAAAGAATTGTAGCCTTAATCTGTCATCAAATCCATCACTAAAATCATGTGTAGGGTTGTTTAAACAAAAACAAACAAACAAACATGCATTTCAGCAATTTAAGGAGATTAATATTCATAAGACAAGGCAAAGAAGCTTGAGACAGTTAGCAATTATGTTAACTGTAGATTGTTTAACCTATGATTAACCTATAGTGTTCAGCTTTGGAAATCGCATAGCAACCTCCAAATATGCAAAATGGCCACGGAATGTGCCTGGCATGCACTGTGGCAAATCGTGGGTTAATTTGCAGCTGTTACGTGCAATGGGCCCTGAGTGGTCTTATCGGGAGTTTGGAGTAGTGGCAGTGAATTGAGCTCTTTAGGTATGGTGCTGTTAGGATTCCTATACATCACAAAACTGCAGCCTGCTTTATAGATAGTCCAATATTGAGGTCATGGAGCTTGTCTAGGCTGATTGAGACATGTGTGAAGTAAATTTCCTTCACCCTTCCATGGCCCTTTTTGCACGTACAAGATTCATAACTGGAAGAGCAGAGCTTCCAATTTCCTTGACAGTACACCATTTTGAGAAATGATTTAACTTCCTGCACAAACATGTGTTTTCCTTTAAAGACTCAGTATTCTTTCCCCCCCTGTTGATGACAATATGTCTGTGGTCATCTGACCATACCACTACCACCTCCACCTCCTCCTCATGTACGTCTTAAGAGTGGTTTGAATATTTATCTATAATAGTGTGCAGTTCCTGATGAAGAACATGCTGGCTAACAGCCTGTTTACCGAGAGGGTGTGAAGGATGGAAATGGGACTTGGCTTGACATGAGAACATTTAGCTCTGACTGATGCGCATCATGTAGAGTTATTTGTCTTGTTTTGTGGCAAATGCATAATGGAACCTTACTTATTTGTATTGTTTTAGGAGTGATGGTATATTACTGAATAGCTTTTGGGGGTGGGTGGGAGGAGAGGGAAGGTGAAAAAAAACATTATTAGCTTCAGTAAGGCAGCTCAATTAGAAACACCTCATGTAAGTCACGGTTTCTTCAAATAATTGAACCAGGATTCACTGAGCTAAGGAACGTTTAAGAACTACTGCATATCAGTCATCATACTTGTGGATTTCTCAGTGAATGGGTTCGCACAATCACTGCAACCTACCATGACTTATTTAAGCCATGGTAGGTTTCAGCAGTGCTAGCAGCTATTTTGAATATTCAACCCCCAGCGTGGGTTGCCATGGTTTGTCGTGTTCTCTAAACCTGGGTGGCAGACCGTGGGTATTTGCACGTTGTTTAACCCTCAAATAACCCCTACTGTTGCACAGGTTTAGAGAACATGACAAACCATGCCAATGCCCTTGCTGGGGGATGAATATTCAAAATAGCCATCGACACACATCACAACCCACCATAGCTTAAATAAGCCAAAGAGTGCTGTGCTGGTTGTGTGAACTATCCCACTATACACATCTAACTTCTCAACAAGTTTGCACACAGTAAAAAACCTGTATGTGAAACTTATTTTACTTAAAACATTTCTTCTCCATCTCTCCACTCATTCAAGGTGTTATGCAACAGTTAAACACATAATGGTTTGCTATTCAAATATGAAATTTCTAAATAGAACAACTGAATCCTAGAAACCAAGTTAAAAGACAAACAGTACCCCAAAACATAAAGGCTCAATTCAGACATAGTTTATGAAATAAATGTATGTAAGTTGAATCAGAGTTTGGTGTGGTATCTGAGTTGGTGAACCATGGTCTGATTTGGCTGGCAAATTAGAATTGGTGTTTTAAGTGGATTTGCAGGCTATGGTTTACACCAACTTTGATTTAGCATGATGTCTGGCACATATCTGATCACCACCCCATCAGGATCCACTCAGCATTGCTGCTGCCACTAAGCTTCATGCATGCCAACCAACACTTCTCCTGGACATGCTTACCCAGTGGTCATGGCTGCCATTTTAGATCTCCAAATGCAATGTTTGATGGACCAGATCAGCACCAGGGCAGGCATTGGTAGCATGCAGCCTCTGTGCCATAGACACAAGTCCACCATTTCATACAGAATGAAAGCAGACTACTAGTTCTAAGCCGTAGCTTAAACCAATGCTTGGTTTTCATATCTGAACTGAGCCACAACTGCAGCCAGACTGAGCAGTATCCACTAAAAGCTTATTTAACACAAAAAAAATCATGCTAAGCCTTATATTTAACATAGATTCATAACCTTATGTATACCACTCCTCTCCTTATGGTGGTCTTATAGAATCTTCCACCAAAAGAGCAGAACAATTAACTTCCAGCTGAGCTGTGTTAGCAAAAATAGTTATCTTCTTTGGAAAATTTAAAATGTAGTAGGACAACTGTCTATATCCTGCAGTTCCTCCTATTTCTTGTTGTTATTAGTTGTCCCAGATAAATCACTGTCCTTATTTCCACCCTATTTTCCCCCTTTTGGGGATGTCTTGTTAAAAGTTTGCAAGTTTGTATGAACCATTTGTCATGCACATGAACATGAAGGCACCATATGGTGCACAGCTGGGCATTTCAACATTGCACAGACATTGAGGTATATGATAGCATGTTGTACGATAAGTGTGTTTTTCTTATATGTCTTTAACCCAAAGAACAAACACTGATGGGTTATCTTAGAGTAAATAACTATTTGACATAAAGTAAATAACTACTTCATATAACAGAGTTAACACGTTATATAACAGAATATATATCATATTCATATAACAACCCTCCAGATGTGTTGAACAACAAATTTCCATAACCCCAATGCAGAATGTCCAGTGGCTGTGCTGGATGGGTATGATGGGAGTTATAGTCCAAACGCATCTGAAATATGCCATGTTGGGGAATGCTGGAGAAGAGCTTTTACTAACTTTTTTATTTATTTACTGCATTTGAATGCCACTCAGTAGACAAAGTTTTCTGGGCAGTTGTAATCCAAGGGGGTGGAGGAGACAGGGATGTTTGAGAAACTCATTTTGGTTCATTTATAGCCAGAATTCACGTAGTTTGCACCCCCCAAAACGGAACGCAATCTGCAGTCAACGTCCGTATATTTTCAACCTTGAGGTGTGATTTGCAGCACAGAAAAAATGCTTTCAGAAAATGCATACCATTGCAAAATGCACCCAAACACACTTTAATGAATGAGAGAAAATGCATACATTTCAGAAATGCAAACTGATGTGTACATTTTGAAAAATGTACATGACAAGATGAATGAATTTTCATACCAAAAGAGTGGGGAAGCAGACACAACTCAGAACGTGTTTCGAGGTAGAATTTGGAGAATGTCAATAAGTTCAGGTTTTGCTGATTCACACATACTTAAAGGACAGCTATCTATGGTATGAGAATAGGGGCGCTATTTTCATGTCCTCATTCTTAGCTGTTAAATTACAGCATGATGAATTTGTAGTTCAAAAGTTAACCCTGCAGAGAATTCCTGAAGATGCAGCAAGGCAGTTTTAATCTCTGTTAAATTGATATTTGAGTCACGGGGTGGGATCTCCAAGAATGATTAAGAATATGTAGATCGTTTGTCATTCTTATTAGGAAATTTCCATAATATTTATGTGTGCCTTTCCTTAAACAATAGATAAGAGAGAAAGTCAGATCTGATTTTTCCTGCAGTTCTGACAGAGGAACTGCTGAGTTGTTGTCTGGTAAAGGGAAGAGCAGGGTGGTGGGTAATACTTTTTCTTCCCCTACAACAAAGCTACTTTGTTTTTGTTTCCAGCAACTGAATGAAATCTGCACAGATTATTAATGGAGCTGGGAGCACAAGTGAGCTAGCATTTACCCGCAGCTCCGCTGTTATCTTAAACACTCAGATAAACTAAGGCTAAATTGCAGAATTAATCACACTAAAGTCCTCAGCCCAGATAAGGATCCTGCCACTCTATTTTTATTTATTTTGAGTTCAGAAAACAATTTCGCGGCATTATTCAGGATGTGCCAATTGTTTCCAATGCAGTATCCTGTGGCCTTGCTTTAGATCTTATCATTGCGACTGAGTTAGTGTGACAGAACAGCATTGCAGTGATTATATCCACCTTTATCAACGTCACTGTTAAATGAAATGGGACAGGAAAGCTAATTATACCTACACTATAGAGGATGGTTTCATGTTGCCTGGTCCTCAGATTTACAAAAGAAATCTGTACTGTGTGCTATGACAGTGCTCAGTATATAGTTTTGGAAATGGACATGTTGCTCCCCTGTTTCAAAATTCAGCATGGCTTGTGCCTGTTGAGCAGGTTTTGATCTCTTTAAGACACTATAGTCTTGAAGATGATGGAAACTGGTTGGTGAAGAATCTGCACATTATTATCCCAAGTCCTTTCAAAGGGCATGGCTAGACGAGGGGGATTGAGGGGGGTGATCTTGCGATTTCATGATCATAAGATCTTCTCCCTCGTCTACACGCGGCACGCAATATCCCAGGAGGCAGAGGATGTCATGGCTGCCATTTTGTTTTGTTTTTAATCGGAGAGGAGCGCTCTGCGCAAACGAAGTTTTTAAAACAAAACAAAAAACCCTCATGCTCCCCCCACCCCAACCCCAATGGGTACAGAGCTTGTGAGGAGCTCCATGCCCAGGTTCTCGTGTTTACTTGCAAGGAGCCAAGACAAAACTGCAAGAGCGGGCCACTTGTCCCTCGGGGACACACAGAGACGATCTCGGGATGATTCCCAGGATATCGCCCCGTCTAGACATGCCCCATGTTGGTCCTACTGTTCCTGAATGCTTGAAATACAAAGTAGATACATTTTTTTAGCCAGAACAGCATTGTGTCAGTGCTATAAATTTTGAGTCTAGAAATGGATAACTTCATTTGGTTTGAATTTTAATATAAACCAATCTAATTTGCATCTCCTGTAGTAAAACAATAACAAGAACACTATTACCTTTCTGTTTTCGCACTCCTCTAAAATTTGTGGTGCAGTTCTCAAATAAAAAAATGTGTACAAAATGTGTTTATTATAGAAACTTGTGTACAAAAAGTGTACATTTGGGGAAATGTGTAAGAATTTTGTGTATTTTGTAAGTTCATTCAGACTTGGGGGTGGGAAATGATGTTGAAACAGGATGGAATGAACTTGGAATAAGGTGGGGCTGTGGCTCAGAGATAGAGCAAATACTTCGCATGCAAGAAGGTCTCAGCATCTCCAGCATCTCCAGGTAGAGCTGGCAAAACTCCTGCCTGAAACCCTGGAGAGCAGCTGCCAGTCAGTGTAGACAATACTAGACTAGATGGACCAGTGGATTTGATATAAGGTAGCTTTCTATGTTCCTATGTTGTGCTTGAAAAAATGTGGACAGTATAGAAAATGAATCCGATTCATTAATCACAACTTGAGACTAAAGTGTGGGCTATTCTTTTCAGTAATAATTGATTAGTACTTCATTAATTATGTCCATCTCCTTTCTGTTCTGAAGCTGAATAATCTTCTTGACTTTTCCTCTTATTTATTAATTATATTTATATCCTACCTTTCTTTTATGGAACTCAAGGTGTTAGAATTCCACCCAGACACTGACCAGATCAGAACTATTGAATTTCAGCACAGATGCTGTATCACAGGGGTGGGCAACTTGTCTATCTAGATATTTCCACCTACAACTAGCTAGCATTGCTAAATAATGAGGGATGGTGGGATTTGTAGGCCAAAATGTCTAGAGAGCCACAAATTGCCCATCTTTGCTCTATCGTGTACCTTCAACCCATGCCCTGGGATGCGTTCTTTCAATACTTATGTTTCTATACATTCTATACAGAATTATTGTACAGACCTGTACAACTTCAGATCCTGTGCATCAGAATGCAAGAATAGTTCTGGACTGGTGTGAAATTGTATGGTGTACAACTTCCATAATACTACTATGCTATTTTTTTCATTAATTTCCTTTCAATCTCTAATATCCTGCTTGCCTTGCAATGTAGTAACTTCCATACATTGAGGTAAAGAGAGCTGTTTGCAACAGTTCCAAGATATATTTTCAGGAGGCAAATTAAAAAAAAGTGCTTATTAAAAAAAATCTCCACTTTATAGGTGACAGTAGTAATTCTTCAATCTGCTTTAAAATTTAATTTCACACAGATTATAAATATCGGCATATTGTTTTTCTGCTGCCTCATGGGCTGAATTGTGATCAATTCTCCAAGAACAGTCACCTATGACAGAAGTGGTGGTGGGATGCCAAGTACAGTTCTAAAGCAGAAGTGGAAGGGGTGGGGCATAGTGTGATTTTAGAAAGATGGGTCAATCATATAGGAGATTGTCATAATTCCAGCGAGCATGTGGCCTCTTATAGTTCCTGGTAAGCAGCTAACACCATGATATTCAGAATAGGGAGATTGACCTCCTATATTTCCATATGTCAGTTCTTGCACTAGTAACACCAGAACACATGTACAAATGTCATCTGGATTTGATCACCAAATAATGTGGGATTACGTGTCTAATTCACTCTTCACATCCTTTTGGAGATCATTAAGTAGCACATGCCTACAATATAGATCCACCACTCACTCTTTAATGTTCAGTTGTTTTTAAATTTACATTCACATGTAAGTTGATAATGAGCTGTATCTACCAGTCTCAGGCATGAGGCTACACAGAATGACTCAGTTACATAACCCTGGAAGAAAGAGAAAGAAATTAATAATGGAAATGCTGACAGACGTTTCAGCTGCCTTAAGTACGCTGACAGGCTTAATTGAAAGTAATGATCTCATGCCTTCATGGAAACTTTTCAAAATGCAACTGCTGCTTTGTATAAAAGGAAATACCAATGAGCAAAACAGACCTCATTTTGTTTTTAGTACACTTTGAATGCATGATTCCATCCATCTGCCTGTGAAAATTTAGGGGCATTCATTCTCTTTTAATTTCATACCGTGTTCCATTTGACTCCAGGTGGAGGTTCTGTATGAGGAGTTAAACAGAAATAGAGCTCCTAACAGATTTTTAAACAAGTTTTTTAAAAAAGATTTAGTTGCATATTCAATAATTTGTACATGGCATGGTTTTTAAGTCACTCGACAAACTCTAACCTTCCAAATACAACACCAGTTACCTTTTGTGTCTCTTTTGCTAGATTCTGCCTTTTAACAAAATTATTATTTAGTCAATGGAAGTTAATAATCTGTACATTTGACATCAGTGGTTCAGAAAATTAATATTTTTAAAGTACCTGGGTTTTTTTCTATTGTTTTCTGAATCTTCCTTCCTTATTATTTATTTATTTATTTATTTATTTATATAGCACCATCAATGTACATGGTGCTGTACAGAGTAAAACAGTAAATAGCAAGACCCTGCCGCATAGGCTTACATTCTAATAAAATCATAATAAAACAATAAGGAGGGGAAGAGAATGCAAACAGGCACAGGGTAGGGTATGGTAAACAGGCACTGGGTACTGACTAGTTACTGAATAACAATTATTTATTTATTATTCATTCATTTATTTATTAATTTTCATCCCACCTTTTTCCTCCCTTAAGGAACTCAAGGCAGCATACATAACCCTCCTCTCCATTTTATCCTCTCAACAACAACCCTGTGAGGTAGTTGGACTGAGAGTCTGTGATTGGCCGAAAGTCACCAAGTGAGCTTCCCTGGCTGAGTGGGGACTAGAACTCAGATCTCCTGACTCCCAGTTCAACACTCTAGCCACTACATGACACTGGCTCTCTGTATCCCACTTGCCTCTCTATAAGACAAAATTAAAACGTTCCTGCACTAATTAGAAGAAAAGAAAACATGTCTGGAAGAGAGGGTGGTCAGATATACTAGGACTTTTTTCTGTGGGATTCTTCCTATGAATCCGGATTAGTTTTCTCTAATAATTACATTAAAAATATGTTTTCTCCTGAAGTATAGACTCAATTTATTCTACCTTAAACAACATTTAATTATAGAATCATAAAATAGTAGAGTTGGCCTATAAGGCCATCGAGTCCAACCCCCTGCTCAATGCAGGAATCTACACTAAAGCAATTGTTATCGCCATCATCTTATCCCATGCTTCCTTCAGGGAGCTCAGGGTGGCATACAAGTCTTTCCCTTCCAATGTTCTCCTTTTAAACCTGTGAGGTAGTGACTAGCCTAGGTTCATCCAGTGCGCTTCATGGCTGAGCAGGTATTTGAACATGGGTCTCTCTAGTTTTAGCCTAACACTCTAAGGATGCAATCTTATTGTTTCAGCCCTTGATGATTGTATGCCTCTGAATTCGGAGGCTTTTGATCATCAAATGCAGAGTGGGAGGCATGGTGGAGACAATCATCTCCTATTCTGCATTTTCACTAGATGGGCTTTCTTGAGTGTTTCAGGTGTTTCAGCTAGGGTGTTTCAGAGGGGGAGGAAAGGAGGATGGAGAGGCCTCGGGTTATCTCATATCCTGGCGTTTCCTGTCTCCTCCCCTCCTCGCCCACTGCAACACCCTCTTTCCTTGTCCTCTGAGGTTGAGTTCCAAACCTCAGAGAGCACTTGAGGTGTGATTCTGATGTGTGATTCTGGTGTGATTCTTTCTGTGCAGACTGCAAGGGGGAGGAAGACAGGGAGGAGGTTCCAAGCTTGGATCTGGGAACCCGAAATTTCCTATGGTCCTTCAATTGCTGTCTGAGGGCCATTGGATTGCTCTCTAATCCAGCCTTCCCCAATCTGGTGCCCTCCAGATATGGTGAACTGCAATGCCCATCATTCTCGGCTGCCTAAATACTACATCACATTAGTTTTTAATCATCAAGGTTCATTATTTTTAAAAAATACTTCACTGTTTTTCTTTAAATAATAGTTCAGTACTTCTCAATGAGAGCTACTGTAGTGTATTGGCGATGAACTCAGAAGTTCCTGTAAAAAGTGTCGCCTTGGCATAAAGCCTTAGACAGGTCATTTTCCCTCAGTCTCAGCCACATATCTGCAATATAGAGATAATAACCACACTGACCAGCATTACAAGTTTGTTGTAAGGATTACAACAAGAGAATATGTGTGAAGTGCTTTAGGCACACACTAGAGCCCCCCCCAATACACATCATCATCTAAAGCACTACACACATTAACAGGTATGTATACACATACACTATCTAAAATTACCTAATTAGAAGACTGTTCACCTCACTTATGAGAAGGAAAGACCTACTAAATATTCTGCCTTGGGGTATAAATGATTATTTCATATGAATTATACTGATTCCCCCCCCCCCCCCACTGGAAACTTCAATATTTTGTGGTCAGGAAAGTTTTTTCCTTCATGTCAGACTGGTTTGAGAAGGCAATCCCAGCCCCACCCAGCCATCTTTGTAGCATGCAGATGAGCTTGTTTGTTTTTCTCATACAAGCAAAGGGTTTGAAGTTTAAAGTTATTCATGGAGGATAAATGTATCAATGGACAATGATGGCTGTATGCTGCCTCCAGGAACCTGAATACCAGTCACTGAGGAATAACAGTGGGAGTGGGCTATTACTCAGAGGTCCTGCTCATGGCTTCTCAAAGGCCTTTGGTTGACCACTGTGGGGGGGAAATCCTTGAGTAGGTAGGCCTTTGGTCTTATACAACAGTACTCTTGTTATGAGAAGATGAGATCTTATTGAAAAGGTGCATTAACTCTGCATTTCTATGAAATTAATTTAATCCATTTCATAAATTATAAATCTAATGAAGATAAGCAGTTCTCTTCTCATTTAGCTCAATGTTTTCCAAATGTTCCACACCTGCTTGTTTGCCATGGAATCCCTTTTGTGTGCAGAGGCTTCTGAAATGTCCACACTTCTGAGGATGAAAGTCAGTTGATGTGACGATGTAGTCACACTCATGGGACCTCACTGTTGCCGTATATGAAATGAAAATCTTACCAAGAACATGCCCAACATTCCACTGCATATGTACATGGCTAGGGAAGAATAACTTCTACCCGCCCTTCTATCAAGGAGCTCAGAGTGGTATACAAAGGCACCTCAGTGTGGCATACAAGCTGCCTTTCATTCTGAAAGAGAACCCTCTCTTTGAGAAGTCTTAAGGAACACTTCCAGTGATTAGCTTTGGGAACGCAAAAGATTTTTCAGAACACCATTTGAAAAACAACTGCTTTATGTGCCCAGCAATAGAAACTAAAACCTGTATTTCCTTGTAAACACTCAGGTGCCCAATATCTGAAACTAAAATCTGTATTTCCTTATAAACATCTTCCTGGAAATGACCATCCTGACTCAACAACAAATAACTGTGTGGAAAAGTAGGATTTTTCTTGCATAGTCAGTGAAAGTGTAAAGCACATCTAGATGCTCAAGTCCAGATGCCACTAAACTGCTTTGCACTGTCATTTGATTTGGATGGAATGAAAATCTGGGGCTACTAGTTGCATGTGACTGGAGCTGGATAAATGCTGCAATGCTTACATAGATCAGAAAGGTTGTTACCACTGCTGCTGCTGTTGCTACTATTATTATTTAATATTCTTATTATTAAATTTCCAATTGTTCTGGGGAGAGGTATCAAAGATCAATGAGGGTTTCATAATAAGAATCTTATTAGTAGTAATGTCTTTGAGCCATTGGAAATGACGATTTACGTGCAAAGATACTTCTCTCCCTCTCTCTCCCTATTACTTAATCAAAGAGTCAAAGTTTGAGTATTTAATATTGAATAGGCTTGTTTAATAAAATGCAATTAATCCATTTCAGCCATTGCCATGATTCATAATGCAAGTTTCATAATTATGGGTACATTATTTATTAATAATAGTAGAAATAAGTAGTATAAGTGAAAATCTACAATGTGATCTCAAGTGAACTTGTGGTAAGCTAGAAAATGGCTTGAATTTTTGCATTTAAATTATTTGCTTGGATCTACTGCTTCTTTCCACTGTAAACCTGTGCTGTCATTGCTGAATTCTTAAAGAATTTCAAGAAAAGAAAAACAGAGCAAATAGCTAAGAAAGATTGGATATGGTTACAATACACAAACACCTCGTAATATGTAGGAATCTTTCCTTATTACTTTTTATTAATGTTACTGAGGAAATGTGTTTTAAATTTCAAATGGCCATGAATGGGTTTCACTTTGAAGTAGGCCTCCTTACTAAAATTGGAGATACTGGTGACATTCTTTAGGCTCAGAGACTGGAAATGAACATCTGGGCCTCAGTGATGGTTGCGTCAAAGGAGAGGCAGGCATTAGAAGGCACTGTATTATTTTATTAAAATTCAAGGTGAAGAGGGGCCTCTCAACTTAATTATTGCCCTTGACTTGCCCCAAAATGTCCTGTGTCAAACCACTGCTAAAGACTTGAGCCATTTCCCATGGAAATCAATGAAGACATTGTTCTCCATTAATTTGAACAGTAAGATTTAAAGTGGCTGAAGACCTAGAACTTGCTGTTGCGGAGGGGGGGCAAATGTGTTTGTTCCCCTAGCAGTAGCCTTTCCTTTATTCTGCCTTTCAAAACAACCCCAATGCAAAGCAATGAAGATACTCATTTGAATAGGTGATCCTTTGCAAAGCTGAACCTGGGGAACAGTTGGTAAAATTGAATTGGTTTGTAAATTAACTGAGCTGTTTCCTAGTTTTTCAAAAATATAAATAAATAAGTAGCTCAGGTTGTTTCCAAACCAATATGCGCAACAGGAAGCTTGCCCATCTCTACTGAAAAGTCTTTTAATTTGTAGAATCATACAAGTCCATTTTCATCAGAGTGTAATTTTGATTTTATATGCCTATCCCATTCTACCGCAACCATCACATTTCTTTATAATGTGGGGCTGTTCTGTTAAATTAATTATTAGAATTATAGCAGAATCCTATCTCTGTTTCCTTGGAAGCAAGTTCTTATGTGGTTAATGGGGCTTATTTCCAGGTAACTGGTTTTAGGATTGCAGCCAAAGTGTACTGCAATCTGATTTTTACAGATTTTCTCCATTGTAAAAGCTGTGCTTCCTTTTATTTATTTATTTATTTATTTACAATATTTATATACTGTTCCCCATTGAAAATTCCCTGGCAAGAGGCGATAATGGTAATGGAATGAATAACTTCTCTTTTAATTAAGAACAATGTGGGAGTAAAACCAGATTAATACCCTGTCCATACTTTAAAAGTTAGCTGAACACATAGGTAGGAGAGGACTGTTTTGTGCTCACTGTCTCTAGCCCTGACCTCCACATGTTCACCAAGGGACTGAACAAAGCCCCTACATACATAAAGCTGAACACACACTCTTTGTATAATTGTTGTTGTTTTGTTACCTGTTCATGGCAAAAGTGGCAGCCCTGCTAGTAGCAAGTCTGAACTTTAGAAACAGAATTTGAAAAGCCAGTTCTGAAAGTAGTCTGTTTCCATCCTGTGTGTTTCATTCATTATTTCCTCCCAGCTTTTACCTCCCTCCTTCAAACCTGGCATCTCAACAGGAAAAAAAAAAAAACCAAACTCTGTTGGTTGGTTTGTTAAAAAAGAAAAAGAAAAGTCACAGGCACAATCCACTGGCGAGTTCTCTTTCTCAAACCTCTCTGATGGGTTGCACAAGATAACTTCCCTGATGTGTCATGTGTCCTTGTAGAATGCTCAGAAAGGGTGGGGGAGAGAGAATCTCCACTGCTGTGTTAACGTTGAGTGTTGTTACTTTTCATCAAGATGGCTGAAGCCAGCTGCAGTGACTACGATGCCAGTTTAAATAATTAAAAGCTTTATTCCCTGACACAATGTTTTTATATGCAAAAATGTTGGGATTTCTGTACTGCTGGCTAAAACTATTGCATTTTTGTTTGAACTGCAATAGAGAAAGCAATGGTTTGCTGCCCCTCTGGCAATAAAGTGGAATGTGGCAGGTGGAAATAAATAACAAATTTCACTGAAGGGCATGGCAAACATCGGGGACAAGCAAATATGTCTTTGCCGGCTGAGACTTGTCTCTCTCTATTTCTGGGCAAGTAGGCAAATCTGTGTGATCTGCTATGACAGCTTGGCAGAATGTAGCCCAGGGTCCAAAGTAACAGGGGTTCTTTAGAGTCCCAGTGCAAAGCCCCAACACAGATAGTTATTCTGGGTTGGAAAAACAGATTACACAATATTGCTCACAAGGAAAATAAGAAGGTTCTTCGACTGGAAACTCCACCGATTAAAAAACCTGAGGGAAGCCAGCAGAAAGGACCTGGTTTCTCTGCGGTATGTGCCACTGTAGCCTAAAAGTAGTGAGTGGGATTAGTTTTGACATCTTATTACAATGAGTTCTTCTGGTGCAACCCTTTGTGTGCAGGGAGTTGCTTTGCATGACATGCTGACAAAGTGAAAAAAGGAAGAAACACTAAAGAGACATTTAATTGACTCCTGCACAGTCACTGTGAATTTGAGCTTGTTCCAGCAGAAATGTGCAGCAGTGGTAACCAACCACTGTGAGGTCTGCTTTTCCAAGTGTGAGATGGCAGAAAGGAAGTTTAAAATAGGACATAGTCCAGCAGCATTTGTAATTTCATAGTGCATGCACTTCTGGTGTTGTGGGCGTGATGCCAAATGCAATGCCTCCTACATAAAACAAGACATGAGATGTGTAATGTTAAACAAAAATACGTCTGTGTTTGTATAGTGTTAACTAGGAAAAATGCACAGCACAGTCTGAAATAAACATATCAATAAAACGCTTAAAAAGCAGGCACCTCTTCTCACATACACCATATTTTAACAAACTCAGAAGTCTAGTAGACTACAGTTTATGTGTATAGCTATGCTGAATATATCAGTGGAACTTTAAGCGTGGTCAAAGTGGACTCCTAGAATGTTTCTCAAAGGAACACTACAAATTTCTAGGATCCATTTCAGGAAACTTTACTGCTAAAACCAAGAAATCTCTCCCTTGTTCACAGTGGCTAAATGGGTATGAACACAGGTGCTGAGCTGGAGTAACTTTCAGGAGTCACTGCAATTTCTTAACTCTTCAGTCCATTTTTTTTAAAAAACAAAACAAAACACACACACCCCACACACTTTTCTACTTCCCAATTTTTCTTCTTTAGTTGCTTGAGCAATGTTAATATTCCTGGTTCCCAAAGCCCTAATTTGTTTCAGTGCCATGTTTTTCTCAACGTGGTTGCTTCTTCCATGAAATAATATATCTCATGCTGGCACAGGCAGTTGCAGTCCCAATCCAGAGGATATCTGCAATTGTGTAGCAGAAGAAGCAATCACAATAGAATAAGAGACTATGGTTCTATGAATTTCAACAGTGTTACTCTTATGCCACAAGCTAGTGAAATACCCCAAACATCCTGCAACAGATTTATGTGTATTACCCCAACATTCTAAGAAGACATATCAAAAAGATAGGGCCTTCTCACCTGGCCACCAGTGAGAGAAATTAGATGGGTCTCCACACAAGAAAGGTCCCTCTCAGCAGTGGCCCCACACCTGTGGAATGAACTCCCACTGGCAGTCCTGTTGCATAAATTAAGCCAAATCCGAGAGCACCAAAGTCCAATATCGAAACACTCGTGAAAGATCACAGACAAGGTGTTGGGCACCAAACATTTATTCTCGAGAACAGGTGATGACCTGGCGCTCGTGCAGCAAAGGCAGGGTCACACGGCGCTGAGGCAGGACAATAGTTTATATACTTCCATGCAGTGGTCAAAAGGGGAATTTGTGCTGAAATTGCCATGTGCTTTGTGTCTGTAGCTCCTCCCCTACTGGTGATGTGGCTGGGGGGCAGTTCTAAGAACTTGGCTGGGTTTGACTTGTCAGTTGTAGTGTTGTCCAGACAGTTAATCAATGGAGTGGATTCGGCAGGATTAACTCAGTCAATATCGTCTGGTAAGAAAGGGGCTTGGAATTTGCTTTATTTTGGCTGGATTTTGCCTAAAGTGAGCTGAACAGAGGATATTTTCCCCAGCTCTGGAAATGATAAGGTGGTTGGGAGAATACGATGGAGAAATTTAGTGATTGTTGCCAAACAACTGTCATCCTCATGACCAACTGGATTTAATTTATTCTTTGGTTGCCTCCTTGAGCTGGACTAAATCATGAACAAGGGAGTCATTTCCACTTAAGACAGGTATTGTGCAGGAAAAGCCTTTCAGTGCTCATGTTTCTGATAAAGTCCAGACAGTTCATACAAACAGACTTAAACAATAATGCTCAGTTTACTGTTAAGCTATTGCTAACATTTCTGCACATTTTAAAGTCCTAGTAATGGCAACCCAAATGCAAGGAAACGTGTCAGAAAGGTGCTTTAATAAGGGATGCGCTGAGATTCTTTTAAGTAATGTCAGTATACTCCTCTCATTAATATGGAACCCAATGAACTAAAAAGAGTTGACTTTACAAAATTTCCTTTCGCCATCCCCAGTAGAAAATGATTGCTTACGACCCCCTTGTCAGATGCCATACCTTAAGATCACACATCACACTGGAGAGAAAGCTTCCAAATATCTTGCAAGAAGCCATTATAAGAGGCAGAAAGTGAAGTCCATGAAAGAAAGAACTGTTGTGGAAAGACTGGTGCAGAAAGTGAATAGCAGATAACAGACTTCCAGTGGATGACCTGCATACAAGGCAGTAAACTTACAGGAGCTTTGTCAGTGAATAGTATTGATGGCTTTTACCCACTTGACCTTTACTCTAAATGGGTGGGCTTAAAGAGATCACAAAAGCATTTGCAGAAGAGCACTCAGCTCAGATTCATTGGTGGCCAAAGCCCTGTTATGAGACCTGGATTGTAAAGAGGTTCTGTCCCTTTCAAAATGCTCTTTGCTTCTTGCTTGCCATTAAGAGTACTTTGGAATATTTATTTCAACAAGTATGTGTAATACAATGGCCACACCTGGGTGGAATTATAAGGAGATGTCTGCATATCAGTAATTAATGGCTTTGTTTGTTTATTTACCATATTTATATGGCTGTCCATCAACATGTGTTCTTTGGGCAGCTTACAGAACTGAGAATAAATTACAATAAAATATATGAAATACAAGAAAAATAATAAAAGATGACATTAAAAAGCTTACTTTTTTACTAGTGGTGGGGGACAGACCTTAAAAGCTTCTTATTTTAAGCAAGTTGTTTTAAGAGGCCTATTGAATTAAAGTTGTTGCATTAAATAGACCTGGTACCAGAAAGATCATAACGTTACTGGGTGAACCTCTCTGGGAAGCCTACTCCACAGCCCAGTTGCCATCGCTATGGTGTAGGGTCTCTGTAAAGAGGAAAGTGATATTTCAGGTAAGCTGGGCCCAAGCTTTAGGGATTTGAAAGTTGAAGTGCTGATTTTAACTGGAAGCCAGTGCCTATGATTAATCATATGAGCAAAACTAGAGAATACAGACCCATGGAAAATGTAAGATTTTTATGCATGTGATTATCATATTGTATGATTCCATTTTCCATCTCTCTCACACATTTCTCAATTTAATCTACACATATGCATACACATTCATCCCTTTTACACAATATTTCGTCGCCAGCTGAAGACCTTTTTATTCACTCAGTATTTTAACACTTAATTTTAACTTAAATTTAAATTTTACTGTTTTAACTCTGTATTTTAATCCTATATCAACTATGCTGTGTGGTTTTATCCTGGTTGCGCTTTTTATACTGTATTTCGTAATTGTGTTTTAAACTGTTGGGTGTTTTACTGTGGTTTTAATTTTTGTGAACCGCCCAGAGAGCTTCGGCTATTGGGCGGTATAAAAATGTAATAAATAAATAAATAAATAAATATTTATTTGATTTGTACCCCACTTTTCTACTAAGAAAAATGGCACTGTCATTTACACATACACTATACACACAAAATGCATGCATATAATCATAGATCGTTTACACTTCAGTAGTATTGCATACTTCCTTCTCTTCTGAACACCTTTCTTACCAACAGCACATAGACCCATGTGCCACTAGACCTTTAAGATGCTGACTATCCTTTACATTTCCAAGCAGTCATTGGAGCATTCATGAACATTCATAACATTGTACCTCAGCAGCAGTAGCCAATGGCTAGAAAGAGTTCATTTTATTGCATTGACATAGGAATATTCCCATCCAGAAAGCATGGCGATTTCAAAATCTACAACTTATATTTACTTTGGTTTTCCTTCCTTCATTTGTCATGGTGATCTGATTTAGGGGATATGTTGAACATTCCATTCATCTCTTTACAGCCATAGTGATGCCCTAAAAATTATCCAAAGCTAGAGCTCACTTCAGAAATTAGGATATAGTTTAACAAAATAAAAGCATGAATTTTTTAAAAATGCTTCAATAGGGAAGAATGGGCTTTCATCCCAAGAGGAAGTCCACAGATGACACAAACAAAATGGATGTGGAGCAAAGCCTGCCTTTTTAACATTATCTTGGGTGCTAAATTTGGGCGCTGTCCAAGCACAAAAACTAGATTGCGGGCACTGTCAAGAGATCATTTTGCACATTTTAGAAGTATTATTGATGGGACACAAGGAGAAAATAATGTTGAGGTTTGTAGCATCCTAAATGTTCTAAAAGACTACTACTACTACTACTACTAATAATAATAATAATAATAATAATAATAATTTATTTCTTACCCGCCTCTCCATTTTGATAGAGGCAGGGAACAACAGTAAATATAAAATACATAAAATTGAATTAAAACATAATATACATTGTTAAAACATTCTAAAAACATTCTAAAAACATCCTAAAATTCCACTACATAGCATAGTAGCATTCTTTAAGGAACAATGCTGTACCTAGTTGCCAGACCTCCAATTTGAAAGAGGATGAAATGAGGTGGAAAGAATTAGTGAGGGTTGTGAAAAGAAAAGGGTCAAGAAGTAGGTTAAAAAGAAAAGAGCTCAGAAAAATAAGCAAGAAAGGCTTGGGCCTAATTGAAATTACAATTGCTTTCATTTTGGGAAAATGTTTTCTTAACAGATTGCTGCAGCCTTCTGCCTCAAGGTTTTTCTGATTAAATTAATGATGGTAGTGATAAGCTCCATTAATGTTGCCATTTCCAGAGGGAAATACTTCTACAATCCATTCCCTTTCCCCCTCTTTCCCCCAAATCTCAGGTACAATGATGGAATCCTTAATTGGGGCCAGAGCAGGCCAAGAGGATGAACATGCTTTTATTACTATGCAAATGTAGGCAATCAAGGGGATTAATATTTCATGTGTGTCAATCTTAGAGCACCGTGTTTCGGTTACAAGCTCCTTGGCACTCAGCTGGCAAGGCATTTGAGAAGGTTGTTGTTGCAAGCCAGAGGTCCTGAACTTACTTCTGTTTTATGCTGATGACTATCACAGCACCAGTCAGTTGTGTGATGTGGGCTGTTATAGAAGTTGTACTACATTTAGAGAAGATATTGGATATACTTGTTGGTGTTACTAATGACTATTCATAGTCTTCATAGTAAAATCCATGCAGTACACAGATCTTCCTACCTATAAATATTCTACCCCTAGTTACCATGAGCAGTCCCTACTTTCACTATCCCCATTTTGTCCCTCACTGTGCCTTTTGGGGATGCCTTTAACATTAGCAACTCACAGTAACAAAAATGTTAAGTTTGTCATTCTAGAAAGGGTGGACACATCTGTCTCCGGTGCAACATGTACATAAATGCATGCACATGAACATTGAGGCACCATGCAGTGCACAGCCTGCTAATTCAAATGCTGCAGCTGCTGAGGTTATATTTTGAACTGTTGATAACCTATTATAGGACACTTATATCTATCTTTAACCAACATAACAAACACCCCTTGCCTTATAAATGAGTGAAGGACAGGCTATGACAAATGCAGGAGGCAAAGAAGACCTTTCAACAGTGTGTAATAGTGTATATGAGATACTGAGGGCAAAACAGTGATGCCAGGTATGACAATTAGGTTGCTAGAATCATGTCTTTATTATTATCTGTGAAATGAAGACTGTTCCAGAGCTGTCCATAGACTAAACAGTGCTCCAGAGAAGTTTCTTTGGTTCCCCCTTCTTTGTTCAACTTTTGAATACTTTTAAACTTGCATTTGTACACCATTTAACAAATTTGATGCCCATTTTGCATATATGGTTTCTCTATGGTGAGGCATAGAGATGGGTGAATGTGTTTCTCTTTCTTCTGCATTCAAATTTTTTAAAACCTCAAGTTCTTTCTCTCCCAAATGTGAAGAACTTTATGAATTCAAAAATGAAATTTGGCACCAACCAAATTTAATAGAGACAGCTATTCCTACGTGTTATATAACAATGATCCTGTGAGTAAACAGAGGTGGCAACACTAATTGCATTTGCACGTGGTTGAATACACAGAGATACAAACTCAGACTTTTGAAAGCTAAGTATTCAAAGCCCTGGGCCTCAATGGATGAATCAGTTTTGGTTTCTCCCACATTTGATTTTTTCAAAAAATCTCAAGAAAGAAGTTTAAATCTTTTCTCCCCCTGCTCTCATATATTAGAACCTGGGTTCATCCAATGAAGATGAATAGTGCAAGTTTCAAGATAAAAAAAATGAAGTTCTTTTTCACACTGTGCATAATTAAACTAAGGAATTTGCAACCCTAACATATGCTGAATGCCATCAACTCGCATAGCTTTAAAAAGTTTTTAGTCAAACTCATGGAGGAAAGGGCTACTAATGACTACTAGTAATGTTGTCTATATACTACCTGCAGGATCAGAAGCAGCATGGCTCTGAATACCAGTTACTTGAGGGTAGTGGGAGAAGGCTGCTGCCCTCATGGCCTCCTTGTGAGCGTTGTTAGAAACATGATTTGAAATGAAAATTCAAGGACAAATGGTGAAAGTTTAAACACTCTGTTTTATTGAGCAAACGTGCAAGTTTGGGTGCCTAGGCAGGTAGGCACACCTACCAGTTAGAGCAAAACCATTTTATCCCTTAGCCCGGCTGAAGTGGTCCCTCCCCTATCACTCCGTTGGTTAGAGACTCAAGGGGTTACAGCCTATCCCGGTACGCCTGCTGGTCCCTCCTCTGTTTACCTCCTTGCCTCCTTCATTTGATATTCCACCTACTCTTATTTACTTATGTCCATATTTGGTTTTGATTCTTCTGGGCATACCTTCTTAATCACTCTTTATCATCTCCCCCTCCCATCATGTAACCACAAGGTCATGAGTTAAGAAACAACAGATGTGCTATCAACTGCTGTTTTCGGTTTTGCCACCAGTCCAACCACAAGTTCCGTGTTGTTCTCTTTTACTTCAACTGAACAGTCCAACGGCTCTTGCACCTGTTGGGGTGTTTTCCTGCCCATTAGTTATGCTTCAGTAGAGGTAACGTTACTTTGGGCTGGGGCTGCTGTAGTAATGTATCAGCCATTTATTATTAGTTATATTGATTATATTTCCTTATAACATCCTTATAGCATCATTGAAAAAGTAACATATCTATTCATTTCTAACAGCGTCCAATGGATGACTGGTTGGCCACTGTGGGTGCAGGATGCTGGACTAGATAAGCCTTTGATCTGATCCACCAGAACTCTTCTTACATTCTTAAGATGATGATTGTGTAGGTTTGGATATGTGGATATGTATTTATTAATGCCATATGAACAGTTTGTTCATTACAGCTGTTGAGTAGGCAGTCGCCCTCCTAAGCCTGGAACCTCAGACTGTCACATGGGCCACCTTCTGCTAAATCTGGCCCTGAGCAGGGCAATTCAGTGATTAATTTCTAAAACAAGAGGAACAGAGGCTGTCTTCTTCAATCCCTAATCACACCTACATGAGAAGGGAAGGGGTTCATGGATAAGGAACCATATTCTGAAGATATGTAATGAATTTTCTTTTATTATTATTATTTTACATGTTTCAAGGCAAAACTCTGTCATTAAAACCTTGTTCTGGGAATGACACTACCTTTTTTTTTCTCAAGAGAAGAGGATATGAAAAGGAGCTCTGTATAATAACTCTGTAAAACTCTAGAAATGCTTTCTGTTGCATCCTGACTGGTAGTTACCAAAGCAAGCTATATCCTTTTTTCAATTTCTTTTCTTTTCTGCAATGTACTTGTAAGGTGCAAACTGTTCTGCACACATAGTAATTTAAATTTATTTACAGTAGCTTAGTCTGTAGCACCACAAAGCATGTTATTCCTTTACAGACTCGGTAGGTGCCTTGTGTATATTGGGGAAATAGGGAACCTGAGACTGCCTTTGAACTGAGTTGCTCTGAGACCTTCTGCCTGCACAAGGCATATGAAGATGCAAATTGCTTCAGGGTGTGCCCGGAGCTGCATGCTGTATAGCATTCTTTACAACTGCTTTTAGGAGCACCAGTATCCAGTCACTCAGCGCCTGCTGCCAGCTAGATGCAAATTAAGGCGAGAAGAAGCTATAGTAGCACTGTATAATATGCATCTCTTTCCATATACCCTTTAATAATAGGGAGATGTACAAGGCTTGCTTGGCTGTTCTGACAGCTACAGAGTGACACTTGTGGTTGTATGGTTGTGTTGTTGTTTTGTGCTTGTGTGTTTTCTGTGGCTTCTATGGAATATTAAGAAAATATTCAGATAAAAATGAACTGGATTTTACAGGTACTTTATTTATTTGTAATAGTATATATTTTGTAGCAAGGTCGAGTAGTAAGCAAGGATGGTAAATGATTGTGGGAGATAAAAATAGATAGCTCTGTTTTGTTTAAGGAATGTATTCAGTCAGTCTGATTGTTGCAAAGGTCGTGGCAAATAGATGCAATCTTTCAAAAGGTTAAAAGAAAGAAAATAGCCTCCAAATATGCAGAGTGCTTACATTTTTTTTTACTGATTTCAAATAATTATCTAATTGCAGAACATGGAATCAGTATTCTCTTTCCCTCTGCTTTCCATCTGCAGAATGGGAATAAAAGATAACTGTCTCACACCAGCTTTGAATAGCTCTTGGAATGTGTGTAAATGCAGGAAGGGCAAGTGAGTCACATTCCTTTATTTGTGGTTGTTGATGATATGTACGCTATAACGTGACCATTTCACTGAGAGGAGCATACCCTCTACCTTCATTGGAAGCATGCACATCTTCCTGGGAGGGAGATAAGCATAAGTATGTTCTTGCTTTGGACCTTAATATTATGCATAAAAAGTATGGGTGGTTATTTGTTCTATATCATTAATGCCAAAGCCAATGCAAGACTGTATCCTAAGATTAGGGATGTAGAGATCTTCTTAAATCCGTTATGTCTCTGTTTTGTGGATTGTCAGGCATCTTTCGTTTTGTTGTCGACTCATTGACAGTATCGGAATTTTACTGCTGTATGAGAACTTTGTTCCACTTGTACAAATGTGCATTAGTGATGATGAGGATTAATGCTTATGTGCACTTGCGCATGAGCCTATGTGGTAATGCACATTAGTGGGAGTGCAAAGTTACGCAAGTCCACCTCACCCAAGTTAAAAATCAGTTTACAAGTCCAAGGAAGGCTTTTGAGAGAAGCTTTCTGTTTTGGACCATTCCTTCCCCGACGGTCACACTGGGCATTGGTCTGGTGTTTGTACTGGCAGCAATCATTGCAGGGAAATCAACATGCTAGTTGCTCAAAAATGCTCCATCAGAAAATATGATGAAAGTGTGATGAAAAATGTAAACGATAGAACAAAAATTATTCAGACACTTTAAAATTATTTTAAAATATATTGAATTATATATGAAATAATTATTAAGGGTGACAATTACTTTTACATATTTGAGTCTTAAATGCCTGGTACGTTTTTAAATACAGTGACAGGAGCTAAAAATATTCTGATTTGGGTTATTTGTTTATTTTTAAAAGAAGCTGTCGTTTTTATGAATTCTTCACTCTTGAGTAGCATGTACAGTTATGACACTTGCAATAAAATAATAGTAGTTGGCAACCTTGTAGGAGTAATGACAAAAACTGGAACTAGGCCTAAGCAATTAGAGCCTGTCAGTAATTGGGACTGAATAATCAATCTAGACATGAAGAGAAAGTACACAGTTAGCAACAGTCTTTCATTGACAGTGAGATGGATTGTCTTAATTGTGAGGCCTTTTCCTCTGTACTGTCTATGGTTTCCTGACAGTCTAATCTATGAGCAATTTATGTCTCAGAATTAAAGATGATATATCAGAATCAATATCAAACATTATTCCCCCCCCCCGTTTCCTATTCTGTCTATCTCTCACTATAAAATAGGCAGTATCCCTGAACAGGTTGGTGTTTTGTTTTATTTTTACCTTTGCATTAACCTGTAGAGAGAAGAATTCAGAAGTATAGAATCTGAATGAACTTGATCTACACAGAAGTAGCAAAATCATTTGGCAGACATCTGGAAATATATTGATTCAGATTGTATTAAGAAGGAATACATTTTTGAATGCTTCCCAACCTTAAAATAAAACACAAAACCATGCACCCAGAAAACATAGCATATCATGTCTACATGCAAGCATTCTAAAGTGAAACAGTTCAGTCTGAAATGGTATAGATAAAAATGGCACTAACATGTATATTTTCAGAACACTGTGTGTTACAGGTCCTAGGTACAATAGGTATAATTCACAATAAGGCATATTGTTAGGCTTTTTAGAATTGACTTCACTCTGACTTTTACTCACTAGTATCAAGAAATTAATTCTGAACATCTGAAGGAAAAGAGAAAAGAAAGGGTTGGATCCAGATTTAGTTTCAGTTACACTAGCACAAAGCCCATTTGATTTTAATGAATTTACTCTAAGGCCTTAGCTAGACCTAAGGTTTATCCTGGGATCGTCCCTGCCTGCTCCCAGGATATCCTGTGTGTCATTTACATGAACAGGGATGACCCCGGGACAATCCCAGGATAAACCTTAGGTCTAGCTAAGGCCTAAGTATAACTAAATCTAGTTCTAACCTATTAACATTATTTTTGTGTTTTTTTTCCTCTGGACCATCAATGAATTAAATATTACAGAAACTTCCAATTGGCATACATTGGAAAGAAGTTCTGTACGACTGTTGGAGCAGACACAGGGCTCATCTACACCAAGCAGGATATTGCACTATGAAACGGTATATAAAAGGCAGGAGCCACACCAAGCAGAATATAGTGGTATGAAAGCTGTATATGGTATGTGTCAGTGGGCCCCAAGAGTTGTCAGTGCACTTCAATACCGCTATAAAGCAGTAGTGTGGCTCCTGCCTTTTATATACTGCTTTCATAGTGGAATATCCTGTTCAGTGTAGTTGTGCCCACAGTCACCCTGTTCAGATGACAGGCTAACCCACAGTGGTTAAGCATTTAGCATGTCATGTGGACCATGGTTAGCATGTCATGTTAACCATTCCTAACCATGGTGGCTACTTAACCACGGTTTAAATGCACTCACTAACCATTTGCTGCCTAACCATGGCTTAGTGTGTCATCTGAACAGGCCCTATAGAAAGAAGACTTCTTGTTTCCTTGCTTTAATATAATGATTGCCAAATGGAAGGGCCAAACTTCCCATGATGCCAGGAAAAGACACGTAGGGATAGCCTGGGAAAATAAAACCACTGTGTACCTCTTTTTTTGTATTGTAGGGTAGTTTTGATATCAAGACCATAGACAAAGTTTAACAGAGCGATATTAAATTTCACTATATTGAGAACAAGTTTGAACACAGCAACTTAAACTAGCTTTCTGGTTTTTCACATTGCCATTTCTTCTTTAATGGCAAAAAAATCCTGCACACCTATGGAGCCCCAGCCCTTTGCAAACTATCTGGGAGCATGTTCTAGGGCACACACTCTCAGTTCATGTGGGGCACTGGGTAAGCACTGGGGCCTCAATGTTGGCCTGCTGTATAACACGCCCAACACATCTCTGTGGCTATGCAGTTCAGAGCTTTCATGGAAGCTAGTCAACCATTTCTGATCACCTCATTTGATGAAACCCTGGTAAACTTACAAGGCACCCCAGCAACACAGCTTGAAAACCTGCAAGACTAGCAGAATATCTCTAAAAACACTGTAGAAAAGAAGCTCAGTATTGACAAGAAAACTGCAACTCCCAAAATGGTCTGACAACAGATAAATAGCTGTCATTTCCAATAGTATCTTTTGGTTCCAAGCTCTGAGAATGAACATTTTCAATTACTAAAATTGGTGCTTGGTTGTATCTAGAGATTGCAGCTGTGGTGGAGTTGTGGGTGAAGGAAAGGGATCCGAAGGAAGAAAGTCCACTTTGTTGGGAGTTTATAGATGCCAGACAACCACATGAAAGTAACTCCATTTGGGCCTAGCAGCACATACAACCTAAGCATTCTGCTCAGTCACTAGGTATGTCAGTCTTTGAGTCTGAGTGCTTTAAAATGCCTGCCACTTTTGGCTTCAGTTTGACTTTAGACATCACAAGTGAATATTTTGAGAAAGAAAACAAAGGGAGGCTAAAAATAAGCAAACCTTGCAAAGCCTCTCTGTCTTGAAGGTCTCTGTCTTTTCAACACTTTGTAGGTTTGAGATATCAGTAAAAGGGGGGGAAAGTCTAAAACCCAAAGTAACTGAGCAATTCAAAGACTCCAGATCAATTACAAATGTTTTAAATTTGTAATTTTGCATTGCTGCTGTTTTTATCTGGCTGAGCTTATATTTTGTATTTTATATTATGGTTTTATACTGTTGTTTTATACTTTGAATGGTTTTAATTTTTGTGAACCGCCCAGAGAGCTCTGGCTATTGGGCGGTATAGTAATGTAATAAATAAATAAGAAAGTGGTAGGACTCATTGGATCCTAAATTACAGCCACTGTTCTCAATGAATTGAAATTAGAGGAGGTGTTTGAATGTTCAGGAAGAGGTTGACCTCCTTTGCCCTTGGCAAAGGTGCACTTAGTGCTGTGTTGAACAATCATAACCATTTCATTAGATTAACTTAAATTTTAATTAACATTTGCCACATACTTTTTGTTCCTTGTTATAATTTCCTTGTTGTTCCAATAGCCCTATTCATGCAATATATATATATATATATATATATATATATATATATATATACAGGGTGAAACTTATCATGTGGTTAGTAATGGGGCCACATGGAATAGCCCTGCCCCAACTTTACATCACATTGTAGCCTGCCCATAGGCATCCATGCATACAGCGCTAGTGCCTGCAGCTGGGAGGCCATCACATGTACAGCTGTACATACATAGAGGTTCCACACAATTTAGAACCCCAATTGTGCAGAGTTCCACATCATGTCAAAGCCTACTGTATGCATGAAGGCCTCCCACTGCAAGCATCCATGCTGTATGTGTGGATACCTATGGGTAGAGCTACAGTGTGAAGTAACATCAGAGAAGTGGGACTACTCAGGGCTGCATGGTGCATTTCACCACTTTTCAAAACACATGAATAGGGCTAATGCTACCTCCTGATCTTGTGTTGTATTGTTGTCTCAGGCCGATCTGCAATATTGGATCAAAATACCTGGCATATTTATATAAAGCAGGAACCTACAAATGCATCTCAAAACATATCTTGTGACATTTATCACCAAAAGGCTTGCTAAGCTTTTTACGAACTCAGTGCAAATTGGGGGGGGGGATTGTTATCCTCCTGAGAGAAGGAATTCTACAAAACTGTATTTTTCTATTATATTCCTTTTTAATAATCTTTTACATGCCTTACATTAACTTTGCTGGTCTGTGACCATAATAAATGAAATGAAATAATCTTGTGACAGTTGTTGGTGGCAACCCCAGTCTCCTTCCAGCAAACCAACTTTGCTCGGTTGCTGGAAAGTTTCTTCATCAGTTCAGGAAGACATTCAATGATAGTGAGATGTAAATGCCACCCAGAGCACACCCTGGCTAGCAACATGCATTAATAATTTTGAATCCATAGAAAATGTATGATAGGCCATAGAAGTGTAGGTGAAAGGTTCTGGAAATGGTTTATCTATGCTTTGGCCAACTCAAAGCCACATATACCAGTCAATATTAAAAGAGAAAACTACTTTCAGTGGCATTGACCTGTCTCAAGCCCACCACATTGCATGATCTTCATGCATGATCTTCATGTATCTTTAGGATCAAGGTGCCGTGAGGAAAAGAAAAATTTGGTTTAGGAATTGGGTATGCAAGAACATTAGACTCCTAATGGGTTATTAACTGAAGATTTCTTATGGAATGTCTGCTCTGAATCTGATGTATCTGGACATTTCCATTGCCTGTTGTCAGTGGATAGTTATGGTCCTTTAACTGGTATTAGACCATTCTGTCACATGAGGTTTCCTTAAACACCTTCTATTTAGGAATGCAAGAGCATTCCTGTGTTTGCCCCCAAAGGAACTCAATTTTTGCTTGGACTCTAACCAAGCATGCACAAAGGATTGATGTGTTGTGTTAAGTCCAGGCAAGTATGCATAAAAAGCGCCCACTTCCCCATCTCTCCCAGGGGCTCACCCAACCTACAAGGGGCAGAAGAGGGACATGGCCATGTGAATAGTGTCCTTGTCCCAGCAAGGACACTGAGCCGTGCCTGTACTGCCTCTGCAGCCACCACTTCCCATTCTCAAGCATTGGATAAATTGTGAGTACCCTTGGCTGGAGGGAGTGGGGATGGGTAGGAGAAAGTGGAGAGCACTGAAGCTCTGACTCTAGCAGGGCCCTGCTGGTAGCCCTCTCAACCCAATCTCTGCACCAGTAACTGAGCAGGGAAGCTTTCTTTTAGCAGACACCATTTTTTATTACTTGGGATGTTTATATAGATACTTTTCAAGCCATTATATCCTGCTAGGATAAGGGCTCTGGGCAGTGTTTGAGAGTACCAACAGTGAAAGAAAGTATTGAATCTATGATGCAGAACACAAGTAGGAAGGCATAGAATCAATAAGAGACCCATGAGGTAATGGAGTGAGTTTAGAGGAAATCTATAGTAAATTTTTGTCTCTCCTCCCTCCCACCCCATTGTTGTTACCTAAATTGTCAAAATGGCCAGATAATGTAGTATTATTGTTTCCCCTTATTTCCCCTTATTATTCTTTTGTTTAAGCTGAACCTACCTGATCCTTCAGCCATTCTTCATTACAGTTGCAGCTCTCATCTGAAACCTTTCCAGTTTGTTGATATCCTTCTTTAAAATAATGAGACAAGTGACGTTTTATTCATTTGTTCAAGTGCTTTCTTACTTTAAGTCTCCCCCTTTCCTCATGTCTGTGTTTTTCCCTGTTCATCATCTTAATTCAATTATTGTAGGAGAAATTTCTGAAGCTATTAATACATGTATAGGGATCGGGAAAATTGGATTTTGATATTGTCTGTTTTACGCATGCACACCGAGCCAATCATACATTCTTGTCAGAAATAGTCTGTTCAAAGCTAAAGGAGAACAATAAGTCTGTCTGTCTGAAGGTATTAAGCTAAGAAGTAAGTTACTTCACTATGAAAAATTAGGCAAAGTCACATTGCTTCCATTTTCCTGCTGTCTTTTGATAATAACTAGATTATGTCAAATTTAGTGTGGGAGTACAGATCTATCTGAAACTAGAGAGTCCTTCCCATCAGCTGTCTTCATTGCCTCAAATGCAGTAATTCCATTACTCCTGACCTCTGGTGCATTGACTTTTGAGCTACTCAGAGGGATTATCCACTTTCATCTGTGCTACTGAACTCCAGTCAGAAACAACTTGTGTTCAAAAACAACATCTCCTGGTAGGAGAGGGAAAATGAATGATGCTTTTAAATGAACTGCAAAGATTCCATGTAAAGTAATGCACAAAAAAGTATTTATTTATTTATTTATTTATTTATTTATTTATTTATTTATTTATAGCATTTTTATCCCACTCCTCAGCTAAAAAGGCTCTCAAAGCGGTGTGCATATAATCAGTAAAAGGGGACAGTCCCCTGCCTGCAGGCTTACAATATAAAAAGACACAACACAAAAGGGAAGAGGAAAACAATTAAGTCTTTCTGCAGGGCTGGTTGAATGGCCCTACTTCTCTCTCTCTCATCCTGCTCAGTATAGCCCACTGGAATGGCTGCTGGTGGTGTGAGTCGAAGGAGGAGAAGCATTCATAGAGGTAGTCTTCAGTAGGGATGGTAGGATGTTGCTGCTTCCCCCTCTCCTCTCCCATCAGTTCAGCCCCAACTTTACCTACTCAGTGATGAGATCTGAACAAGCTGTGACTATCCAGGCAAGAGATCTTGCGGTCTTGGTGGCTAGTTCATCGAAAAGGTCAATTCAGTGTGTTCAGCAGGAGTGAAAAGGGCAAATTTTGGACTAGAGGTTATTAGGAAGCAGATTAAAAATAAAACAGACTGCCCAATATTAAGCCTTTAGCCTACATACTAATAATGAACGTTCTTATATAGCCAGGTTGACACCATCTGTGTCCAAGAGGGATGTATCAGCAGGCCTGGGGGAACCAAGGTTTGCAGAGGTACAAAGGAAAAATAAATAAGACCCCACTGAGTGTATCTGTGGATGGGGTGGGGGAGTGGGGTCTCATAGTGAGAAGTGTGCAGGATCAGGGGCCAGAGAATGTGTGCAGAAATAACAACCAAAATGACTGCACACCTTTGAAGGAGAACTAAAGCCTTTGGAACTAAGGAAGAACATGATAGACATTTATTTAAAACAATTAATTTTGTGGGAAAAGTGAATAGAAGGAGGAAGGCTATCCCAGATTTCTCAGAATCCTAGATCTCAGAATCACCCAGTGAAAGTGACTGGTAATAGATTCAGGACAGCCAAAAGGAAGTACTTCTCCACAAAATGCATACATTAACTTAGGGAATTTAGTCCCCGCAAATGTAGTGATGGCTGCTGTCCTATGTGTATTTAAAAGGGGATTAGACAAATTCGAACAGGATAGGTGGATTTTAGCTTTGACTTCTAAATGGAATCTTTATATTCAGAGAAATATACCCCTGTATGCCAGTTGCTGGGGTCTTTTGCTTTCATACCCTACTTCTAGCTGACCAGTGTCAGAAACAGGATGTTGGATTAGAGCAAGGCTGGGCAACTTGTGGCCTTCCAGATGTTTTGGCCTACAACTCCCAGCAGCCCTACTGAACATAGCCAGTGATGAGGGATCATGGGAGTAGTAGGCCAAAACATGTGGAGAACCACAAGTTGCTTACCCCTGGACTATATGGATCTTTGATCTGATCCATCAGGGCCCTCACCACATTTTTAAAACTTGAGCTTAGAAGCATAACTTTAGCAGTGAAGGGGAAGACGCTGATCATTTGGAAGGTTTTCCCATTTGGAAGGTTTTCCCATTCATTCTAAAAATAGCTATACCTCTGTCCTAGTGTTGCATCACATAAGAAGCAAGAAGCATTCCCACATTTCAGAAAACATGCAGAGTTGTATTTGGCATGGCCCTTATTGGCCTGGTTCAGACAACACGCTAAACCATGCTGCTTAACCACAAACTGGTTAAGGGAACCATTTTGTGGTTAAGCAGCATGGTTTAGCGTGTTGTCTGAACCAGGCCATTGTGTGCTCCAATAAGGGCGTGGAGATGTGCACTTCCCCAGTGGAATACCATTTCACCAGAGATTGCCACATAAAATCTGCCATCGCTTTTTATAGTGACTGTGACAGATCACTTCTCTGCACTCAGGAAGAAGAAAATAAAAATAAAAAGACTGCCTTAAGAAAGAAAAAAAATCCCTGCACCTTTGGGAGTAGTCTATGCCTTGGTTATTTATTTATTTTTTATTATTAACACTAAAAGCTTTACTTCTACTCCTTAATAGATGGCTGTGTTTGATGAAGCTTTCTGTGCCCCACAAAACGGTCAGGTGTTGGAGATATATGGGCAGCTGGTGTTTGTTTAGTAAATGATGTTCCTGTTATTGTACTATAAGACAGGCCTCAGTAGACTATAAATACACTCTGTTCCCATGCATTATGCCATGGTCCAAAGGCATATTTCAAACTGTGGTTGTTTACTTTCTAATCGGTTTCCATTTCATTAATGTCGTCCCCCCCCACATCTAAAATCTTTCCATATCACCGAGTTGGCTGAAAGGTGAGAAGATTACCTCATTCAAGCCTGAAAGGAGAATTATGAACTGGCGATAAAATAGAGATAAACATATAGAGAGATTGCTGTTAAAATTCTTCATCCATTTGCAAATAATTCCTTCTGCTGTTTGAAAGCTATGAACGCCATCCTAGTGCTAACCAGAAAACCATAAAATTGGAGATTCTAAGTAAGCCGGCATGCAGAGTCTGAGGTTCCAGCCCCAGAATCTCCAGCTAGGGCTAGGAAAGAATCCTACCCGAAATCTGGAGAGCTGCTGCCAGTCAGTGTTGACAATACTGGGCTAGATGGACCAATAGTCTGACTCAGTAGAAGACAGCCTCTTATGTTCCTACCATTGATTTTGTAATGTATTTATTCTTTATTTATTTATTACATTTCTATACCACTCTATGCTGAAGCTCTCTGGGCAGTTCACAACAATGACCATTCTTCCATGCCCAGCAAAACCTGGGCGTGGGGAGGTAATTGTGGGCGGGGTAAAGGGAGAGACGTGCCCAATTTCTATTGGGCAACTTCGGGTGGTGCCACTTAGATAGGTGGGGGGAACGACTAACCAAGTGGCTTGACGCCCCCTGTGGCAAGTAGGATCGGGCATCCAGAGGGAATCTTAATGGTGAGCATTGAACAGGCACTGTTGCGGTGACAGGTAATTTCCTGAGGGCTCCCAGTGTTGAGCCTTGTGGTCGGGCAGGGAGATAAGGTCTATAAATAGGCCATGCTGGATGCCCGATAGGATTTACCCCCTTTGCAGAACTTTAATAAAACGTGGCCCCGTTTAAACCCAAAGTTCTGTGTGTCGTCTCTTCATTTCTTGCATCTGTCTCGCAATGAAAGTATGTATGCTTCAAGCCATTTGAAATACAATCCTATGCATGTTTAGAAATAGGAGGTTTTTTTTCTGTCTAAACATGCAGAGGATTTTGCCCTTAGTTGGTTTTGCTAAGAAAGTTTTGCAGCACATAAAAAGAGTTATAAGTCTGGTACGAAACAGAAATACATGCCGCGGCATCTAGTCATCTAAAAGATAGCATAGTAACACTTGAACCTTCAACTGCTAGTGGTTATGAACTGTTTCAAACAGGGGCATTACTAGGTTCTTAAAAGATCCGGGGCACAGGCCCACAACACAAATTTGCATCTGTTTATCAAGTCGAAGTGGGGAGAAGGGGTCAGTGCACACCTCTAATATTTGTGCATATTAGATAGATAGATAGATAGATAGATAGATACATGTTTGTATACATTCATACATTATACTTGTGCACCGAGTTCCCTCCCCTTCAACTAGGGTGATCATATGAAAAGGAGGACAGGGCTCCTGTAACTTTAACAGTTGCATAGAAAAGCGAATTTCAGCAGGTGTCATTTGTATATATGGGGAACCTGGTGAAATTCCCTCTTTATTACTACAGTTAAAGTGCAGGAGCTATACTAGAGTGACCAGATTTAAAAGAGGGCAGGGCACCTGCAGCTTTAACTGTTGTGATGAAGAGGAAATTTCACCAGGTTCTTCTTATATACAAATGGCATCTGCTGAAATTCCCTTTTCAATACAACTGTTAAAGATACAGGAGCCCTGTCCTCCTTTTCATGTGGTCACCCTACTTCAACTCAGACACTGGCCATAGTTAGACCTAAGGTTTATCCCTGGATCATCCAGGGGTCAAACCTGTTCATCTAGGTGACACACAGGGGATTCAGTGCTCAGGCAGGGGCGAACCATGGATGATTCCAGGATAAACCTTAGGTCTAACTGTGGCCACTGATACAGCAGTTTAGAAAACACCCAGCGTCTGCTTAGGCCAGTTTGGAGTCCAGCTCAGTACCAAACCTAACTCAAGGTTCGGAAAACTGAGTTGATATGCTTCCTGTTGACTATTATGGGAAATTAAAAAAAAATCACTGTAACTTTTTCTCTTGATCAGAACTGGATGATAATTGCAAGCATTGTAGCTCCGTAGGAAGGGATTAAACCTGCCCTATATCAGAAAAACAAGAGGGTTTTTGTGTGTGCGCTATGCAGCTTTATATTTTGATTCCCTTTTAAAAGGAACTGCCAATAACAGTTTTATTCTTTGGACGAACTGGATGAAAATTTCAGGATTCATTGCCCCATCAGAGATCATGTCTGCCAAATTGCAGAATGATAGCCACAAAGTTTTTATGCAAAAATAGCTTTGACATTTTGAGGGTCTGCAAAAGAGGGCGTACTAATCTCTATATGTTCCTTGTGGACCAATAATCTGAAAATTACAGATAGCCTAGAGGTGTCCTTAAGTGAGAAACCAGAAGGATAGGTGCAACACTTCATGTGGAATGGGAGTTCTCCAGTTGGGGAGGGAGGGAGGGATTTGGTTTCCCTTCCCTTCACACACACACACACACCATGATTTTGGAGTAAATTTGAATGAAAATGCACAGGTCCCAAAAAACCTGCAAAGTTTCAGAAAGATAAGAGTGAGGGGTAGGGAATTTTTGATGCTTGAAATCCAATTTAAGGCTTTTTCATTGTTAAGCATTCTGGCACTGGAAGACTAGACATCTCACGATCCCATCCTTGCTCTCCCCCAAAACACAGCGGTGGGACCCCATGGTAAAAAAGTGCCCTAGGATTAGAAGGTGGACCTTGTAAGTCATTGCACCAGACTTCCTCTTTCCTCCTACAGCTCTTAGCAGAACTAAAGCAAAATATGTTATTTTAAGGCTGCCAGTTCTGTTTGGGTTTCAGATTCGGTCAGAATTCAGTGCACATATGCATGCAAATTGGAAGAGTGCTTTTGCACATGTCATGCTTGAGGTTTTCTCATGGGCAGTTGGTCGGCCATTGTGTGCACAGAATGCTAGACCAGATGAACCTTCTTCAGATGCAGAAGAGCTCTTCTTATCTTATGTTCTAAAATATAGAGTGCCTCTGAGCATTTGCAGAATGCTTTTCTTTCACCACTGAGCACCTACATCCTCCCACTACCAATTATGTTTTCCTCCATACAACAATCCCTCCTAATTTCACTAGGAAGGTGTCATTCCAGAAGGGAAGTAAGACTTTAAGCTAGCTACATGCATTAGATCTGCATGTGGTCCCTCCAAATTGTTACCTGTATTTTTTGACATACTATGAATGGAATAGAGCACTAATGTTCATGCCAACCTAGCCTGAAAGGGGTCTGTATGGAACTATTCTTAGAGCATATTAAATACAGAGCTCTCTCAACTTTGTCTTTAATCATGAATGTGGATTATGAGGAGTGAAAAGGCTGACAGGAAGGAATATTATGGCTTTTCTTCTGAGAAATGTGTGTGTGTGTTTTCAAATGTTAGCATCATGATAAAAATGTATCCTAAGGAGTACTGTTATCTACTCTGAGTTCTCTATACAGGCTGAACATACTTTATCACTTGTTTGCTTAGTGTTTTCTTTTGATGTTTAACTTCAGGTTTGCACATACACAATGTTCAGACCTTCCAAATTTGCAGCTTGTGGAAGGAAGATGCTTGCTCACCACTTTCTTAGTTTGTTTTTAATGTTTGTCAACTGATGTTCCAAGCAAAAAGCTTTGAAGGAACCAAATAATTGGCATCTTCAGGGAATGGATTGTTCATTTTCCAGAGAATATGAAACAAATTGTGCTAAGCTGTAAATAGAGGACGATCTAGTAAAGTGTTTCTGAATACAGAAGCAAAAAAGTTACAGCAGAAAATGGAGGGAAAGGGAAATAGGAGAGAAAAGGTATGTGTGGGGGAGGCAATGTCATGCAAATGGCATTTCTTTTGCTCATCCTAAAAACACAAATCCCTTTTAACAGCATTTGGAATAATTACTATGAAAGGAAACACAATTAATCTTATCTCCATGTTGCTATACAATCCGTTAGATTCTTTTGGCCACCAAAATGTCTTTAGTACATCATGTAGCTTGGAAAGGCCTTGTTCTCATCTTTTTAAGGAGAAACGAAAGACAAGAAATCACATTCAATCTTAATCAGTGGATTGATCTGTCTCTGTGAATAATACAAAACCTCAGCTGAAGAAAAGGGTTGATAATAACCAAGGCTGATAAAATTCTGGAAGACTCTGAAAATGGAAAAAACCAAGATACAGACTGACATATAAACGCAGGTGTAAAATAGAATATAGAGATAAGTGTGGTTAAGCAGACAATATGATCTGGTTATCAATAGAACCCATAGGCATGTGAATTGACCTTAGGATTCATATCTTATTTTAAGCTATTATTGGTTAAGCAAAGCAAGGCTTTTGAGTTATGTGGATGACAATACATTTCTATGCACCACACAAAGATATCTTGGCTTTTATTGCCACAATAATGTTGCAAAGTGTAATACTTGGTTTTCTCCATAGGAAGAAGTGAAGACATGTAAGTTGGACACCAGTCCACTTGGAAACAGAATGATGGACTAGATGTACCTTGAGATGATTAAGCAAAACTGTTCTTACATTCCTAGCTTTGGTTCATTTTCTATGACAGAAATTCATTGCAGTGAATCAGAGAAGCCTTGTATGTGCAGGAACTGTGTGTGAGCGTCAGACGCAGTGAGAATCAGAATGGGCATCACTCCTAACTGGTGGTTATGTGCACATGGATTTCCCAGAGAATGCTGAACTCACCCCAATTCACTGTTATGTTGTGTATAGTTCCACGTGAAGTTTTCAATCCATGGACTGTTAACACAACAGGAATCAGCAGTTCCTGAAATAAGCACAGAAATGAGTGCAAACTCTCATTTCCATAATGGGGTAGGTAAGCATTTCTGCTCATTTCCAGTTATTTCAGGAGCTGCTAGTTCTTGTTGCACTAGAGGTTCATTCTCCAGCTGCAACAGAACTAGCAGAGGTGCAGTGACAGTATAAGATACTGCCCAGAAAATCCAAAGGGTATCTATTCTATATTTATAATTATATATATGGGGCAGAACCCATTGAGAAGTTTGTTTGTTTGATATGTCTTTCGCCTTCCTACAAAGAAAAACTGCACCCTGGGTGGCTTAGAAACTTAAATAAAACTTGATTAAAACAATAATAAAACAAATGCATAATAACACAGTTAAAACACAACAATACAGAATAAAAACAGCACCCATCCCAACAGACCTTCTTATATGCCAAGCACAGGACCCAGTGGTGCCCTTCCATTGGCAGCCAGGTCCACTGGTCTTCGTGCTCGTGTGGCTAGCCTGGCCAGCCATGACATGCACGTGGCCCCTTCCAGAAATGAACAGTTCTGCTTGTTTCGTAGGTTCCTCCTGGAAATGCTACATCACGGGTGCCAGTGGTAGGGGCCTGGCACACACCGGGGCCAGCTGTGGGTGCACTGGGGCAAGCAAGACCTTTGCAAGGGCACCATTGGATTCTGCTTTAAAGGTTTGCTTGAACAAAAAGGTCTTTGCCTTTTTGTGTCTGCGGTCCATTCCTTTGTATTCAGTACCAAAATGGGGTGAACTGCATGCAGATCAATACATTGATCCATAAGGGGAAGTGGCTTGGCCAATCTACCATCTGCTGGTCCTATTCAGCATCTATTATACTATAGGGGAAACATACCAGCATTTCTTCATGAGACACTGCTTATTGAGTTTCTTGATGCATCTTCTAACCACTCAAGAGATTGAACCAAGACTTATATTGTTTTAAAAGGTCTCATGTGAAGTAAATTGCATGAAAGTAAGGCATTCTCACCATTGAAAAGTAAGCTGTTCTACCTTTTAATCTCTCTGCCCCTTTGTGACACTGACCCAGTTTTGGTACGGTTCAAAGTTCCTCTTAAAAAAAAACAAAAGAGGTCATAAATCTTGTATCTCTAATAAAGACTTTTAAAGCAGAAAAATATGATAATATTCCCTATATTTCTAAGTTAGATCTGTCAGTGGCAGTGAGATATATTAATCTTCCCTGTCACTGGCCCTCTGTACTTGGCTCCCGGGGGATCATAATATTTGGTTTCCCTGAAATTTTCAATAAAGGATGGGCAAATAATGTATTTTCTGTACTCCTCCTTCCAAGGCTTTAACTTCAGCGAGGGTGTCTTGCAGAGACAATTAAACTGAACTGTTGCCTGAGTCTAGGTGGACATTGTTATTACAGCATTTGTCCCTTTCCTGACAAATTACATTATTTCTGTGCCCTTAGACCAGTAGGACAGTCCAGAGGGAGCCAACTAGAGAACCTGATCTTGCATTCTTTAATCCTGAGGCAGATGACAGCTGACTTAGTGAGGTCCTTTGATTCCATATATTAGTTAAAGAGGGGACAGGAGAAAAAGGAAGGGATTCTTTTGAACACTGGTCTACCCTCTGCGCAAGCAGCTGTCATCTGTTTAATGTTTGGTGTGTATCTGATGTCCTCCGACACATTCAATAAGTGCTTTCCTTCTGTGCCTCAGGCTTGACCCTCTTATAGCTGAAGGTTATGGAGCTGTATTTCTGCCTCTCCTGTTCTTCCGCCATAATTTTCACCATGTATCTTGTTTTCTTCTGTAATGTTGCTTTAACATGAGCATTATATGCAAATAATGCATTTTGGTTTACAGGGGTATTCTTTCCTCCCTGCCAATCCAATTTTCATTTGCTTGAAAATACTCTGTGGGTGGAGAGGGAGGAAAAAATCCCCTGCAAAGCAAAATGTGTAAACAGATTGCATATAACTAGTGTAAAGCTACTTATATTTTTACACTACTAGCTGATGTGTTATGGTAGTTTTATAGTACAAGCTGTCAATCCAGTGACAAATTTCAGGGAAACTAAATGTTATCACTCGATCCTCAGGAGTTTGAAAAACACTATAACTTTAGAGCCATGATATGCAACTGCCAACCATAGAGCTGACAGGCCAAACAAACACATTTCTCATTGCCCCACTCCAGCGTTTATGAATTTTAAAATTATTTTTATTCTTTGGTTTTTACCCTACTTTATTTTATTTTATTCTAGCAAAGTACCCAAGAGCTTTTCTCCTGATAGGGAAAACCTTAGCTGGGTGCATCCACAGAATGTCCCAACCACAATAACATTGACTGGGCTAGGTTATGGTTAAGCCGGAAGGGAAGAGAGAAGAAATTGAGGAAACCATGGCCTTAGCTAGACAGGGCAAAATCCCGGGCGATCCCCAGGATCGTCCCTGTGCGTTCACATGATGCACAGGGGATCCTGGGATCAGGGAGGGATGATGCCTACCTTGCCCCAGGATCTCACCCTAACCTTTGAGCCTGGTTTTTCTGCGGTCCTGGGCTAAGCCCGAGACCACGCAATGCGTGGCCAGGCGTTGCGGTTTGTCGCGGTTCCTTGTGAGGATCCGGGACCTGCGCATGGGGCACAGAGCTCCTCAAGAGCACTGCGCCTATTGGGTGGGTGGGTAGGATTTTTTTTTAAAAAAAAATCCTGTACCTTTTGCGCATGAACGCTCGTGCACATCTTCCTCTTTAAGAAAAAAAACACAAAACGGCAGGTGCGACGCCTCTCCCTCTGAGGTCGTCGTGCACTGTGTGTGAACAGAGGGGGAGATCTCGTGATAAAAATATCACGAGATCTTCACCCCTCTGTCCTGCTAGACCAGTAGGTCTAGCTAAGGCCCATGTGTGGATGTTCAGCAACTATTCAAATATCCTCTCATACTACGCAATACAAGATGCTGACCCGGTTGCCCAACCACCGTATGTGATCCCACCCGCTGCCCCATTTTTTCATCTCTTTCTATTTTGTCCAAATCAGAGCTGCTGCTTCCTAGAGTGATGCTAGTCTATCACATAATGAATGTGATAGTGTTTAGAACTACTTTGGCTAATTAGAGTTCTCTATATTTATTTATTTACAAATTTTATATACTGCTCCATATCTGAAACAGATTCCAGAGAATTAAAACAATAAAAGATACAAAAATTAAAACACAATTATTATACTTAAAAAAATATGACAGTAAAGACTTGGGTGTCAGCTAAGGACGGCTTCCTGGAATAAGACTGTTTTCAAGAGGCACCAAAAACAACACAGCGTTGATGCCTGCCTGACCTCCAAGGCCAGGGAGTTCCACAGAAAGGGGGCCACTATGCTGAAGGCCCTTCTCTTATTTATTTATTTATTTATTTATTACATTTATATACTGCCCCACAGCCGAAGCTCTCTGGGTGGTTTACAACAGTTAAAAATGGTAAACATTAAAAAGTATACAAAATTTTAAAAACCATCAGAAACATAAAAACAACAGTATAAAAACAACAGTATCCATTTAAAAACAACAATTCTGGGGTCCATTAAAAACAAACTTAACATTGTTAAATGCTGTTAAAATGCCTGGGAGAAGAGAAAAGTTCTGACCTGGCGCCAAAAAGAAAACAATGTTGGCGCCAGGCGAGCCTCATCGGGGAGATCATTCCACAGTCGGGGGCCACTGAGAAGGCCCTCCCCCTTGTTGCCATCCTCCGAGCTTCCCTCGGAGTAGGCACTCGGAGGAGGACCTTAGATGTTAAGCGCAGTGTACGGGTAGGTTCATGTCGGGAGAGGCGTTCCTTCAGGTATTGCGGTCCTAAGCCATGTAGGGCTTTATAGGTTAAAACCAGCACCTTGAATTGGGCTTGGAAACGTATAGGCAGCCAATGCAAGCGGGCCAGAATCAGTGTTATATGCTCAAACCTCCCTGTTCCAGCTATCAATCTGGCCGCCGCATTTTGCACAAGCTGCAGCTTCCGGACCATCTTCAAAGGCTGCCCCACATAGAGGGCATTGCAGTAATCTTGGTGAACTCCAATCAGGCCATAGGTCCATGTGGAACCTATGATGACGTTAAAGAGAGTGAACAAAAAGCAGAGTCATTTTCAATGCTGATGGAAATGTCCGGGAAAGTTCCTCATCTTTGCTCCAGCAGTAAATCATCAACAATCGTGCTTGAAGGGAGGAGATCTATTTTAAGGCTTCCAATTCCAGAATGTGGAATTGAGGATCACAAGTAGTATATGTGTGATGAGGATCACAAGTAGTATATGTGCCTGTTTCTTTACCCCCAACATAGCTTCTTGTGTGAGCGTCTGCCAAAGTTTTTGCTTTAGCTACATTACTTCACTAGTAAAGCAGGACAGCACATTACTAGATTAAACAACAACCCCACAGTCTGTGTCTCTTTTCTCCTTTAAAAATAATAATACCTGTTTAATTTAGGCTACCTGAGAGATTCTTCATCATCTCGTGTACTGTAGCTATAAGCCTTTTTTCTGTTTGCTTTATTTTCCCAGGTACATGATGTACTTTCTAACAGAAATCTCTTCACACATTACTCATTATCAAGTCTCTGTGAATTTACGTGCCACCGTTCTGTTGTGTTAAATAAACAGATGTATCTTCCTCTTTAATACTTTTTTCTTACTCAGCGTTTCAGTCTGGCATCAAAAAAACACAGCTGTTGGTTATTATCTGTAAGCCTGGTAAATAAATGCACTTTTCTGGAACTGATTCAGGCTTTCCCTTATTTATGAACTGTAGAGTAAATATAGTCAATACTAATACTTGAATTTAAGTCCAGGACATAGAACCTCAGGCCCAGGGGTCAAATCCAGACCTCCAGTGTGTGGGGAGGGTGTTCCCCAGATGGCCAACCTTTCTTCCTTGGCTCCATTCACTTTTACATGGGCATTGATCATTTGTGGTTCCCCCTCCTTTTGTGCAGTATTTTTCTCATTCTAAAAGGTAGAAATGCCTTTCCGAAAACTTAAATACTGGCAGGAAATAGCTTTATATTAAAATATGCTGGTATTTTGGGATTTGTCTCCACCATCTTTCCCTGTGGTCCACCCATGTTCCTTTCATTCCGAACTGTCATTGGAATTCAGCCCACCAGAACTTCTCAAAAATTGAATCCGGACCTTGGGCTGAAAGAGATTCAACACACCTCTGATTTAAGTGCAAAGATCGGTGTAGTTCAGACACCTCAAACTAACCTGATTTTAAGAAGGATATAGTTTATAGATCATGAGTAAACTGAAGTTGCAAAGAAATAATGCTTTTCAGACTAGTAAAGCTAATGAAGGTGTTTGTTTTCCTGAACATGTAGGGCTCTGAGAAAGGAGTAGTCAGGAAGGGTTTATAGGTGTGTGTTTGTTCTCTTTCACCTGGATCTTGCATAGAAGAGAGTAAACTATGAAATAGAAACAGAAAATCATAAATATTCTGGGAGCCTGACCTTAACTATACTCAGAGCTGCTCAGCCTCTAATTAAGGCCTTTTTAAACACAATCAATGTAAAACTTTGCTCCTTCTTGTATGAGTTCTTTATTGTACAATGTAGAACTGAAACAGATTTTTGGTTCAATGATCCAGGATAAAGCAAATTATTTTCCCCAGTAGAGTGTACTAGGGGCTTTTCTACACGAGGCATTTATCGTACACACATCATTTCTTATTCACAGTTGTTTACAGGTTCCTTAGACAATGACGTGATCTTCCAGTTTCACTTCTGTGTCTAAAGAGCACTTTTGGTGAGTTTTTTTAGAGCAGGGAATAAGTGGTATATAATTATAAAAGTGAAAGAAATTTTTTTTCCACTTGTGTATTTGTGCTATTTCACTGAACCACAGTGCCACCTAGTGGTTATGTAGAAAAACTGCAAAAAAGGAAATGCTCTTTGTGTAGTGCTCGGGAATCAATTCTGTGAATGAAACAGAAAGTAGATACAGCAGATTAACAGCCTCGTGATCAGCTCTCTAAACTTCCTTATCAGTCTGTCTGCCCTATTACATTGCTATCTTTCAGTTCTCATGATGAAGTTTATATTTTTCAGCAAATTATTTATATGATTCTGGATAGTGTGATGGTATTTAAGATCTCCTTTATCCCTCTAGTATTTTAGCTAGAAAGCTAGCAGAAACCTTTACTTTGTGAAGGGAAAGACCACAAGTGAGTTAGAAGTTCTATGGCTAGGAGGGATTTACTTTTTTCTTTAAAAAAAATGGCAGGTAGAAAGCTTAAAAATAACTATAGTGCTAACAGCCATCAAGCATACTCAAGTTTTGCTTTTAAGTGTGAATTAAATATTTTGTTAATAACTTAGATTCTTCATCTCTAACTTTTCAGAACATTCAGAAAAATAGCATCTGGTACTGGAATATAATTTCTAGACTTATTCTGATATGTCTGGGAGTAGTGAAGAATTCACAGGATTTGTTGTTTTTCCTTCTCCCCCCAAGGATTAGTTTCTTTTCTGAAGAAGAAGAAAAACAGCATCTCATTGTGTTTGTTTACACATTTTGCAAGCTAAGGAGTCATAGATGGAAAACAGGCCTATGCATGTGGAAATGCAGGTTAAACCAGGCTTATTAACCCAGTTCTTTTTACACCTTTCCCATGTGTATCTGCTGCACCAATTGCTTAAGACTAGATTCTTAACCCACTTATTTGGAAGTCAATTAAATCCAATGGGGTTTCGAGTAAAGTTGTTTAGCATTAGAGCCAAGCCTGGCACCAGCGGTCAGTATGTCGGGTGTCTGCCAACCAGAAACCTCCAGAGTACAGGCATCCAACAAGGCCAGGAAATTGTAGCAGGGAAGTGGCATTGGTGCATTTTCCAGGTCTATCTGACTACTTTGGCAAGAAGATCATAGAATCATAAAATAGTAGAGTCGGAAGGGGCCTATAAGGCCATTGAGTCAAACCCCCTGCTCAATACAGGAATCTACCTTAAAGCATACCTGACAGATGGTTGTCCAGCTGCCTCTTGAATGCCTCTAGTGTGCATCTACCAGCTCCATGGCAACGGGCCACACGTTCCGCGGTCTCGGGCTCAGTGGTAGTTTTTTGAATGAGGAACCTGTCCCTTGGCTGTTGGTCAATAATTTATTGTTACTGGTGTGTTACTGTGGTTCACGTTGTTGCTTTACTTGTTAGGATGAGGACCTGCCATGTGTGCTGCTTATAGTCTTGTTTGTGTCTAAATTTCAGAGTGGCAAATCCTAAAGGAATAACAATTAGTCATTTCTATGCTCTGTACTACAAAAATAAATATAAAAGCAAGTATTTTATGAATTGGACTTTGATTGCGCAAGAGATTCAGAAAACTTTGCATGTTAGCAAAATGCTCTTAAAAGTCCACTTTATAAGCTACAGTTTTTCTTTAGCTGTGATTTCCTTTAATTAGGTATAAACCAACTCTTCATCAGAACTGCTGCGCACCTTTTTCTGGTCCCTCATCCCCACTTAGAGAACACTTTGGCAGAAATTGGACAGGCTGCTGAAATAGATGCTACCAATTAGATTGGGGGGGGGGGGAGAAATCATTCCACTGAGGAAGTGTTGGCTAAACTTTATCTCATTAAAACAAAGTCCAGACACTTTGTTTACATGCAGTTTGAAATCAATACTGTAAAATCTGGTGAAGGCACATAATTTGTAACATGCACAAAAAGTGCAAAAGACTATAACATCTCTTTTTAAATTGATCAAGACAATAGTGATGTTTCATTAAGATCATAGAATCATAGAATAGCAGAGTTGGAAAGGGCCTACAAGGCCATCGAGTCCAACCCCCTGCTCAATGCAGGAATCCACCCTAAAGCATCCCTGACAGATGGTAGTCCAGCTGCCTCTTGAATGCCTCTAGTGTGGCAGTGTGGTTGCAAAGATGCAACCTTTGAAATATAAACCAGTGGTGTATCAGGTCATACAACTCAATAGCTGCATTCCCACGAAGCAGCAATACTGGCTTCCCATGAAAGAGCCTATTCATATGGCTCCTCACACAAGCAGCTATACAAACTAATCATTTGATAAGCATGTCATCTGAATCCAGGGCCTAATCTACACCAAGCAGGATATAGCACTATGAAAGTGGTATGAAAGCAGTATATGGTGTGTGTCAATGGGCCCCAATAGTTGTCAGTGCACTTCAATACCACTATAAAGCAGTAGTGTGGCTCCTGCCTTTTATATATTGCTTTCATAGTGCAATATCCTGCTTGATGTAGATTAGACCCAGGATCTTCCAAAGCCAAGATTCATAAGCCAGGGTGGGTGGGGTGGAATCCTGTGATACTGGCTTGTAAAGGGAACAACATGCCAGGATTTGGGTTCAGGCAATACGCTAAACTGGGGTAGACAACCTGGTGCCCCCCCTCCCAGATGGACTTCTATTGGCCATGCTGGCTGGTATTGATAGGAGTTGGAGAGCAACAACAACTGAACATCAACAGATTGCATACCCCTGTGTTTCTGGTTTATTCAGCCAGATATGGTGCAACAGCATGCAGCTTGTTCATGGTAAGCTAGGATACTCTAGAATTCTGGTTTATCATTCCATGCAAAAGAAGCCAATAAAATATGACTACTAGAGGTCTCCAAAAGTTGAACCAGTGTTCATGGTGAACCAATATCACAAGACAGTCTATACTCCAGGGTTCAATTTTGATGCTACAGACTTCTATTAAGAGTTGGGATTGCAGTCCCTGGCATCTTGTCCATCTCTAAACTTGTTTCCAGTTTCATAATCCTGAAATGTGAGACAGAAATACTTAGCAAGGAAAGACATTTTTCTCACACAACATGCTGGAAAATAACTTCCTGTGATTAGCCATGCAATTGGAGAGAGAGTGAGAAACAGTTTGATTTTCTAGACACAGGAAGACTTTGTCTCCAAAGTTTGGGAGTACAGTTTCTTTTCTTGCCTTGTAGGACTAAGCTTGCAGGTAATAGAGAGAAGCGTTTTATATAGGAAAGGAAGAAAAAACCACATTTAGACAATTCACGTTGGGAAATTGCAGCCCAAGGGCATAATAAAAAGACCAATTCTATGAAGTCCAAATAGGCCTTAGCCACATTAAATTATGAAGTGTGAGAAGGACACAATCAATTATAGCAAAAACTGCACTTAAATGTAAATGAGAGCTAGGGATAATGTTTTGGATAATAATCTCTATAATAGTACAATAAAATGATCTGTATACTTTGCACAGAAGGGCTTATTTAAAATAAAATGGCTTCTGTTCCCTCAAGACAAGAACTACAGATTTGAAATGCAGTTCTAATGCCTGCCATTATTTCCTGGACATACTGACAAAGTTTAATTCCATGATTGTCCTAGGAGCTCTTGGTGAATGCAGTACAAAATTTGAACGAGCTCAGCTGAAGTTGAGTCCTCGAGGTCTTCTTTGACAGGGAGATCTCACTATGAGGCAAGAAATCCCTGCAATTCTTCTCTCTGTGTTTCTTCATTGTTATAAAAGTGCTTTCTCCTTGTGAAATAAATATACATCAGCCGGAATGAGAAAGACATTTCCTTTCCTAAACACTGAACAGGAACTTCAAGAGGTGGGCTTTGCTTGTGTTGCGTTTTGTTTTGTATTCTGGAGTTTTGTATTCTGTTTTCAGCTTCCATTTATCTTCCATCCACTACCTTCGGAGTATACTCCCTGCATCTGATACAGTCTATGAAAGCTTATGCCGCAATAACCCCAATTAGTTCTAAGGTACCACATATTTATTGTTCCCTTTTGCTGACACTGATGAAGAGAGCTGCACATCCGGAATTGGAATGTAGTATTTTCCCCCCTTCAGTTGAGTTGGCCATCCCATCTTGGCAGTTGAACTCAGCAAACAAGAGATTAAGGCGGAATGTAGAAGCTGGCTGTCACCCTGTGAATCTTCATAATGGCAGTGTCAAGAAAGCAGTACATCTTTATTATACCAGCAGGCTGTGGTTTGTGTGTGTTTTTTCTAGAGATAGGGTTAATTAGCTTTGTTAGGGCAGTCAGAAAGGGACAACTTAAACTGCAGCAGCTGTTACATTAGAAAGGCTGCAGAAAATTGTTGTAGCAGTAACCCCTCTAGAGTTCACCTTTTCTGACCAGATATCACAAGCTTGTAGTTGAGGAGGGTTATTTTCTTGGTTTCTTTTTTTAAAAAATGATAGTGTTCTGAATGAAGCTTGCAAGTGTGTGTGTGTGTGTAAAACAGAAAATAGATTTTTGCTAGTGTTCTGTAATTTTCGTTTTAAAGCTCACCTGGGAAAAAGAGAGAGAAGTGTGTGTGTTTTAATGGCATTTATAAATTACATTACCACAGGATAAATAAGTCTCTTAAGCACAACTAGTAATCTGCCAGCCTCTCAATGTACAAAAAGCTGGAAGCCATTAAGGGAATTAATGTTATGCAGGTACGTCAGGAGTACTTTCTGTTAAGTGAGGAACCATGCAAAACAAACGACCTCTCTAACCAAGGACAAGCTTTATGAATTGAAAGCTGAAGGACTGATATGTACAGGGACCCTAAATACAAAATAGAAAATCAGACTGGTGTGATTGAGGAAACTAATTTTTCAAGCTGAAAATGTAGATTCAATTATTATTGTTCTTTTGAAAAAGCCTAATACATCGGAGTACATAGATAGCACTTATCCTGCTTCATCTGGTCTTTAGGTCAGATGTATACCACTGTGCACTTTAAATTTAATATCAGCATTTAATGGTACCAGCTGTATTTGCTGTTCCAAGGCTTTATGTGTGACATGCTACCTTCCCCTTCTCCCAGACATTATGTCAAAATAGAAGTGCATACTATCTACTTGAATACTCAACCATGCATTGGCATAGGGCAGAGTTAGAAAAGCCTTTTGTTGTTTAAGAGCTGTCTTTGTAGAAGGAAATGCAATTAACAAGCAATTAACGTTCACGCCTTTCCCAACGTGAATATACCCAGTCACTATGTTCAACATCTAAGGTCCTCCTCCGGGTGCCTACTCCGAGAGAGGCTCGGAGTGTGGCAATGAGGGACAGGGCCTTTTCGGTGGTGGCCCCCAGACTATGGAATGATCTCCCTGATGAGGCTCACCTGGTGCCAACACTGCTATCTTTCCGGCACCAGGTTAAGACTTTCCTCTTTGCCCAGGCATATGACGGCACATCTTAATCACCCACATGTTTAGTTCTTTAAAAAAAATTATGCTGTATGTGTGTATGTTTCTGTGTTTTAGAATTTTAAATTTTGTATACTCGTTTTTATCTTAATTTTAGAATTTCCGTAAACCGCCCAGAGAGTCCTGGCTATGGGAGTGGTATATAAGTGAAATAAATAAATAAATAAATAAATAAATAAATAAATCAAACTAATCTTCCCAGAACTATGCGACTGCTCATTCTTTTTACCCAGATCTCACTGCATTCTCACTGCTTGTTTGCATGCCAAATATATATTTCTATACATTATAGTTTATTCCAGTTTCAGTCACAAGCTATGAGAAGTAGATGGGCATCAACATTATGGGTGTGGCTTAGATGTCAACAATACTGTCTCGTAGTCAGAATCCTGGGTTTTGTAGCATTCAGCTCCAAAATAGTGGTCTTCTCTGTGGCTCCCCAAATTCAGTTGGTGATGGATGGTTGAAAAGTCCTTACAAAGGGCCATATATGACTTTTATATACAGGGCCATGAGGGAAGCAACTAATCCAATTTTCTATGTTTCTCTAATTTAAGCACACAAGATCAGCACTGAGACAGACCAAAACGTCTAGTTCTTGAGCAGGTTTTATATGATTCTCTCTGGTCTTACACTTGAACATGAGAACTGCCAGCACATGGGAAAGCATGTGTCTGCCTAGGGTGGCCATTTACGCATCCCAAGAAAGAGGACAAAGGCCGGACACAGATTTGCATCAAAAGTAGATGTTCTAATTTATATGTCTGCATGCAAATCTAGAAATGATTGCTATAAATTTAAATGGAAACGCAATACATCATACCATAGTGGGGAAGATTGACAAGGTAACCTCTGTGCTTACTCAGCCTGCTGCCCAGGTGTTCACTGTTGGTGTGTCACCTCAAAAAGCTCCTGCTTTTCCTTCTTATGGCTTTTTATCTTTATACTGGACTTGAACTACACAGCCCTTAACACATAGGACAGGATTGTCTTCCGACAGCCCCTCAAATAGAGAACTGTAAAGTAGGACGCATGGCCACCCTATAATCTGCCCTCACTTGTTGGACTATCTTATCTTTGTATGTATGAATTGGTTATACTTCGTTTATTATTTAAAGCATTTTTACCCTGTTTTTTAGCCACTGAGGTTCCCAAAGCTGCTTTCATACGATCTATTAAAAACAGGAGAAGCCCTGCCCACAGGCTTACAAACTCAGTGACATGAAACAAAAGGAAAAAGGGATTGTGCTTTGCCACAAGGATTCAGAATGGTTTGGATATAGTTCCACAGAAACTTCCTATCCAAGCACCAGAGCTTCAGCATCTGAACATATACACTTGGGCCCACTCTCAACTCGTACGTCTAGATTACAACCCATCTTTATGCACATGCACTATAACCCTGGCCATCAGATTCTACCCTATAATTTCAGCATCATTTTGCACTCTCTAGTTTCAGAATGCAATCTGTTGTGTTTGATTTTGTTCCCATTAATCCTTAATGATTAATCTTTCACTGTGGATTTGGACCCAGAAATAGCAAACCATAGAATTCCCATATATAGGGGCATAGATGCACACCAAAGGCTTCAAATGAGTTTTTCTAGGTTTACAATATAGTACAGAGGGAGTCACCGGGCTAGCATGATAGGTGCTTTCTTTAAATCAAATAATCAGTATGTCAAGCTTTCCACTTGGCCGTGTCAAAGTACTGGGTTCAGCGTGTGTCTGGTGTGAGATGGGGGTTGGGAACCAGCAGGCTCAATTTGAATGTTTGCCCTCTGAATTAATTCTAGTTGACCTACTTGAGCAATGATTGAAGAATTTTTTATTTGGTTTGCCCCGATCTATCCCCTGGTGAGCCTGTGCTTGTTATTTTTTAATGAAACCATTTTCACAGCCTGTTGTTTTAGGTGCTGAGAATACAGGAGGGGTGAGGTTATTCCTTTTTTGTTGAGATATATAAATTTATTTATTCTTTTAGAGTTGCCAGTGCCAATTTGTGGCAGGAGTGTGAGGTTATTTTGTGTGTGTGTGTGTGTGTGTGTGTGTGTGTGTGTGTGTGTGTGTACATACACACACACACACATATGAGAGAGAGATGCATATATATTCCTTTAGGGTTTCTAGTGCTACCTAGTTGCTTTTATCTCTGTTCCTCACAATAGACTTCACCTTACTTTCGGTCAAAACAGCAAGATTATTTTCGCAAGCAGACAGAATTAGAGAGGGGGGTGGAATCAATGGTAAAATAATCTTCCTCATCTAGGAATTATAACTACATGTTTATGTTCTTTGCTATGTTAGAAATTTATTTAAGGAGCTGCTTGTTTTTAGCAGTAAAGTTTTCAAGTTCAGCTTGTTCTACATATAGGTATAGTAAGTGCCACATACGGCTTTTAAATGCTGAAGTAAGTGTGAAAAATTGAGTATAAAATGACTAATGTTTTGGCCCTATTTTTCTGTACGTAAGGATAATGAAATAGCCCTGCAGAAAAGAGAATCATGATGGATCTAGCTTTATGATCTGACTGTTGCATGCCCTAGTTCAGAAGTTACTTTCTATGTGCTATGGAGATGTGGTGAAAATGACTTGGGGAGGGATGGGCTAGGTGTGCAAGCCCCAAACCCAGTCCCAGTATTACAGTATGTACAGGTTCTTGTCTATGAATTGTACCCATAACGCAGCCTTCCTCAACATGGTAACCTCCAGAAATGTTGCATTACAACTCCCATCACCCTCAGCCAGCAAGTCTATTGCTATGGGAAAGGCTGCCCTAAAAAAGGTTGACCTAAGGAAAGATTGCTAAACATGGTCAATTTCCATCTTACATTGCCATCTTCACTTCTGTCATCATTTCAGCAATGTTTCTTTTCCTTCTTCCATGTTTTCTACCAGACAACTATGATCACTTTTCAGATGTTACACCTGCCTTTTTTACTGAGATTGCCCTGGGATCATCCCTGTGCATGCAAATGACACTCAGGGGATCCCGGGAGCAGGCAGGGACGATCCCTCCATTATAATCCTTAGTGTAGAAAGGGCCACTGATGATGTGGAGATGAGATGGACTCCAGGCGGCCATCCTTGCAGATTCCACATATTAAGCTGAAAATATGGAGGTCAAGAGTGAAGTTGGCACTTGCAATCCTATTCCTCTCCAAACGTTCAATGCAGTATCTGAACAGCAGTTCCATCAGGATCTTCAAAACTGTGTTATTAGCACTGATGGGAATCTCCATTTATTAGTCCATAGTAATAAATAAATATATGATATTCTGCGGTTTGCTCTCTCTAGCAAGAAAGATCTCTGCTTGCTGAAACAGAGTAATTAATAAAATATATAACTGGAAGGCTCAGATACTTTTAGAAGTTGCAGAGTGGTTTTGCACCTAAATGTGAGGTGTAGTTGAAGAGAGTTTTAAAAAAGGCAATGATAACTTCACACACACACCGATAAACGTAAATGCATGCACAATCTATTAGGCAAATATCAACCAGCCGTTTACTTTTGTCAGTAATTTAAATGATACGATTGAGATGTCATCTGTTGAATAAATGGAGAAGGGGGATTTTGTGTAATACAATACATTTGTTCCACGATATCACTATTATCCCCCTTAATAAAAAGATAAATAGTTTATTCAATGCATATTTAAAGATGAAAGAAGTCAATGAAGACACACTGCAGTATTCCTGTTTCTGTGTAACAAGCCAGCAACAGATTTCATAATGGGAGACCATTATCATAACTTTAATCTTGTTTAAATTCACAATTCTGCCTGCAAGCCTCCAGGCCTAGAGGAAAGAACTTCAGTAAGTTATCTTAAGGAAGCAGATTGTGTGAGAATCACTTCTTGTAGCCTATAAAATCCTTTTGTAATTTATATAACAGCTGTCCATAATAAAACAAAATAAAGATCGTCTTTGTATCCTGAAACTGAAATAAGCAAGTGCTACAGGGGAGAAAGATATATCCACATAACACATTTCCACAATTAAAAATGTACAGGTTCCAATTACTGGTTTTTCTGTATTTACTTCTGAAATGCAGGGGAAAATCTATTTTGGAAAGTACATAATTGCCAATAGAAATCAGATCAGAGGTAAGCCACCCAAACCAATTATCCAAAGAGAACTCACTAGAGCAGCTAAGTGATAATGCATTGGTGGGGGAGGATTGTCTTAAAAAAAAAACTGGTTTTGTTAGGATAGTTCATTCAAGCTACTAATTTTCTGTTGTTCTCCCTGTAATTCATACCAGTAAGTCCAAGGACATTTTGAAGACTAACGAGAGAGAGGTGATGGTTGAACAATTCAGAGTAATAACAGACATTCAGTTAGTAGCTATGATCATCACAGTAAGAGGTTTTATTATCAGAATGCATACAGGGCCATTCATCCTATGCAACAATTTTCATAAACTTTTAGTTGGTATTATAAAATGAAATTTCTTGTATAAAAGGCCAGTATAGGAAGCCATACAATTTGAGCACTGTAATACCTATGGGAAAGCCCTTTTCAGATGTTCTGGCTCTGCTGATGATCCACTCACATGTGTTTCCATCCCTAAAGTGTGCATTTGTGGGTACACATAAGAACACAGGAAGCTGCTTTATACCGAGTCACAGCTTTGATCCATCTACCCCAGTATTGTCAACACTGATGGGAAGCAAATCTCCAGATTTTGAGGCAGGATTCTTTCCTAGTCCTACCTGGAGAAGCCAGAGATTGAACCTGGGACCTTCTGAATGCAGATCATATGCTCTATCACTGACTGATGGCCTCTCCCCTATGTCCTCTATGCACATAAGCTTCCATACTATTAGGTTTCCTGCAGAATTGAGACTCCTGATTCTGTAGAAGCCAACACATATACAGCTGTACATGAGTGTTCTCCTCTGCAGATATGTCCAATGTGTGGGCACTGGGGTATGGTGAAAATGTTAGGACTTTTAAAAAAAATGTGAATATTGTTCCTGAAACTCTGATGAGGATGAGAGGGAAAATCACAACATCACCAAAATTTGGGGTGTGGGGAGAGAGAGAGAAATGCAAAGCAAGTCTAGCATTAAATATGGAGATGTCAGAACTGGCTGGTGTTGGTGAAATATCAGTGCCAGAGACATAGAACTCATTCCTCTGCAGAACAGTCCACCCTTATTTTAATATACTATTAGCTGCTTTGCTGCTTCATGTGCCTTACTAAGCCATGTGTTGTGGGGTGCCATCATTTTTAACAGTCTGTTTTCTCAAAAGTGATCACTCAAGTATAGCCCCGTTGAAGTGTGCAGGTGTAATAGCATTCTACTGGAAAACGATACGCTGTTTGTGAAGCCTCAGGAATTTGCTTGTGGTGATTTTAGTGGCTTTTCCTAGGACTGGTAATGGAGTGCTGAGAGAAAGTAAAGCTGTTCTTCTCCTGCACGGACTATAAACTGGAGCTATTAGAGCGTGGAAAAGTCTTCTGGACGAGCACCAGACCTGTCTTGTATTTCTTTGTACACAATAAAGTGGAGAGGAGGGGTGAGAGAGAAAATCTCTCCGAGATCATGAACCAGAAGCAGACGGCGTTACATTTCCTTGCTGATTATTAGTTTAAAATGTGCCATCCTCTGTTTTGATACAGCTGGCATTTGGCAAGCTTAAAATATATTGTTTCCAAGCAGCAAAATTTTATCTAATCTCTGGTTTGAACTTCTGTACATAGGCGGTGAATAAAATACTTCTTAACGTAGATCAGAGCTTGAATGTTGGACTACAGGGCAATCTAATAACTAGCAAAGCAAATGACAAAGGACAGCAACCCCTCCCACATTTGATCAAATGTATTAGAAGTTTAGGAATTATTCATATGTTAGATATAATACAGCCTTTGTGTTTTCTGCATACCATTCCCAGACAAAGAAGGACTGGAAGAAGCTTGGAGGTCACCTAATGCACCCACCTGCTTTCATATAGAATAACCCAAATAAATACCAATCCACATTCCATATCTTTGATTAACCCATAGGATCCAGAATATGGTGTTCCATAATTAGAGATACAGGCGCCAACAAGGTATACTGCTGAGATGTGTCAGATTAATGTTTATGCAAAGACAGATTCTCACATTTATTTTTAGAGTCATGAAACATCTAAAAATGTTAAGCATTTCTTCTCCATGGACCCAGCATCATGAAGAATTTTAATTTTAATCTTTCTACATTGTCAGCATTAGGGATAAATGTAGCATTATAGTGCATTGAATTGACTGCATCAGAAGTGAATGTGGTCATCATCAGGTCAGTGATCCAGATTATTATTATTGTTATTATTATATTTATTTGTATCCCACCTTTTGCCCCAAAACTGGGCCTACTGAATGCAAGGTTCACATTACTACTGGGAATTTTATAAAGAGTTCCTGATTGTATATTTGCAATGTAATAGCTTTCAAAAATAGGAATGAGAAAATACAGGTGATATTATTTCCCTTATTTAGTTGGGGGGCTTACTAGCATTACATTACATAGTGGATAATATACCAAATTATATATTTTGGTATTTTAACTCTTTAGAAGAGTTTTTAATAGTATTTAATTATGGCCCAAAATACAAATGCTTAAATCAGGGGTCTTGAACCTTTGTCAACCCAAGAGCCAAATTCAATTTTGGAGACATTCTCAGGGGCCACGTTGCAGTGAACAGTTGAGTCAAAGGCAAAAGGGGTCAGGCCAAAATACCAAACATACCAGCGTATTTTAATTCTAGTAACTATGGGCTCATCTACACCAAGCAGATATTCCACTATGAAAGCGGTATATAAAAGGCAGGAGCCACACTACTGCTTTATAGTGGTACTGAAGTGCACTGACAACTGTTGGGGGCCTTGACATATCTACACCAAACAGGATATACCATTATGAAAGCAGTATGTCGTATGTGTCAATGGGCCCCAACAGTTGTCATTGTACTTCAATATTGCTATAAAGCAGTAGTGTGGCTCCTGCCTTTTATATACCGCTTTCATAGTAGAATATCCTGCGTGGTGTAGATGAGCCCTGTGTCTTAGGAAGGGTATTTCAACCTTTTAGAATGGGGGAAAGCCTGAATAAAAGCCAGAAAATCATTAAACTGTTGGGGGAAAATAGGTAGGACCATTAAAAGAGGCCATGACCTTCTTGAGGTCCCCAGTTGGGCCAGATTTGGCCTGCAACTTGGCCAGATTTGAGTCATGGACTTGAGGTTCAACACCCCTAGTTTAAGTTAATGTTTAAAACTTTTAATAATGTGATGGATTTTTCATCATAACCCACATGAAGGCATTCTGCTGGAGCTTGTACAGAGCAAGGACATATCCTCTAATGTTTAATTTTTTAAAAAAAAGACCTAGCCTTGAGTGTTAACCTGTACTCTTGCACCAGGATCACCCCCACACACAATACTTGGTATATATTTTAACAAACCAGAATCCTGTTTCCACAGTCAGAACAGGAAAATTGTAAGAACTCTCTCAGTGTATGTGTTAAAAACTTTACCCAAGTTATCCTTTTAAGAAACACAGTGTAGAAATTACAAAGATAGGTTATCTATTGCTAACCTGGCTATGAACCATACAATACATGTGAAGCATATAGGATTATTGTCATGACCCTTAAAGAAAGAAAAAAGAGTAACAGTAGTTTCAGAATTGAGTTCTGGGATTTTCTTTTTCTCATGAACACTGGATGGGCAGAATTTTACATGTATTCAATTACTGTTTCATCTTGAGGGTGTTTTGGTTTGGATCATCTAACTGAATATTATAGATCTTGGGACCTTCCAAGGTAAGTGGTTGACTACCAGCAAAAATACATGAACAACTGCAGGCAATGATTACAATACTGTTAAGCAGATAAACAGAGCAGTATAACGAAGCTATACATTTGTACAAGCATGAACAATCATTCATATTCAATGGATAAGCAGTCACATTCATACTGAAAACAATTCGGTGTGGTTGACCTATTTTCAAATAAACAGAATGAGAACTATACATGGAATTATTTAATAGAATGTTGAAAGCAACAGACAGAATAGCAGCAGTTGTAATGTTGTGGGACACAATAAAACAGCAAAGAACTGAAGTCATGTATTGAGTTGCATCATGTTAATATGGATTCATGTGTGTGTGTGTGTGTGTGTGTGTGCATGTACACAAAAAGGTGTTCCTTGATTAAAAAAATGACTATGTGAATAAAGAAGAAGATGGGAGAACACCCCCATCGGCATATATAGAGCTACGGAAAGCATAGGTGGACGGGTAAAGAGATTAAGTTCCAGGGTGCCCTAAATTGAATTTAATTGAATTAAAAACAAATTTTAAAAAACTGTTATATTACTCACAAGAGATTTGATGGATTACTTTATAAATTACTTTATATAAGCATTTTGTTACACAATGTGTGTGTGTGTGTGTGTGTGTGTGTGTGTGTGTGTGTGTGTGTGATATATGAATGATGCTATTTGATAATGGTTTACAAAATCAGTATAATAATAAAAAAGAAAAACTAAAACTACAGCATTGGTTCACCATGGACCAAGTAGACATAAAGATGATTAACGTTGATTTCTGATAAATATACGCAAGAGTAGCAGGATGGGGAGTGGAATGCGATGTAATTAGGCTGTAACTGCTGCTTAGCCTCCAGTGTTTCTGTTGTACTCATGGGACCCCACCACTTGTACAACAGGGAATCTGTAGTTCTAAAAGTAACCCCAGAAACAGTTATTGCATCAGTTGTAGACAGTGTTTGAAATAGTTATTGCATCGGTTGTAGACAGTGTTTGAAATTGCTAGTTGGATATTTTAAATTGGTTGCAAGAGCCCATTCTCTTCTTGGTCTTGGCTTCTATGTATTTTAAAAGAAAAAGTGCTTAGATACTTGCCCTTCAAAACTTGTATATGTATGAACTTTATATTACAGCATCAGCCCCACAGAATCTAGCATTAAAAGCTGCCCTGAGATGAACTGTGTTATGCTGCTATTCAGATGGTCAGGTGGTTAAGCATCATTACTATCATCAGATGAATAATAATGGTATCTTTTACCTCATCACAATGGCCACCAAACCTAGATTCCATGCTGGCCACATCTTTGGCCTTCCAGAAGGCAGAGGCTTATGGGAACATTAGTGTTTCATACTGACCACAGTTGAACTTATCATTATCATAGTTTAGATCAATGTTTTAATTTGCAAATGAAGGCATGCAATGTTGTGCTATTATCATACCCTGCCATAACTTGGCAATTGGACATTTTGATGAATACGCAACAGGAGCATCACAAGAATGTTCCTATGTCTCAGTAAGTCAATCAGCTTCTGATATCTGAAAAACTCACTGAAAAACATGGCCGATAAGACGGATGGCACAAGGCTGCAGTAAATTGTTTCTTAGCAGGAAATTTGCAGTAGTGGTGTAATTTGGACAATGGAGCGTTTGACAGCTAACCTATCAAGAACAGTGCACCCTGGGGAAACAGCTCACTTTCAGTTTTACATTCAGTCAAGCATTGATGAAGCAGGGGCTAAATAGGAGAATCATTTCCCAATCAGACAACAGAGTGACTCTTCATCCCATGGCCAAAAGGTTTGTGGACAATTACAGTTCCTTGTCAACTTTTGTGCCTTTGGGACCTTCACCAAGGGAGGTCCATTTTATGGCCAAGGAGTTACTGAAATTGACTGAAAAAGTCCCATAGTACAAAAGCCAAAACTGTGCAGGTTTTCTGGGGCTTCCTAAGAAAGCTTTTGGTTGTATTTAAAAGCTTAAGGAAAGACCGAGGGTGGGGGGAGATTTACAAGCTCAATCAGGGTTTGTTTCATCCAGCTGTTTGGATATCCAAATAGTTTAAATGGTGACCTGTAAGCGTACTGAACAGTCTTATGCATCTATTGTTAATCTGCATTTCTCAAGGGTTTTAAAACAATAAATGCAACTGTGGTTTAACGAATGAGTGACTGGGATTATCTAGGTATTAATGTAACTATTTCTTTAAACTAGAACACCATGATCCAGGTCTGAATATAAATGGAGAATATGAGGAATGGAAACATGTTTTTGCTTCAGGATGGCAGGTTGTAAACAAATTCAGATTTAAATAGTTTTATCCTATCAGTGAAAATACATAAATAAATTAGTGATGTGTGTCCGTGTCTCTGCATTCTCCAAATGAAAAATAAAATATTTGTCTGCACTGTAAATTTGTGTCATTTTGCACAACTGTTCTCCATGCAGAAACTCTAATGTGCTGCTGTTTAATGAATAGCTTCTAACTAAGAAAAATTCCTCCACCGCCTCCAGTTCTAAAACAGAGCTACAGATGTAGAGCCTGTAGGAATGTAAGTCTAGCTATCAACCATTTTTCTTTCCCATGTTTATCTGAACCATTTTCTTTTCCCAATTCCCATATGCCTAAAGACCAACAACTTATCTTCTCAACCTTACATGCGATAAAATCATGTGCAGTCATTTTGTCCTCAAATTGTTCTCACTTAGTCATACATCTAGTATCTTCTTGTACTGCAATAGATTTTGAAATTACACTACTGTAAATCACTCTAATATCAGGCTTCATATATACCTAACATTCACAATTTTTAGGGGGAAAAACAATTAGAATGACAAATTGGTTTTGTTCAGAATTGGCATGCCTATTTATGAGCAAATAATGATTTAAATGATTGTTCTTGAAACAGAACTTGTGGTATACTTCATAATCAATTTTTCAAGACTGATATATGGAAGTGTACGAATTGTATAAATCAGCCTTCCTCAACCTGATGCTCCCCAGATGTGTTGGACTACAACTCCCACAATCCCCGAGCTAAACTGGTGTCATCAATATTGAGGTTAAGGTTTATCTACCATAAAACTGTAGATAATGAAAAATACATCACCATGACTACTAGGGATGCTTGAACAATTCAACCTTTGTGACTTCCAATGTGAACTGACATGATCCACACCTCTTGGAGTAATGTGCCAATCAAAAACATAACTATACTTTCAGTTTTGGATTTTGCCTTGGCCTTTTTAGCTTTGTTTGTTTTATGTTGGATTTTTAACTGCTTGATATTATTTATTTCTTTGGATGTTTATTGCATTTTTATATAAAATAAACAAATGTTAGATGTGTTGGTTCATGAGGGGAAACATCAAAAAATCACAGCTGTACATTACCTGTGTACAATTGGAACCAACCAAAATTCCACAAAATCATGAAAGCTTTCGAGTTCCGCAGAACTCTTCAGCAGGCAAAACAAGGGATAGGGGAATAACCAAAGTCTGAAAAATTAGCCAGGTGCCATGGCAATGAGGTCCTCAAAATAGATAGACCCAGTCTCAAATTGGAGATTTGCAGTCTGAATTAATTAGCTGTGTGTGGCTTTAAAAAAAATGTTTTAGTTATGCTGATGAACAGTTAATGTGAAGGCTGACTTTCCATTGCTTGAATGCTTTTTTAACGCATCGGCACTGAGTACTCCAATTACTTAAAGTATTTTAAAGCCTGGAATAATAATAAACCACATTGCTTAGCAGTTAGAACTGCTTCTCTTCCAGAACAGCTGCATGATTGTGTAAAGAGTATAGTTATAATGTATGATGAGCAGATTGTAGATTTTGTGTCCAAGGATAGCAATGATGAGCCCTTGGTGGTGTCTGGACTAGAAGAAGCCAATCTGGCAGTTGTCTGGAGCAGCAAAAGTAGTGGACTGACAGACAGAAACTCTGTAGAACTGGAACTGGGTAGCAAGGTTGACCAGATACAGATTCTTCAGTACCTTGGACAGTTCCAAGGAACAGTCCCAGTACTTGGTTTCTGACAAGTACTGGGTGCTAATTGGCCTCTTGTATCAGCCTTCCGCAGCTTGGTGCCCTCCAGATGTTTTGGATGACAATTCCCAGCTTTCTTTCCATTGACTGGGCTGATGGGAGCTGAAATTCAGAACATCTGAAGGGCTTCGGGATGGAGAAAGCTTCCTTACATAGTCTCTAGGCCGTAATAACCTTTCCAGGCTCTGCTACTTCATTAGAGAATGCAGAACCGTAAAAGAACAGCATTCTAGTTTGGAGCCTGGCAAGCCATTATCTCCATTATGTGTGACCGGGCACACTGCTTGCATTGATAGGCAGGCTTGGTGGAACTTGAGGCCCTTGGTGACAAAGATGCTGGGTCCTTGGTATGGTTCTGCTCAGGGGCTGAAGCATCCAGCTAACAGGTCTTGAGGTCAGGGCTCTATGCTTTGGAATGTTCCCAGTTGATGTTTTTGGGCTCATTGTCAGGGTACAGATCCATCTTCAGCTCCTCTGTGACTTATGCTACTGGCCATCATGACTCAGCTACCCCCTTCTCTCTGAGTTAGTCTCCTAACTCAGTCTGTGTCATGACTCCTAGTCTGTGTCATGACACCTAGGACACAAATGCAGCAGATGAGCTGGTAAAACTGTTCCTGTACTGTTTCAACACAGCATACATATGGGCAAATGCTTGTAGTTAGTACCACACCTGAGCCTAATCTACATCTACCGCCCTTTCGCAACAGAGGAGGGATGATTGTGATGGTTCCTTGCTTCCACGATCGCCACTCACAGGGCACACGTGAGGGATGTTACCCACAATGACAGGAGTGCCGTTGTGGGAGGACATGTGTCCCCGGATGGCACTTCCACCTGTGGATTGGGAAAAGTGGGTGGGGCTAGAAAGATGACATGGCTATGTGGCTTTTTTATGTATCGGGAGGGATGCGCATGAAAGCAAAATCACAGTAACACACGGGGTGGATAGGAGGTCAAGTGAATATGAAATGTTGCACAGAGATATGTTTGTGTTAAAAAAAAATTACTCCAGGTCAGTGCCAAAGCATGCTGATAACCAATCAAAAAAAGTGCCAAAAATGGCAGATGGGTCCACTCACACACACCTCCGAAACTGCAGCACACGCCCCTGAAAATGGTTGGCTGTTCACTGAGCTGGGAACTCACACCAAACAGCACCAGCTTCGTGAAGGGGGGGCACACCAGCCACGGACTTCAGGATTGTTGCAAGAGAGCCGGAAAAAAATGTGACAAAAGCAGTCAGCGATATTCCTGAATAACTGAGGGGTTGACCCGAGATCACAGTGGGAGGAGCTGTGCATCATGTGGCCCTGTAGGGGATGACTTTGCTACTATCCTGGAATAAACGGCTGGTGAACACATGGCCCTAGTTAAATGTGTAGAATGTATTTTTTTACAGAGGACCTTTCAGCATTGTAATCCTAGTCCTCAAGTCCCTGGCCTCCCCAAGAAGCGGAGCCTTTTCTGTTATGGCTTGAGTGTTTCAGAACGGGTTGGTTCATTTTACTTTTGCTGCATTTTAATTAGTTTTGATTGGTTGTTTAAATGTTCTGGTTTTGTACACCACCTTTTTCCTTTAAAGGCAAATAATAAGAACATTTTAAAATAAATAAATACTGTTCCTCCACATCTGCAGTCTAAATCGATACAGCCCAGGAACAGGTTTATCCACATTATCTGCTGATCCTGTGGACTGGTAGTGGTTGCGTTTTGTCTCTCACCCTACCTTTTACTAATCCACCTCAGAACTCTTAAGGAACTGCTCATTGTTACTTGTATATTCCTTAGTAGGATTACAGTCATTCTGAAGTGCTTATTTGCTATTGAGTTACTCTCACTTGACACCATTCAAGAAATGAACCCTTGCTTTCCAGAAGGAAAGCTTGAAGCTGATTAAAGTCTGAGTGAATTCAGGAAGAAAATAATGGTAAGCATGAGCCATGGTTCTACTGATAACGTAATGCTTGGCTTACCAAATGTCTGCCAGGAATTGCTGAAGAAATATCTCTCTCTCTCTCTCTCTCTCTCTCTCTCTCTCTCTCTCTCTCTCAGCTTGCACATGCATGAAGAGATCCTGGAATGTAAGCAGTCCTAATCAAAGCAGTCAAGACTTCTGGCGATAATGCCATGACTGAGACAGTAAATGTTGTGTAGCTTCCTCCAAGAGAAAAGGTCATCGATTTGACGGAAAATCTCCATATACTTCCAGATGTATTTGTATTTTTCAGACGATGTGAAGCTCCGATATGGCCAGGTTTCTCTAAACCATAGCTGCATGCTATTTACTGTATGTCATAACCTTATCTTCTTAGCGGATTTTCCAATACTGCACACTGTGCATCTGTGACTGAGACAAAATCAATGCTTATGGATTTAGCTGTGTAATCCTATCACTTGTCCTGCAAGATATGATTTGAAATGTAAAGTTTGTTAAGGTTTAAATGAACTTGAAGATCCAGGGTCTCCAGAGAAGATTTTAGTTTCTTAGTGAGTAATCTATTTGCTTCCTTCCTTTTTTCTTTCTTCTCAGCATCAAATTGCATTCAGTGGTTCCCAAAGTATTTCAAGTTACCCTTTTAAAATGCAAAGTGCCCATAGCTGTGAGTGAGTAAGGTTAACAAGGGTTTTGAAAGCATATGGAAATACAATTAAACAACTCTGAGTGCCTTTATTAGGAGTAGAGAGAGGGTTGTATTGATGTTGAATGAGAAATTAGTTACTGAACTGAAGTGGAATTACTCTCAGTAAGCTGCAGTATTTCTGTATTGTTACCTTTTTTCCTTTTGTGATGTTCTGAAGAATTCCACTGAATGTGGCTTGTTAAATGGATGAGTATCTTCACATCTGAGCAAAAAAAATTATGCAGTTGTGGTTAGTTCTGTAAAATTGGATGGGTTGGGTACCATCCCTGAATAATGTTTTCCTGAACAACAACCCACCCACCCCCAAGAGCATAGCGCTATGATAATTGTTTTCATGCAAGGCATGGGTTCTCCTAAGCTGAAATTTATGCGTAACTGCAACGACAAAGCACATAGAATGGAAAGTGTACACATAATTAGAGCGGCAACCTGTATAGCAAGGGCTGTGAGCCAGTCACAATGTGCAGTCCCACTAAATCACAAATGCTTATGAAATAGTGTAGGTTTATGGCAAAGTAACAGCTGGATCCAAAATTGTGCTGACGTAATTAGAGATGGCCTGTGAGGAAATAAATTGGGCAAAGGGCCCAATTCCCTCCAATTCCCTGCTACTTTGACTTTTCCCTGCTAACAAAAATCACCCTTGAGAAGGGAATCACTGTAGTAAATGACAGGGTGCTCCCTCAAAAATGGAGCAAGCCCACTGGGCTTCTCTTCTTTACCAGCATCAAGAAGTAAAGCTGCCAGTGTGGTGATGCTTTCAGGAACTTTTTCAACCATAGTGGCATTGCCCAACTTCAAGGACAGCTTTTCTACACTTTCCCCCTTTCCAAATTGATTCCGCCCTCACTTTGGAGTAGTGGAACATAGTATTAAATAAAACTATTAAATTTGTTAACAATTAATACTTTTTTAACTGTGTATATTTATGTTTATATCGTTCTGATTTTATCTGTACACTGCCCTGAGATCCCAGTGATATAGGGCCGGATACAAATGTTTTAATAAATAAATAAATTACTAACAGGGGGAGAGCTGGTACGAACTGAACAGAATTGAGGTGGCATCTCAAGAACATAAGAAGAGCCATGTGGGATCAGACCAAGGGCCATCTAGACTAGCATTCTGTTCACATAGTGGCCAGTCAGCTGTCTGTGGAAAGCCCACAAGCCAGACATGAATACTAGGCATGTGCTCCGCTCTGATTAGAAGCGTAGAAGTAGGAGCGAATTGGCCTGCTCCGCCTTGCCCAGAGGCAGAGTAGAAGCGGACCGTGGACCCCTAGAAGCAAGGCGAAGAGAAGCGCCCATTTTCGGAGCGCTCCTCTTTCCGCGGTCCGGTCCGATTGCCATCTTGAAACATTTCGCCCATAGGATTGCATTGCGGAAAAGAAAGGGGGATAACTGTGTTGTTTTTGAAGCTATCTTTCTGAAAATTCTTGTGCTTAGAGAGTCGTGGATGGGGGTCATTTTGAGCCTACTCTCAGCTCTCTGCGTGGTGCGGTTCGCGTGCTAGAATTTTTAAAAAAGTAGGGTAAAGGCGGGAAAAAGGTTACCTGTTTAGATTGCTGAGGGGCAGAGTCAACTCCCGGTCATGATCACATGATCCCGAAGTTGGAGGAGGGGATAGGCAAAACGGGTAACTTGGGATTCTGGAAACTTCTCTTTCTTAGTCTGAACGGACTTTTCCCAGTGTTTTTTAAAACAGTAGCCCCACCAAATGCACAAACACAACCTGAAATCATATACTAAGCCAATAATAAGACAGCACTGCTACCCACCCTAACTTTGGGGAACAACTGAAAAGATGTGGTGCAAGGGGATGAGCTCCCCTAGAGCATGCCATGTGGACGTGCCCCCACTCTCTCCTGTACTTGGAGGGCTATCAGAACCCTCCAAAGAGAGTAAAGCAATGTCTATCATGAGTTGAAGTGAGAGCTTTACTTCTTAGTAGAGCTCTCGTGGTGGAACAATGGCTTTCATGAGCTGAACTGACAGCGTTGCTTCTTAAAAGACTGGTCACTAGGACCAGTCAAATTGGCAGCTGCTTCCCCCTCCCCTGGGCACGTCCCCCTATTACTGGTAAAAGACAGATATAGCCTTTTTAAAAAGTTCTTGTTGTATATTCAACAACACTGCTGCTTTTAATTCCACCCCTCCTTCGTTTATTTATTTATTTATTTATTTATTCCATTTTATATGCATTACTGGCTTATCCTTGGCTCACTTCCTTATGCCCCCAGAAATGTCTGCTGCCTGCCTGCCTGCCTTCCCTCCCTCCTCCCCTGCCCGCCTCGCAGGGATGTTGTGTGTGTGTGGCTTTGACTCAGGGGAGAAGTCCTTCCTGCGCTCACTTGGAGTTTTGGAAGTTCTAAATCCATTTTTCAAGTGTGGAAGAAAATTCATAGGTTTATCTCTACTCCCCAGTTCATGGCATGTTGGGATTTCCTTTGAAATGGCCCCATTGAGCTGTCTGCAGGTTTAAGCCCTGCCAAAAATCAGGGGATAATGGAACTGCCTTGAGTCTTGGCATGCATGTGTATCCCTGGATAAGCTGTCATGGTGGCGAGTTTGAGGTTTCTAACGTGCAAATTGACAGAGCTATCGAAAGGGGTGTGAATGGGGTGCCCGATTTTCATAAATTCCCCAAAAATCAGGGGATGATGGGATTGCCTTGAGTCTTGGCGTGCGTGTGTATACCTCCATGAGGTGTCATGGTGCCAAACTTGAGGTTTCTAACTTTAACAGAAAAAAAGTTGTATACTTTTTTAGCTTAATGCAAGCCTATGGGGGGGGGAAACGGAGCTCCGATCCAGATCCGGAGCTCCGCAGCGGAGCGGAGCGGATATAGGCAGAGCGGGGGTGGAACGAAGCGGCCCGATCCGCAAATCGCAGATCTGGAAGAAAAGCGGAGCGGGGGGTCCGTGCATACCCCTAATGAATACAACATGTCCCTCAGCAACTGGCATACAGAGATATACTTTCTCCAATACTGGAGGGAACATGTAACCATCATGAATAGTAGCCATTGATAGCCTTCTCCTCCATGAATATGTCCAATCCCCTTTTAAAGCCATTCAAGTTGCTGGCTATCACTATATTGTATGATAGCGAATTCTTAATTTAAGTAGTACTTCCTTGATCTGTCCTCAATCTCCCACTAATCAGCTTCACGGGATGACCCCATGTTCTAGCATTATGAGAGAGAAAAGCATAACCCTGTCCACTTTTTCCACATTGTGCTTACCTTACTCACCTTCCACCTTACTCACATTTCTTTTAAGCAAACAGTCCCAGACATGGTAATCTTTCCTCCTTGGAGGGTTTCCCCAACCTCTTGGTCATTTCATTTGTCCTGTTCTGTACCTTGTACGACTCTACAATAGCCCTTTTTAGGTGACCAGAAATGTACACAGTATTTCAAGTGTGGTCGTACAATATATTTGTATAGGAACAGTATGATATTGTATAAGGCCACTTGCTCATGGTGGACTGTGCCTAAAGATGTAAAATTTCCAGAAATTTTGAAGCCATGGGGCTTCAAAAATTTTAACCATGTTAGGGGAAAACAGAAATTTTCGGAAAAATTGAAATAATGCAATATTAGCACATTTTACAGATTGAAGGTCACTTTGTTACTTTAGGAACATAAAATGTAATTATTAGGGGTGTGCACGGACCCCCCGCTCCGCTTCACTTGCAGATCCGCCATTTTTCGGAGCGGGTCGCTCCGCCCCGCCCCCGCTCCGCCCACTTCCGCTCCGCTCCGCTCGGAGCTCCGGATCCGGATCCGGAGCTCCGTTTTTGCCCCCCCATAGGGTTGCATTGAAAGCTAAAAAAGTAAACAACTTTTTTTCCGTTGAAGTTAGAAACCTCACGTTTGGCACCATGACACCTCATGGGCGTATACACACACACGCCAAGTTTCAAGGCAATCCCATCACCCCCTGATTTTTGGCGAATTTTTGAAAATCGGGCACCCCATTCACACCCCTTGGGATAGCTCCGTCAATTTGCATGTTAGAAACCTCAAACTCGGCACCAGGGCAGCTTATCCATGTGTCCACATGCACGCCAAGTTGCAAGCAAATCCCATCATCCCCTGATTTTTGGCGCGGCTCTACCCTCTAACGCACCTCCCATAACCCTAATTCACACCCCTTTAGATAGCTCCATCAATTTGCACGTTAGAAACCTCAAACTCAGCACCATGATAGCTTATCCACGTGTCCACATGCACGCCAAGTTTCAAGGCAATCCCATCATCCCCTGATTTTTGGGGAATTTATGAAAATCGGGCACCCCATTCACACCCCTTGGGATAGCTCCGTCAATTTGCATGTTAGAAACCTCAAACTCGGCACCATGAGAGCTTATCCATGTGTCCACATGCACGCCAAGTTGCAAGCAAATCCCATCATCCCCTGATTTTTGGCATGGCTTAACTCACCCCAAATTGTCCCATTCTACAACTACGTCAATTTGCATGTTTGAAACCCCAAAGTCGGCACCATGATAGCTTATCCACGTGTCCACATGGACGCCAAGTTGCAAGGCAATCCCATCATCCCCTGACTTTTGGGGAATTTATGAAAATCGGGCACCCCATTCACACCCCTTGGGATAGCTCCGTCAATTTGCATGTTAGAAACCTCAAACTCGGCACCATGAGAGCTTATCCATGTGTCCACATGCACGCCAAGTTGCAAGCAAATCCCATCATCCCCTGATTTTTGGCGCGGCTTAAACTTTTTAACTCAACCCAAATCAAGTCCCATTCTACAACTACGTCAATTTGCACGTTAGAAACCTATCCTTTGGTCCCATGACAGCTTACCCATGTGTCCCCATGGACACCAAGTTTCAAGGCAATCCCATCATCCCCTGATGTTAGGGGAACTTTTGAAATTTGAACACTCCAGTATGTCAGGGATTTAAAGTTGCAATTGCAGACAGCTCAATGGGGCCAGTTCCAAGGCAATCCCAACATGCCACGAGATAACCCTAAATCTTCTGGCACATTTGAAAAAGGGATTATTGAATTTGATAAAGTCTAAGTGAGCGCAGGAAGGACTTCTCCCCTTAGTCAAAGCAAGACACATACACCATCGCTGCAAGGCGGGAAGGGGAGAAGGGAGGGAAAGCAGGCAGGCAGCATGCATTGTAGTGCCGCAAGGATGGCTTGAGCACTAACGCATAGCAAACCAACCCATAAGTGGGCGCAAAGTGAGGCAAAGATGGCTGGTTGTTTCTTTCTAAGCCAGCAGTTACGCCTTGAGGGGCACAGAGGAGGACGATTGGGAGCAAACCAGGCACCAGGCGGGCAGAGAGGCAGGCAGAGTAGGCGAGGAGTCAGTCCTGGCAGATGCCCCACCACAGCAGCACCCCGGGGGAGGCGGGCAGGCGGGCAGGCAGGCAGGCAGGCTGCGGGCATTTCTGGGGGCACAAGGAAGTGATGGCTGGTTTCTAAGCCAGCATTGCAGTTAGTCACGCATTGCAAACGCAAACCATCCCAGCGAGTCGGTCATCGAGGAGGACAGGCTAGCAGAGGGGCAGGCAGAGTGACATGTCATAGATCTAGTATTGGGGAGGAGTCAGTCCCGGCAGATGCCCCAACACAGTAGCACCCTGGGTGGGCATTGGAAAACGCCATCTTGTGGGTCAATACTTCCCCCACCCCATGTCCTGCAGGGTTGCCTGCCTAACCCTTGTGGGGATGGGAGATGGAGAGCTTAGAGTGGCAGTGCCAGCAGCAGCCTTCGGCTTTCCCCTGGAACCAGTCGCCTTGCCCGCCTCTTTCCCCAGCAAGATCGCCTGGTGCTGCCTATGAAGATGCATCTTCATGCTGCTGGTTCCATAATGCCCTGTCGATGAACCCCTGCTTAGGCTGAGTTTGCAGTGGCGACAGACAGCAAAGCGGGGATCCGCTCCCAACTCAAAGTGGTCCCACACGATGCTTGTCTTTCGTTTCCGTGGTGACACCACCAATTGCCCGCCTGAGCTCTCTGGTGTTGCCACAGAAACAGGGGTGTGGGATGAGACTGGGGAGAGAGCCTCGGCCTGCTGCTGCTCCTCCTCAGCCCCCACATCCTGGAGGCCCACCGCCTCCGCCTCCTCCTCCCCCCCCTCCACTGTGCTGAGGACCTCGTCTAGGTCCATCATCGGGCTCGTGGGCTGAAAGGAGAATGAAGGAGTTGGGGATACTCCTCCTCCTCTAATGGCACTGCTGCCACGTGCCTCTTGCAAACGGGCACTTTTCCCATTCCCACCCTCAAAAAGAGAACGCCGGGCACAAGTTGCAGAAGAGAGTGGCTCTGCCTGCTGCTTGTCCTGCTTCTGTTTTGGAGCAGTCAGCCAAGGAGTTGCCCGTTTGAGTTTCACAGGAGGAGAGGAAGCCTGCTTACTGCTGGCAGACTGAGCCTTGCTGCTTTCAGCACGCCTGCTTCCTCTTTTCATGATGACTAACAAAATATTAATACTACTAATACTATGTATAAGGTACTACTAAGAATATGTATAAGAAGAATATAATATGTTTAAATGTAGGGAAATGGGACAAGAACAATAAAATATACTACTACTAATATGTATGAGAATATACAAATATATATATATATATATATATATATATATACTACTAAGAATATCTACAAGAATATAATAATATGTTTTAGAATATTACTAATAAATGTAGGGAAATGGGACAAGAAATGGGACAACCACTACTATAAGAAGAACAAAATATGAATACTACTACTAATATGTATGAGAATGTATACTAATAGACTACTAAGACTATGTCAAAGAATATAATAATAATATGTTTAAGAATAGGGAAATGGTGTGCGTATGCTTTCCCCAAAATGCTCAATCTGTGGCTGCCTGTTGAACTTGACAAAAGCAGCCCACTCCGTCGAAGTTACACAGAGAAGAAAAAGAGAATCCAATTTTTTTGGTATATTTGGTATATAGAAGATAGAAGGAAACACAATCAGGATTTAAGAGAGGGGAGGGGGGAAAAGAACCAACCACTACTATAAGAAGAACAAAATATGAATACTACTACTAATATGTATGAGAATGTATACTAATAGACTACTAAGACTATGTCAAAGAATATAATAATAATATGTTTAAGAATAGGGAAATGGTGTGCGTATGCTTTCCCCAAAATGCTCAATCTGTGGCTGCCTGTTGAACTTGACAAAAGCAGCCCACTCCGTCGAAGTTACACAGAGAAGAAAAAGAGAATCCAATTTTTTTGGTATATTTGGTATATAGAAGATAGAAGGAAACACAATCAGGATTTAAGAGAGGGGAGGGGGAAAAAGAACCAACCACTACTATAAGAAGAACAAAATATGAATACTAATATAATATGTATGAGAATATATACTAATGGACTATGTGAAAGAATATAATAAAATATGTTTAAGAATATAAATGTAGGGAAATGGGACAAAAAGTGTGTGTATGCTTTCAAAAGAAAGCTTTCACAAAAGCAGAACAGTCAGGCTTTAATACAGGGAAGGGGGGGGCAACCAACCCAACCACACACTCCAAAATTCAAAAATAAAGTTTATATTAAATCAAAGTAAGGGGAAAACACAGGGCAAACTAAGCTACAAGTCAGAAAGAAGCAAACAAACACACACACGCGCCAAACTAAACCTATCCTAATCTATCTCCAAAGTCCAAAGCAGGAGCACTAACTAACTAAGTGTTCCCTCCACGAACGCCAACCCACAAAGAGACACAAAACAGAAAGTTCTCAGGGTGGGTCTGCCTTAGTCCCCCCTCCAACGCTGGGATTGGAGGAGGATGCTTTCTGAGGAGATCAATTCTCATCAGGATTGGGAGTTGAATGTGCCTGTCATCGCTTCCAAAAAAATAAAAAAATAAATAAAAAAAACCCAAACCCCGATTTTTAAAAAAATATTGCACGTGAACCACAGCACGCAGAAAGTTGAGAGTGGTCTCAAAATGACCCCCATCCACGACTCTCTGTGCACAAGAATTTTCAGAACGATAGCTTAAACCCCCCCCCAGTTATCCCCGATTCTTTCCCTCAATGCAATCCTATGGGCGAAAAGCCGAAACGCAGTTTGAGCCCCGCGGTTGACCCGATTTTTAAAAAAATATTGCACGTGAACCACAGCACGCAGAAAGTTGAGAGTGGTCTCAAAATGACCCCCATCCACGACTCTCTGTGCACAAGAATTTCCAGAACGATAGCTTCAAAAACAACGTAGTTATGCGCGATTATTTGCCGCAATGCAATCCTATGGCGAAATGTTTTCAAGATGGCGACCGGAGCGCTCCGACTGAACTCGGAGCTCCGAAAAATGGTCGCTTCTCTTCGCCTTGCTTCTAGGGGGTCCGCGGTCCGCTCCTACTCCGCCTCTGGGTAAGGCGGAGCAGGCCAATCCGCTACTGCTTCTACGCTCCTAATCGGAGCGGAGCACATCCCTAGTAATTATGTCCAAGTTGGTTTGTCATAAAACTATTGCATTTGGTATATTAAAAGTACAGTGTATTCAAACAATTATTACAAATTGAATTTACTTTTTTTATTTTTTTACCCTTTTCCAGTAACAAATGGAGCTACAAGCTCCTGAACTGTTAGGGACACCTGAACTGCCCAGAGAGCTTCAGCTATTGGGCAGTATAAAAATGTAATAAATAAATAAATCTCTAAGGTACCTCTTTGGTTTTGCCAGTTTATGAGGAGCAGGCAAAAAACAATTTTAAAAACAACAGAAGAAACCATCAACATTAGCAACAAAGAAAATTATTTATGCCTCCGCTAGTCCTCCACAGTGTCAACCATTCCCATAAAAAGAATTGAGAAAAAGGGGGGGACCAAGATTCAATGCATATGCATGAAATTTAATCAGACTCATTTCCTGAGCTATAGCTATGACTTTCAGTTTCAGTCTCTGCTTCAATGGCAGTGCCCCCTAGAGGCAGAAATGCATCTTGCTTTTGCATTTGAGAGTTGTAGAGTCAGTTTGCAACTAGGACTTGCTTGTCCTTGGTGCACAGAAATCCCAAGAATCTGATACTGTACATAGTTTTCAGAAATCATTTGGAGAAGTAAATATCTGAACACCTTCTCTTAAACATGTTATACATCATGCTAAAACAAATCATCCCATTCATTTTTTTTTCAATTTTTCAGTAAAAACACAGCTTTTCCCCTGATTTTTTTTCAGGTTTTTTCCCGGGCCTTCACATCTCTAACTGTGCCCACCTCGATTCTGTTTGCTGGCCAAGCAGCAATGTTTGTCTGGTTCAGCAGCCCACTTTGTCAATGTTCATCTTATCCTAGTGGAAATAACTGCCTTAGCATAACTACTTTATCATAACCAGAGTATGTAAAGAACATGTTCCTGAAGCCATCTTTACTGTAGACTTCCTTCAAGAAATGAATATAAACTTTGCACCTCTTTGAAAACTCAGCATTTGTAACTACCCTGACTACTTATTGGAATTGCTTTGGCATGGAGCCAGCTGTGTTTGTACAAGTAAGGAAGTGGAGGACTCTGTTTTGGGCTCTTTCAAAAATTTACCTGCCATTGGCCTGAGGCTGTTAATAGCAATATCTAATTATTCTGTCATGTTCCAATCTCTAAAATCTAACCTAAGATTGAGATGTAGTGGTGACTGGATGAAATTAATGTTCTCTACTTTAATGTATTGAGTTTAAGAATGGGGTCAGGCATTCTAATGTAGTCTCTATAAAATACACACTTGCCATAGTGCCTGAGAATAATTATTCAAAATATTCAAGCCAATAACAAAGCTAGCTCCCTCTAGGATATGTTCCTTAACTTATTTTAAAATCTTTAATTATATTGGAGGGTGTTCAGTGAATGCAGGCAGAGTTTGTTCTAACCTCTTATTTCCCTTGCCTTCTTCTGTCATCTACCTTTCTCCCAAATGACAGCAGATAGAGGAAAGAGAATCTTAGGGCACTTGACAGGCAAAAAGTGCACATTTGAAAATGTGCTGTGATAGTGGCAATGCTAAAAGCAGGCCACGTGCAGGAAGAAATTACAGTCTGTTCTGTTAAACCTGGTGCATAAGTGAACCTAGAGCCACACACCTATCTACTACTACTACTACTACTACTACTACTAATAATAATAATAATAATAATAATAATAGATGAATATACATGAATAATGACTACAGGATATACCAGCTGCAATCCTATAATACTTATCTGGTCCTACATTCCACTGAACTTCTGAAAAGATATGGTTAGGAAATCTGTGAGAGTTTTTATATTGTTTTCTGCTAAGGAGCCCCCAAGCTGCACAACAAAATATAAATGAAAAATTAAGACTATAAGAACACAAGAAGAGCCATGCTGGATCAGACCAAGAGTCCATCTAGTCTAGCAGTCTGTTCACAAGGGAGCCAACTAGCTGTTAACCGGGAACCCACAAGCAGGACGGGAGTGCAACAGCACCCACCTACCCATGTTCCCCAGCAACTGGTGCACATTGTTAATGATGCTGTATGCTCTGCAATTCCTTAAATAGTCAGAATTTCCAGAAATTGCTGGGTTTGGTTTCCTTTGGTTGAGATGGCATTACAAGCTGTGACATTTTAAAATGTATGCTAAGAGCATACATTGGAGCATATACCTCCAGTCACCAGAAGGAGCCCCTGAGGTGACTTCAGCCTTCAACAGCTAACATTTCTCTCTGCCTGTTTCTTTCAAACTATCGTTTCTTCATGCACTCACATAGACACATCTGCCCCCTCTCCTTAGTATGTCACCTTCCCAATCTCACTTAAACACACAGAGAGATTCCCAAACATCTTCTGTTAGCTCCCATTGAGTAAACGTTAACCAAGTAGGAATGGGCTATTAATTAGCTAGCTACCTAACAAAATGAATGGTCAGATATTTAATACCTTAATGTATGGGCACAAGAGATAAAAGTAGAGTTTCTACCATTTTCTCACAAGGCACCTCTGCATGAAATTAGATGAATCTTCCCCCATCTTGTCATCTCAGAACTGGGGGAAAGTGCTCCTGTTGAATTTTTCCTTGTCATGCCGTGGTTAATGCTACAAAAGTACACTGGGGAGGGAAATGTCCAAGATTAAACAAACTTTTTGAAATTTTCTGCAGTCATCAATAGTCAACCAGTCCCGATTTGTCTCTTGCAAGAAACCTGTTTAGAATGTGTGCACACATACATACACACACACACACTTTTCTTGAATCATAATATGGTGCAACCTTGTAGTGACATTTTTTATATGTTTGCAGCAAAGGGACAACACCCGCCTTTTTTCCAGAGATCATCCTGGGATCATCCCTGTACATCCAAATGACACACGGGATCCCAGGAGCAGGCAGGGATGACCCCTCCATTTTCCTGGGATAATCCTTAGGTGTAGAAAGGGCCACAGTAATTTAAAAAGAGCCCTATGGATAAGACTGGCAGTATCATATCGCTGATAATGGTCCAATGCTTGAATCTATGCTTTGTTAGAGGGACTTTTAGTAAGCTAGAGATGCAGTAGCAACCTCTGGGATGTGGTGCTGTGCCATTCACATTTGATATGGTGTTAAATTAGTGTTGGAAGTTGTAGTGGTACTTCATTGCTGCTTTTCTAGGATGCTTGAAAGAGAGAGTGCAGACTATGTTGTTGTTTATTCGTTCAGTCGTTTCCGACTCTTCGTGACTTCATGGACCAGCCCACGCCAGAGCTTTCTGTCAGCTGTCGCCACCCCTAGCTCCCCCAAGGTCAAGTCTGTCACCTCCAGAATATCATCCATCCATCTTGCCCTTGGTCGGCCCCTCTTCCTTTTGCCTTCCACTTTCCCTAGCATCAGCCTCTTCTCCAGGGTATCCTGTCTTCTCATTATGTGGCCAAAGTACTTCAGTTTTGCCTTTAATACCATTCCCTCAAGTGAGCAGTCTGGCTTTATTTCCTGGAGTATGGACTGGTTTGATCTTCTTGCAGTCCACGGCACTCTCAGGATTTTTCTCCAACACCACAGTTCAAAAGCATCTATCTTCCTTCGCTCAGCCTTCCTTATGGTCCAGCTCTCGCAGCCATAGGTTACTACGGCTACATAGTGCAGACTATACACAAGTTGAATAGAGCTATTTCTTTTCCCTCTTGGGCAAATATAGTACAGTAATGCAGCTTTCTCTTTCCTCCCTTAGAGTAAAGAAAGATTGGTTAGTAGCTTCTTTTCTTCTCAAGATGGGGGTGAATCTAAGAGGAGCATCAGTAGAAGCTGAATTTCTACTGCAAAGGCTATATGGACTACATAAGTGAAGTACTTTATTACTGAATAGGATGAGAAAGTAAATTTCTGCTGTTTTTAAAAAGGGTGGATGTGAATACAAGAGGCAGCATGCGTGTGTGTGTGTTTCCTAGCTTTCTCCCAGCTGGGTAGCTTTTATATGCCTAACTGACAAGAGCAGTGGCAGGAGAGATAAGTGTGTTTGATACAACTAAGTGTTTCAAATCATTTATATAAAACTCCCATCCAACTCTCAGGTGTGATGGCAATTGCAAGAAAATTACTAATAGGGTGATTTTGGGGGGCAGGGGTTGTTTCCCAGAAAGAGTGTGCAGATTGCTCAACAGAAAGCCTGACTTTAAAAATCATTATCAGACTGGGCATTGGTGGCTTATACAAATACAACCTGTAGGCTGAGCTTTGATGTAAAACCTTTTCACAAAGAACAATCCCCAGGAAGACCTTCAGCCTCAGCTCACCAATTTAGGAATAAACCAAATATGTACTGGACAAATCTGCAGCTGTCACACAATAAAAAGTCCCTCTGATAAGCCTGCTAGGACAAAATTGTTGCTTGTGGTGGTGGAGGTTTTGTGTGTGAGCACTGATTCACTAAAAACCCAGTAGTTTTTCTTTTAAAGAACATTGCTATATGCAGTTATTTTATCAATCTAAATACCATTTTCCCTTTAATAAGATGAAGCATGAACATGGTATGAACATGCAGCCCATCCCTTCATGGCAGCAGCAAACAGACAAGGAAGGCTTTGGATTACGGTTAACAACTTCAGAACAAGCCAAGATATTAAACTAACTTCAAACTATGGTTTATTATCCTGGCTTGTCCTGCAGCTATTAATCATGGTTTTCCACAAGACAAATAGGACTGTAGTTAATGGAAGACCTCCTGGTTTGTTTGCTCCCACTGCAAAGAAAACAGAAAAGGCTCAGGGTCTGTGGCCAAAAGACTTGTTCATATTTTAAGCTGATATATTAATATCTGAATGTGGTCACAGTATCTTCCTGTAACATGAACTTCCAAACTGATGGAAGTTGATAATAAATGTGGACCTTAGATTTCCAATTCTGAAGTGCTGAGTTATTTTTTTAAAAAAGGATACTGCCGGTAAGGCATGCCGTTTAGGAAGAATAAGACCATTTTTGCATTTTTCTTTATCTGTATCAAATACTTGTGTGGTCCGGGGGGGGGGGGGGTTAAGCAAATTCTCCAACTGCACAAATGCCTTGTCAGACACACACACACACACACACACTGCCCAAGCCAAACACATTATTTCTCTTTCATGACTGGACAGATGATCACCAACACTAGTAGTGCCTTAAACTTAAAGACAGATTGACAGGGCTATATGGATACCCAAGAAAGATGACAGACCAAGAGAAGTACACCACTGGTTGTCACCTACAGCCTCCAATTGAAACCACTGCAATGGATCATCAGTGAACTCCAACCCATCATCAGCACAGACACTTCTCCCCCACAAGCCTTGAGAGGCAGACAAGTCCCAGACTACAGACAACCTCCAAACCTGAAGCAGATGCTAACCAGCAATAGTACACAGGACAAAGACACAGACAGAGGGAACAGACCATGCAATAGACCCAAGTGCCAACTCTGCCCCCACATCTATTCAGGCAACACTGTCACAGGACCCAACCACATCAGTCACACCATCAAGGGCTATTTCACCTGCATTCTTATAATTTGTGTTACGTGCCATCCCTGACTTTGTCTATTGTTAAGTTCATAATAAACACATAACACATGTCTTTTTCACCACTTTTTTCAACTGCACATTATCAGATTTCCAACTGCACATTTTCCCCCAACTGCACATTTTGTGTCCAACTGCACTAAAAATCCCCTGTGTGTGGTGATTAAATACTGTTTATATAACAAGGCACAACAAAATTGTATGGCTTCCCAAGACTACCTCAGATCACCTCAGCCAGATCAATCAGGGAAGCCACTGAGCAGCAGGATAGGTGGTACACCAGCTCATCCCTTATCTATCTCTCTGACCCAGCATCAGATACAGTCCTCCAGTCCAATTCCTGGACAGAATGGTTTCCTGATTAAAGAGATGGATGCCCAGTGGGCACCACAACCTCCCCCACCTCCTGTTGTGCCTTGATGCTGTACCAAATACCCAAATAGAAACAGCTGGGTGAGATCAGGTCCACGCATCTCATCCACCCAGGTCTTGGTGATGCATGCTAGGTCACTTCCCTCATCCACAATTAAATCATGAATGAGCATGGTCTTATTCTGAACTGAACTGGCATTTAGCAACAGCACCACCAGATGTCAGAGGATGAGCGATCAGGAATATCAGAATTGTGGAATAAACTAGAGGAGGGAACAGAGGTTAAAAATATGTAATCCTATCTCTTGAAGTGTTATGTCTCATCCATCTGACCATGTCTTCTCCTGCCCATGATCACTGAGATAGGGGTATCAAAAAGGAAGGAAGGAAGGAAGGAAGGAAGGAAGATTGCATAAGGTTGAAAACCACTTTCTGTTCTCAGTTTAGTAAAATTTAATAAGCAATATTCCAGGGGAAAGAGAGGGGGGCTTTCATAATAAGAATACTGTTTATTGTTTAGCCTAATGTATGCCTCTAGAACATGCAAATCAAACATAAAAGTGAGTTCGCATTCACTTGTCTGAATTACAAATGGAGGTGCATGCAATTCTTCCTTCTGCTACTGTTTACCTCACTGGAATGACTTGCAAGGACACTCCCTGGAGAAGAATTAGTAGCGTAAGAAGCAGTTTTATAAAAGCAGCTGTTCTCCTAAATATATTAAGCAATTTACTTTAGGTAATGTAGCCTATAAAATTTTAATTTTGGATTAAATAAACCATATCCTTCAGCAAGGCTCTTGCACCTTGACATTCAAAAGATGATATATGGGTGCATTTAGAGAATTTCTTCTCCAAGATGCTCCAGTGGAGCAGGGTCAATAGTTGCCTAATGAAAGCAGTCAATAGCAATTTCTCTTAGTGAGCTCAAAGAAATTAGCATTAAACAACAGGCGTTGGTAGGTAGAGTCTGATACGATTATGTGTTTGGATTGTGATAGGAAGTAACTCTAACAGGTTTTGCACTAAGTAATGAATCAATAAGAAATCGTTTGGTCAAACTAGTGCTGCTTAAGTTGTGTGGGTTGGGGGAAGGTGCAACTTGGCATGCAACCTGCAAACATTTTTAAATGTGAGTGAATGCACAAATGTGAGTGAGTGGATTAAGCTGGGATTTATCAGGAAAGAGGAGACATCCATCTTTCATTTGACTTTTTCCAAGTTCCCCATACCTCCTCTTTATTTATTTATTTACTTATTTATTTATTTTAGAAAAAAACTGTATCTTGCCTTTCCATCCAGGGTTAGCCAGGGCAGCTAACTATTTACATACAAACATTCCATAGCATTAACACTATAAATTAGAAAACCAAACACACAAGAACAGGCAGAACTCCAGACAAAATTCAGCTAAGGCAGCCTCCTTTGTGTTGCTTTACCTAGGTCAGCCAAGCATGTGGTGTTATAGGGTCACAAGGGGACTAGTTCAGGTGAAGGAACAATGAGGAAGCCTTCTGCTTCCATCTGATCCCAGTAACAGCTTCTTCCCAGCAACTGTTCTTCACAGATCTTACAATCATGTTTGGACTTGTGCGAATTGAGGAAAAAGGGAGTGGGAGTGTGTATGTGTGGAACACTGTCATTATGAAAATAGAAATGTGGCATGACTGTTGTTTTTAAGTGTTTGGCAACAATGACTGGGGATCACTTTTCAGGGTTTCCTCAGGAGTTTTTCCCAGCACTACTGGGACAAGCCAAGGATTGAACTTGGGACCTTCCACATGCAATGCAGGTCTGGCACCACTGAACTATGGCCCTTCCCCACAATATGTGCTAGCATAGAGGAAAGGGGCTCTATAGAATCATATGGGGCTCCCCTCCTGTATGTCCAGACCTGTGCTCACCAGACTTAACGGATCAATGTGGCCATAATTTATGAAATAAAAAATAATCAACACAAATATTTACAACAATAAGCACAGTATAATCTTTAAAAACACCACATATACCAGGCATTCTTCGTCACATCAGTGGCAAAACCTATGGTGAATCATGAGTTATGGTTGAACTGAACACACAAAATCTGGGAAACCACAATGCAAATTGGTTAAAGGGATCAGGCACAAACCCATTGGGATGCACATGTGATGGTTGAACCACAGGGCTCTGGGACCTATCAGACAACAGCCTGAGTGCTCAGACCAGTGAGATATTTTGCACACCAAGGCCACAGCTAGCCCTATGGTTTATCCTGGGATCATCCAGGGTTCGCCCCTGCCTGAGCACTGGATCCCCTGTGTGTCACCTAGATGAGCAGGTTTGACCCCTGGACGATCCAGGGATAAACCTTAGGTCTAGCTATGGCCTAGGTGAACCTCAAGTCATAGTTTCCCCGTCATTTCATGTTGGTTAAGCATCCCTGGATGTCTGCTTCTGTAGCCTTCTCTGTATCTGAAAATCAAGCCACCCACAATAAGATGCATAATATAGCATTCAATAAATGTACATACATGCATGTCTAAATAAATAAATAATAATAATAATAATAATAATAATAATAATAATAATAATGTCCCTATTATCATTAACCCAAAGCTATAGAATCCAATTCAAGTGCATTCACAAGTCTGTTCAACTGCAAAATGTCCAGTTCTGTTTTAACTGTACTCTTTGTTTGCTTTGTATAATTGAAGTTCCATGCATGGGAAGACCCATTGCCAGCAATGGATCATGTCTGTTCCACATGAAGCGAAGGCTAATTGTTGAGCAATGACTTCAGCTGCTCTGCAGCAGCAGCAGCATCCAAATGAATGACTAGGTGCTCAGTGGTAGCTGGTGCTAATGAGGTGCTAATGATCCAGTTTCCAAAGAGCTCAGCAAACTACAGGTCAGTCTCTGTGTAGTCTTAGTAAAGATGTTTATTGGTGATCTGAGAGGACAGTTTTAATCTTTCTTGGACACTATTTTACAAGGAACTGAACAGAGAAATTAATATTGCAACAGCTTCCTGGGGCTCATTTTAGGTGATTTAGTTCAGACTATATTGCGACTGTTCAATTTTATATGTGCCAGAGGAACTTGGGGGAGGGTGTGTGTGTGTGTGGGGAGGGGGGAAATAAACTAATTTCTCTGGCATTAGGGCATATGGACTTGACATGGCATCCACGTGGATTCAGTAACTAACTGATATTTTGTTGCAGAAATGCAGGCATTAGCACCTACTAAAGAAAATATATTCTACCAGGTTAATTAAACAGGAAAATAGATATCCTCTAGTTCAAAACTTATAACCACGAAAGCGAGATTAACACAATTGCTCCATGTTTAAGTCCAGATTGACTTAAGGGGGATAGCCTCATTTTGTAATTTCTTGCTTTCCTGATCACATCTATAAAGGGGTGGTTAACATTTGCTTAAGGATCTTAAACCTGTGTTCTTATTGATAGGCTCATTCGCTGACTTTTTGCTATATGGCAACTCATTGATGACTTCACTGGATGATATGGAACAGATTTTGTTGATCTGCTAATTACTGAATCTGTGAGTGACTCCATGAGAAACCAGTGTTATATTTCAATGCCCCATTCACACACTTGTTCCTGCATTCATCATGTAAATAAGAGACATATGTGAACCAGGCACAACTGTATACCCGAAGCTCATTCAACAGCATTTGTCACACATGCTACCATTTCATTCTAAAGGTGCGGCCTGACTTTTCCAACTCTACTACCGCAGCCTACAGAGTGAGGCAATTCAGTAGGAACCGTTGTTGCTGACTGTGATTGTCAAGTATCAGAACTATTATATCTCTATCCAGCATTCTCCAACCTCCTACTGATTTTTCATGGCAGCCATGAATAGTGTTTATATCAGAAGGCAAGTAAAATGAATTGTGCACATGTAATTGCTTTAGAAACAAACCTGTTAATAAAAGCAAAGCATTTGGGTGGCGGAGGGGGAGTTGGCACTAAACAAGTGCTTCTGTAATGCATGCTGAGTTTTGTTTTCCAAGCTTTTAAATTTCTTTTTATATTTGGAAATGCTGTCTGGAGAATTCTGCAGAAAAACTTAGCAAGGGACACACTGGGCTGGTTCGCACGCTGCAATAAGCCATGCTGAAAACAAGCCATGGTGGGTTGGTTAATCACTCGCTAAGCCACACTGCTGCCAACAGACTATCAAGTGCTTGCCATGGTTTGTTTCCTGCTTTGCCCTCCCAGCACATATCCCAGGGGCCTTTGCGGCACAACTTGTCTATAGTCCTTCTGTGATGAGATTTACGCATGTGCACCCCTGCTTTCACCACTCTTCCTTCCCTTGCAAGGCAACTATATTGACATATATGCCATATAAATCTGGGATACAACACAAAAGGGTCTGCAGCATTAATCTTCCGGGGGTGGGAGGGGGTTACCTTACTTTTTAGGATGAAGCAGCTGAAGGTTTTATTTATTTTCTTTCTTTAACACTTAAAAAGACAAGTCTCCTGTGCTGCTCTTTGCAGCCAGGAATGTTTCTCTTCCTACCACAGCTATGCATGTATGATGATTGTTTTACTTCTCTGGGTAATTGTGTGGTGGCCCCTATTCAGGACCATGGTGATTTGGGAAGGGGGTATTTAAACTTTCCCCTCTTCTGTTTTCATGCCAAAAAAAACCCTCATGGGAGAGAGCATAAAACACACACACACGCACACACACAAAAAAACTGCATCCCAATTTAGTATCCATATCCATGGTTGTTGGTATGCAAAATGAATTTGAGATTTTCAGAGCTACTTTCAGACATAATTTTGTGATCATAATGCTATGATTATTGTACCTTCTATGTTATGACTCAGTGAAAATCTTTCCTAGAGAGAACATTCCAAAGCCAATGAGGGGGGCACCACCAAGAAAACCCTTTCACTTATAGCGATGCTCTGAACCATGGATTGAGGGGGCACTCAAAGTAGGGTTCCACAGATGACAAAATCGTGAAGGAAGGAAACAGGCTTGATTGGTGTCAGTGCGTGGATGGGGAAAACGCAGAGAGAGGCTTGGGATTTTTTTTTAAAAAAAATGGCTAATGAGCTCCTAAGGAGGAAGGCAGAGATGCTGGGTGCTGCCATGATCCATTGGGGCCCAAGTGTTTTCAGGAAAGATTTGGAGCAGGGTGGAGAATGTGTGCCCCCCCTGCTGTTGGTGGACTAGAACTCCCATCAGCCCTAGCCAGCATAGATAAGGGTGAGGGATAATGGGAGATGCAATCTAACAACATCTGGAAGGCCACATGTTCCCCATTCCTGATGTACAGAGTGACACTGCCCCCCCCACCGTATACCCTGTAATTCATATAAAGGATGTATCCAGAGATAACTGTAGCCCACTGTTTTTCACCATTTCTCCAGCTTTCTATTAAGAACCATTATATCTCCTTCAGAGGGAGTATGCTCTGAATGGGAGTGAGCCTCCAGGGCCTCTGGCAGACGTCTTCCCCATAATCTGCTACATGAACCTCTTTAAAACTCATGCTTCCTCTCGCACTCAACTCAGCTTGCTTTTGCCAGCCAAGCCATGCATTTTCTCCGAATTCTGGGAACCTTTTACATAATGGCTTTTGGTCTCAGCCATAAGTTGTGCAAAGAGAAAGTTGTGCAAATTATGACTGCAAATTGCATAATGCGTACAAATTATGGCTGCTCTTTGTGCAAATTACAGCCAAAATCTGTGTAATTTCCACAAATTGCTTCCATAATGTACACAAATTCAAAAACACTATGAATCCACTAGCCTGCCCGGCTTGCTGCAGGCTGAATTGGGCCAGCTAGCAAAAAACAGAATGGAGTCCATGGGGGTGAGCTGATGAAAGCTTGTGGAACCCCACCCCAGGCTCCAACATCCGTACTCCACTCATATGTATTGAGTTATCCCCTGTTTAGTCATATGAATAGTGAATATAAAACACTGTGAAGTGGGAATAATAGGTGAGTGGACTGGAGACCGTATTGAAAGAAGGTTCTTCCTGATAGTGTTCAAAAGGTAAAATACCTCTACAACCAAAACACAACATTTTATACCAGAATAATCAGTTTTCACACTTACCATAAATTTGTTTGGGGAAATTAAAATTTACAGTGCATTATTTAAACACAAAGTGCCACTCCATATTCATGATTTTCTTAATTAAACATTCTGTTCCATGGCTTTGGGGTTCAGCGGAGCAGTTGCCTCACAAGCCTTCTCTGCTTGAGCAATGAAGAACAGCCTGCTGAACATGACAAGATTTCATCTCTTTATGGCTGGGGACAGTAATGCATGAGCTGTAGGTGAAGACATTAATCTCCTTAGCTCTCCAGAAATGAACTGTCATGTAGAGCAACTCGTTCTTCACACAGCTCCTGCATATTTCCTAGCATCCCCAGCCCACCAGGTTTTCATTGACATATATATCAAATACCTACCAGGATCCTTCAGATAGAAAATAGATAAGGTCAAAACTTTTTATTCAATTGGACCAGCTTCTGATGTTAGAAGAATGTAAGAAAAACCCTTGATCTCTCCACTTGGTGCTTGTTTACACAATCGGGATACTCAAGGTCATTTCAGAGCTTGTTGATTTAGGACTGAACCTGGACACAGCGGATATTTGCACAGTGTCTCTTGGCATTTTGTGCCTGGTTGCAAGTGCCACAAGACCAAATAAGTTTTTTTTAAAGGCATCTGCCCACCGCATACTGATTTTCTGGTTCGTATTATAATGTTTCCTTGGGGGGGAAAAGATGGGTGGGGAAATGCACATTTCAGCCTTTTTTAGTTCCAAGATATTTAGTTTGAAAGAACCAAGAAGAGTTGTCTATTCAGATGACCAGGTCCCATGCTGATCCTGATGAGCAGTGCGTGTGTTGAAGTAATAATAATACTAACTGCTTGGTGTAGATGAGCCCTTTCATGCAAATCCAACTTGCAAATTTTTTCTGCACCAGTTGCAGCAGCAGCATATCAGCCTGCATAAACATCAGCTGGATTCTCATCACAAGATCCCTCATTTCTAACTTAGAAATGCAAACTAACTTAGTTAATGCATTATGCTCAGTTGTTTCATACTGTCAATATCCAGTAAGGTATTGGCAAAAAGAGCAGTATAAAGAACATGGGATGCTGAGAGAGGGATAGAATCAGTACAGCGATGGCATACGTACAGCATATATCAGCCTTCCCCAACCTGGAGCCCTGCAGCTATGCTGGACCTCAGCTCCCATTATTCCATTATGGGAATTGAATCCATCCTTGTTGGGAAATATAGGAATTGCAGACCCAACACAGCTGGAGGGACTCACCCTTGGAGGAGGAACCTGGGGGAGGGTCTTAGATGATGAGTATAACACCTTGGCAAGCAAGTGTTGCTCTCAAACTGAACTAGCTAATCGAAATTTCAACTCTAACCCAAGGTGCATGCATGTGAAGGACCTGCACATGTCATTGGAGCCATTCCTATGGGACATACCAGTGTTTTTCACACACACCTTCTTCCACACTACAGTGTTTCAAAAACATTTGCACAAGGTTTCGAAAACTAGTTAAACTAACAAGAGGTTAAGGTTTCATCAAACAAGCTGTTTCAGGAAAGTTGACCAGAGAGAGATAGAGGCCCCATACATTTCTCGGCCTTCCTATAAAAGTTTCTGCCGATGTTGCACATGCTTATCCATCTTCTTTTTCCATCCATGGGACTCTTCAGATCACAGCTTTTCAAGTATATAGAAAGCTACCTTATACCAGGTTGGACTGTTTGTCTAACCCAGTATTGTCTAATGTCACTGCAAGCACCTTTCCAGGGACTTAGAAAAGACTTTCCCCCATCATATACTGGAGATGCCAGAGTTTGAGTCTAGGACATTCTATATGCAAAGTATGTGCTCTACTACTGAGCATAATGTTGGAAAAGGCGAAGACTTTTCCAACTGACCAACTGCATTTTCTTTGAATGGAAACCTAACCCAAACACGTTGGACAGTATTTAACAATGACGCTACACTCCCCCTCGATCTGTTGCCTCAGTGAGACCCACTGTTAGTGCAACAGAAAGGTAGCGGTTTAAAAATCAATCCTGATTGTTTCACAGTTGGGACAGGTCAGTGGAACTTCTTTCTCCAAGTGCCACTGACTTATCAGCGCATTCTGGAAATGAGCATCCCCACACTTTTCTGATTGCTTTTTGAACCGCTAGCTAGCTCCCCATTGCACTAGCATGCAGGCAGGCTTGGACAATGCTCTTCGCTTTTTCCTAATATTTGAACACTGGAGTGCAGCTGTGTGCAACCCATGTTAATACTAAGGGCACAAATACAACAAGCAGGATATTCCACTATGAATGCGGTATATAAAAGGCAGGAGCCACACTACTGCTTTATAGCAGTATTGAAGTGCACTGACAACTGTTGGGACCCATTGACACCTACCATATACCACTTTCATACTACCATATCCTACTTGGTGTGGCTCCTGCCTTTTATATACCACTTTCATGGTGCAATATTCTGCTTGGTGTAGATGAGCCCTAAAATTCATATTGACTAATATTAAATTATGTAGAGATTTAATTATGCTGTAATCTTGCCAGTAATGGCGATGTGTTTATGAAAATAAATCTGCTTAAGAAAAATGACCTTTTGGATGTAAAACCTCTTTTAGTGACTTAAAATTAATATTGTATGTGTTTCCCTCAAACCATCCTCACCTAAAGATCCATGTAACCATGCAGTGTGATCTGTTATCAGATACTTGCTGAAACCAGTTTGCTTTGCTCTGTTAGTTGCAAATTAGAAATCTGCTGAGTGAGCCTGGCTAAACTGACCTTAAATTTACACTGTTCAGGGCAGTGGTGCAAATGTCTAATCAAAAGCCTGCCTGGTGGTAGCTATTGATTTGACGTTGTGGCTGGACTCTGATCTCAGACCTACATACACTAAAATTAGCTCATGCTGTTCAGTAGGGTTTTATGCTGATATGTTCAAGATTGGTATCATGTTTTCATGTCTTCACATTAGCTTTCCCTGAAGTGGAACCTAGCCAGCTATGGTCTGTAGCACACAGAGTATATGGTTTTCCTTCTGATTAACGTTTGTTTTATTATCTTGTTTTATTGCTATACTTAATTGTTGTTTTGTTTATATATATATTGGGCCTGTTCAGAAGACACCTTAAACTCTGCTGGTTAAGGATTTTGGTTAAGCAGCAGGGTTTAAGATGTCTTGTGTGACATGTTTTGCTAAATCCTGCTCACTCACTAACCACAGTCAGACCATCTGCAGCACGGTTAGTGGATCAAACCATGGCTTAAAGTGTTGTGTGCAACAGTATGGCTTGTGGTTAGTGCTAACCCCAGAGAACCATGGTTTCCCTAACCACAGAGTTGGAAGTGTCATCTGAACAGGCCAAAATGTTCAGCACTTTGATGCCTCTGTCGAAAGTGGTACGTAAATCTGTGAAATAATTACTCTTCTAGTTATTTTCATCACAAAAGTCCTGTGCAGGTAGGACTTTAATATTTAGGACCTTAATATTTAGGTGCAGTAAATTTATGGATAGAGGGCTAATATGCCTACTGGCTCTGCCTCAGAACTTCTGTGTGTACAAGCTGTGTATACATAGGCACACACATTTTTGTAGAGTACTGTGCAAGCAGAGCCAACACATCTGCAGCTTATATGCATGGCATGAACACTCTGCCTCCATTTTGAGGTTAGCCACAGGACTAGTAGGCACAATCTCAATCCTTCATATGTGGATATAAAACAGATTTTAGTCATCTGCACCAGGGTTATTGACCAAGCAGGAAGGAGCAATGATGACAAGAGGCAGATGCCAGATGCATTCATTTTAGACAAAAGGAGGAACAAAGAATCACTTACTCATTGTTTCCAAACTCAGACAAACTGTGGCTAGTCTTAATTGTGGTTTAGGAAAACTAGCCTACTTCAAACTATGATATATGAAGCCATCTTGTCTCAATAAATTAGCCACAGTTGACAATTTGGAGTAAATGCTAAACTTAATGCTTTTGTTCTGATCTACAGTACTCTTCATGGCTTTGTCAGAGGAAAGGGACTTGGAGCACATGGGCCTGAGGGTCGTTCATCTAATGCTAAACTGTAATTTAGCTTTACATCCAAATGAGGCCAAAGACAGAGGCGGGGAGAGATAGTCAGGGAAAAAAACCAAGTCTGCAATAGGAGGAAACATTCATAGTGATAGTTCAGAATCCTTCCGAGCCAACAAGGGTTGGTTGAGTTGTTGTTTTTTAAAGACCAGACAATTTTGTCTGAAATTTGAGTGTGGGAGCCAGACGTGCACTTCCCTGTTCAGACAATTTATATAGTAAAAACTTGTAATCAATGTTCAAGACTTCAAGGAAGAAATTAAGGAGGAGAACATATAACACTCATATTAGTGTGATTTGCTAAGAAGCACTCCCCTTACATACCTCAGAATGGGGACTATCAACCAATCCAGCCAAACCATTACATTAATTATTTCCATTATTTTTTATTCTTTCCTAATTAACATACATTGACATAATACTTAGAAAACTAATGTTACTCATATTTTATTGCTATATGGCCCTTTGCACTGACATATGATTGAAGTGTGTGTGTGTGCTATTTGTTATTAATAGGCTGGATGAAAATGTCTGCTTGCTCCAAAATTTTGGCACTATGTTTTCAATACAATGGCTTGTAGTTGTAAGTGTGTAATGGTGGTCTCTGTGGACAACCAGCATAAAAAGCAACTGGAAAATGTTCCCTGCCAAAAGGAATTGAAATAGTTCTGTAAGCCATGGCTTAAAAAACGAAATGGTAAAGAAGATTTTATATATATATACACACACACACAGAAACATGAGTACTTTTAAGTCAGCTGTTTTCATTGTATAAGTCCTGGCTCATACTGTTTAGAGTTTCAAGATTTTCTTCTTCTCCCAATAGAGGTATATTTTCAGAATATATCCAAAATATGTGGAATAGTCCTGGAGGCATAGTGCATCTTCGTTGTGAGTGAAAGAGGCAAGATGATAAAGAGACGACATAACTGTATGGATTGAAAATTTAGTCATATTTATTAAACCTGATCTGCAAAGGGGGATCCCTGGGCTATGCTGTCACTAGCCAGTCCATGTAATCAGGTGAAACATTCTTTGCCTGCCAAACCTTGATTATAGAATCTGCACCCGCAGGATTTTCCCATTTCGGGCAAGATGGGGACATCCCCTGTCACATTCCCCCCAGGCCACAAAACATTGGGTGTGTGAGGCAAGATGGCCCACAGGCAATCCTTTCCCCCCACTGGGGCCACAAAAGCCTCAGTGGGAGGCCTCGGCCATCACCTGTCACCACCAACGATGCCTCAGAATGATCACCATCCCTATCCAGACAAACATACCCTGCCCTAACCAGCCTACCTAGGGGTATGTGACCAATTGAACCAAAAGGGGGGAAATAGCAAGCCAGTTGGATTGTGCAGCAAAAAATCCTTCTTGGCCTTCAAAAGAGTGACCAGTTAAACCCCTGCACTACATACAAGGAGGGAGGGAGGAAGCTGCGTTTCAAAGAGGCCAGGAGGAGCTAATATTGCCTGGTAAGTCCCTTCTTCAGCTGGTGGTACCACGAGGCCCCAGCCAATGTTGGGGCTTTCTGGCATTTCATCTTATTCCCCTCCACACTTGCAATGTCCCCCCCTCCCCTGTGGTCAGGCAAGCCTAACGTGGGGGAGGGCATTTATGCAAAACAATTTAAATTACAGTGCTGTCGAAAAACGAATACATTTGGGCACTTAGGGCCAAACAACCTGATCAAAAGGGTAGTTTGGCGTAGCTCTTGCTGGATTGTACCACAACATGTTTAAGGTGCTTTTTATATTGTATTTTGTATTTGTGTTTTAAATTTGTTGGTTGTTTTTATGCTCTTCATGGTTTTAATTTTTGTGAACCGCCCAGAGAACTTTGGCTATTGGGCAGTATAAAAATGTAATAAATAAATAAGGTGGGGAGGTACATGTTTGAATGATCTCTAAATGAAAATGTCCTGCACAAAAAGCTATTAATGTCAGGTAGAAGGATGTTAGCCTAGCTTTCTTTCTGTCATGCTAGTTTGCTAACAGCAAGCATGTTGGTTTTGTTTGTTTTTTATGTATTCGAAGATAAAGTCCTAAAGATCTATGTAGCCACGCAGTGTGACCTTTATCATATATTTACTGAAACCTGACATAATGTCGTTTTGCTCTATTAGTTGCAAATTAAAAATCTGATGAATGCACTAGGCTAAGCTCACCTTATATTTATGCTGGCCAAAATATGGGGAGGCAACAGGTGAAAGCTAATGCCTTATGTTTTGATTCTGGTTTTGTCGTAACTGGCTGAAGGGATGAACTGTACTTTGAGCCAGAATTTTTCTGGTTTGTTTTCCTAATATATATAAAGAGCGTGATTTAATAAATGTAGATGATTTTCTGAATCCTTCCCTTTAGCAAGAATATGCAATACTCCTGCTCGCAAGTTCTTTTTGGAATTTGATGTTGCATAGCTTTGATGTTGGCCACACAGGGGATAAAGTATCAAACTGCCTAAGAACTTGAGTTGAACTTTGGCGTGCAAGAGGGGAGTGCAGGATTGGGGAGGCAAATTTCAGGAGTTCCTTTCCTTACTTTGACATCTTCCTTTAAATTAAATCAATTGGTTGACAGGGGGAATGGAGCAGGAGAACAGAAAATCAGCAAGTTTTTGCAAAAGGGGGAGTTGATAAAATTAGCTACTCCAGGGGGTAAAACATAGCAATATGTAACTAGATACTGCCATACATTATGGCACTTTTGTGAACTTTTAGCTTTGTGGCTGTAGATTGCCTCTGTAAGCCATATGAGCCAGATGGAATTGTTCTGCCCCACTGTGAGCCTTGAAACTGATCCATTGCTGTTTAAAGCTTTGGGGGTGTGGAGGAACCATGGGGTATTTATATCAATGCACTAGTTGTATTCCTGAATGTTTTGCTGAGTCTGTTGGTGGCTGAGAAGGGAGCAGAGCTGTGGAGAGTGAAGTGTATGCCCTCTTGTATATAAACATACGAGCTGAAAGGACTGCATTATATGTATAGCTCCTAAAATAAGGAATCTGCTCTACAGGAAGAAGGGTCGGTCCCGAAATGTCTTTAAGCATTAACAGCTTTGAACCATTTGCACTTTTATTATTCTTTCCATCTATGAGGAACCAAAATAGGTTGCATTTTGTAGATATATATCCATTTATTAGTGTTTCGAAACTCTGGTGGAGCATGTATATATGTGTGCTTATTTCATCAGCCTCTGTAGCTTTACAGCCTATCAACACATGCAGCAGCATCATATAAAGTGGCTTTTCCTGGACTAAGGCTGGCCATTTATACATTGTCCCCACAAAAAGGCAAGTGCATCACCCAAAAAGAGGACAAATGAACAATTTGAATATGCTAATATGCAAATTTTAAAATAATTACATTATTTCAAAATTTGAAATAATTACATTATTTCAAAATTTGAAATAATTACATTATTTCAAATAATAAATAGCTCCAGCTATTGGGCGGTATAGAAATGTAATAAATAAATAAATAAATATTATATTTGTATCCTGCCTTTTCCCCAATACTAGGACTCAAGGTGGCTTTATAAAATTAAAACACATACAATTAAAACATATAAATAGAAATATACAAAAGATAACAATATAATTAAACCTTCTATAGTATTAAAACATTTAAAAGATTAAAACTCAAATGACATTTGTTTTTTAAAACAACAACAACGCATAAACAGAGGTCTAGACTATTCCCCAAAGGCCTGCTGGAACAAAAAAAGTTTTTGCCTGCCTCTGGAAACATAGCAAGGAGGGAGGCATTCTAGCCTCCCTGAGGAGGAAGTTCCAGAGCCTTGGAGCAGCCACTGAGAAGGCCCCCTCCCACATGGCGTACCTGTGGTGGAGGCAGGATTTAGAGAAGGGCCTCTGAAGATCTCATGGCATGGGCAGGCTCATAAGGGGGAATACGGTCTTTCAGATAACCTGGACCTGAGCCATACAGTACATCTCACCATAGTAAGGGAGACCATGACCATGTGACTTCTATGTGCCTGCTCAGTCTGCTGTCTACATACTACCTGTTGATGGGCAATACATGGCATCCCTACCTGAACTGCACCTCTTCAAATATGAAGGTAGGGGAGACATTCTAGCATGAATTCCAGGTCAAAAGTTCCCTGCATGTAAATTAGCACATGAAAAACAAAGCCAGATGACGTTCCTTCTTTCCATTTCTTGCCATGTGCAGGAAGTTATTTTGTTTTTATCTTCTTTTGAAGAGGACCATTCAAACATGAAATTCACCATTCTTCATATTTCTCTTTGGTATAGTTTAGTCCTGCAACCCAATCTGAATCACAGTAACACCCTAAGCACATATTACATTGGAAATGTATCTACATCATCTTTCTATTTTACTCGAGAATAAGGCCCTTTCTACACCTAAGGATTATCCCAGGAAAATGGAGGGATCGTCCCTGCCTGCTCCCGGGATCCCCTGTGTGTCATTTGCATGCACACGGATGATCCCTGGAAAAAAGGCAGGTGTAGAAACGGCCTAAGTGTGCTGGTTCTGATCTTAATTGGGACCCTAGTGTGATGGGAAGGGAGGCTTTAAACCTTCATCCCTTCTTTGGTCCCGCACTCCATGCCTGCAATTTAGTGCTTAGGCCCTAGGTTTCTTGGCAACATGGCACAATCTTTTGCATGTTTACACAATACGTTTAATGGGGTTTACTTAGAATCATAGAATAGTAGAGTTGGAAGGGGCCTATAAGGCCATCGAGTCCAACCCCCATGTTCAATTCATCCTAAAGTATACCTGGCAGAAGGTTGTCCAGCTGCCTGTTGAAGGCCTCTAGTATGGGAGAACCCACAACCTCCCTAGGTAACTGGTTCCATTGTCATACTGCTCTAACAGTCAGGAAGTTTTTCCTGACTTCCTGCCGGAATCTGGCTTCCTGTAACTTGAGCCTGTTATTCTATGGCCTGCACTCTGGGATGATCAAGAAGAGATCCTGGACCTCCTCTGTGTGACAGCCTTTTAAGTATTTGAAGAGTGCTATCATGTCTCCCTCAATCTTCTCTTCTCCAGGCTAAACATGCCCAGTTCTTTCAGTCTCTCTTCACTTCTAGGTAAATGTTATATGATTGCAGCCTAACATCCTCCAGTTTCAGTGGAACTTCTTTAAGACTGTAGAATCAAATCATGCAAACATTTCATGCTATTGCAGCATTGCTTAAATTTGGTATTAATGCTGGGTACTATGATACATTATACCACATTTCTAATCTGAGGCCTTATTTTGAGTTGTAACTAACATCTTGTTGCTTGAGGATCAGAATACTTAATTCAATATCAAGATAGCTATATTATTATTATGTTTAAAAGGCAGTGGGTTTCTTGCCAACCTCCTCTATAGAATGTCAGTAATGGACTTCTAATGCAATTGGGACTTATGGAGAGATAAATCAGTCACAAAGAGACTGATTTATGATTCTTGCAAAATTGGCAGTAGGTGAATTAGATAACTGGTGTTGGGCAAATAATGCATACCATTAGTTTCAGAGAATCAAGTAATGGTGTGCCATTAAAAATAATATTTGATCATATGTAAGATGTATTTATAGTATGAATAAGCCATTTTAATATAGAGAGAATATTTTAAGTTTAAGTTTAAATTTAAGTTTAAATTTAGGGAAAGAATTTGGTTCTTTCTTTAAAAACAGAAAAAAGAGAGGATACAGAGGTACAAATACTCTACTCTGATAATGTCTGAGTGTTTCTCCAGAGAGAATTAATTCTTAATCATTTATACTAAGCACTTGTTCATTTTTATATAACTATGCGATGAAATAGAATATGCTAAGAGATGGATGCTTGTTAGAGCATGCCTAGTAAGCTTCATGGCTTTAAATGGGTTGAACTTATGGCCAAAACCCAGGACTCTGGGGTTTGGTGTCTCCAGGTAAGGAGACTGCCATCTTTAGGCAGGGCTAGAAATATTTTTTTGTCCTAACCCTATAGAGCTGCTGCCAGTCAGTGTCAACAATACTGGGCTAGATGGAATATTGATCTGACTCAGTATAAAGCAGTTATGTCCTATGTTCCTGGTCACTACCTTGCTTTGGACCCATCCATCTTTTGATGTGTATGTATTAAGACAGGACACCACACTGACAACAAAGGTCCGCATAGTTAAAGCAATGGTATTCCCCGTAGTAACCTATGGCTGCGAGAGCTGGACCATAAGGAAAGCTGAGCGAAGGAAGATAGATGCTTTTGAACTGTGGTGTTGGAGGAAAATTCTGGGAGTGCCTTGGACTGCAAGAAGATCAAACCAGTCCATACTCCAGGAAATAAAGCCAGACTGCTCACTTGAGGGAATGGTATTAAAGGCAAAACTGAAGTACTTTGGCCACATAATGAGAAGACAGGATACCCTGGAGAAGAGGCTGATGCTAGGGAAAGTGGAAGGCAAAAGGAAGAGGGGCCGACCAAGGGCAAGATGGATGGATGATATTCTGGAGGTGACAGACTTGACCTTGGGGGAGCTAGTGGTGGCGACAGCTGACAGAAAGCTGTGGCATGGGCTGGTCCATGAAGTCACGAAGAGTCGGAAGTGACTGAACGAATAAACAACAACACTAAGTTTGAAAAAGGATCCCATGTGATCAAACTTGTTACATTGGGCATACTGTTTAATATTTATTTATTTATTTATTTATTTATTTATTACATTTTTATACCGCCCAATAGCCGAAGCTCTCTGGGCGGTTCACAAAAATTAAAACCATCATAAAACAACCAACAGGTTAAAAGCACAAATACAAAATACAGTATAAAAAGCACAGTATAATATGCTCATTATTAACATTTTGGAAAATATATCTCGTCCGAATAAAGATTAGGTTTTTTTGTTTGTTTGTGAAAAAGCAACACTATCCTTATAATGAACAAACTTTAAACTTTCAAATACCGTATCTTGCATTCATCTGTGTCCAGATATCAGGTATATTACATAACAATACCTCATTTCTGGTTGTAAAGGGATCGAAAAAGAATAATCGTTCAGTTTTATTTAAAACGTGTGCTTGGCAACATTGCTAGGAAGCCTGCTTCTTGCATGTTTGCTGGAATGCATTTTGAGTGCCAAGATGCATTTTTTATATTTAAAATAAAAAAGATGCTCCCCTCAAAAGTTGCGTTTCAACCTCTATCCTTCCTTCTTTCCAGCCCCATTTTTACTGGCTAGCATCCACTTTCATCTTCATGTAAATATGGCAAACTTCTACCTAAGTGACAAAGTGTGCCTTGAGGGGACTGGGGAATGAATAGGTTTAACAAAAACTATTTTAGCCTAAGCCTTGTCCATCTTTAATTAGTTATCAAGGTTAAAGCAGGGTCAAGAGCCTGGAGCTGTTTCACAGACTAATGTGTCAAAGAAAAATGATGCCTTATACTGAGAAGGAAATGCTGCTGCTTAGAAGTGCAATAATTCTGTGACCCCATGTCAACTATTAGGGGTCCTAATAGCAGTTGGGGGGCAAGAATGTTTCTTGTGTTGCAGGTGGTTCAGAAGCTCACACTGCTTAGAAGACAGGCTTTTTTTTAACGCAAATGGAATAATGCAGTTAAGCTTTATGAGCAAATCGAAAAGATGAGATCTTATCTTCTGACCCCCACATTTCTGTGCCAAGTCCTTGCCTCTCCGAATCCAATATTCAGTTATTCAACGAAAGCGAACACCATATATTAATGATACCGAACTGCTCATAATCTGCCATTACGCCCTCATCTACTTTGACTAGTGTCAGTTTCCTAATTAGATAAAGTGCCTGGAGCTCACACTTGGAGCGCTTATGAGCTAAAGATGATGTGCTTTTGTTGTATGAGAAAAGCTGCACAGATAAAGTTTCCTACTCAATTTGTGACCCACTTTTCCATATATATATATTTTAAAGAGCTTAAATATTTTATTAGTTTTGAACAAATGAAGAGAAAAGGTGACAGCACAAAGGAATAGCCATAGAAAGACTTGTAATAATTAGAAGGGTTCCATAGTACCCTTTTTTCTCTAGTGTGAGCTTACTTTTCAAAGGAGCTTACTTTTTTTCTTAGAATCCCAACCAAACCAGCTAAATATGGGCAGCCTCTAGCTAAATTTATACCACAATATCTAGAGGTGGCTCATAAAGAGCAAGGTGCCTGGCCAACTGGGATGACTATGAAGAGGCAGGGAAGGTCTAGAGATGTTTTGATTTGTAGTATTTCTACAGCAGCCTGGAAAATAAGACCACCAAAGTTTCTAGGCCTCCACAAGGCTTCTGCCTTGAAATGTGGCCTAGAAATTTATTTATTTATTTATTTATTTTATTGCATTGGACAGTTTACAAAGATTAAAAGACTAGACATTAAAAAGCAATATACAAAATTTAAATCCACATAAAAATATAAAAACAGCTAACATTTAAAACAATTTTTACACTCTCAGCCAGGCCAAAGACCATTAATTTTTACACTCTCAGCCAGGCCAAAGACCATTAACAACAGATGCTGTTAGATGCCTGGGAGCAAAGAAAAGTCTTGACCTAGCGCCGAAAAGATAACAGAGTTGGCGCCAGGCGGGCCTCATCAGGGAGATCTTTCCATAGTTTGGCTGACCAAATATCCCTAAATTTTAACCGGCAGACGTAGGTTGGTGTGAAGAAGTGGTTGAATATGTTCCACCCTAGTAAGGGGGGGGGGAGTCTGTTACTGACTTTACCGGGCAAAAACAAAGTGGTTGTGTGATTTAGCCTTCATCAGCTTCATACAGTGACATTATAAGATCCCAGTCCTGAAGGATTCAGTAATGAGTTAAAATAGCTAACCTAGAACAAAGCTTCACACATGATAGAGATGCAAGAGCAAAAGCCAGCACATAAGCCTTGCAGTACCTCTTATACATTTCTGACAGCCAAAAGACTTATCACATTGGAAGGACAAATTCACACCTCCATAATGCATGGATCAAGGACCCAATAACATTACCAACTTTTGAACGAGTGTTATATAGACGCAACTTGCAAGTGGATAAATATATGGATATCTGGTCGGCTTTTCTTGAAACCATGCGCAAGGTCGCAGGTTCAATCCCCGGGATCTCCTATTACGGCTGATAATATTCCTGACCAAAACCCAGGAAAAATGCTGCCAGTCAGTGTCAACAGTACCCAGCTAGTTCAATCAAAAGGTTTGATTCAGTGTAAGGCAGCTTCCTATGTTCCTGTGACACATTATTTTAGTCATTCTGTAAGACAGAACAGCCCAATGCCAATGGAGTTTACTGGGTGATCTTGGGCCAGTCGTGAGATTTCAGCCTAATCTTCACTGCAGCATTGTTCTGCTGATAAGATAGAAGCGGGGACAATATAATGCTGCTTCAAGAAGACTAGTAGAAAAATTAGAGGAGGACTTTGACAGTAGCATTATGTGGAAAACAATTTCCTATGGCACAGTTTAAGACCTGCCATATATCCCTGCCTATCTCTGTTGACAGGGTGCAAGAAGAAAATATTGCAAATTAAACAAAAATGTACTAGTGAGTAATTCTCCTTTCAGAAAGAAGACGTACTAAAAGCAAACATTATCTCCTCCCTAATAAAGTTGGCCATCCGAAGTAGCACCTGCTGTTAATTTCACACAAAACAGGATTTGTTCTTCCAGAAAACCCTTTAATCATAACATTTAAAAACTAAGCACAAATCCCAAAGATGCAGTAAACTCCAGCTGCCTTTGTTGTAATGCATTGTGAAAGATTTCACTGAACGATAGGAATCCAAATGTGAACAGAATTATCTTGGCAGGTATTTATTTTAAATTGCTCATGAACCATTTCGAAGTAAATTCCATTTGTGAAGAATTTGCTTTAGATCTCAGGCAAAGAGATAACAGTAATATATTATGATACAAGCAATAATAATTTCATCCCTGAAATGAAGAAACAAATGTAGCTGTGAGGAGCTGAGAATCAGTCTGGCAAGTTAGGGTGTAAAGAAAACAGTACTTTTCCTATAGGTAGACGTTGTGTATCATAGTCAGTGAAAAGTGATATCTACAATGAAGATTTATTTTCTCCAATGCGAATGTATTTAATGTGCATAGTTCAACAATATAAGCTTTTGATTTCTGATAAGACTTGAAAATGATCAGTGTTGTATTTCATAAAAAAGAAGGGTGCAATTCTTAATCAGAGGCTTACTTTAGTCCCATTGTGATCGGTGGGGTTTGGGGAGGCTTAACTTTGACTGCATTGTGCTCTGATTGTTCATTTAAAATACATCCTGATTAATTATGATGCATACTCACAAATAATTTGAGTCCTGATTATTTCACTTGACGCCAACAGTTGAGAGTGTATTGATTTCACTGACATTGCCAGTATTTGTATACGGTGAGCCTTTGACTGCTTTCTTTTAATATGTAGTAGTAAGATGTTAAAGCACAGAGATAAAAGAGCCCGTTGGAACTCAAACATGCAATTACAGTATTACAAGAATCTGAACTAAGTTTACAGAGGCAAAGAGTTTAACTAAGGGCCTTGCTAGACGAGGCCTTAGCGCGCTGTGAGGCCCGGTTTCCCTGCTGTGCGTCCAGATGACGCACAGGGGAATCGGGGGTCAGGCCGCACTGAAGCCTCCCCTAACGCGCCATAAGCGAAGTCCCCTGAGGCCAGGGCTGTGGAACGTCTAGCAAGGTCCGTGGCTTTTTGCGGCTACTCGCTTCCCAGTCCGGGAAAAGCCACTGACTGGGCACAGCGCTCATACGAGCGCTGTGCCCATCGGGCCGGGGGGGGGAGATTGGGGGGGTAGGCCGGACCAGCAGGAGAGGGGGATGGTGGAGGGCGACACAGGGGATGGCGAGGGATGGTGGAGGGTGACACGGGATGGCGAGGGATGGCGGAGGGCGACACGGGACGGAGAGGGATGGCGGAGGGTGACACAGGGGATGGGGAGGGAGGGCGGGGAAAGAGTGGGCAGGAGGCATGGGAGGGGATCAGGAGTGGATGGGGGGCTTAATGAGAAAAAAAAACTTACCTTCTCCGGAGTCTTCGGGGTGCACGTGGCCCCTTTAACAACAACAACAACAAAATGGCCAACGCTGCAGGGCTTCCGTAGTCTCTGCGCGTCGTGCGTCTAGGAGCCAAGGCGGCGCGCGCTAAAGTTAGCGCGACGTTGCCCCGCCTCCATGCCGGCTTATCCGGCTGGGTCTAGCAAGGCCCTAAATTTGCTTTGATGTTGTTGATGATGATGATGATTGATAAGAAGAAGCATTGAATTGTATAACTGAAACCAGTGTAGCTATTAATCAACTCTCTTGTTTTGGTGGGCAGAAAACATCAGCTTGGTTTATGTTTTATTACATGAAAATAAATAAGAACGTGACATTCTCCAGAAAGGAAGTAATATCATGAAGTGACAGTGCAGAGTCAGGTCTTATGATCATTTTGGGAAATCCTCCTGAATGCTTCTGCTATTTGTATTTGATCTAGAGGGGAAACATTGGACTCTGACATTGCCTTTGGAAAATGAAGGACACTGTTGTTTTGGTTAAAGCCAGGTTTGGTTATTTTGTTTTATTTTGTCTAGAGACCAATTTATTTATTTATTTGATTTATATCCTGCCTTTCTACCAAAAAATGGAACTTAAGGCAACTTACAAAAGTATGGACTAGCCATCCTTTTGGACTAGTCTGAGAATAACCCCAGGAATTTTGAAATACTGGCTTAGACCAAGGTATTGGTTAGGTAGAAATTGTATTCTTAACATTTTTATCTTTGAATACTGGGTGAGGCTCCATTCAACAGATCGTCCAAGATATTTTGATGCCCAAGGCAAAACATCCAAATGGCCTGTCCAATAGTGGTAAAAAATATAACAATAAATAAAATGATGATTAAGTGTTCTTTAATAATATACTAAAATCTACTTCTTAAGTAGCCCATCTCACCATGCTGCATTCATGTGAACATAAGCAAACAGTGTTTATTTAAAGAGTCCTGCAGGAGGACTTCTATTGTCCCACGTTCCTACCTTGCTTGTCAAATTGCACTAAACCAAATTCAGTGGTTGAGTGTGGGTTGATTTGAACTGTGGGTTGTTTGTTGAATCGTGAATTAGTGTGTTGTCTCAACACTGCACAGTTTCTGCAGGGTGGCCTTCTTAACCATGCAGTGAGCTTGTTAACTGCCTTGAACAACCTAACAACAAACCACAGATTCTCAAGGTGGCTTTTTCAAGGAAAATAAGCCACACTGAATTGTTAACAAGCCACCCTATCCAAAATGTGCTGCATTTAGACAACACGATAACCCAGCCTGTGGAAAACATGCTGCATTCAGACAACACAGTAATCCATGTTTCAATGAACAACACACTGTTTTAAACAACCTATACTCAAATCACTGAGTGTGGGTTAGCAGAATGCCCTTGATGTTGTAGGCAGTCCCCTTAAGTAGGCATAATATCACTTTCATTAGCATTAGTCTTTAGCCCTAATCACTTGTTCTTCCTTTATGTGATTACAGGCATGTGAGAGGGGGAGCAGTGGTGCACTCATTGGCCCCACCCTCATCTTTGTGTTCCCTGCCAACTCTGACCTCCTCTACTGTCCACATGTTGGACTGAAGGTCTGAAGCAGGAAGTCTGCTCTGCCTGTATAGGCTCCCCACATTAGAACCCTGTGAGATTAGGGGAGTTTACATGCATAGAACAGACTTCTCCATGGAAGGCAAAGGTGGCAGGGGTTCAGGGATGTGGCCAGCAAGATGGCCCCACTCTTCCCCTCATGCTATGATCCTCATGAGAAGGTCAATGGGGAAACAGCACTTCCATCTTCACAGCAGGGCCAGACTTTTGCTGCCTGACCTGAAGGAAGATCCTTCCAATTCCATGTACAGAAGCCAACTTGATTGCTGGCATCTGTTAGTTGTTTCGACACTGATTATGGGATAGTGTCCTCAACTACACCCAGGTAGCAAACCAGTTTAGGGGAGCCAGGATAGGCAGGATTGCATACACAGCTCTCCCCTCCTACAGAGGAGAATGGCCAACAGCTCAGGAGGAACAGTCTGCCTATGGTGATTGCCTCTCTCTGCCTAATGGTAGGGCTGCCCCTGTTTTACAGTGCTTAATTTCTATAATTGCAGAAGCCAGGTTCCAAAACCTTTGCTCTGTGTGAGTGTCTAGATCTAGTTAATATTGAGGGGAAAGCACTCTGCACATGCACACAGAAGTAGGGTGAACATATGAAAAGGAGGACAGGGCTCCTGTATCTTTAACTCTTGTATTGAAAAGGAAATTTCAGCAGGTGTCATTTGTATATATGGGGAATCTGGTGAAATTCCCTCTTCATCACAACAGTTAAAGCTGCAGGTGCCCTGCCCTCTTTTAAATCTGGTCACTCTAGTATAGCTCCTGACACTTTAACTGTTGTGATGAAGATGGAATTTTATCAAGTTCTCCATATATACAAATGACACCTGCTGAAATTCCCTTTTCTATGCAACTGTTAGAGATACAGGAGCCCTGTCCTCCTTTTCATATGGTCACCCTACACAGAAGGAGCATATATCATCTCATTTACACTTAAATAAGGTTTGAAACTGTGTTCTGGTTCTGATTGGGTTGAATTAGTTGTCCACACTTTGCAGGTTGCAGCAGGACTATCACAAAGTGTCAAAGAGACACCCAGATGCTCCTCCCATACAGCTGTTTATCTAAGGTATATACAGGAACGGGACTTGTAAAGATATAGTTTGTCTGCCTGGGAGAGAAGGAAATAATGTTTGCTGTTCTTGCTGCAGGAGATCTAATCGCATCTGGGACCCCAGAAAAGCACAAAACTGAGTTTCCAGCATTGATTCCATCAGTCTGATAAGGCTGTGGCTATTACTTCTTAGTGGCTTGTAGCAGATGTGTAGGCTAGAGGCCTGGAATGTTGATGGAGATGAGAATGTGTCATCTGATTGTTTGGGGGTGGGGGGCTGTAAGGTATAGCAAAATCCAATCATCTTTTCATTGTTAGACATTCTCTGCCACAAAACTATTATCTTGGTGAATAATGAAAAATATAAACCCTGCAAATGAATGAGTATGTCCCAATATGAAAAATATTGGTGGGGGGGGGAGATGTTTTGTCCTTTTATGATTATGTGAATGGAGAAAATGTAAGAAATCATTGTGGGATTTTAATCTCTCAAAGATCACTAGTGGAAGGGCTGTTCTAATGCGCCCCACCCCCCGGCAAATAAACAAAAACAAACCCTGGCTCAAAAAAAATGCACTTTCCATCTCACTCTTCTTTACTTCTTCCATTTCCCACGGGGGAAGAATAAGCTACTGAATAAGCTATTTAGTATTTTATGTTCAAGGAATATTCCACATTCAAGTAACTGTGGGATTTCCCAATTTGCTGATATCTTTTCCCAAACAATACAGGCAATGTTTCAAAGTTGGTGGCTTGCACCTTATAGAATCAGACACACTGCTTTATAAACAAATGGTTAGGTTTTACTTAAGCAAAAGGCTTTTCTATTGAGCTTTGTCGCTATGCCCCCTCTCTCCTTAAACTAGGAGTAATGAGTGTTGCTCCTAACCACTTCCTGGTTCCTCCCAGGAAGCCCAACCTATTCAGGCTGAACCCAGTAGTTCCTTTGCATTGTTACAGGCAGTATCTAAAGCAGGCAATATCCACCATATTTTGGGGAGAAGGGGCACTGGCCACTGTTGATTATGTGGTTGGAAATGACCATCTGGTCATAAGTGTTTGTTCCGCCTTATGATAATAAAGAATGATCTCAGAATTGGAATTCTGGTCTGAGTTTGTTGCCTTCGTTATGCATGGAAGAAAGGAAAATCACTGCCCTACTTTTCATTGGCATATTACTTACAATCTTCTTGAAAACCAAAAATCCTTTTATGTCACTTCCAGGTTTGTGGGCAAGGAAGTATGGGGGAAGTTCTGATGTATTTGTTTTAATGTGCCAAACAGAATCAGATGATTCTTACCTAATCTCCTGCCCAGCGGCATACTAGTGAAGAAGTTATCACTTATTGCATTCCATCCAAGTCACTGAAAATGTGTCACAAGTTTTTAAATTATTGTCTGGCCTAGGTTTCTAGCTTCTGGTTTTTGATGATGGAGAAATTAACTATGCCCACTCCAGACTTGAATAGTTAAGTGGGGTGATCCCAAGGCCTCTCAGAGGATCCAGTAGATCCAAAGCTGCCCTCAACTCTCCCCTGTACCATCTCATTTTGGACCATTCTGCTGAAATAATGACCAGGACTACGTCTGCAGAGGATTCAGAAGGTGTATGGGTGCCTTTGCAGCAGATTTCCTCCTTTGCCGTTGGAACTCTTCTCCACTAACAAAGGGACACTTGTGTGCCGACCAAATCACATCCAGCCAACTGATCTGTGACTTTGGATTGCTCTATAATACGTTATACCCAAAGGATAAATGCCCAGGGGTTCATTTTGCTCTATATGCATGCACTTACAACATGTTACAGTATCTACATAGTATGTAGGTAGATTTCCTACATGAAATATTATCCCTGTGGGAAATCACCTTTTATGTGTGTGTGCCTTGAATGTCTGAAAAGAGCACCCAGAAAATTTAAATAGGACTTGTCAAATAGACCCAAATAGACCCAAACATTATTAGAGTGAGTTGTAGTAGATAGAGCATTAGATTTAAACAAAGGAGATATGAGTTTAAATTGCTGAGTCAGCAGTTCATTAAAATCTCTGATGCTTCTTGGTTTTGGTTGTCTTTGACTATTTGGGGGCTATTTTAAAGAAGCCCCAATAATTTCTGAGCACCACTACTACATAGGATAGAATGGATTTCCCATTCTATTTGTAGTAAATCATAGTGGAGCATATGTCTGGGGGGGAAAACAGAAGTTGTTTAAAAGAGTCAAATTTAGTATGAATCTAAAACAACTAGAACTTTGGGTGCTAGAGAGAAACTTTAGTGTACTACTTGGATAGCATGGTGATAAACATTATCTTCAGTATGTGTTCTGGGAGCTGTCAATGAAAATGAATGTTTGTTTTTCTAGTCACCAGGAATTAGCAAGGCAGTGCTTGTTTAATTATAAAACATATGTATGCTTTGTTAGTTTCCATCTGTCTCTTTGCTGATTTGCAATTAAATGACCAGAAGAAAAAGATGAACCCTGTGGCTATTCAGGAGGAACAACTCATGTCTAATGCATACACTTTATACTGTGCTTTTGTCCATGTGCGTATTAGGGATGTACATATGTTAAATCCATTCCATCTGCGTTTCGCAGATTACCATGTCCCTTTCATTAGATTTTCATTGGCAAAATTATGTTTTTCCCATTTCCTGAATTTGCACAAATTCACATTTACACAAATTTGCACTTGCAAAAATACCATAATCTCCCCAAAATGCTCAAATTCTCTCCAAAATGTGCAGTCCTACCCCCCCCCCCCCCCCCGCAAATGTACATTTTCATGCTTTAGCCTATGGGGAAAATCTTATATATTTTTCTACAAGTAAATTTGTGTAAAATTCCAGAAAGTAAAACCAAAAATGGTCCACATATCCTTGGAATCCATGTGACTCAGGAAAAGCTGGTTTGCTGTGGAATCTGTGGTTTGGATTCTGAATTCATTTGATTCTGCAGTGGATTTCTGTGACAGCCTTAGTGTGTATGTGAGGACTTTTCTCAGGCTATTTTCTTCCAACTGGCATTCTTAAAATATATTGGAGCCAGGCCTATTCATACTTATAAGAGGCCCATTCAAATTAATGGGATTTTAGTAAGTCAGAATCCAACTTTCTGAATTTAGGGGAGCAAACTCAAAATGGTCACAGACAGGGTAGACTGATTTCAATCAGCACAACAAAGGCCAATTTAAATCGTTGATTTAAAATAAAGTTTGCCATCGATAGCTCTTTATGTATTTTCTAAAGAAATCCAAAATCTGCAAAGCAGGTAGAGTAGAAATATTTATATATGAAAATCATCCAATTGGCACTTCATTTACATAGCGTCCTTTAATAATTCAATGTACCTGACGTTAATTCAGTTAAGAAAAGTGGTCATCAACTTGGATGGCTTTAAAAGGGGATTAGATAAAATCATGATAGGGCATCAATATCTACTAATCATCATGGCTATATATTACCTCCCATATCAGAAGCAAGATGCCTGTGGGTGCCAGTTGCTGGGGAGGATGCTACTGCACTCACCTCCTACTTGTGGGCTTCCCACAGGTATATGGTTGGCTCCTGTATGAACAGAATGCTTGGCAAACCTTTGGTATGATCCAGCATGGCACTCATAAGATTAACTGTGTAGCTAGCATGCTTATATTCAGATTTTTTATTATTATTAACCAAGTTATTATTTAAGAAAAACTTACACTTAATCTACACCAAGCAGGATATTGCACTTTGAAAGAGGTATATAAAAGGCAGGAACCACACTACTGTTTTATATTGAAGTGCGCTGACAATTGTTGGGGCCCATTGACACATACCATATACTGCTTTCATACCACTATATCCTGCTTGGGTCCTGCCTTTTATATACCGCTTTCATACTGCTTTCATAGTGCAATATCCTGCTTGGTGTAGATTAGGCCTTAGTATTTGTAATTTTAAAAGTATTTTTAAATCTCATTTTAATTTTAAGAAAAACTAGTTTTATTTTTATTATTTTGTAAATCCATAGCTTTGTACTAAGGAGAAATCCCTGAAGAATTTGAAGGGAAACAAAAAGAGTTTCTCAGGGATGCTCCTGCCTCGGTCCATCTTATTCCAATTCTTGACTTCACTTTGCTCAACAGCGTTGCAACTTGCATTTATGTACAACAGAATTCTTTTTAAAAAAACTTACTTGCATAAACAGTTACATACTTTACTTCTAAATGACTGTGGAAAGATTTGCATTCTTATAATTTAGTTTGAGAGGCTCTAGAGGTCCATGAAACCTCAAACCTCCTTGATTCACCCATATGCAATAAAGACACACGGTGTAACTCTAGCTATGAAGATAGATATCGTGGTTGCAATCTATCCAATCCTTTTCATCCATCATTGTTTGTTCTTTAGCTGTCTTTCTACAAAAGCTGTGGCTGAAGGAAAAAGTCTTTCATATCCTTTGTAATTCTGGACACAGGAAAATATAGGTATATCTACAGTAAAGAAAGGTAGTTGTCTGACATTTAATCTTCATGAAGACTGACATGAAGAGGAGAGCTAACCTTCTGCAGTATTTTTAGTTTGATATTCCGTGGCACTTTATTGATCATCACCGGCGTCCGTCACTGTGTATAACGATAACTGCTTCAGAGGCAGAAAAGAGGAGATTGAATAAGGCCTTCAAGACTGTCAGCTTTTTACTGATAGATCTGTCAATAGTTACCGCTCCCTCATCCTTTTACCACTGTGAGAACTGTTTGTCTTAGGCATCTCGAATGCTCTTGCATATTGACGAGAGAGTTTAAAGTCAATGGGAAGAGCTTTCTCCAGTGAATTGCTATGATTTTCCCCTTTAGAAAGCAGAATGATTGTCTTCTATTTTTTATTTTTTTTAAAAAAAAACAAGATTCTAGCAGAGGAGAATTATGAGACTGTGTGGAAACTAGTTCATTTTCAACAGTTTAGCTAGTTGTTTTATAGAATACTTCTCTTTCAGTGAAAGAAATTAACATACTGATAGAAAAAAGCCAACGTCCATTATTAGATAATAGAATCGGAGGATTCGTGTTAACTTATTTTTGTAGTTTTATGGCTCAATGGAAATAAGTCCGTGTTGTCAGCTCACTTTCCATGGTGGCAATCTAGCACACAGTTGTACACATAGAATTCTCAGAGGAATCAAAGGAACATGAACTTAGAAATAAATCTGGATTGCAGCCATAATGGGTGATGGTAATTGTGAAAGATGTTCATCAATTTGTATATTTATCACAATATACAATATGCATTTATAAGTCCATTCTATGTTGGTCCTCTGCCTATCCATACTGAAGGAAGACTAGTCAGTGAATAAAAATGGGGACCTTTCTCAAAATTTAGAAAAGATTACTCAGGAATCATAATAGTGTTTTGTCTTTCCTCTGGTTCCAGTTGAAGTTGGAATCATTCACTCTGGTTCCAGCTAAACGAATTGTGCTGCTGTTATCATTCCTCCCAGCAAATCAGTTTGGCTTCCAAAAGGAAGCTTTTCCCCAAACACTTCCATGGGTACAGTCCTAGCTTACATGCAAAAGACTAGGATGTGGAGGAATCAGGAGAACTGACCTCTCTTTATTAGGCTTCCACCATGTAGCTGGGCACATTTCATCATAGCCAATGAATTAATACCAAAGAAGAACCTTTTCTGCTTCCCCAACAAGCATGCACAAGGTGGTTCTCTCCAGCGCCAGATTTCTAAATAGATTTAATTTTGTATTTAACAGTTTACTAACAATTCCCTTCTATTTCTTGCAGATGATGATTTTTTTCATGAACTCCCAGAAACCTTTCCTTCTGATCCTCCAGAGCCTCTTCCACACTTCCTCATTGAGCCTGAAGAAGCCTACATTGTAAAGAACAAGCCCGTGAACCTTTACTGCAAAGCTAGCCCTGCCACCCAGATCTACTTTAAATGCAACAGTGAATGGGTTCACCAAAAAGACCATGTGGTAGATGAAAGAGTTGATGAAACATCTGGTGAGTTGTTATTGTTTTGAGGAATGTACGAGTGGTTGTGTTGGACAGATTATTTAAAAGATCTTCGCATTAGGGCTTCTCTGCTTACCCCTTCTGCTAGAAGAATAAGTAAGGATACAACTTCTATTTGGATAATTCACACAGGCATTTTTATGTGATGAGGATAATGAAATAAACATGTGTGTTTTTCAGAGAATTTTGGGTCAACAATCAATTATTTGATTGCATTCTACCTCAATGTACACACACACACACAGTAATGTTCTATGATTTGGATTCTTGGTGAGAGCAATATTATTGTCAATTGTTTGTTGTTGCCCCTTCCAGATATTGCCATGCTAAATATGACCAGTGGAACCAAATCAAGGTAAAAATCTTCTGTAGCATCCTGGTTTTAATGGCAAGTTAGCTCAAAGGGCTGCAGCTTGGACTCTGCTGAGCTGTGCTTGATCTTAAAGTGGTATTGAAGACAGCCAGCAGGTAACTGGTGAAATCTATGACACTTGGTTGATGTCATGATGCACAGGAAATATTGGCACTGAAGAAGGACTAAAGCTGCATCAAACATCAGATACAAAATGCTGAGCATTTTATAGCCACGGCTCTGTTGTCTGTCTGACCACATTATACAAAGATATGCAGGCGTCACACATAAAACAGATACAGATTCCCCTCATGTAAAACACTAATTTTTATTAGCCTACACATATGTTTATTTGCTTTTTGCACTGTGATTGCACAGTGTCTGACCTTCCTTCATTGGTCACACGTTCAGCCAATACATGTGGAAGTCAGGCACACAAGAAGGAAGAGATCAGTCACAGTGATTAAGAACATAAGAAGAGCCATGTTGGATCAGACAAAGGGTCCATCTAGTCCAGCAGTAGCCAACCAGCCGCTGGTGGGGAACCCACAAGTGGAAAAGGAGTGCAATAGCACCCTCCTGCTCCTGAGCAACTGATGTGTACAGATGCGTACCACCTTTGATACTAGACATAGCAAATACCCGTTATGATTAGCAGCCACTGATAGCATTATTCTCCATGAAGTTGTCTAAGTTTTAAAGCCATCCAAACTGCAATCTTCTCACACACACACAAGGTACTATACCGGGTTTGGTCTAAGTGTACATTTTGTGATTGAATGCACAGACAGACGTTATTTTGCATGTGCATTGATGATGACAAATACATGTACATTGTAACAACAGCTCAGGGCTTTGGGCTCCCATTGACTTCATCAGCCACATTTAATATTAGGAAAAAGATCTAAGATGCTTAGGAAAAATATCCCATGGGCCATAAACATATTTGTGTCAATGATGTTATTCTTATTCTTTTTTTCTTCTTCTTTTTTGAATCAATACACTGAGTCACATACAAGATAGAGAAGTGGGTTTAGTGCTGTCTGACAGTGATGAAATATAACTAGCTACCAAGCAAGGAAATGTCTTTCACATGGGAATTGCAGAGCCACTTGGTCTAATTACTCAGAAAGAATAATTCCACCAGATGCCTTGGAAGTCTCATGTGAATTAGATTTTATTTGTTTGAGCTCATTTATTTGCACAGAGTCCAAAAGCATACACTTTTAACAGTGCGGTGGTATGCACAATTTGAAAACATAGAAGTGGTGATATATTGGAGTGGAGCCACCTTTAAAGTTGGATCGTTGAAAAATGTAATACTTTTTTCTGTTAGAAGTATCACTTCTGTTAATCAGAGAAGATACATGAGAAGACATTTGCACAACTGTAACAGAAAATTCCTCTATTCATTCAGAGAGAGAGAGAGAGAGAGAGAGAGAGAGAGAGATGGAAGTAAACACATATTCCTTCTTTATTGGCTATTTGAAGCCAGGTCAAAGTGATCCTTTTCCAGGGGAAGAGGATATTTTAATATATTCTTGATTCTATTCTTGCATAATTTTTAATTTTGCAATTTTAATATTTAAAATACGGTGTGCTTTTAATGTGATGTATTATTTTACACTGTTTTTAGTATTAACATTGCTTCCACCTTGGAGACTTTTACTTGAAAGGTGGCTTACAAACATTTTTATTTTATTTTTATTTCAGAGAATGTCTATGTTGCTTGACATTTTAGATAAAAGTACTATATAAGCAAGAAATAATGCACCATGCTAATTCTGAGATTTTTAGTACTATTTTTTAGTTCTGAGGACATATCAGTACCCTCCTAGTTCACTTGTGTGCATTATGTGGGTTATTGAAATGTTCAAGTGCTTGCTCTCACTCACTCTTAAATATACTTTTTATTTTATTTTCCTTAAACAATTCACCACAACAGCATTCAAATAACAATATCAATGAATCCCAGTTATTAATGAATGTAAAAATCCCTGTACTCAATCAAAAACCAAGTAGTTCCAGCCATGTAATATAACTCAGCAGCATAGCATTGTACATTATAGTGTTTTTGGCTGTGCCACATTAGGAAGCCAGGCAATAAATCAAGGTTACACAGCATTTAAGGGTACTTGTGGATGCTGTTGTATTTATTTTTCTCAATAATGCTTAAATTCCTAATAAACAGCCATCTTGCCTTTGATTAGTTGTTAACCAGTAAAGGAAGATTTAAGTTCACATTTCACTTCCTGTTGCTATAGCTGCACCAGCATTCAAATAACAAGAAGCCAAGCTCATCTTAAGTTGTTTCTGAAATGCCATCTTAGAACCAGATTTTCTTCTAAGCCCTCAGATAGTAAGCAATGACAAAAACAGGACAAGCAAGTAGTAAAATGCACGCATGGAGTAGCAAAGTCTGTTCATGCGTTCCGTCCTAAAAGGCAGGTGTTAGTCAGAGATTACAAGGGCGAAGGACTAGGAATGTGAAATAAAGGCATAATGTTGAACATACTTGGCACAGCAACTTATCTGGGATTGTAAAAGGTAAAGAGATAAGAAAAGGAGAGAAAGCCTTTAAGGGCTATAAAGGATTACATGTTCATGAACTCAGAAGTGCTGGAAGGGCCAAGCCAGATGAAATTGGAGCAGTAGCTAGTCTCTCTCTCTCTCTCTCTCTCTCTCTTTCTCTGTGTGTGTGTGTGTGTGTGTGTGTGTGTGTGTGTGTCTGAGAGAGAGAGAGAGAATGTATTTTTCACACTGATAACTATAGCAGCCAAACATATATTTTATTCCAGCTATAACTGAAGATGCGGAAACTGAGGGGGGCTAGTTTTCCCAATTCCCATTGAGAGTAGCTAGAAAGATATGTCCTTGGAGGCTTAATTATTTTAACAGAGTCTTATACCTACTTGCTGATTAGGCATGGAGAGTTATTATCAATGTAAGTTTTGTAAAGTAATGTATTTAAAATAGATAGCTAAAGTGTTCCTGCGTATATTATTGCAGACGATGGTGCTTTCCATGGGAATCATCTTGTAAAATTAAGGGAATTTTTTTAAAAAAATATTTATTACATTTCTATACCACCCAATAGCCAAAGTTCTCTGGGTAGTTCACAGAAGAAGTGTTAGTTGGAATCAGAGAGTGCATGAATCTTCCAGGCTATTGACCTCCAGAGTTAAAATACCTTGCGAGTGGAGAAGGAAGCATGGAATAAAGACACAGCCACCAGGGCCTCTTTATTTCAATAAGGGAACTTTACCCCTCCCTGGATCTGCATGTGAAAGCGCAGGAATCTATTAGATCCTTTCTTCAGGCACCTAGCCTGCCATTATCGGTGAGCCACTCTCCAAAGCCAGGATTTGGGTAAACCTGGCCCCTCTCTTATGTGACACTTTGTTCGTGTGGGGAGACCACCCTGTGTCATCCCCGTCCGGTGCTACACAGCTCTGAATAGGTGAGGCAGGAAGGTCCCCAAAGGCAAACCATATTCTGACACGAGAGCTGCAGTCCCCGAGAAGCAGGCCCTCTGGATCTGTCAATCACCAATTGTCCCTATGTAATATCGTGTGAATTCCCGCACCTCCCTGTCAATACAATCTAAACCACGTATTTACTCACCCTTTGCTCATCGTAATTCTAGTATGGAGTAGGCAAAAAAACTGTACGCAACTGCGGATTCGCAGCAGGTAAAATTCCTATTCAGCCCCCCCCCCCCCCCCAAAGGGAGTGTCTGGCTAATTCCAGACTAGTTGGAGGGAGGGACCCAGAAAGCGAAAGAGGCTGAGCTTTGGCAGGGCAAGCCTTTATAGGCTTTGCCCCACCCATGCCTCATGTTGCGCACAAGTGTCTTACATGCAGCATCTTTCTTACCCTCCTTCCCACCTGCAAAAGCTGCCCCCACCCAAGCCATTCCGGCTGGGCGGGAAGCGGGCATGTGCATTTACCACAACTTCTCCCTGAAATTTGTAGTGGCCCAAGTTGATCAATGATTTCTGAGTCAATACTAGTGCTGTGCCAAACCTTACCCCCTATTCAGCTGGGCGGAAAGAGGCCTTGTTACTAGAAGGGCAACTGGAGGGGGTAGGCAAGTTTTTAGCTAATCTTTCAATCTTGTTGTTGCTGTTACTGCTGTTACATTTATAAAGCACCTAAAGTTTTCATAGTACTGTACAGATATTGAAACATGAGACAGTCTACACTCACAGGTTCACAATACAAATATGAAAGTAACAATATACAGTGCAAAAGTAAAAGGAATGGGGAGGGAAGATGAACGCCAGTATTGGAGCAGCAGCTCCTTCTCTGGCCAATGAATTGAGCCAGGTAGGTCTTCCCTCTCTCATTGATCTTTCCCTGGGAGGCTGAAGGTGTAGCCTCCCAGTGATCCCTGATCTTCGGATTAGTGGCAGAGGCCAGAGCATGCCTCCGGTCAGCTCTGCCCCCCACCTCCCAAGGCTACTGGCAGTTGGAGCCAGGGAGGGGAAAGCAACCTCGCTGCAGTTGCACTTCTGCTGGCTAATGGATGGTGCCCCCATTCTAAGAGGCGGGGTGGGTGGGTGCAGGCCCGTGGTTTCCAAGCCTGTTGAAGTGGCCAGAGTGGGTGCTTCTCTTCAGCTCAGCTTTAGCCTCTCCCACATTTCCCTCTGACATGAATGGAATGAAGTTCAAAGCTCAGCTCGCTCATTGTTCTCTCCATCTTTTCCAATAGAATTTAGAGCTGGCCGCTCTCAGTTCATCTGCTCTTGCAGCTTAGATGATGGCTTAATAAGCAAAGATGGAAGCATGGATTTTATTTTTCATTTTTCAAATTAATCAAAAAACAAAACCAGACAACTTCCCTTTCCTGCCTGTTCAATTTCCATTGGCATTTTAGATATAATTCACTTCAAAGATTTTTTTCTTCCTTTTTTCCATTTCAGTCACGTATATTTTGTGCCAACTACTTCTGCTGTTCCAGTGGCTTAAATGAGACTTTATCATCTCAGATTTGCATACTGGTTTTTCTTGTACCACTTCAGGCTGCATTATTCTGTGGTGGCAGTGCTGGCCCAAGATATTTTGCTGTCTGAAACTGAGCCCAAATGTCACACCTTCCTGCTGACAGCACTTTATTTAAAACCGCCACCACCACCACCTTGCTGCACCATTCAGACATCAATTCCTGCCTTTATAGTGCCATCTAAAGCAAGTTACTCCGCTGCCTTGTTATGCTGATTGAAATAGGCCAGATATCTTTATTAGTGTCTTCTTAATTTGTAATAAAAGCCATGAGAATCCCATTATCATAGAATCATAGAATAGCAGAGTTGGAAGGGGCCTACAAGGCCATCGAGTCCAACCCCCTGCTCAATGCAGGAATCCACCCTAAAGCATCCCTGACAGATGCTTGTCCAGCTGCCTCTTGAATGCCTCTAGTGTGGGAGAGCCCACAACCTCCCTAGGTAACTGGTTCCATTGTCGTACTGCTCTAACAGTCAGGAAGTTTTTCCTGATGTCCAGCTGGAATCTGGCTTCCTTTAACTTGAGTCCATTATTCCGCTAGAATTAGATGAAATTCTAGCCAGGTGCCCTGCACAGTAGAGCTAAGCTTGAACAACAAAAATCTTATATCACTGAAAGACCTTTTGTCTTTCCATTTGATATTCTAGACCCAACCTCAGATTGAGCGACTTGATGTCAAGACTATAAAAAAGGGGTGGGCAAGTTGTGGCCCTCCAAATGTTTTGGCCTACAACTCCAATCAGCCCTAGGCAGCACAGCCAATGGTGAGGCATGATGGGAGTTATAGGCAAAACATTTGAAGTGCTAGAAGTTGCCCACCCCTGCTATAAAATTATCATGACTTGTAGCCGTACTCAGGAGTAACAGCACAATGATATGGTACAAGCACTCTTGTGGTCATCTGATTCCATGGTTACTTCAAATGCTGAAAACCAATTTTCCAAAAAGTATACCAGCATTACCTGAACAAGCACATTGTTTATCAGTTTTTTGCATTCTGAAATGTTGTATGGTTAAAGACTCCGAACATGTTGGAGTGATGGCCAGACCAAACCAGATGGCCAAGCTAAACTATCAGGTCTTAAACACATATGCTGAATGAGCAAAGTGGTCTTCAAGGAATAGAGCTGTGTGGAGTGTAAGGGTGATAAGAGACTCTTCAGTTATGAGATGATCAGATAAGTGCATCAATGTGTATGTTCTATGTTTTAAGTCAGCTGAGGTTAAACACATCACTGTCAGAGCCATAACAAATGTAAACTTCTTGGTTAAAAACCTTAAACATATCTGCTAGCTTAGCAAAGGAGAGACTTCATAGGAGAGTTGCTGCATGAGCAATAATGCCAACTGCTGGACAAAGATGTTCAAAAACACTTGCCGTATACATAGCTCAGAAAATATCTCCCATTTGTCTTGTCACTGGATAGCTGTATTTCACAACAGTGCCATCATTCTCCAGTAACATCATAGCCATAAAATATGGAATGCGGCTTTTCCTGCTCAATATAAAATATGTCCGTGCAATTTTTTCCTTTATCATGTTTGACATTTAGATTGCTGTCATCTTAAGTGTCTCTCAAGCTTGTCCTCTGATTTCTTCTCATCTTTCCTCCTGGCTACTGTACTATCGAAGGCTCATAAGTGCCATCATTAAAAGCATAGCTTTACAGTTTCTAAATCAACTTTTAAACACACACACACACACACCTTCTGTAGATGAAAAATAAGCACCAGACAGTAATAACCTTGTAGTCATATTTAAATGATGAGAACGCTTCCAGTTTTACATTGAAAAACACCTTAAATGGAATAGTTGCACACAAAGCTTTTAAAGCTTCAGAACAGAACAGACATTAGGGGCTTGTTACAGTAAATCCAATATGTCAGCTATTTTGAATGTTTGCCGTTTTCACTATTTGCTAAGGATATGTCTGCAGAGACAATTCCTGAGCTCCCTGTTTGGTGCTTTAAAACCAGAAACATGGGAGTAGTTCTCATTCCCCAGTCTTACATCAGGGATGATGACGATGTGCGGGAAAATCCCACTGCATCATAATTACTAGGACACACTATCCAATAGTCCTGGTATAATATTGCTTTTTGTGTACGCCACAGTTGTTGACTGCACAGCCACATATAAGCTCAAAGTTAGGCTCCAGCATCCCCACTATACTAGAGGCAATGCTGATACACTACTCTCAGCTTGTGTGCATGATGCCAGCAATGCTGGAAGATGAGTACTCCAGAGCTGATGACCAGCTTCTGATGCCTGTATTGCCAGCATCAAATGTGAACTCAGAATTGTGCAGTACACCACTAGGGATGTGAATTTTGAGCTCTTTGACATCCTCTGAATTCCTTCTTGAAGCTCGGTTCACCTCGTTTACATTCCCAACGCAAGCATTTTTTTTCTTCTCAATCAAGAAAAAAAATCAATTTTTGATTGGGAAGAATGTGCATTTTTAAAAGCATGCTTCCAAAATGTGCAGATTTTGGAGTGGGGAATGCTCATTTTCAGAAGCGAGTAATCTCAGGTAACTGCAAAATTTCCTGAGATTTGCACTTAGTCTCACATTCAGGCTTGCAAATGGCACATGTTCACATGATTTGTAAATGAGGACTAAATTCTCATACCTCCATATGCACCACTCTAGCTCCTCTCAAGCCAAGTGGGGAGGCAAAGAGAGGAGATGCATCAGTGGTGACTGAAGATTATTTGGGGCACTGTCATAAGTTTCTTTCAATAGGCTTTTTAAATATACATTTCTTTCAATAGGCTTTTAGGCTTTTAAAAGAAATTTATTGAAAGAAATTTATGTTTAAAAAGCCTATTGAAAAAAATTTGTTAGTTCAAAATATATTGTGAGATTTTGTTATTCTGTGGAAAGAATTTTATGTCAGATTAAAAAACAAAAAAAACATTATTGAGATTTCTATCATCCCCGTTGTTAATATTGTTTAGTATTTAGAATATTGTACATCATTGTAGTTGTGTGCCCTCGGCACTCGTTGGTGGCTATTATTCTTATCAACTACTGCCTTCTTTAATTTTGTGCATATTTGGGGCACTGGCTGGGGGCACTGGCTGAGGTCTCAGGCCTTGGCAGTCATCTGCTCATGGTTGTCGGGAACTAAGGTTTGGTCCGAACTGACATGGTCAAGGCTGGAGCAATGTAAACAGGTCAAGACTGGAGAAATCAAGAAGCCGAGGAATCAGAGGCAAGAGCAACATCTGCTCTGGAATGATCAAGGCCAGAGTACCTCAGACTCTGCAAAGAGGCAGGGAGGACATAGTCCAAACACTTTCAGCCAAAGGATGGGGAGGGGAGGCAAGGCATCAAGAGCCTGCTGTGGCTACTTGTCATAATAAGTTGCTCAGACTGCTGAGCCAACCCTGAAGACAAGGCATTAAAGGCATAGATGAGCCAGGAGGGTCTGCAGGCTCAGATGAGTCTTACTGCAGCCTAGGTGGCACCCTTGCACTCCAGGACTTCATCCAATAGGTTGTAGTAGAAGCACAGTGCCAGTGGTGCAGAATGTAATACTCTAGGTCCTAGCTGCTGGTTGCCTCAGTTTGAGAGGGATACAACATGCCCGGTGCATTACAGAGAGATACGGAAAATATGGCCAGATCAGATTTAGGAAATATGAGGACAGCAGCATAGGAAAAAGAGGAATGGGAAAGAGACTATCAGGCATGTCCTATTATTTTCTTCTTGCCCTGCACAGGACAACTCAGAATGTGTGTTTCTAACAAAGACTGAGAATGTGTGTTTCTAACAAAGATGCCGTCTAGTCCAGCCTTCAAGTTCCTTTCCTTCTGTCTACAATCTGCAGACCAACTGAAGTCTGCTAGCTGACACTGGCCGTATGAGAGTCACTCCCTCCCATGCTGAGAAGCCCCAGGCCATGTGAGACGTGATTGTTCCTCATGTTAGCTGAATACTGGGACAATGCTGGTGTAGAGAGGAGCTACAGCTTCTGCCTCTCCTACCAAGCCTGGAGCTTTTTTTGTTACTCCAGAAACATGGGAAGGAGCCATGCGGCAGAAGGTCCCCACCACCAGCGTAGCATAAGGTGGGATCCTAGGAGAACCAAGCCCACCCCCTGGGTTCTGGGCACTGATTCTTAAACCTGCCCCTGATACAGATGCCTGCATCTCACACCAGTAATTTTGGAGTACCAATTAAATAAATTCACTCTAATTCAATTACTCAGTGGCTGATGAAATGATTAGAATTGGCCACCCAATAAAGGATGCTGTTCATCAGTAAAATTTTAGAAAACAACAACCAATAGACCTTATTTCATTTTAAAGCATCTCTAAGACACTTTGTTGGTTTTGCTGTAATAGACTAACAGGGCTACCTCTGGAAATCTCAAAATTTGCCCAGCCTGTAAAGATTTGTCTACAGGAAGGAGACAAATCACAATTTTAAGGGGCAGGAAGAGTTTTAAATTCTCAGAGCTACCTGCACACCTGCATCCAAAAGGTATACCCTAAACTAAGATTTGCCCAGTTGCAGACCTGCTCAGCCACCACAAGGCTAGCTGTGGGTATAACAGGCACAGAAGTAACAGAGTTGTCACAGTGATAAATGAGGAACAAGGCTGAATAACTCACTCAAGCCTTTTTCACTGACCCACCATCACTGCAATCTGCAAGCAGGATTGAAACTGCCTTATTCCCATTGACTTCAATATAGATTTTTGCTATAAGTAACCAACAGAGTTATTGGTGCTTCCTAAGATGAAGCTGGGTTTTATGTGACCCCAATGGAGTCAATAGGGATTTCATGAGGCATACAGACACAGGGGCAACATTTTATTCCACATTGTGCAGGTAGGCATTTTCATAGACCATGTCACTCCACTTCTGAAATCTCTTCATTGGCTTCCAATCCACTTCAGAATCCAATATAAACTTCTCCTGTTGACCTACAAAGCTTTTCACGGTCTAGCTCCTTCCTATCTCTCCTCTCTCATCTCACACTATTGCCCCGCTCGTGCTCTTCGCTCCTCTGATGCCATGTTTCTCGCCTGCCCAAGGGTCTCTACTTCCCTTGCTTGGCTTCGTCCATTTTCTTCGGCTGCCCCTTACGCCTGGAACGCTCTTCCGGAACATTTGAGATCTACAAGCTCAAGCTCAACTTTTAAAGCTCAGCTAAAAACTTTTCTTTTTCCTAAAGCTTTTAAAACTTGATGTTGCTCGGACTTTATACTGTTAGTTTTACCCTACCCTGTGCCTGTTTACCCTACCCAGTGCCTGTTTGCATTCCCTTCCCCTCCTTATTGCTTTACTATGATTTTAGTAGAATGTAAGCCTATGCGGCAGGGTCTTGCTATTTACTGTTTTACGCTGTACAGCACCATGTACATTGATGGTGCTATATAAATAAATAATAGTAATAATAATAATAGAATCATAGAATAGCAGAGTTGGAAGGGTCCTACAAGGCCATCTAGTCCAACCCCCTGCTCAATGTAGGAATCCACCCTAAAGCATCCCTGACAGATGGTTGTCCAGCTGCCTCTTGAATGCCTCTATTGTGGGAGAGCCCACAACCTCCCTAGGTAACTGATTCCACCGTCGCACTGCTCTAACAGTCAGGAAGTTCTTCCTGATGTCCAGGCGGAATCTGGCTTCCTTTAACTTGAGCCCGTTATTCCGTGTCCTGCACTCTGGGAAGATCGAGAAGAGATCCTAGCCCTCCTCTGTGTGACAACCTTCATATCTTTTCATATCAAAAGATATGAAACTTCAGCACCACTTTTTCACACCCTGTTCCATTGACAACGCATGTATTCCCTTTTAAGAGATGTTGCGCCTTGGTAGTCTGAGTTGGATGAAGTACTTCTTGCTTCTCAGAGGCCTGAATGTGCTTCAAAACGTTGGAGCAGACGTTAAACTCCCAGAGCCACTGTCTGTCTGAAGAAAGTCACTTTACTTGACAATGCCCTGAAAAGGAGCTGGGGAGGTAAGAAACCTTTGAGATTGGTTGGGTTTCTTTTTATTTTTCTTATTTTTTAAAATGTCAAGATTTGAAGTTAGCTGTGAAATATGATCCCTAACTGACAACAGAAGAGGGGAGAAGTAGCGATTTTCGACATCAACCCTTGTCCTACTGTTCTGCACAGTATGAACTAAGAAAAAGCAAAAACATGTTTCCAACAAAGCTCCCTAGTGACCCCTTGTGTCACTTTGCTGATTGTGCTTATTCCCGTGATGTCTCCATCATTCACTGAACTGTGACACAGTATCAAGGTCACGGGAAGAAGGTCGTTTTCCATCAAAGCAGCATCTCCAACTTATGTAGTATAGACGATTAAAAAAAAAAAAGTTTGGGGGGAAATATTTATTTTCAAAATCATGTTTATTTTAATGTATTTGGCCTGTGGTTGCACTAGCAAGGTATAACCATATTGTGCCACATTTTCTTAATGTCCCAAATGGCTGAAGAGGGTTGCTGTTGTTTTTCCTTCATTCTGTTTTCCTCAGCCTCTTCTAGCAAGTCCTAAAGAGCCATTACGCCTCCCTTCTGCACATTGAGATTCATCTGCCAGCTCTAAACTGCCCCAAAGTGCTTCCGTTTTGCATGAGCACTTATAGCTGGGAACAAGGGAAGCATTACGACCGTGCTGAAGGGCCAGATCATTAGGAAAGATCATGTAAATCCACTGAACCAGGAATGCGAGAGTACAGAGATTTTCTTTGTGAAGTTTATGTAGAACATTAATCTCTGGCAGACTTATTTTTCCAAGCGGCTTTCTTCTTCTTCTTCTTCTTCTTCTTCTTCTTCTTCTTCTTCTTCTTCTTCTTCTTCTTCTTCTTTTCTTTTCTTTCTGTCCGTCTTTCATACTCTGTCATTTGCATATGCTTTTTATCCATAAAGGAACCAATGAAGCCACCCTGGGCTTTCTGTCAAGTGCAAGAATAACTAGTGCCAGCACTCTTTGCCACATTTCTCTGCTTGGACATTTCCTCCCCATCTTCTTTTCACTTGTACCAGTCCTTCAAAGAATTGCTCAGGGATCCCCAAATGTGACAATAAAGAACCAGAGAATGACAGAAAGCCGTGAGCAGCACAGACAGCCTGCCACAAATGTATTTATGCTCATGAACCGAAGCCTATATCTGTTTTTGAAATCATTTTAACCCCAGTGTAACTGGACAACCATGATTGGCTAGGTCTGCAGTGTTGTATACAGTCACTTGCTAGGGAGGAAGTCCTATTGAAAATAGTTCGTCTTCCATCGACATACCAATGCATTGTAAGGAGGGATGTCTGTTGCCAGAAAATCTGTTTTTATTTTTGGCTTGACATTGTTCCCCGGCGTGCTTGACTTGCAGGCTAAGCTATGCATTTTTCCCAAAATCTGGGGACTGTTAGTGTTTTTTTAATATATATATATATATATATATATATATATATATATATATATATATATATTGTGAAATACAGATTTGCAATTTGCCAAAATTTCAGCCAAATCTCTTTTTGCACAAATCTCTTTTTGCCCAAATTTACCCTCTGGGCAGAAAACTTAGTTATAAACCTTTACAGAGTTATACATGAACCCTCTGAAGGCAGAAATGCTTAGAATTGTGCAAGCCCAGCCAATCTGGGGTTGGGAAACAGAACCCCCTGGATCGCACTTGCTGTCAATGGGAAAGAGTGAGTAATGCCCGAGAGTCCCCTTTACCCTCCTCCTGATCAATAGCACAACCCTGAGTTGTACCAATCCAGCCAACTAAGACTTGGAAGTGGAAACCACTGGATCGCACTTACTGTCAATGGGCAAGCGTGAGGCACACTAGAGGGACTCCCTCCTCCTGTGGGTTGGTAGTACAACCCCTTAGGAGTACGCTAACCTCTGGTTACAACTGTGGCACTGTTTTTCACTGTTGTTTCTGTTGGATTATACAGTCTCTGCCAATTGAGTCTTGGGACACAATGTCCTTTGGATCCCGGCAGGAGTCATGCTAATGAAGCACTTCCCTCGCCCCCTCAGCTGGATGAATAATCTGATGCAAAATAGTGCAGTATGACAGAGCAAGACGGCCCACCCTTATCTTTGCCTTGGACAATGAATTCCACCCACGAAATTCACCCAGACATATGTTACAGATA